>NW_017729029.1:72716409-72729936 GCF_001723915.1 Gavialis gangeticus | reverse complement strand
TAATGTGCCATTTGATTAGCAGAATGTGTAAATTGTTTGCTTTTTGAAGAGCATCCAATGTAATTATGGCTTATAAATCTCTCTTTCTGAGCATGGCCAAATACAATCTTATTCCAAACAAAACATCACTTCTGTTGCTGATTAAACAAAAACTAGATATGTGCAAACGTAAAAAGTAAGATACATCACACACCGACACAAACTCTTTTCTTCTCCTGGATCTTTGCAGGCATTCATACTAACCTAAGAATCTTCAGTTCCTTACTTGCCTGGGATTTAAAACCCTCTTTCCTGTGTGTTCCCCTCTCCCCCCTTTTCCCCCACCATATAATTCTATTAAATGGCTTGGACTGTAGTTCTCTCTACTATACAAGCTTTCACAGAATTGCCAGCGGTATTTTGAATGAATTATCTAAATGCTGACACTTCCTATGTTACCGTGGGCAGAGCAAGCTGGAAAATGCTTGGAAAAAATAAAGAGGAACACTTTCAAAAATACCTCAGTACCTTACTTTATATCATTTTGGTTTTCAACGACATCTAGGTTCCAAGAAAAAGATTCCTCTCCTCCAGCCTCCCTGCAAAAAAGGGGGGGATTTACCCAAATTAGGCAGACATCAAGCATCCATGTCCAAAACGTCATAAAAAATGTGCACACTCTGGTTAGCAGGTGCTGAGAGGCACCAAAACTCTCTGAGGATCTTCTTCTCTAACTTCAGAGTTCATCAGGTGCCTGAAGTTCTGCCTGTATGCGTACCCTGAACTGTCCCAAACTGACCAGTGTTAGGTGTCCAGCTCATACCTAATCCTAGTTACCATCCAAAACCAAGGCAGAATGATACCCATATCTCCCTAGCGGTCTAGTCGGGTTGAAATGCTCTGAGAATGCCTAATACATGCTGACAGCATTGAGCCCACACACACAATGCAGTTATAGTGGCTTTATTTTTTTAAATGTGGCCAGATGAGGAGGAGGTGCCCCCGATCTTTCTAATTATACCCTAACCTCTAGGAAGTAAAAAAAAAAAAAAAAAGTTTGGTTGAAACTAAAATCCACATTACAACAAAAATGAAACCTGCTCAGTTCTTTGAACTACCTTCAGGTCAGGTTCTAGGTTTTGAGTTGATAGAGATGTTACCCACAGGCCTGGTTTATGACCTTGATTTGAGGTGTACGCTTACATTTAGTATTTAGTATTGGCCTCCTTGGCCTCATTCAGGATGCCAAATTTTTGGATTGCCCTTCTGAGGCATCTAACTCTCTTCATGAACTATTTAGGGAGCCAGCTTCTAGGTGTGGCTGTGTCATACACTGTCCTATCTAAAATTTATGGTAGTGCTCCTTTAATTTGAATTAAAATTACTTATTTTATGTCTCAATATTAGGCATAGGCCAGCTAATGAGTGCATGTGTGTAAATGGGGGGGAGGTTGTGACCCTGTTTCTCTTCTAGAGAAACTCTTCTAGAGTTTAGTAAAATGTATGCCCTGCAGCCTTGACTTGCAGCTGATGATTGAGGACTCTGTAGCATAAACTGTTGTATAGGCATAACTGTGTTGCCTCCACATTCACTACTACTTGAACTAGGCAGAAGTTTAAGTGCTCCAATGAATACTGCATGCGGTTTGGTTGCCCCTGTCAAGAGCAGAAAACACAGCCCATGTCCTCAGCTCTCTCCATTTAACTACTGAGGAAATATGTAACTAGCTTTCCTTTCTCTAATTGCTGTTCTTTTAAATACTATATGATCACATCTTACTGTCTCCCATATGATTTTCAAGCCATTTCCAACTTTTGTATTTGTTACCTTTTTTGTGCATTTGCTCCTGCTTTGGAGGGCAGAAAGTAGTTCATGGAAGCTCTCTCTCACAAAACCCAATTGTATTACCATGCGAGGATCTTGCTCACACCCATAGGTATTTGGTGTGAGGTGCTTTCTTCATGATGGGTGCTAAACTTGTGCGCCTTTCCCTTCTCAAATGCTTCTTCTGTTTAAGACATCCACAAATGAGTTGGAAATGGGAGGGGGGAAGGGGCGAGTCAATAGTGATGCAGCCAAATCCGCAGCTGACATCAAATTATTTAGGACTGTAAATAAAGAACATTGGCTGTGGAAAAACTGCAGTGAAACTTTATAAAATTGAGTGAAGGGGCAACAATAGTGGCACATGATATCTAGATGCCCATACATGGGTTTACAGATGTTAAGATTTCTTCTCCCAGAGTAAGAAAATGCCACTCCAGGAGAAAAATAAGCTGAGAACAACCACAGTTAAATCACTCCCAGGAGAGTTTTGCCTGGGAGGGCGAACGGCATGTTAACATATGACATACGTTAACTGTTACTAGTTAAGAAAGAGACCTTGGAATTATTGTGGCTAGTTCTCTGAAGACAGTGTCCATTGGCCATCAGAAAGGTAAATAGAATTTTAGGAATTTCTTAACACAAGAATTGAAAATAAAACAAAAAATGCCATTATAAAATGCTAGTACATAAATCCATGGTGCATATACACCTTGAATATTGCATTCAGGATGGCTATACCCACCCTCAAATGAGATTATAGTAGAATTTAAAAAAGGTACAAAGGAGAGAAACAAGGATGGTCAAGGTTATCAAACAATGGCATGTATTAAACAGGATAGTAGGGCTACAACTTCCAAATTAGGCTTGTAAGTGCTGGAAGATGTAAGGGAAGAGAAACATGAGACAGATCAGTTTGCGTAGGCCCTGCTTAAATTCTCACCTTGACCTTTGCTTCTGTAAGATACAGGGCACCAAGGTAGGTGGACCTGTGGCCTCACCCAGAACAGTATTTCTTTTGTACACGCATATGTGTAAGATGAGGACATACCAAGCAAAATGTAGTGGACCTTCCAAGTATGTACTAGGTTGTATATTTCAACAAATAGGATCATTCAGACTTAAATGCAGGGATGCACATAGGCCTTCATATGGATGTTTAAATGGTACTTTAACAAACTGCACATAAGGCATAAAAAGTATCTTTAGTGCCCTGGGCAGCAGAGGTGCTAGAAAGGAGGCAGAGGGGCTCCAGGGTCTAGTAGCTATGGGCTCAGGGTGCATGGAGCACTAGAAAGTGGCTAGGGACCAGCAGCCCCACTCTGCCCACCACTAGGTCTGTTAATGTGCATAAGAGGGGAAAAAAGGAGCATGTATTCTGACTAAAACAACCAGTATGCATAAATCTCTCTTTTAGTCTAGCTCTACATGACTACCTGTAGGTTTTAGCTTCCACTCTGGATGCCTAAAAATTAGATATTGTAAATGCCCAAATCCTTGATTGCAAACAGGTCATTCAGATGCTTTTTGACCGTGTTACTTGACCAGAAAAAACAAAATAGGGATTTATTAACAAGCCCACTGCCACCTCAGTACATCAAAAGGTTATTTCTAGAGGTGCACTGATACATCGGTTCATATATTATTGGCACTGTTAAAAGCAAAATTGACATTATGGGCAATCAGCTTTATTTGGCTGATGTGGCCTATGTCACTGATAAATGCTGTATGCATGTGCACAGCTTGGACATCAGCATCTGGCTGGTAAGTCTGTTGGGGAAAAGGGGCATGGAAAGGGGAATGAAGGGCATGGGGGTGCAAATTGAGTCCCCCATGGTGAGAGAGGGAGTGGGGCTTGGGGCTGGGGATGGAGGCAGGTGCTGCCCAGCTGAGGCAGGCTGGGGCACAGGACAGAGCCATGAGCAGCTTGTCTGGGGCCACAGGGGGGAGTAGGGGGTAGATCCCACTCCTTGCACATCCTGGGAGGCACAGAAGTGTATGGGCCCCCCGCCCCCAGATTTGTGCATGGGGCAAGGGTCAGCTGCCACTGCAGGCTGGGGCCGGGGGCCACGGGGGGTGGGCAGCAGAGGTGCTGGGGGGGCTACAGGGTGGGCTGTGTCCACCCCAGAATTCACCATGGTCCCCACAACCCACCCTCCCAGCACCAACACAGCCCACCCCAAGCACAGCCCTGGCCCAGCACCACCTCAGCAGCAGCATGGCCTCACCCCATGCACACATCCAGGGAGCACATACCCCTAAGTGCTTCCCCCAGGATGCACCAGCAGTGGGAGCCACCCCCTTGGACAAGCTGCTCATGGCTTCTTCCTCTGCCCTGCTCCAGCTGTGCAGCACCTGCACCTGTCCCTGACCCAGCTCCAGCCCCGAGCCCCACTGCCTCCTTCACTGTGGGGGCCTTGATCTGCCCTCCCATGCCCCCTCTCTTCCCCTACTTCTTTTTCCACCAGCTGGGGTTTCTGTTAAATCTGGCCTGGACTGAGGTGGACAGGCCATCTATGTCTCAGTTTGTAGGCTTTTACCTTTGCTCTTTCTGTCCCACATGCTCTAGTATCTATGCATTTCGTCAGAAAAAAAGACACAGCCAATGTGGCATGCATACAAGCTTGCTCCAGCTGTAAATTGTAGGGAGAGTGTGGGGAACTTTTGAGAGAATACAGAAGAGAAAGTAAAGTCCTCTGGAGGGTAGAGACCTATTTCTTTGCTGTCTTCCCCAAAAAACACATTTGCTATTTGGGATAATGAGAAATTCTCAGGATGAGCAGCTGTCTCCCCTCTGCCTCTTCAGGAGTCCTTCCTCTCTCACATTTCTATCGGAAGGTAGATATCCCTCTTCAGGTGACTGAGGTATCCTTGGCTTGAGGATAAGGACAAGACATTAATGCTGTTTCTTGTTTATATAACTGTAGGAATAAAAGTTTGGTGCTAGTCTTGCTGAACTCAGTGAAGCTACATCCATTTACACAAGCTGAGGACCCAGGAGATAGCTTTTATTTTATGGTTTTTTGTTTTGTTCTTTAATATGGCCTTGTGATATCATTGTAGCAAGATAAAGCAGCATTCAGTGACAAACAGGCCAGTTTTTAAATATGGATTCATAAACAATGCATCCAAATCCCATGTGTAGAGGCTCCAATCAGCACTTTGGTGCACTGAAAGGATATTTATGTGCCCAAGCACTAGTTTTGGCTTCCAAATGTAGGACTGAGAAATCCTTCTATGGCCCCAAGGGTTAAAATATGACTTCCCTTTGTGTAAATATCAGTGTCTGAGAACCTAACTTATAGGGCTGCCTCTGCTTTCACTGAGCACAGGCAGAAATCTATTAAGATTTCATATTTTGAAATAAAGCTTAATGGGTAACAGAAATTTTCTCCAAAAAACATAAAAAAATAAAACTTTGGTTTTCTCTCTGGTAAACTATTCCTATGAAATACTGAGGGGAAAATGTACATCTTTGTTAGAGGCTTATACCAGGAGGGTAATTAAAGGATCCACATATCTGAAGCAGCTCAATTATTTATGGGACTTGTACTTTTTAGTTCAACTCCCAAATGTGTTTATGGTTTTACATGATTTGCTTGTAAATGAAAATTGTGTATATGTAGTGTTTAATATGTTGTATGCATGGTATCCCAATGGAGAACTAATTATTTCTTAAACTGATTTGACACTGCACAATTGATACCGATAGGTGATGAGAGTGTAATTCTTCATAGGTTTAAAGAGTATGTTAAAGGAGTATCATCTGTTATTGTGTGTAGGTATGCTAATGTTTCTGTTGCTTGAGGGTCATGTAGCCTGCTGAGAGTCAGAAGCTAACCAGTTGGTTAGGTTCTTACTAGCAGCTTGAATAGGTGCTAGAAAATGTATTTTATTAGCTGTCATCCAGTACTTCTATAGCACAGTGCACACAGGGTTCATGAGGTTTTACCACTTTGACTCTTTTTTCATGAAATAATGTTTTTAAAAAAGCAAGTGGTTATATACATGAAAACTGGAACTAAAATGCCAGCAATTACTGCTTTGTAGCCTCCTTTTGCCTGCCTACTACGGAGGGGTCAGAGGTACAGGTGTGGTATGAGGCAGCAGGTTACAGCTTCTTTGTGATTCATGTTCCCATTACTATGAGCAGCAGCACATATGAAGGAAAGGAGAGGCTGAATGTCACTTCAGATCTACACAGATGCAAAGCAAATGTCAATCTGTCATGAACTTCATAGGTCTTCCTCCTATCATCCCCACATCTACAATGCTGCTGACATTACTGGGGTGATGTCTCAAAGTCAGACTTCTCTAGAAGGCAGTAGATGCTTTTAGTATATTTTATTCTGGAAGAGGAACTCCTGGCCCTTTGGGAAGATGTAAGCATGTGTGTCTGAATGAAGGATGATTATACACACAAATTAACATTAAAGGAATATTATTATTGCAAAGTCAATCACACAAAAGCTAGGAAATGCCAGAAACAACATGGACTGAGCAATGTAAATTCAGCTTCTCGTACATCTGAATTATGATACAGTTTTACTATGATTACAGACTATTGTTTTTCTCCACAGGTTCTCTTTCCCAAGCAAGCAGCTACTGTAATTTTTTCTTATCCTAATTGTTCAAGGTCTGGCCTCATGCGTTATTTGCTTTACTTTTCAAACCAGGGTCTGAATACAAAATTATTTATTTCTGAATGCATTTTTCTATGATGTTCATCACTGTAAAATCTGGATGTATCAAACAATGACAGATTAAATATTAACAGGAGAAGTGTTATCTCCATTATGCAGATGGGCAAACTGAGATCAGAAGTAACTGCTATCTTTCTTTCCCATCTTAACTGCCCCTATCAGGGTATTTATAGAGCATTCCTACATTCAAAGTAAATATCCAATCAACTTTAATTTAGCACTTCTGTAAATCAGACCTAAAAGTGTTAATCTGGGCTTAAAGAGAGTGAAGATAGTTAAAAGTATGACTTGTCCAGCATCACATAGGAACTGTGGAAGGCATATCAGAATCCAGTTCCTGGGGGGACATTCAAGTACCTTAACCATAAAACTATTCTTTTTCTTCTTGCAATCCCCAGCCTCATTTACTACTCTGAAACAAAAGAGGTACAGCCCTACAAAACACAAGCCGCCAAGCTTCTTGACTTATTTCAATAATGAAATGAATATGTTGGGAATTAACCAAATAAGTCTTTAAGTACACAGTCACACAAGGGGCTGGACTGAGGTTACATAGTCTGCCTTATTCTGCCATCTCTAACTTTTTGAGTGTTTTCACTTTTCAATGTTAATGCCCTTCTAATGTGGATGGAAGGGTATGATTTCTTTTCATTTTTTTTCAGTTTGCTTCAAAAATAGCAATATGGTTATTTGGCATCATATTGAAACAAACAGGTCATAAAGAGGATTGGAATTTTTAACTCCAGGACATGGGCCTCTGACACTTGAGCTAGCAAAGTAACAGAGAGGAACAATAGGTTGTCAGTTCAAACCAGCACAAGATAGGATGATACTAGCTTCACTGGGAGAGGAGAAATATTGAATCTTGAGAACCTTTCAGGGTTTCAGAAGAAAGTGTTCTGACAGACCCTTCTTCCCCATTCTTTCTAGCCTGGCTCCCTCTTACCGTTCCCTGCTCCTTGTCTCATTGGTCCAAACTCTCATGACTATGACTTCCCATCTCCATTTGTTTCTACTCCCAGGTCTCCTCATCCACATCTAGTCTTCTTCCCCAGTCTTGGTCTCTTTTATGGTCTTCATCCAATCCCATCTTAGCTTCCAACACCAAAACTGGCGCACAGCCCCTCAACTCTCCAGACTCCTCTCCTGTCAGGCTGCCTGAAGGTAAAATACCACCAATTATTTCTCCATGCCCTCTCTGCATCCTCTCAAAGATGAAATTCAGCTCTTCACATAATGCAGGTATGGGAGGTGAAACCAGTACCTTGGTTTGCTGTCTTTTCCCATCCTCAGCACTTTAAAACAAAAAAAGTTTTTCATAGTGTAAGAGCTGTTTTGAATTTCAAAATGAAAGTGTCACAACTTTTGAAATAATTTTAAATAACAAGATGGCAGAATAATGATAGTCCATCCCCCCATATGCTGTCAGAGAGGAACATCCTATAATACATTTTTGTAACAAGTTGTCACTTGGTCCAGCAAGCTCATCTCTTTCAAACAATTTTTTCAGCCTCCTACTGAGGGCTAGACTGTCTTGTTGCAATCCATTCTAAATAAAGGGCTCTCCCGCAGGAGACATGCAGGGGGATTGGACGTAATTTGGTCAGTCACACTCCACCTTCCCTTTGCCCAAAGGGGAAGCAAACCCCTATTCCTAGTGTAGCTTATTTCTCCATTTCAATTAAACTTTCTTTCCTCCTAAGCAATTAGACAGATGTGAGGAAGTAGTTGCTTTGTAGCAAGTTGCCTCCAGCATGTGTGTATACTCAGTCATTCTCTTGACCTCCAGCGGTGCATGCTGCATTGGGTCCTGACCACCAGCACCTGTGTCTTCCATCTGGACCCAGTGTCATCAGTGACTGCCCCTTTTGTGAGGAGGAGGTAGGAAAGACCCTCTACCTTGCTTTTCTTGACTGCCTCCAGCAGTAACCATTCTTTGCTGACCTTTCATAGATTCATAGATTAAGGGTCGGAAGGGACCTAGTAGATCTTCTAGCCCGACCCCCCGCCAGGGCGGGAGAACAACAAAAACCCCAAAAAGAGAAATGGGACTCAAACGAGTCCAGCTAGGTGGGCATCCAGCCTCTTCTTAAAGACCCCCAGGGTAGGGGCCAGCACCACTTCCCTTGGAAGTTGGTTCCAGCTCCTAGCCGCCCTAACGGTGAAGTAGTTTTTGCGGATGTTCAATCTATACCTCCTCTCCAACAGCTTGTGCCCATTTCTCCTTGTTATGCCAGCGGGCGCTAGGGGAAACAGCGTCTCCCCCAAACCCCTCTGGTCCCCCCTAGTGAGTCTATAAGGCTCTCTTTGGTGCGCTGGACTTAGACTTCAGTGAGATCCCTCACTGGGCAGCTCCGGGGTATATAATCTGCTTGTACAACTTTTTCCTAGGCCAGGATAAGATGACAATGCTGAAGAGCTGCTGAAACCAGGTTGCTAGGTCTGGCTGTAATGACACCCTCTACGTTTAATGGCTCCAAGTTTGGATGCATCTGGTCTGTGAGTTTAAACACTTTGCCCTAAAGCAACTCATGACCAGTTTGCATCCCACTGGGCCATTGAGGGGGGCAGTGTATGCTGTGAAGGAGGGCCAGCTGATCCTTAAAGTATTATCACGGGTATATGGAAATTGGGAGGTACAAGGGTTTTCCTCATTCTCACTTTATTTGAATTGTTGTTTTTTGGTGATTCTTTGTTTTCATGACTAGGTCCATATTTAGTTCTCTGCTTTTAATTGGTTGCTTTGGGCTGGTTGGGCTTTTTATTTTTTTTTTAATAATTAAGGTTAATGAAAGTAAAAACAAAACAAAAAACAATGTCCCTTCCCCTTATGATGATGATGCAGGTAGTCCATACTAGAGTTAGAAACTTCCACAGGCCTCACCCCATTATTCCTCTTCACAGCCACGCGGCTTTGTCTCATAGCTGAGCCATTGGTTACCGTTCCTTGCATTTCTGCTCATTCCATAGAAGTGAAAAGCTGCTTGTCAAGCTCCTTTTTTCTTGTCCTAGTGACTAATCCTCAGTGTACGCTCTTATCAAATGCCTTTTGAAAATGTAAGTATACACCATTTACATGCGCTTGCTTGCTGTGATGATACGATCTTTAAGGATATCCGACAAGTTAATTAAGTGAGACCTTTATCTGTAAGATCCACGCTGGATCTTTGTCAGCACGTGTTTTCCAAGGAGCTCTCTCACTAAGTGCCACAGAATTGTTTGTCATTCTTTTTGCCTAGCTGATATTAGATTAACTGGTCTATAATTGTGTGCTGCATAATAGAAATCTCCAGCAAAGCTATACTCTTTCAGTAGGGCTCAGCTGTTTTATGAAATCTACAGTGATAGTGTTTGGATAGAGAAAATGAACTAATCCTTTAAGAATAATGCTTTACAAATATTGTACAGTTAAGCTTTCCAAGGCCCTCTTGAGAGCCAAGGGTTAAAAACAATACCTTTGGAGAAGAAAGTGCATACTGAAGCACAGAGTCTTAGCCTTCATTTTTTAAACATCCCAAAGCTTCTGCTAACTTCAAAGGCCAAGTCTAAAGATGAAGAAATGAGTATGAAAGCTATGTGGGAAGGAAAAACCATTCCCACAGAGTACTTATCTTCTTCCTTCACCTTTATCAGATCTATTCTTTGAATGCATCTTTACTGCAGCCATTGTACCAGAAATGTCCTAATGGCATGTGGCATCCTGGAACTTGGTGTGGGCTGCAAAATCTGTGAGAGAAGAAAGATAAAGCAGCCAGGCTGAGCTCCATGCTGCTGTGGCTTCTGCTAGCTAGGGTAAAGCCACCTCGGTTATCTTCTCCTCTCACTTCAGTCACATCTATGAAGACACCCAGTGACATCTCTCCTCTAGAAAGCTTTTAATCCAATTTTAGCCATGACATAAGGAATGCAATTAACTGAGCTGACTTGTCTAAAGTAACTACTCTAATTGTACTGTAGACCTCATAAGGTCACTTTTTTTATTGGCACACTCACCTTTCTTTGTTAGTAGGTCTATACCCTTTTCAGGGCCTTGTTTAAATCGGTGTCACAATATTTTTGTATTAGTTTGGGTGAAATAATTGAAGCATTCACTTCTTTTTTACTCTTTTTTGAGTAATGATGTCAGTTGCATTTTTGCCAGTTTTCTGGCCTGTCATGTTCCCTTTCAGTCCGCTAGAAAGTGAAAGCTCCTCAACCTAGTGCTTTGTCTATATTGTTTTTGTTAATGTTTCCAGACCCATTTCCATTGCTATCTGTGTACTATAACAGCTTATTTAGAACAAATTTAAAAAAAACAGAGAGAAAACAGTGCATATTCTAAATGAGTACCCCATCATCTCTCTTTTTTTAAAGTGGAACCTATAGTATTTGCTCAATAGATCCATCATGTCTTTATCTTGGTTTCCAATTCTCCATTTATATTTTTAGTAGCTTGTCAGTCATGTAACTAGAAGAGCCATTTCTAGCTTTATAATAAAGAAACAATGCTAAATTATTTTTTGTAAGCTTTTTTAAAATTAACAATGGACTGAATATTATCTGAGCTGCTAATGCCTTGGAATATGCATTTTTATGTCCTCGGTACCTTTATGGTTGTGCACCAAGGGGACTCCTTAAAACTTATTGAGCACATCCACACATGCAGGTTGGAGATCTTTGCCACAGTGCATGTGCCTGAACATGCACTTTGGTGTGGGGCAAGTTGTGTCACTTGGGGCAAAATAACCCTGCCCAGCTCCTCCCAGATCTGCAGCCAGGGAGGAGCTAGAGCCTGGGGCCGGCACCTGTAAACCCAAAGACAGGCTCCTGTAAAACCACTGCTTCAAGAGGCCACTAGCCATTTCACTAGCCATTTCACCCCACCCTCTCAAAGATGAAATTCAGCTCTTCACATAATGCAGGTATGGGAGGTGAAACCAGTACCTTGGTTTGCTGTCTTTTCCCATCCTCAGCACTTTCATCATAGGGGTGACTTTATCTTCAAGACTATGGTAATGATTGCACCTCATTTGGGACACAGAAAGCTTTTCCCTTTCTCCAGTTCCTCAGAAAGCTACCTACTTGTGCTTGGCACAGGGACATGTGTGTGTACATAATGTTTTATTAGCAAAAGAGAAACTTTTTTGGAGGCTGATTTGCCAGGGTCCTCCAACTGCACTGTGCAAAGCAGTCAAAAAACATGGTTTAGCAGGACAACTCAGAGATGGATTTGGCATCACTGAAGCATCTCAAACAGTTAAATGTGCCAGTGAATCTGGCTCTTGATATTTCTTTGAAAGAGACTGTTTTATTTCTGAAAAAACACAAAGTCTTTTTAGGAGAGATTATCAAAAGTACAAAGGGCAGTTGATTTTCAATGGGAGTTGGTTGGCTAACTGCCTTTTGTGCATTTATTCTTTGCCTTGTTTTTCACCTCATTCATCTTGAATCGAGGTTATCTTTTGCTTTAAGTATGAAAAGAGATTGAATCCATTTCCTAGCTGAACTAAAGCTCACTGGCATGCAAGGTGTACATTCTGAATTATGTGCATTAGGGGTAATCCCTGAGAGAGTGTTTATCAACTACACGAGTTGAGGAGCTAGCTGAAGCTGATCTGAGCAAGACACAATCTATGTTGTGCCAGGGAGAGAAAAGGGAAAGGCCTTGAATGGTGCCATCTCTTTGGGTTGAATTTATGTATCCATATTTGTATCCATTTGTCACTCTGGAATATTCTTGGATTCATTGCTGACATGAAGCTCTTGCATGACCAAAAGTATTATGTGCAGAGGCTGCTATTTTCACTTGGTCAGTATAGATAGGGGTGCCCATGACACCCCCGGTGTCTTTGCGACTGCTGCTTGCCTACCATGCTTTGATGTAATGAGTTGATTGGTGAAAAGGGAGGCTGCCCTTGGGTCCCAGATCATGCCCTTGTCTGTCTCTGAGCCAGGTGGTCCATCTTTGATCCTGCTAGTCCCAATCTTGCCCCTTACATGCTAAAAGGTCCCTCTTGGCCCACCAATGCCCCAGGACACCTGTCACCTTTAAAGGATTCATGACCATAGCTGCCCTCATAGTCACGCTCATGCCTTGCAGATGTTATCAGTCATCAACTCTCATCTACCCCTTTCCTCTAGCTGGGCCCTTTTAGCCCAGGGCTGCTGTGTCAGACCTAGATTTTGGGCTGCAGCCCTCTGTTTTGCCTTCTCAGGCCCTGGCCCTGGCACCCACCCTTCTCAGGCACTGGACCCCTTGGCCCTTCTCAGGCACTTTGCCCACTTATGGAGATGCACTCTGGGAATCCTGGGATGGATCTTCCTAAGCAGGGAAAACCTGACTTTCCCCTTTTTAGAGAGGTGCCCTGAGATTCCCTGTGGCATGTCTCTGTAAGCAGAGGCAGTCGGGCAGTTGTTCTGAGTGCTTGAGGGGCCTGATCATACCCAGGGTGTACAGGATTGGCCCCCTACATTCTCACACCACAGAGCAAATAGATGTTTGCCACAATAAAGCCGTACAATTTTTCACTGCCTTTTCTTGCAGTCACTGATGTGGCATGAGAGAAGGCAGAAACATGTATTTGCTTGCCATTTTTGTCACCATAAAAATTCTTATGGAAGCACTAAAGAAATGTCAAGCAACATCAGGAAGGCCAAGGCGGAGATAGAACTGGAACTAGCTACCCGGATCAAGGACAACAAGAAGTCCGTTTTTAAATACATAGGGGGTAAAAAGAAGGTACTGGGTAATGTGGGGCCTCTGCAGGACATGCTAGGAAATCTGGTTGTCACACCAGACAGCAAAGTTAACCTATTTAACAGTTTCTTTGCCTCCATTTTTTTAAGCAGGTACTGGGTCATCCCCAAACTGGAATCACCATACACTCCGGGGGGGGGGGGACACCCAGGCCTAGGGTCAGAGAGGACCTAGTCAGGGAACTCCTGGAAGGACTGGATGTATTTCAGTCAGCAGGTTCTGATGATCTCCACCCCAAGGTGCTTAGGGAATTAGTAGAGGTCATTGCAGGACCCCTGGCACAG
>NW_017729029.1:72715725-72715947 GCF_001723915.1 Gavialis gangeticus | reverse complement strand
CATCCACAGATGCATCTCAAGAAGGTCCAAGGAGGTGATCCTCCTCCTCTGTGACACTGGTCAGACAGCAGTTGGAGCACTGTGTCCAGTTGTGGGCACCGCACTTCAGAAGAGATGTGGACAACATGGAGAGGGTCCAGAGGAGGGCCACCCACAAGATCAGGGGGCAGCAGGCCAGGCCCTATGAGGAGAGGCTACGGGACCTGAACCTGTTCAGCCTCC
>NW_017729029.1:72705540-72715630 GCF_001723915.1 Gavialis gangeticus | reverse complement strand
GGCAGAAAAGGATCTTGGAGTCATTATTGATGCCAAAATGAACATGGGCGGACAGTGTGGGGATGCAGTCAGGAAGGCCAACCGCACGCTGTCATGCATCCACAGATGCATCTCAAGAAGGTCCAAGGAGGTGATCCTCCTCCTCTGTGACACTGGTCAGACAGCAGTTGGAGCACTGTGTCCAGTTGTGGGCACCGCACTTCAGAAGAGATGTGGACAACATGGAGAGGGTCCAGAGGAGGGCCACCCACAAGATCAGGGGGCAGCAGGCCAGGCCCTATGAGGAGAGGCTACGGGACCTGAACCTGTTCAGCCTCCACAAGAGAAGGCTGAGGGGGGATCTAGTAGCCTGTTACAAACTAGCCAGAGGGGACCAGCAGGCATTGGGAGAGTCCCTGTTCCCCCTGAGCGTTACCAGGAGTGACTAGAAATAACAGTCACAAGCTGGCAGAGGGTAGATTCAGGCTAGATATCAGGAGGAGCTACTTCATGGTCAGAGAGGCTAGGATTTGGAACCAACTTCCAAAAAGAGTGTGCTGGCTCCTACCCTGGGGGTCTTTAAAAGGAGGCTGGATGAACATCTTGCAGGGGTTGTTTGACCCCAGTACTCTTTCCTGCCATGGCAGGGGGTCGGACTTGATGATCTGCTCAGGTTCCTTCTGACCCTACCAACTATGAAACTATGAAACTATCTGTTTCTTTCCATAATTCTGTCATTCATTGTTTGTGTGGCCTTAGACTCACTGACTTCTCAATTTCTGTTTCCTCTTGTGTACAGCAGACATGTTCATGGATGCGACACATGGGCTAATTTGTTATGCTTGCTTCTTGAATATGTTGTATAGATACGAAATATATATTTTTTTACATATGTTTAATGTAGTTTCTTACCATACAGAAGACCTCCTAAAAAGTGCATTGTTTTAACCAGGGGGCTGAGAGGCCAAGATTCAGTGACAAGCATAGAGCCTATACGGTTCTTCATGCTTCGGTAAGTGCCCCAGAATCCATTTGTTTTAAGCATTTGGATTTATGCTGTTCTTCTCTGAGAAGACCAGGTCCCAACACTAGTGGCAAAATGTGTTAGAATACTTTCCAAAAGACCTAGAAGAGGTATTTGTCTCCAGCCTGAGGGGAAGAAGCAACCCAGAAAGGCATTGCTTTATTTCTTACATCAGCAAGATGACAGAAAAACAAAGCTAAACTAAAAAGATAACAGGGCTAGTTAAACTGAATGAGTCTTATGATGGAAATCAAGATTCTCTTCTAAAAATGAATAAATAATTTGAAGACAATCCTCTTAGCAAAATTCTGGGCCACATCCAAACTTCTCTCAAATTCAACCTGGGGTTCTGGTTTGGATGGTCCCTCAAAATAAAAATGGTTTGATTAGTGCCAACCATATTTCAATACAGTAATGAATGAGATCTTTTAAAGGCAACAGTGAAATGCCTCAGTGTCTGGAGAGTATGAATAAAAGAGAAAATAAATGGTATATTTTTACCTCCTCTTCTCTACTTTCTCTAAGAAAGACAGCCCATTTCTGATGCGTACATAGATCCAAATTCAGGCCAGAATATTTATGGGTTGCTTTGGGACTGATAGGGTTATGTTTGGTTACTTGTTACATTCTGTTGATGGATACGTGCACTCTGGAAACAAGGAGTTCTCAAGGGTATACAGATGAAAGGTTCTTGCTTTATTGCTTGGTCCTCTCCATATAACATAACAATGTGTTCTTCTTGCTTAATTGTTCATTAACTTGCTTCTGATTTGCTTTCTAAATACCCAAATCCTCCTTACCCTTAACTGATAATTTAAAAAAAATCCTGCTGATTGCTTTTACTTTTTACAAACATATTTGATGACATTCATCTCTGTTGCCCCGTTCTCTTTTAGGTTTAGCTAGTATGAGTTTCAGTGGTCTTCAATTCCTTTCATATTTTTCTTTGTCTGATATCCCTTACAATACAGTCTTCCTAACATTGCTGTACAGCATTTTACATACCTCTGTTCAAATAAAATAATGTTTTTCTTGCTTTGGTACCTATTCTGATGAGTGTTTCAGTGTTTTAAACTAAATTATGTGATGATATTATAGCTAGATGTTTTTTTCTAGTTTCAAAATTGTTGTGTCGCTTTGATCTATTTCACTGAATGCGTTTCTAGATAGCCTAATGACCATATATAACCTGTTCAGTAAAAACTGGGTTTAGTTCTGCTTGCTTTTAAGCTAAGGATGAAAGCACTTTTGATTTGAAGTGGTAGCAAGATTTGAGTTTTCTATCTGCAGATAACTTTCTTGAGAAACATATTCCCTTCCTCAGACATTATACAATTGTTATCCCAATCAATATCTGGATAATTAAAATCTTTTGTGGTAATAATTTTGGCTTTCTTAGTAAGATTTCAGATAGTCCTTGATGTCTCAGGGATATACAGCAACATTCAAGAAGTGCCAGCCTGTTTTTGTTTTATTTCTATCCAGACTTCTTCTGTTCCAACCCAAATACATAAATCATTTCTCTATATGCCCCACAATATATCATTCCTCACCAATATTACTATCCTTCCTGCTGCATTATTTTGACTATCCTTTTTATAAACCTTGTTTTCTGGTATTTTAGTTCCCCAGTGATTTTGCTAGTTCAGTCAATTCTGCAAATATTAAAAAAAAAATTCTAACTCCGTTTATGGAGCCAAACGCATTGCAGTTTTTGCCCTCGGTGTAACAATGCCCTATCAAGTCTTATGGCTACAGACAAAGCAGAGATTATTTCACTTCCTAAAATTTGAAATATGTTGTTTTAATGGTACTGCTTCAGCAGCAATGGTTGCAGAAAAGTTTTAAAATGCTGTGAATACAACAAATATACATTTTGTTCTCTATTCATAACAGGTAGTTACCTCTGGAAAAGAAGAAGCTTAGAATGCCACTTGACTAGATTTATATGCAAGTCAGAATCTGTCAGGGAAGAAAAAAAAAGCTGGCCAAATTCTGAAGAAACTTTAAAATCACAACATTTTTTTGAAAACCAGCTTACCCTTACACATTACAGCTTGTAATGTGTATAATTACTAGTTCTGGCAATATGGATGGTTCTGTTTTATATATTTTCTGGTACAAAGATTATTGCTTATGATACACAATGAAGTGCTAGGCCTGAGAAGTAGTACCAATTACTTCAGGATTTGCAATGTATTTTTTTAAGTGTTAGACTGTGTCAACACTGCACTGTACAGCCATGCTTATCTTTCTCTGGAGCTTTTTTTAAAAGGCTCTGGTGTCAAATAGTGCATGCGGTGAGCAGAATTTGGAGAAGAAATTAAAGACAGATTCTAAGAGCATGGCAGGAAGCATGATTGTGGAATCCAGCACTAGATCCTATCACACTTTATTGCTGGTAAAGGGGGAGCCCAGGTTTGAGGTCCTGGGCTCCCCGTGCCCCAGCAAGTAGCAAGCTCCAGGATCTGGAAGTCCTATCGCTAACGAGATTTGCATCTCTGGCAGCACCCCACAGCTGCTGAGGCTGAGGGTCAACAGCTGCAGGTTGCTGCCTGGGCTGAGAGTCATCTCAGTGGCAGAACACCCAGTGCAGGCACCCCTGCTTTGGGGACCACCATCAGCTGATGGGGCTTCTGCTACATGTGCAAATTAAAGCTGGATAGCTGCACATTTTCCAACTTTAACTTTATAGCTGGATGGACCTTTTCATGGCATGATAGTTACTTTGCACATGGAGCTGGCCTAAATTAACTGCACAGTTAAACAGTTAATTGCATAATACATGTAATGCATAGAGGGGGCCATAGAAACCAATGGTAAAACTTACTTTCTGGCAGGGAATGATCTTGAAAATGCATAGGTGATTTTAGCTGTGTTCCTAAATGATGTCTAATTAGATTGAGACCTATTGATTAATTAATGGGCATAATTTTTGTACATTTTTTTCATGATTTAGTTTCCTTTGAAATGGCTGTTATTAATAAACCTTCCAGCTATGGTCAGGGCTGTATGTAGCAAAAGTCACCACTTCTCACTTGCTTATTATTAAAGGCCGCCCATATTTGAAACAATGGGAGATTCAGTGTAGTTGGAAATGAAGAGGAAGGTCACGGGGAAATGTTTTGGTGGGGGCTACACAAGAAGTTGAAAAAGGAAAAGTGCGTTTTTTTTCCTCCATTTATCATTTTCAGTGTGGAAAAATGGGACACTTCTCTTTAAATTTCGCTCCTAGTTCCAGCCTTCTTCCTCTCAAATCCAGCTGACTCTTTCCATTCTCTCCACTTTCTCCCACACCAGTTTGCCCATATACTTACTTCCAGTTAACTCCAGGCTTCTTGATGATCCATCTCTTAGCTTGGGCTTCTCCAACCTTTATCTTTTTGGATTTTTTTTCTTGCCTCCCCATTTGCTCAGAAATCTTTTCTTCATGTACTTATGCTCTCTTTAGATAAGATAGAAATTTTTGTCTGGGATGGTTTAGATAGAAAAGATCCCACCTAAAAGTGGTGTAACTAGAGTAGGGTGGCCAGAGTAACCATTCCACCTGCTGACCTTTGGGCAGGGCTGAGGGGAGCAGCTCCAGCAGCAATGGAAGCTGGCCTGTGTGCAGTGGCTGTCCCAGGCATCCAGCTGTGTCACTATGCCTCTGCTGCCTAGAGAGGAAGATTGAACCTGATAATCTCTTGAAGTCCTTTTCAGCATTTTTTAATTTGACTTCATTGCTCACAACCCTCCTCCCTCCCCTTCTTTGAACAGTTTTCACATGACACCCCAGTTCCAAGTGCAACACACAAGCTGCCCTCTGCCCAAGGTTAGAAACACTGTCCTCGCCCCACCTCACCTCCCCCCTTACACACACATCTTCCTGGAACTGGGCCTGGGGAAGCAGGAGAGAAACACTGGCTAGAAAGGGTGCTACAAATTAGCCTCTCTATGGCTGCAAGAATCAGTCCCATACATGGCTTTATTTCTCCTGCTCCTGCCATTAGCCTTGCATCACTTAGACTCCAAGGAGACCCTCTGAGACACAGAAACACTATCACCACCAGGGATCTGGGTTTCCCATTTCCCATGGAAAATGGATAAAAATATGGATTTCTCCTTTTACCAAAGAAAAAACACATGGAGAAACGCATGGATTTTGCACTTTTGCAAAGAGCTCTCTGCAGGCTGGCAGAGTTCCAGCCTACAAGGGGCTGGGGAGAGCGGGAAGAGGGCAGTCAGGCTGGGGGCACCATGTGTATGTGTATGCACATGGCCACCAGTCAGCCTGGAGAGCAGCTCCTGCAGTAAGTCTGATGGGCAGGCAAGATTTGAGGCCCCTATAGGGTGAGAGTGAATTGGGCAGGGCTGGAGCTGCTGCCCAGCCGGGCAATGCCTGGGGCTTGGGGCCCAGGGGCACAATGTGTGGCCACAGGGCCCCAGGAGGAAATAGGACAGGGCCATGGGTGGCTTATGTGGGGGATGAGAGGGAGTGGCTCCTAGACACTGCACATATTCCTGGGGGGCCAGAAGAGAACCATGCCCCCAGATCTGTGCACAGGGTGGGGGTGGGCTACCTGCTGCAGGCTTGGGCTCCACTCCTTGCTGTCCTCTCCTGGGGTCTCAGCAGCTCAGTGAGTGGGACCAGGCATGACAGGGCAGAGAGGGGCTGGGCAGGGAAGCTCCTTGCCACTACAAGCTCCACGTCACCCTGGTGAGGCACCCCCTGCCCATCCAGAAGCAGAAGGGATGGCAGTGTGGAGTTGTACCCTTCGATGCTGTGGGGCAAGCAGGGGATGCCTCGCAAGGGTGACATGGAGCTTGCAGCAGCAAGACCTGCTCTGTCCTGCTGTGCTAAGTCCTGCCTGCTGGGCTGTGGAGGCCCTCGGGGAGGGCAGCAGAGCAGGGAGCCTGAGCCTATGGCAGGCAGCTCATCCCTGCCCCACACACAGATCTGGGGGGCACAAGTCCCCCCTGGAGTATGTGCAGTGGGGGAGATGCCCCCCCAGATGAGTCTGCAGTGGGCAGCCTACACCCTCCCTGCACATGGGCTCTGCTTTGAGCGTGCTGGCCAAAGGAGAGGGGAAGCCTGGCTCCATACTCTGTTATGCTGCAGCAGCCACTGCTACCTCCCACAGGTGGCAGCTGGGGTTTGGGCACTTCTGCAGGGGTCAGGGGACTCTGAGCCTGGGTCCTTGGCCCCATAGCCCTGGCAGCTTGGGGCCCCCTCTGGTAGGGCTTGGGTGGCAGGGGGTTTGATGTGGGGGGCAAGGAGCCCCAGCAGGGCTAGGGGGGCTGTGGAGGTGGGTGAAGGGCACCAGCAGTTGCTGGGGAGACGTGGTGGGGAGTGAGGAGTACTAGCAGGGCTGGAGGGCTTGGGAATCAGGGGCCAGGACCTGTGTTCTGTGAGCTAAGATCTGATTTTCCATGATCAAAAAACCAAAATTCAATACCAAAATCTGTAGGTATTTAGAATTTATTTTTTTATAATGATTGAGTCACTGGGATGCTTCCAAATGGCTATAAAATTGTAAATATATCAGTAAAATATTGTGTTCAATTGATATCTATCTATCTCTCTATATATAGTGGCATTTCATTTCAAATCCAGATTTGGGGGGTTTTATCAGAGACTTTGTGAAAGAAAACCAGGATCCCATATCATCACTAGAGGATTGCAACATCTTCAGCTCATCAGAAGATCCTTTGAATTTGTAGTTAGTACTCTACACTTTATTAAACTAGTTTTCAAGAAGATTGGCTTACATTTAGGGAATGCACAGGTAAGGAGAGTGCATATTGTATGCATGTGTGCAAATTAGCTATTGGAACCATTGGAGTCGCTCCAAAACAAACTAAAAATGCTGAATATAATATTTACTGCAAAATGACTCAATTCCATGATGATTTTAGAGAATTTTTGCCTTGGATATTCAGGAGTGCCTTGGAAATAGGATCAATTCACTCCCGAGGTTCTTGGCCATAGAGTAGAGATCAGTTTTTACAGTGTTTTCTGTGCAATGGTGCACCGGATGAGTTCAGATTGGAGAGTTTGTTTATATTAGTGGATTAGCCCAGCAATAATGGTTGCATATCTCAAAGCCCTGAGGGAGAGGTCTTATCTATACTTCAAATGCCCAGTCCAGATACTTGGGCTAGGTATTGGGAAGTATCCTTTGTCTAGCTGTAAAGTGTTCTTTCTACCTTAGGCTTTCCTGTTTTCTTTTAATTTTATATTGCAACAGTGACACCTGTTTTACATTTTTTAATTGCTAGGTACCAATAGCAAGCCATAATCTGTACAGTATTTCTTTTATGTCTTCTTACCAGAGACTTTACCCATCCTATAATGAGCTACTGCTTGAGAAAAATGAAATACAATTTGGGTGCACATGCCAACTGTAATTGTACTTGTCAAAAGAAAAGGATAACATAATAACTAGCCAAAATTTAATCACAGGAAATGTGATAATTCATATGGGAAATCATGTTCTACAATTTCTTTCATTAAGAGTAGATCAAAAAAAAAAATAAAAACTTACACTGTTTAGGCAAAGCAAGAGAATGATGTAGAATGATGATTATACTCAAAGCTTTTAAATCCACTTGGTGTCATCTACTGATTTAAATGTACCTGTGATCTTGACAATAAACGCAGTGTATTAGGGGTTGAAATAGAAAGCGATTATCTCTGCCTATCTATATAAACACTTAATTTGATTTTGTTAGCAGCTGTTTTAAACCTTTCTGACAAGACAAATATGGAACAAATACAGCACAATATAGTAATATGCAAACAGCCTTTCAATCAAAGAAGGGGTGACTCAGATCTGTTACACAAGTCTAAATCTGGAGTAACCCCAATGAAGCTGAGTCACTCTAGATTTACAGAAATATAATAGAGAGCTAATTCAAGTCACAAGTAAAATTACTAATATTGATTTTAAATAATAATGTCTTTATTCAACTCACAGTGGTTTTTTTTATTTGCATTCTAAAAGAAAAAAAATATTTTTTCCTTTGCTTCAAGAACCAATAACAATTTATGGAACAATACAATGATGTGGTTTAGTAATCATCCTAAATGTTCATTGTATTTGTTTTAAAATAAGCATGATAATCTTGTTTACTAAATACAGTTTAATGAAAATGTCTTTTACTTCCTTGCTTGTTGAATTAAACTAAGTAAAGTCACTAAAGTACTGACTTAAGTGTTATTGAAATGCATAGGGCCAGGCTCCTCAAATTTTCATGTAGGTTTGGAAGTAGTAGAAGCTTAGGTGAGATGAAGCAGAGAGCTCAAAGGGCCAGCAAAAGGCAAGACAAAAAGCACTTAGGGCAGTGTGGAGCACAGAGCTGCATATGAGCCTCAAACTGTTTGCAGAACATATGTCCACCTCCTCTGGTCTTCACTTTTTGTTTGGTGGCTCTTTTCCCTAGGGAGTATGCAGCCAAAATTTAACTTTCAGGGACATTTTATTTTTGCGTGTTGGCTTTGCTAGGAAATCTGGGGGAGATATCGACAACCTATTATGGTTGTCTGCCAGTTTAGTCGGACCTTTCTCAAAATAGATTGTGGCAGCACCAATGTATATGACTTTTTACATAAGGAATGCGATCCTTTTGCATAACCTGACTGCAAGCCATTTTACTTCAGGCAAAATCCTGGTGAATTCAAGAACTCTCTCTCTCTCTCTCTCTCTCTCTCTCTCTCTCTCTCTCTCTCTCTCTCTCTCTCCCTTTCTGTGTGTGTGTGTGTGTGTGTGTGTGTCTCCCCAGCTATGTAGTACTTAGACTACAAATCGGAGTGCTATAAAACAGAGAATTGGGGTGCTATAGAGGAAAGAATGGTGGTTTAAAGTGATCGAAAATAAGCAGCCACGGGAGGCTTTAGATTAAATGGGCCAAGCCAAACAAAAAGAGGAAGTTTCTAAAGAAATGATGATGATAAATGTAGTCATTATTCTGAACTGCATGTCTTTCATCAGATTTGATAAAGGTTTGTTTTGCTCAGCAAGGAAACTTACAATCAACAATATTACCTAACAATCTTGGTAGGAGAGGCATTATGTTCCATGACCTTTTGTGAATGCAGGAAGAAAGGATTGCTGCCATAAAACTTTTAAAAAAACCCAGCAAAATCTGATTGTGATCACTTTGATTCTGTTTATCAGCATAAAACAAATCTACAGTTTATGGGGGGTTTTTTGACCATTGTGATGCACCCTGGTTCTGAATGATGTTGAATGTGCAGTAGGAAACACTCCCAAGGTGTTCTCACACTGTTGGGGTGCCTTTCTGCCCCAAACATCTTTTGTGCTGTGTGCTGCTTGGCCTCTAAGAACCAGCTGAGATGTGCAAGGGTCCAACTCCTTGTCCTGTGGCACCTTAGCCTTACCCATCTTGCACAAGTATAGCCAGTTCTCAGCAGAGGGGATATTTTCCTGATAGAAGAATCACTCTAATCTGATTATGCACTCAAAGGATAAATCCAACTTCCCATCTTTGGATAAGGGGGGTAATGCATGAACTACTATATTCTTTACTTTTTATATGGACAATTTCAATTTCAAATTTTTGAAGCACCAAACTCCCTCTCAATAATCTAGCACTGGTCCCTGTCATCTTGTGGAGCCTTACCAGGGAGAAACGGTCTGTCAAGACTCTGTAATTGCATCCAAAGAAATAGTGCTTCAACTGTCTAATAGTCAAGTTTATGGCAAAGCATTCTTTTTTCTGTCAATGAACACTTCTGTTCACAAAGAGTTGCCTTTTTATCTAAGGCATTAGGATGATTCTTGTCTCCACCCCCTACCTCTGTTAATACTGCTCCCAAGCCTGCATCTCATGCATGAGCACATAGGTCAAAGGTTTTATCTGGACCAACCCAAACAGGTCCTTTGGACAGGACCTCTTCACCTGGTTGAAGCCCTTCTGACAGGCCTCTGTCAAAACCACCTTATCTGGTTTGTGTTTCTTGCATAGGAGCAACAATTTCACGGAACCCCTTCACAGATCTCCTGTGAAAAATGCAAGCCCCCTGAAAGACTGGGTTTGATTTTTTTTTTTTTTTTTTTTTTTTTTTTTTTTTTTTTTTTTTTT
>NW_017729029.1:72698642-72705328 GCF_001723915.1 Gavialis gangeticus | reverse complement strand
TTTTTTTTTTTTTTTTTTTTTTTTTTTTTTTTTTTTTTTTTTTTTTTTAAAGGCACAGGCCAATTCCTAATGGCCTGTCCTTTCAAAGACTCAGGCAGAGCCTGGGTGATGTGGGCACCTGCCCAGGGCATTATGCTCAGATGAGCACCATGCATATGCACACACATACATGTGAGCAACCTATGCTCACAGCAGCACTCTCCCCCTGCCCTGCCCCACCCCAGCTGATCCCCACCTCAGGCAGGAAGAATGGTGCCCAGGCCAGCCTGCCCCCCAATCTCTAGCCACTGCTCAGGAGGAGCAAGGCTTGGCATGTGAAGGCAGGGTGGTGCCTGCTCCAGTCCACCCACCTTGCTTCTGCAGCAGTGGTACCTTCCCACCCACCTGTCTTGTGCACCATGCTGCTCCACTTCCCCAGCACACTATCCCCAATGCCCCTGCCCACCTGCCTCAGTGGCACTGCAGACAGACTTGATGCCATGTATTGTACTTTGGCTGCACCCATTTTACATGCAGGCACTTTAACAGCTAGACCGTCTTCTCCAAGTCTCTTCAATACAGTTTCCATGTGACTCATGCTCTTCTCAGCAATCACAGTAGATAGTGATGTTGTCGATGTAAGCTTGTGCGGGCCAACACTGGGTTGATCGGGAAAGTGGCCCCTACATTTATGAGCCCAAATGGGAAAACTTAACTCATACAGTCCCATGTCCATGATTAAAGCAGACTTTCTTTGGATATCCTCATCCAAAGGGAACTTCCAGTATCTTTAAGATCTTGTGCTTTGCTGAGGGGATCCAGCAAATCATCTATCCTACTGCTAGGGTAAGCCTCAGGAATGATGACAGCTTTACACTTTCTGTAATCCACACAGAATCTTTTTCCCTCCCTCCTCCCCCTTGTCTTTCTTGGGGTGAAAGCCCAAAGGAGAGTAGATCTGGTAATTACCCCCAGTTTATTTCCTCCTGCATCTGCTCCTGCAAGTTACCTGAGGTGCAGTACCCTTGCTGCATATTGGCTGTCTCTCCTTTGTGATTATTTAGAATATCACTTCCTGCATTTGACCCAATTTGCTAGAAAACACATGCTAGTATCTTTTTAAAGGAGACTGGAACCCAGCCATTTGAGCTGTGTCCAGCCACTCATGTAATTTAATGCTTTCTAAGGGAGCATCCTCCCTGCTTTCTGCAAGCAGGTCAGGCAAGGAGATCTATGCCTCCCCTTCCGCACTGCGAATCATACTCATGTTGTATGTTTTTTTATGATACAAGTGAACGGGGATTAGCTTCTATGAATGTTACCATAAAAAGCCAACCATGTTTAATATATATTAACATGGCTATATTTGTATGTAGTATATTTAGTATATATTTGCATGCATTATACTTATATAATACATGAGGCGTAGTTTTAGTATATAGCGCATACTATATTATATATAGGTTACATATATATACTCTATGTACTATAGGTACTCCTCACTTAACATCATCCTGGTTAATGTTGTTTTGTTATTACGTTGCTGATCTATTAGAGAACATACTCATTTAAAATCACATGGTGTTCGGTTATAACGTTGTTTGGCTGCTGCCTGCTAGTAGGTAGCTACTGTGATGTAATTGGATTTCCTTAACATCATTTCCCTTGGTCGCATTTTTCAAGAATGTAACTACAACGTTAAGCAAGGAGTAGCTGTATTTAGTGTGTGCATTAATTACTAGCATTAATACTGGTGGTAATATTTAGAACTGCTAAATATTTCAAAGTCAACATAGTTCACATATATGTGTATATATAATGTCTGTATAAAACTATACATGCACAAACACATGCACAGTATGTTAAAATGACTTGGAGAAAAGGATATAACAAGTTCACAGAAACAAGAAGTATATAGTGACTGAAATTGTAAGGACAAGTCCATAAAGAATTCCGGGAATAACTTTAAAAAAAAAGCCAAAAAAAAGCCTTTCTTTATATGAAAATTTCCTGTAGCACGACCACCGGGGATGTGATCTAACAATTTAGAGTTCCCTCAGAGTACTAATCATCAAAAGAGTTTGACAGTTCTGTAATTTTGTTCTCTGTGGGTTTCTGTGGCATATCAGTAAGATGATTCATAAGCTAATTCAGCTGCAGATCTAGACTGGAAAAGTAATTTGTCCTTTAACTCCTAATACATGTACATAGAGACTGATGAGGAATTGCTGAATACAGGGAGAGTATACCTTTAAAAACATCTAACATACATTGGGGATTTGTTTTTTCTTCTATGAAACAACCCCCATATTTCTTTTCATGCCATGGTATTTATAATAGCGTACATTAAGTGAAATAGAGTCCTCTTGTGTTTTGGTAGGGGCTCTAAACAAGGAAGGTATTTTTAAAATTTACTTGGTTTTATCATGCTCCTCTCAGGAGTCTGGGGAATTGAAAGTCCTGCTTCTGTCTTCTTTCAGATTGCACTTGGTGGAAAATAGAGCACAGTGGCACTTTAGACGCTAACTGGTTCAGAGAGGCTTGAGCTTTCATAGGCAACAACCTATCTTGATGGATTTCATTTGCAAAGGATTTAGTGATTTTATTCATACTAACTTTTCTGTTTTGGGGAATGGAAACCATTTATCTCATCCTGGAACATCAGAGTGGGTATTTCCAGTACCGTAGCAAAGACATTTGGTGCGCGGGGCAAGCCCACAGTAGCAGCCTGCCCTCACTCTGCGCACAGGTCCGGGAGGCACCCCCCACCCCAATGCTTGCCCAGGAATGCACACAGCGGTGCAAGCCTCTCTCCCCCATCCCTGCACCCTCCCCCCAAATAAGCTGCTCATGGCTCTGTCTTATACCCAACCCTGGCTGGGCAGCACTTGTTGGTACCCCTTTGCTTTGGTGCCCAGGGCAGTTGCCACCCTTACCCCCTTCCCCGTCCACTCCCTTCCTGTGGTACTGGGTATTCCTATTTTTTCCATTACATTGTGGTGGTCATGGTGATGCCATATGTATCACTGGCAGCAGCAAGTGATGAGTTCAGAGGCTACCAAGTGACCTCCAGTTGGGGTTCCAGACACTCCAGAAATGCAGGCAGCTTGTGGGCTAGGAGCCACTTGTAGGCCTTCAGAATCTAAAGTGTAGCTTTTAAGGAAACCGTGTTACAAAAAAATCTGTTGGATTTGAATTGACGGTATGCTCCGTGAACTGTGCTTTGTGACTTAAAACTTAGGTGCTTGAATCAAGCCAGTCCCTACCAAAGACAGGTAAATAATACTGCCTGCCTCAGGGGCAGTTCTTATAGCTTCTAACTAAATTGCTCATAGTGCGTATCTATCCTTTGCTGGCCACTTCCTGGAGTAGAAGGACAGAAGCTATGGCTGCTCTACTGTCTGCTTCCCACCCAGGGAAAGACTCCCTGTGTGAGCAGAATAGGAGACAAGCTGTGGGTGAGCTTAAAGATATTGCTTCTGTATCAAATACCTAATTATTTTTAGAATAATGCTCAGCTTTTGTATAGTTATGACACACCTGATCTAGGAAGCCCTCCCAATATAGCAGTAGCTTGCTGTGAGCCTAGGCCTAAGGACTTACATCACCAGTTTTGCAGCATAAGATACTTGTTTGTGGACTTTTTGGTTGAATTTTTAAGTGCATAAGGGAGAAGTTAATGTCTTCCCACCAAATCATCTATAGATATATTCCTCCTTCCAGCTCCCCTTGTTGGAGGAATGAGTCTCAAAATTCAGAGGGAAATAAGTGGCAAGTGTATTTTACACCTTTTATGATGGGTAGGCCCAACTTTCAAATGTCTGTGAATGGAGTGAGAAGGGATCTTCCTCTGAAGTATAAGAGCCCAGCAACGAAGACATTACTCTAGAGAAGATGTGTGAATGACATCTGGTACATCGGAAACTTAGGGGTCAGAAAATGTAAGACAAGGAGCGTGTGTGTGCGTGCATGTATGCATAAGTACGTGTGTGTGTGTGGGTGGGTAGGTGGGTGTGTATTTATGTAACTGTGTGAAACATGCACATGCTTATTTGGGTCAGAGCTTTTTCAGCTTCAGTAACAAGTGGAATAAGATAAGCTCATATATTTTCCTCCTGTGAATAGGTTTATGTAACTTTTTTTCCCTTTATTGAGATGGAACTACTGAGGAGGGTTAATATGTTGTAGATGTGAGAGAACTATGAGTATGAGGACGTGGAAAGAGAAATGTATGAGGGAGAGAAGAGTGTATGTATTCATTTCCCCTGAAATTTCTGTGAGTAGAGCTGTGAATATTAGGGGGTCACATAACGTCTCCAAAGGAGCTGGCTGCCTGAAGCTAGGCCTGCATGGGATACATGGCACAATCAGCAAACATTGTTGATTCCTGGCCCCCTTGACTCCCAGAAAACATTTCTCTTGTTTGTAGAATATGTCCCCACTTAAGAAGACCAATTTGAAAAGCTGCCTCGACAGAGGGAACTCCTGAAGATCTTCATTCAGAATAGCTCTTAGGGTCTGCAGAATCAAAGATGGATGCTGCATGGGGAAACAGAACAAGCAGAAAACAAGAAAAAAAGACAAAACAGCAACTTTAACCAGAAAGGACTTTAAGTTAAAGGATTTTAAAGCTCTGATTTCTGACATTGTGGAGGCAGGCACAGCTTAATAAAATCAAAGCAGAGAAAAGAAACTGGGGACAGGGTCAGATTCCTGGAAATTAAGTTGGAGGGAAATCTGCAATCAGCAACAAAGCTACAAAATAAAATTAAGATGATTGAAAAGAAAAAGAGCTTGCACTAAAATTATTTGATATTTTTTCTCCCATGTTTTATAAAATTAGAATAAGAGGACTCCCAGAAGGTGTGGAGAAGGGAGATCCAGCAGAATATTTAAAGCACATAGTCCACTTCTTCCTACAGTGGAAAACAAAGGCAACTGTCTTTGTAGGTCAGTGTTTTCAAAACATTCGATGCCTGGGGCATACTTATTTTCTGGTTTAAAATTAGTAGTACACTTGTCTAAATTTCCTGGTGCTTCAAGTGAAAAATCAATGAGATGGATGTAAATTCAGAAAAGATATGGAGAGTGGTCTTGAAGCTAAACTGGTTGGAGAATCATTGATCTGCCTGGTGTCACTTAAGTGTGCCAAGAGGAGAATCTTACTCTGTTCTTTCCACTGTCTGCCACTCCCAACCCGTAGCCTGTACCCCAGGAATCAAGGGCAACCCCCACTGATGAGACTTGTCTTGCAGGGTGTCGCACATCAGCAACCACACCCATGGGAAAGCATGGGAAAGAGACAGGGAGGGAGAAAAGAGAAATGGAGGAAAAGAGAAAAAAGAGAGAGAGGAAAGAGAAAGAGGGGGTGGAGGCTAGGTCACATGGGTACGTATGTGACTTAAGCTCAATCTTTGCCTTGAACAATCTGCTGCAGCAAGGGAAAGAAAAGTGACGAGGACTGGGTACAAGAGGGTTTTCATTTTCCTGGCCACACATTTCTTCATTGCTTCTGCTGTGCATTGCTGTTCAAAGGCCAGTGCTCCGTTCTGGATTGATGACCTCCAGGATAGACGGTCATGAGCAATTTGCTCCCACAGCTCTGGGTCCATGTTGAAACTCTTTAGGAACACCTTTAGGGTGTCCTTGTACCACTTCTTTGGTGCACTGCAAGGGTATACTCCATTTGACAATTCACCATAGAAGATTTTCTTCAGAAGGTAAGTGTTGGGCATTCTTGAAAGGTGGCTGGCCCATCTTAGCTGTGCCAGTTTTTGTAGAGTGTGAATACTAGGGAGAGCTGATCTTCCGAGCACCTCAGTGTCCAGAATCTTGTCTTGCCATTTCACCTTTAGTATCTTTCACAGGCAGCACAGGTGGAAGTGGTTTAGTTTCTTGACATGACGTTGGTAGATGGTCCAGGTTTTGCAGGCGTAAAGAAGGGTTGGGAGAATGATTGCTTTGTGTACTTTCAACTTCACCAATATTCTGATGCCTCTGCAGTCCCAGACTGACTTACAGAGTCTGCCAAACGCCATGCTAGCTTTTGCTAGTCTCGTGTTGACTTCATCATTGATGTGGACAGCACAGGGGAGCATGCTGCCTAGATAGACAAACTTGTTGACCATCAACAGTTGTTGGCCTTTAACTGAGACATATGGTTCCTGGGGTGTTGTGCCAGGTACAAGTTGAAACATCACTTCGGTCTTCTTCATGTTAATAGTGAGTCCGAATTTGTCGCAGGCTGACAAGAACTGGAGTTTGCTCAAAGCCTGTGCAGGTTGAAGATGTCTCCATCAAAACAGTACCTGATCCCCATACCAAGGTCATCGTCTTGGAAGGCATCCAACAGCAGGGCAGAGAATATCATGCTGAAGAGGGTAAGTGCAAGCACACAGCCCTGCTTGATGCCTTTTGTGTCCAGAAAGGAGTCAGAGCGTTCACCATTTGCATGGATGCATGTCATTGTGCCATTGTGAGACTGTTGAACCATATTGATGAATTTTACAGGGCATCCATACTTCTTCATGATTTCCCAGAGGTCTTCACAGTTCACCATGTTGGAGGCTTTGGGTAGGTCAATGAATGTGAGGAGAAGGTCAACGTTCTGTTCCTGGCACTTTTCTTGAAGCTGCCAGGCTGCAAACACCATGTTGTTGGTTCTGCATCCTTTTCTGAAGTCTCATTGGCTCTCAGGCAGTAGGTCA
>NW_017729029.1:72692821-72693642 GCF_001723915.1 Gavialis gangeticus | reverse complement strand
TGCCAGGCTGCAAACACCATGTTGTTGGTTCTGCATCCTTTTCTGAAGTCTCATTGGCTCTCAGGCAGTAGGTCATTTAGATGGTTGGTCAGCTGGTTGAGGAGGACTCTTGTAAATACCTTGTCGGCAGTTGAGAGGAGGGAGATGCGCCTGTGGTTGTGGGGGAGGGTTATAAATATAGTATAACATAGAGACTGGAGGGGGGGCTTGAAAGGATAGTCTCCTTTCAACTCCCCCCAGAAAACAGTATTTGATGAACTATAATATAGTGACATGACTCTGCAGGGGTGGGAGCCAGAAACCTCCCAGGAAGAAGTTTTTTACTTAGGGATTAAATATTCCTTTCCATCTGAGGGTTACAGCGAATCTCCGCATTTTAGAAAAGGGGTAAAGAGTACAAAAAATAAGGATTGCTTAGGGATCCAAATGGTTCTGTAAATTTACAGGGTAAATTGGACTGGGTAAATAATGAGGGTAGGGAGAATGAGGAGGGGACTAAAGTGTAAAGAGTATAAAAATAAGGGTCATTTGGGGATTCAAATGGGAGAGAAATTAGACTGGGTAAATTATAAGGGGATGAGAGTGGGGATTTAATAAATAAAAGTAATAGTACTGCAGGTATAGTAAATTGGCCAAACAATCTAGATAAGCTTTATTTCATATTTTCTTATACTGTGAAGAGGTGAAAGTAGTTCTGGCTAATATATAGTCACCAGCCAGTAAGCTAGTGTCTCTAGCCAGATTGCTTGAATATTAATTGATTATATGTAAATATAATTTGTTGGGGAACAAACTGGAGGAACTCACCCTCAGAATAGCTA
>NW_017729029.1:72690539-72692810 GCF_001723915.1 Gavialis gangeticus | reverse complement strand
CTAGGTCCCTTCCGACCCTAAATCTATGAATCTATGAATTATAGTGACAGTACAGATGGTAAGTTATAAGAATTATTGTGCATTATTAGTATTTGTATTTCTTTTGTAAATATGTAATAACCCTAACCTCATGCAATTCCTGTGTGTTAATTCAGTGCTGGAGCATTATTATTGTTGTTGCTATACCAGAATTTGGGCACAATGGCCAGATGCCAGAAAAGGATAATGTAGGTAAATTAAGACTTTATTTAGGCCCATAAATCAACCTTTCTCTCAGTTGATGAAAAACAGCAAATGATGGAAAAAGCAAAGTTTATACTAAACTTTCTTCTGGAATTTAAAAAAAAATCCCCTTGTTGATAATAGAAACCCAGATACAGAAGGCTATAAGCAATTTTAACTGATGAAGTGGGAGGCATTAGTGTTTTCTGAGCCACCTTTCCCAACACAAGTGGTGACAGGAGCAATACATCATCTACAACAATATCTTCATCAGTGATCACCCCCGCAGAGAGGCTAGCAGTTAGTATGTGGTACTAACTCTGAACACGATCTCTATAGTAGAGCAGTATGAAGCCTGGGTAACAAAACCATGTGAAACTCCAGCCAGCTTGTAGATGGGATTTTGTTATAAAGTGAAACTTTTTCTTTACATTTACACTTGCCTAGCATAATAAAAACATGAATACCAACGGAATTGGTGGCAAATCCATTTTCCCACTCTCCATATGCCAACTATCTGATATACCCTCTTCTTTGCAAGAATGGAAAGAAAGAAGGTCCATTGACTCCAGTCTTCATATCAGCTATTTAATTTGGGTAAATGGCTCATTATTTTTCCTTTAAAAGAAGATAAAAAGGAATAATCTTTGAGTAAGTATTTGAAATATTTCAGGTTTAAACAAATCTTTAGAACCTCTAGAAATTCACTGTCACTACTTTTTGAAATTAGGTTTCTATCCAGCACTCTTACCTAATATTCTATATGATTCTGTGCCTTGGCCATTTCTCCTTTGATGTAGAAGTTTGTAAAATGCTTTCTGAAAATCTGAGTAAACTAGTTTTCTGGAATTTCCCTTATCTATCATAGCAGTTATATCTTCAAAGACCTCCAGCAGGTTAGTTATGCATGACCTCCATGGCCTGAACACATGCTGGTTATCCTTAATCACACTGGATTTTTTTTCAGTTCCCTCCCATTCCCTATCCCATAACATAATTTGTAAGATACTCCCTGGAGATGATGCAAACCAACAAAGCTATAGATGTTGCTTAGTTTCTCTCAACTCTTTTAAAAACAATGGAGTTTTGTGTCATTTCTGCCTTAAGAGTATCCTTGTCCCAAGACATTCCCAGTAAAGTGAACATAAAAAAGGCACCCTAAATACCACAACACAGGAAAAGATTTTTAAAAGTAATATTACCTAGGAAATGCCTCTCAGCATATCAATTAGTCTTAATTTAATACCTTTTCCATTCCCTGAACCTTCCTAGCACAGCACTCTGTAAAATATATTTCTGTGCTCATACTGTGCCCCTCAGAAACTTCTGTTATTAGCAAGAAAAACTCATTTTTTAAAAATCATTATGTACCCACAGCATGATGACTATCTGTGAAAGGCAAAGTCAAAATGTTGTAGAATTATGTTTCCATAATGGATTTGCTGTTTATCATATTTTTTCCTTTAACAACTTGCCTTTTCAGCAGCTGATTGGTATCTGTTGGGAACCAGATAATCCTCTGATACAGCAACAGTAGATTTCAGCCTGCAGCATTCAGGTCTTTTGCACACTTTTGATGGGAATAGTTTCATAGTTTCATAGTTTCCAGGGTCGGAAGGGACCTGAGCAGATCATCTAGTCCGACCCCCTGCCATGGCAGGAAGAGCACTGGGGTCAAATGACCCCAGTAAGGTAGTCATCCAACCTCCTCTTAAAAACCCCCAGGGTGGGAGCCTGCACCACCTCACTTGGAAGCTGGTTCCAGACTCTAGCCACCCTGACTGTGAAGTAGCGCCTCCTGATGTCCAACTTAAACCTTCCCTCCGCCAGCTTGTGACCGTTGTTCCTGGTCACTCCTTGCGGCGCTTGGGGGAACAGGGACTCCCCCAGCGCCTGCTGATCCCCCCTAACCAGTTTATAACAGGCCACAAGATCCCCCCTCAGCCTTCTCTTTTGAAGGCTGAACAGGTTCAGGTCCCGCAACCTTTCCTCATAGGACCTACCCTGCTGTCCCTTGATCATACGAGTGGCCCTCCTCTGGACCCTCTC
>NW_017729029.1:72679424-72690253 GCF_001723915.1 Gavialis gangeticus | reverse complement strand
TCTGGGTGCGACTCTCTAACCAGTTGGCAACCCATTGGACTGTATGGGTGTCTACGCCACAGTCCCCCAGCTTCCTAATGAGAATGGGGTGAGAGACAGTATCAAAAGCCTTCCTGAAGTCTAGGAAAACTATATCCACTGCCACCCCTGCATCCAATGATTTAGTGACCTGGTCGTAAAAGGCCCCCAGGTTGCTCTGACAGGACCTGCTGCTCATGAACCCATGCTGGTTGCCCCTGAGCATGCCGTTCCCTGCTGGCCCCTCCTGGATGCGTGCCAGAATAATTTTCTCGAACAGCTTGCCCAGGATCGAGAATATATAAGCACTTTTCTTATAACAAACAAAAAACCTCATTAATTTATATTGGCCACATGGTTCATTCTTAGATCTGTGGCATTTCTTAAAAAAAGCAACTACAACATTCAAGGCTAGTTTTAATATTAGGGCAAAGCCTAAAGAAGTTTAATGCCATGCCACACAGATCATCCTCTACAGTGTAGAATAAGGGGTGTATGAGCTCCAGGATTTTAGAACCAGTGAAGAGCATAGATAAATTCATGCATCTTCCCAGCACTTTTTTGCCCCTATTCATATAGAAAGAAGAGGCAGTTCCTGAGCTCCACTGAATCTAGATAGAAGGCAAGCCTCCCTATCACTTGTAGAATATCTCTCTCTAGCATTTGTAGAAAGCAAGGTAACTATTTCTGTTTCGCTCTCTCAAATCTGGGTGTAATGCAAATAAGGGTTTGGTCATTGTTTCAGTCTGGACAGTGTGTAGTCCCTATATTTCCAGGCAGAAACCAATTTTTCTATTCAGATAACTTTTACTAAATGTATAGTAATCTTTTCATAATTCAGAGTCTTGAATCAAGTGTCTATAGATTAGCTCCTTTTTTTTCTCTATGGTGCTTAAACCCCACCCCCCAAAATAAATTATTTTCTTTCACACTCAGCAAGTCAAGCATCCAATACACCAGCTTAATTTCTGCACTCTGAGCAAGCCTTGACTTGAGTACAATAAAAACTTTCCCATGTATTGGCCACAGAGTTCATAGGAACCACCATATATTGAACTGCTGTTGACGTCATTTGAGTTGTGACAATACACGGGTGGTGTAAGGAAGATTCTTCTGGATTGTGTTTAAATGGATGACACACTGAAAAGCTGGAAAATCTTATTTCTTTCTCTTTCCAATTCTAGAATAGTCCCATATGCTACCTGATCATCAGGGATCATGGTTTTCCCTGATAAAAAATCGTAAATTCTCTGATTAAAAACCCCAAAATCCAAGATTAAAATGAAAGGCCGCTATATAGATATATAGGCATCAGTTGAACACAATGATTTCTTGATATATTTACAATTTTAAAAAATTTGGAAGCCTCCCAGTTCCTCAATCACTATAATGGAATAAATTCTAAATACCTATATATTTTAGTATTTGATTTTTGGTATTTTATCATGGAAAATCAGAGCTCCCCCTGCCCCCTTTACTCACAGAAAGCAGGTCCAGGCCCCTGCTGGTGACCTCACTACCCCCTCCACAGCTCCCTGTCCCTGTTTGTGACCCTCACACCACCACAGGCCCCTCTGCTGGAGGGGGCTCCCAGCTGCTAGGGCTATGGGGCCAGGGGCCCATGTCCACAGCCCCCCTGCACCCTGCAGTAGCGCCCAAGCCCTGGCTGCCACCTGCAGAAGGTGGGGGCCACTGCAGCAGAGCAGAGCATGGAGCCCTTCTCCCCCCTTTGGTACCTGCTATGGGCTCGGTGGGTGGGGGCAGCTCCACACCGCTGTGCACACTCCAGAGAAGAAAGGGAGATCTGTGCCCCTCAGATCTGTGCACAGGGCAGGGGTGGGGGTATGTGTGGGCTGCACCATGTGAACTCGGGCTCCCCATCCCACTGCCCTTCCCTTGGGCCCCTGCAGCCCAACAGGTGAAACCTGGCACTACAGGGCAGAGCAGGGCTGTGAGAGGAAGCTCCATGCTGCTGCAAACTCCATGCTGCTGTGGCAAGGCATCCCCTGCCCACACAGCAACAGTGAGAGGCACAACTCCGTCCTGCCACCCCTGCTGCTGCCATGTGGGGAGGGAGCACTTTGCCAGGGCAGTGTGTACTCAGTGGCAGCGAGCTTCCCCGTGCAGCCCTGCTCTGCCCTGCAGCACTGGGTAACACCTGCTGGGCTGCAGAAGCCTCAGAGGAGGGCAACAGGGAGCTCAAGCCTACAGCTGGCAGCCCACAGCCACCCCAACCTCATGCAGATCTGGGGGGCAAGGGTCCCCTTTTCCCCCAGATTGTGCACAGGGGTGGGGAGCTGGTCCTACAGCCCTGCCCACATGACAAGCTGCCTTCAGTCCCATCCCACTCCCCACTGGGGCCCTGTGGCTGTGCATTGCAGCCCTGGGCCCCAAGCCCCATGCACCTGCTGGCTCAGCAGCAGCCCCAGCCCTCCCCAATTCCCTCCTTCCCTATGGGGGGTTCAATCCCCCCCAACGTACATGCATGAGCTGCTCTCCAGGCTACCTGCACATGCACATGGCACCCACTGCTTGACTGCCCTCCTTCCTGTCCCCCCCAGCCCATTGCAGGCTGGAACTCTGCTGACCTGCAGACAGCTCTTTGCAAAAATGCAAAATCCATGGGCTTCTCCATTAAAATGTGAAATCCACATTTTTGTTGGGTAAAGGGGGACATCTGCATTTTTTTCCATTTTTCCATGGTAAATGGAAAACCTGGATCATTCTCCTAGGCTGGGGCTGCATAAGTTTCCCATTTATAGACTTCAGATTTCCGGTAAAATCCAGTATATTTTACTTATATTTGGCAGTTGGGTTACATGGCAATGGAGCTGACCCAAGCAGGGCCAGGGGCCTGGAGCTAATCAGCCCATGAAGAGCCCTGCCCCCACCCCAATTCAGCATGCCCTGGATGCAAAGAAGCCTCCACTGCCATTGGTGGTGGCAGCGGCAGCAGGGGAGGAGGGTAGCAAGCAGCTGGAGGTGAAGCCGGTGGCATGCAGTCACCACAGCCGCTCCACCTGGCTCTGTGTGGGGTCCCACCAAAGCGTGGGGTCTGGGGCAGTCACCCTGACTTGCCCCCCACAACAACAGCCCTGCATAGCAATAATGAAGAATGTATGATTTGGAACAAAAATAAAGTGTCTTTGAAGTATTTTCTCCAATTTCAAGTAACTGGCTTAGGTCAAGATCAGGTGTTGGCAGCTCTGGGTCCAACGTGGGCCAGGCGGTCAGACTGGAACTGTTGGAGTTGGGGAACTGGATACTGCTTCAACATGGCACCTGCTTCTCTCAGCCCTGGCTGGAAGCTGCTCTCACCACAAGAAGTTTGGGAGGAGAGGGGTCAGGGAGAAGTAGTATCAGTGTGGCTGCAGCTTTCAGTTTCCTGGCCCTGTTGCAGGTCCTCCCTGGCTGGAAGCTATACTGACAGTAGCTTTGGGGAAGAAGGAGGGTGGAAAGGGGTGGAGAGAAGCAACAGCAGCATTACTACAACTTCCCACTGCTCGGTTCCAGAGTAGGCAGAGGCCTGGTCAAAGGCCCTACCCTGCAGCTTTGCAAGCTGGATCCACTGGCTCTGCAAGGTGTATGCTGCTGCCCCCTGATCTAGATGATCACAAAAAATAGTTGTGCTGCAGCTTTTCTTTAATACTTTCCAACAATTATTTGATATTCTGGTTCCATTTTGATGATTGAATACTACTTCCCGATCCCTGGACTTTCTTTGACAGTGGATGTCTTTTTAGCTTCTGATATAAAGCAATCATTAGCAGACATTTAAAGGATATAGCAGCACTTTATAGAATTTGCTGTAGCACAATAGGAAAAGCAGTTTGCCATCTCTTAAAAAGGTCTGACTTCAAAATGGAGAGAGTGGGAAACCTTCCTTTCTTCCCATAGATATGGTGAGTTGGGGTAAATCAGGTGAAAAAGATTCTCCTAGAAGACCTGACAAGTTTTGGAGGATGGGAGGGAATTTAGATTCACTTTCCACATTCACATTTTGCGAATGGAAAAATAGGAGTAAAAGATAAAAGAGGTTGAGATATGCCATATCTTCTGCCTCCTGTGGCTGTATCCAGGGAAAGAGAATGAGAAAGAAGCATATAGTTTTGAATCAAAATCTAAGAATTCAGGAGTTTCATGTGGCTTTGATCACAATCCAGATACATATTTGTGTTTATGCCTTAGGTTGACTTGAGGTTGACTTCTTGTTTTCTGGATTCAAATGGAAAGACTAAAAATTAACCACACAAACTATAACAAGCAAAGTTCTTTAGTTCTCTTCCACAGTGAAACACCATGTCTTGCACAACTTTAAGTCTCTGTACTTTGACGAGTTACATAATGAAGATATACATACATAAGTACATAAAAACTCTCAGACACATACACCTTAGCTAGGTTTGATTTTAGACGTTAAATTCTAGTCATAACAACCACCCTCAGCTCACCCAGGAGTGGCCAGAGGCTTCCTGAAAGGAGAGGCTCCCTTTACAATGGAAAGACCTTGCAGACTCAGAAAATAACTATTTATAGAACTTAATTATATACAGGAGGTAATTGCTATATGCAAGCGAACATTAAATAATATCAAAAGTTTGCAAGTCTATTAACAATGCACAAGGATGAGTTTTTATACAGGAAAAACAGTTGATAACTATTTACACTTAAGGGCGGATCAAATTAACAAATACAAAGCTAATAACTTGGGCAGGTTGTTAAATACCCATTGTATTAAATCCCTCATTAATTATTTACAACTAATAGCCAGTCACTCTGACTTATGCCCAATGAATGGAGAGAGGGGCAGTCCCTCACTCCTCTCATCACATGTTTGCGGGCTCCAGCTGTCTCAGTCTATTCCTCTCAGGCCCATGCATCTTGCAGTCTGCAGAGGCTGTTTCCACTCAAACCCCTGCAAAACACAAATTCTTCCCCACGCACCTCCAGGCCTTCTTCTCTGCTTGGGCATAGCCTCTCCAAGCCCACAGAGCTGTTTACTCAGTTAAACACACATAGGGAGAACAAGCTGCTGCTGGCAGACCAGGCAGCACCTCTGGGCTCACTTTCCTTCTAGGCACTCAGGCACACGGAGGCTTCCCTGGGTTTTAGCCCACGCAGACATCCTGGAGACTTTCCCTAGCTAGCATCTCTTTTCGCCAAGCTGACCCAGTCCTGCCACCAGAGCTGGCCTGAGCAGGGTGCAGGGCCCAGGGCAAATCAACCCATGCAGGGCCCCGGCCCCATTCTGATCCCACATGCCCCCAACCCCAAGAAGCTGCCACCACCATCTGCAGTGGCGGCGGTGGCGGGGAGGCGAGCACCCGGATGTGAAGCCAGCAGCAGCAGCATAGAGTTGCTGCAGCTACCCCGCCCAGCTCTTCAGGGCCCCCCAAAGCACAGGACATGGGACGGTCACCCCAATTCGTGCCCCTCCTCCCAGGACAGCCCTACCTGCCACAGTCCTTTTCCCAATCACTCTCACAGGGGGGTTACCACACTCTTACCAACCCCCCAAGTCTACAAGTCCAACGAGAAATTGCCTTCCTGCTCTCTAGGTGCTTCCTGAGGCTATGTCCCTGCCCCAAGGAATTTGTGAAGCTGGCTCATGAACTCCACATGCTCATCCTAGGGGTCTGATCTCTTCCGCATGACCCTTCAGGTGCTCCACTGGCCTCTGACCTACTCACAAAGGGTTCAGCATGCACTTGTGGGGTGAACCACACTGCAGGCTCTTCCCAGCCCTTCCACTCAGCACATGCCTCTTTTCTCCTACCCTGGGGGCGGGGAGACACTCCAGTTTTAAGGAGAGCTGCCTAGCCGTTTCCTGGGCTGGAATTTTCCTGGGCTCCCTAACTGATTTTTGAACCTTGCATCCCCTTGCTGGGGATAATACCGGACTACAAATATGATGTCCCTACTGGGACAATCTCAAGCATTCAGGCAGAGCCCAACATAAGACACTCGGAACATAAATGCCTCGTAAACTGCCTGTTGCAAAAATATATGATGAAAAGATGTGCTATAAATGCTTACTGTCACTTGCCTGAGACAACCCCATTCACTTGTGTTAACTGCCTGGGAATTAAGCAGACACTTGAAATTCATGCCAATAAAAATTTTATCACCTCCCCACAACATATTCTATTTTTCTGCCTTTTTCTCTTGCTCAAATTCTCTTCCATCTAACCCAAAGGAATGATTGCTTTTTATAGCTTTGATATAAAGGGTTCAAAGGCAGTCATTCTCAAATGTATTTAAAGCTTTTGGGATGCATCAATTGAAGCATTAGGTGCAAGACATGAGAGGTGATAACGCCTTTGGTTAGGCTTCATCTGGAGTATCATGTACCGTTCTGGGCTCCGCATTTTTAACTGGACATGGAGACATTAGAGAGGACCCAAAGACAAGCAACAGAGAAGGCAAATCATATGAAGAGCCAGGTACGTTCAGCTTGTAGAACAGGTATTTAAGAGGGGACATACTAGCAGTCTTCAAATGCTTGAAGAGCTGCCATGAAGAAGAGGGAAAGCACCCTGTCTCTCTTGCTGCAGAGAGGCAGGCACAGACTAATGGCTTGAAGTTACAGCAAAGTAAGTTTAAACTGGATATCTGAAAAGTGTTTTGACTGCTAGAACAGTGAGGCAGTGGAATAGACTGTCTAGGGAGGTTGTGGACTCTCCATCATTGGAGGTGTTCAATGAGAGGTTGGACATCTACTAGTTGGGGATGATCTTGGCATGCCTATGTTCTATTGTGGGTATTTCCCATGCTTCTGGGCTTTGCTGGTTGCCCAGCCACCCCCTTTTCTGTTATGTATCAGGGTGTTTTTAAGCCTCCCCCTCAGGCATTGGGTGTTGGCCACAGTCAGGGCTGGGGACTTTGACTGGGGTGTGCCAATGCTTCTGCTGGGACCAAAGCCAGAGGTTCCTGGCTATAGGGTCTTGCCCCTCTATGCAGGATCAGACCAATCACCATATTTTGGGTCACAGAGGAATTTTACCCCATGGTCAGATTGGTGAGGACTGTGGGGGTTTTGCCTTCCTCTGTAATGGGGGCATGTCTCTTGAGCATATATTAACATTTTATAGAAGCAGGACATTGGCTGCCATGGTTCCCCTGATTTACCTGTGGCAGGTTAGGGTGTTAGGTCTGTGTTGCATCAGAGCTTATAGTAGTCTTATATAGTTTAGATTATAGATAGCATAGGATGGTTTAGACAGGGATGGTCCTGCCTCAGGTAGGGGGTTGGACTAGATGGCCTCTGGAGGTCTCTTCCAGCCCTATGTTTCTAAATAGTACTTGGGTCAAATTTGGGCATGTGAGTCATGTAAAGTGATCCAAATCTTGCTCTCTCCAGCACCCTCAAAACTACTTGGCTACCTAGAATCATTGTGACTTGGAAAATTCCCTAAGTATATGCTTAGAAACAAGCCAGATAAAGCACCTACACACCAAACTTTCACTTATGTATCATTGCTGAGAGCTACTTAAGTTCATAGAGTGTCTATAGAATATGTCTGATGCTAAATTGACACCTGACAGAATTTAATTCATTACCTGGCCATAGTCAAACACAGCTGGTGGAGTGCTTGGCTTCCACCTTTTGTATAATAGTTCAGATCTTTTATCCAGGAAATGCCCTAAAACCCAGGTTTTCCTTGCTCTTTCAGAAACAACCTTAACCATATACATGGGTGACTGGTGCCGCCTTAGGGGGGGACATGTGCCACCCCCCCGTGACCCGTCTCACTGCCGGGGTGGGGGTCTCCCTGCGGCTGATCTCGCTGCCCAGAGGGAGTTCCCCTGTGGCTGATCGCTGTGGCCGATCACTGCAGCCACTTCTGGGAGGGGGGCACCGGTGATCCTGCCTGCCCCCCCCGCCCATCACCTAAGTGGTGAGCGCAGCCGGTCAGGGGGTGCACCGGTGCTCTCAGGCATGCACCCCCATGCACCCTCTATGCATCACTGCTTACCATATACCTTGTACTTACTACAGAAATGCCTTGATCACCAGCCCATAGAATAGGTGGGGTATCTTAGTCCAAGGATTCAAAGGGTCTGAAGGAGAACAAACAAGAGAGAGCCCATGTTTGTTGCCCAATGATAAGGACACTTCCCTGGGCAAGAGGAGACCTGGTTTATTGTTCCTGTTTCCAAGGTTGTTGCTATATATTAACACATGGACTGCCTAGTGTAAAATGCATAAACAGTCCTGGGAGAAGGAACTGAAAGATGGATCTTCCCTCTCCCATTGGAGTGGAATTCATGATTTGAAAAGCCTGAACATTTTTTTTAAAGTTTTCACAAGAGGTCAGCTTCTAACTTTTTGTTCATAATCTGTATGTAAAAAAGGAATACTAAATGTTCACTTGCATGTAACTGGTTACTCTTGAACCTATGAATAATCAATTAGATGTTTCATTTCATCATATTAAATATAGATTTTTGCTCCCTAGAGATGAAAGCAACATTTTTTTTCTGATCGACGTAACCTTGCATTGAAGATTTAAGAGAGGAATATTCTATTAGATTAAAACATGGATATTATTCTTGGATGGATAAATTATGAATGTGAACCTTTGGTTTCATCACTATGTGTTGGACTCAGTTCAATACTAAGTGAGGGCTCTGCTAAATCTAACCTGTTAAAATGAAAAGCTAGCAACAGAATGAGACTGAAACAGTAGGCTTGATTTACCTTGCAAATACACCAGTGGAAAACACGTAACTTCACTGATTTCACCATTTAGCTTTATATTGGTGTAAGGAAATGAGGCCTAATAATGTCAAATGCTGTCTTTATAAAATTGAGGATATTAAGGAAAACCAAAGAAATTCTAAGTAGAGTGAAACAAGAAAAAATAAGAGCCATAGTAATTATCTTATACACTATTTAGTTCCTTTTCTTACAACACACAGTAATGAAGTAAGAGAAACACGCTCCAATAATGTGTGATAAAGCACATCAACAAAAGTTCAGCAGTTCTGTATAAATTAAAACGGTGTCAAACCAGACTGTCAGTGTATCTGTTTGAGAGTAGAGGACAAGGGGAATAATGACTCCCAGCATCACAGTTCTCTACCTTCTTTCTCCAGAGAGGGAACAATTTGATTATTACTCTTCTGCCACTCAGTGCCACGCCCCCCACCACTCTTGACAGCTCAGCTAAACTGTCTGAAATATGGGAATGAGTAGAGTTAAGTTTTCACTCCTACCTTTTAACTGCATAAAAACCTTTATCTGATAAATTTAAACCACCTCCTGGTTTAACTGAAGAAGGAACTCTTGCCAATATGATCTATATACACAGGCAGTTTTTGCTGGGAAAACTATTTTTATACTTTTTTTTGCCGCTTAGTTGTGCCAGAAAAACTGTAGCACAGACCTGGCTTCACTAGAAATTGTATAACAGATGCTGACAATTCCAGAGGTCAAATCTTCACTATGTATAAATTGTCATAGTCCCACTGGAGTCATCAGGACATCCTTTGCAATGAACTCCAAAGGCTCATTCTCAGATTGCAAGCGTTATGGAGAATTACAAAAATTTAATTTTACCTTCAATACATTGATTAAACAGAGATCCCATTTTTATCAGCATATATAGTCCTTCCCACTTCTGCTATTATTAGTATGGAGTAAAATGTGTGTTTCTTTTGTCAGATACAAAAGGAAGGCCATGTTCTGAACAGCAGACAAGATTAATAGATAAAATATAGAAAAGATAGAGCAAGGGATGAAAAATACAGTGCATGGAAAGAGAGTGAAGTGGTTCTTAGTCTTCTTAGGTCAAACATTTGGCCCTTTCGTTCTTCCTCTTTATTTTTGATGATTTCCAATTTCTTCTGTTTTACCTTTGGCTTCTGCCACAGTGATGCTATGTGTTGTGGATGTATAATATTATCAATCTTCTCCATCTCTCCAAGTTGCATAAATCTGATGCAACATCTTTGAAGAAAAGGCTATTTCGGACTGCTGTTAGAGGAGCATGTGCAAGGGACCCCCAGATTGCTTGATGTTCTCCTTCCACCAAAGATGGTGTGAAATGCTAATGGGTGCTCACTGTTCCTGCCTCAGTTCCATATGGTATTTAAGCTGCTTCATGCATACAGCTCTGCCATGCCAGTGGGAAGTGGTTTTACTCTGCTTCCCCAGGGCACATCACAGGCATCTTTCTCTTGATTGTTAGCAGGAAACTTGCATCCATTATTCCCTTAATTCTCTCTACAAATACAGGTATTCTGAGTAAAAGGTCTATTTTTCTCCACATAACAGAACTCCTTGCCTTGTAATATTACATAACCTAGAAATATGGAAAAAAGTGTTGAGGAGAAAGTCAAATATTGGCTTTGATGGGGCCTCAGACTTACTTGTGTGATTTTTGCCAGGAGACATATCTTTTCCTGTTGTTTGGCAGCAAATTAGCAGCTGCTTCTCTTTGTCTTCAACAGTAAGTGCTACTAGGACTTAGGGACAGGTTTTACATCATCTTCCAAGTTTTGCTGAATCTCTGGTATTTCTAAATATCCAAGGTAACAAGTACAGAAGCAAATCACTAGAGAGTCAAAGCCATCTCTACATATAATATAAGCTGCAGCACATATAAACCAAGGATAGGCAATGAACAGAGTGTCTGATTAAAGATAAGATGACTGACAACTTGATTCTTTCTTGTCTTATCTTGCTAAGGTATTCCCGTTTCTTTCCTCTTACTGCTCCTGTATTCACACTTATCTTTGGTATTAATAAGGGACTGGCTAGAATAGGTAGGTGAGCTAAAGATCTACCCAATAGACATTCTTACTTA
>NW_017729029.1:72667926-72674424 GCF_001723915.1 Gavialis gangeticus | reverse complement strand
ATTAAAGATAAGATGACTGACAACTTGATTCTTTCTTGTCTTATCTTGCTAAGGTATTCCCGTTTCTTTCCTCTTACTGCTCCTGTATTCACACTTATCTTTGGTATTAATAAGGGACTGGCTAGAATAGGTAGGTGAGCTTCAGATCTACCCAATAGACATTCTTACTTACCCTGCCCTCTCGATTTAAAAAGGAATATGGACCATGAGTCAGATTCTATTCCATGTATTATGTGTATAAGTGGACTTAGGCACCTAAGTGCAATCATACACAACCATGCTCAAGCCCCTGAAAAACTGTTAATACAAAAGATAGATGGGTCCTCCTCCTAGTCACTGTTTTTTGTGACTGAGTCTTAAGGGTAAGATGACACTGAGCTACAGAGTGATTTTCAGGGACTTGAGCAGGGTCAATAAGATCACACTTGGATCTTAAGTCCACTTTTATGCCTATGTGAAATAGAATCTGGCCCAAAAGGTTTAGGCTAGGGCTAGCAGATTGCCAACTTTGACATCTGCTTGCCCAAATGCTAAGTATAGTAGCCTGTGGGGATATACACCATCCACACTTTCCCCCCACCTCTCAATCCTTGCAAAAGCTATATCTGTTCATAAGTAATGCTGATGATATAGGATCAGAGGATGGGCTGGAACAGACCTTGAAAAGTCATCTAGTCCAGCCCTCTGCTCAAAGCAGGATCATCCCTAACTAAGCTATCCCAAGCAAGCTGTATGTCTATCCTGCTCTTGAACATTTCCAGGGATGGAGATTACATAACTTCTCTCCTGTTCCAATGCTTGACCATCCTCATAGAAGGTTCCTTCAAATGTCCAACCTTGAGGTCATTGTTCTTAGCCCTGTCCTCTATGGCCACAGAAAATAGTCTCTCTCATCTCCAACCTCTCTCATCTCCAAACTCTCTGTAATCACCTACAGATATTAGAAGATAGTTATCAAATCCCCCCGTCTTCTCTTCTCCAGACTAAATCATCCTAGTTCTTTTAGTCTGTCCTCATAAGTCATGCTTCCCAGGCCTCCAGTCATTTTTGTCACTCTCCCCGCACTCTTTCCAGTCTGTCCATATCTTTCTTGAAGTGAGGGGTCCAAAACTGGACCCAGAACTCCAAGTGAGCCCTTTCCAGTGCTAAAAAGAGCAAAATAATCATTTCTTTGATATGCTTTTGGCGTGGTTTCTTTTGCAGCAAGAGTTCACTATTGGCTCATATTCAATTTATGGTCCACTGTAAACCTTAAGTCCTTCTCTGCAGTACTGCAGCCTAGCCAGTCATTACCCAGTCTATATTTGTACGTGCAGTTAGTCCATCCCAAGTGCAAGACTTTGCATTTGTCCTTGCTGAAGCTCATCTAACTGACTGTGAACCTATTTTCCAGCCCATCCAGTCATTCTGGATTTTAGTCTACCCTTCAAAGTGTCTGTAACTTCATCCAACTTGGTGTTATTTGCAAATTTGCTAAGCATCCATTTAGATTATGATGTTCACAGCATGTCTTCCAATCACAGTTCCAAAGCTTGCATGCTAACTGAGGTCCCTTGAACTTTCATTTATTTTTTACCTTTCACAGTTGTTACTTTGAAAAGTAGCATTTTACTGTAAGACATTGGTCTTTAGCCTGTGAAAAATCACCAATTAAACAATTCTAGAATTTATTAAAATATGAAGAGTACAGGATCTTATAAACTTTCAAGTCAATGAACATATTTAAATAGCATTAAAGAATGTTTACAACTACAGATTGGGCAATATTGTATGTGTCAACACATAGAAACTATATGACTTTCTCAGCATCTCTCAATAGTGGTTTTACTTTTCTATGTAACTATCCCATTGCTCATATTATAAGTTTTACAAACCAGGTTTCTTTCCTTCTTTCTCTAATTTGGTTTAATTGCAGGGAAGCCTTTTTCATATAAGGTCTTGAAAGCACATGAAGTACCTCAGATAGTCAATGTATTGTAAAATGGGAGCATCTACACAAGATATTAACTGCACAGTAGCCTAATAATACTATTAAGTAGCTCGTCACAGCACAAACAGTGCTAATACACTACTGCATAGTACTAAATTACTAAAAGGTGTTCACAAATACTACCACACAGTAACTCTGGTTACTGCACATTTACTTAGCACTTATGCAAGTACTTATGCAAGTACTAATTAACATGTAGACACACCCATTGTATAGGAAAAAAAATCTTGGTTAAAATTCTGCTTATTCCTTTCATAATTTTAAATCCAGAATAATGGTATCTTTGATCCCTTCTTGAGAATGATATTAGCAGTCATAATGGTATTTAGACAATGACATAAATGGCAGTGCTAGTAAATATCATACTATATTTGTTATATGCTCTATATTAACACCACCTTGTTAGTTTTTCATGAATTATTCTTACTTCATGTTGCTCAGTTTCTCATAATACTACATGTGGTCCCTAGAGTCCTTGCAGTTGCCATGGACCAACTTGTATTCAGTTTCTGTCATTTTAATAACTTGGAATCTGATTTCACTCTGGAGTATATTGTGCTTTTATTAATCTGAGTTGATATTATTTTATTATTTTATTTCCTGAGTTGATATTTTCTGACTTTCTCCAGGTTGTATATTTTACTTACAGTAAGAATACAGTACTTTGCGCGCTATCTAAAGACAAGCATACTAGGGAAAACTAAATTCAAGATAAATTTAAATATGCAGCACAGAAACTTGCAGTGGTCAAAAATAATATTAGATAAATTCACTGAGCTTTGCTAAAGCCTTACATTTCTTTAAAAGAAATCTATCCCAATCCTGTTTAAGTTAATGGGGGAAAAAAGCCATTTAGAGCTGGGTGAAAATTTTCTCACACAACTTTGTCAATACATACTTGAAAACACTGAAATGTGCCTGCCAAATTTCAACAAAACTTGTTCAGAACAATTCTTCATTTAATTATTTGCTTTGATTTTAATCTTTAATGAAGACTTCAACTTTTTAAATTTTATTTTAAAATCAGTGAAGATTACAGTTTTTTGCATTTGTTTCTGTACTGGAATGGACTGGTTTGTATTTCAAAATTGCCATTGAACTAAAAATGGAAATAATTAAGAGAGAGGTTAGTATGCAGAATTCAGCAGTTCATAAAGATATATATTAAGAGGCATGTACAGCATATGCACAGAAAAACATTCACATTTATCCACACAAATCTGGGCAATCAGTTAAGCAATGAGATGAGTGCTGCAAAGTATTTAAGCATGAATATCCATTTTAATCTTTGCTCTATTTGAGTATGTGATTTCTTCACAATAAAGAGAAAAGAAAACCAAACATAAAATAGAATTTTCTGTTTTAGAGGTAGTTTATTGAGTAAATTTTATTCTAAATTATGGCATTGTAGTAACCTGCATGGAACTTGAAGGGAAGAACACAGACTGCGGGAACAAAGATTTTAGAGAAAGCATCAGGAAGTCAATCTGCACATGGTTTGAATATAGATGTCTGTAAATCATTTTGTTAGCCAGTTGACTGGCAGCCTTTTCATGCTCTTACCCTGTATGCACTATCTAAATTATGGTGGCAGTAGGTCAGTTTAGTGATGATTGTGCTCTTCCTCACTCAGGACATCAGATAACCAAAACAGGTCTTAAAAGCAAGGCATGAAGGAATTTAGGCCATCAGGAAAGCTGAATTTCCAAACAAATAAACTCTACACAGAGACAGAAACCGTGAAAACAAAAGTGAATTTTGTATATAAAGTTGACCATGGGGGATGAAGATGAAACACTGGTGCAGCTGAAATGATCTTGCCAGGAATAAAGCCTGAAAGAATGAATAGCTGATACAACTGATACAAGTGTTTCATACAGTAATCTTAGACAGAATGCAGCATAGAGGGATTGGTTAGATTTTTTTAATTTAAAGAAGAGGAAGGGGTAAATAGGTAAGCACCTATAAAGCTGATAAATCTGGAATCCATGTGAAACGTTGGAGGTGTAAAATATTTTTTGAATACAGACCATATCGTTTAAGAGACATGTGATACCATTTTAAAGGAGAGAGTTGATAGAATCAGATTTACCCTTAGAGATATACTTAAAATATAGCAGGGGCATTTACCTGTTGAAGGGAATGATCAATAAAATAACAGTGACTAGTACAAAATAAGCATCCAAGCTCCTGATAAAGTAACCCAAGAAGCAGTGCAGAATGAGACTGAGAATGTCCAATAAGTATGTTGCAGAAAACAGCATAAAAGGCAGAAAGAAATCAGCACAGCATATGTCTTCAAGGGGTGTGAGAAACAGAATGTGTTGAAATAGTGCAGCTACTCCAGGAAATGAAAAGCAGCAGTGAATGCTGCCAAGGACCTGGATGCCAGTTTTGTAGTAGTAGTAGGCATCTGTCTGTCCCATGAGACAATAGAATTATGCTGAGTGAGACATCAGCTTATTGAACATAATCCTTGCTTGAAAGATACAGTAAAGCTGGCGTAACTTCTCCAGGGCGCAAAAGCCTGGACAGTATACCTGGAGACACTGAGCTTCCCCCACACCAGTGTCCCCCTCTCACCCTTGCAGGTTTAATCCAAAGGTAAGGCAAGTGCCAGTATGTTTGGAACCAGCTTGGTTGCAGGAGGTACCAGAGCAAAGGAAATCATCCATGGCCATGTCCAGACGAGCGCAGATGTTTGGTTCCCTGGGGACAAGTAGTAGAGGTGGTTCTTGCGCCACAGCTACTTGTCCACAGGGAATGCCCATGCCACACATGCTTTGATGTGCAGCAAGTTATCCTGGGGCCAGTAGGGGAGGCTGCGCCCAGCACTTACCTGGAGTCCTGGGGCTCCCCATAGCCTGCAGCAGCAGTGATACTGCCAGGCAGAGCCTGGCTAGCAACCACAATGCAGCTCCAGGTGGCCCAGCTCTGCTTTTCAGTGGGACACACTGCCCATGCATGCACTGCTCTCGGTTTTCTTGCCCCTGTGGGTTTTTTTGACCCCTGGATATCCAGGAGTCAAAAACACTCATGAAAAAAAACAAACTGAGCAGTGCACACATGAGCAGTACGTCCTTGCAGTGTGGAGAACACCTAACTGTGCAGCATGTGGTGCTGCAAATGCGTTTGTGGTGCCACCTACCACACATCCATGCTCGTCTGGACATCCCCATTTGTCCATCTATCAGGACTCTATTCTTAGACTGGCTGCCAACCAGGGTAAAAGAGCCCATTCCACTCTATCATGGAGTGGACTTCAGTTCCACAACTTTTTGGAGGCATTTTCTCTGCTAGGGATACATCAATATAAATTACACTGAAACTTGGAGCAGACAGATGAGTAGTTATCCAGGGACAGCTGCATGCAATGGGCTGCAATGACTGTACCTTGCATTAGGTGTCAGGGAGCAAGTAATAGTCTTTGTTTGCCTTAAGCACAAGATAAATGCAAGCATACAACACTTATACCAATGGAGTTTTACCCCTGATTTTTCCCCAAAGTAATTCTATGTCAGATTCAAGTAAATTCAAGGCTTGGTATAGGGCAGGGGTTTTCAACCTTTTTTATGAAGTGTACCCCCAGTGGCTGGACGCAGAGCTGTGGGGGAGGAGAGCATGGGGGGGCACACAGCCAGATGTGGAGCAGTGGCACAGGGTGGTGGATGGCGGTGGCAGCTGCTGCCACATGCAAACACATGCAAATCTTAGGGTCAGTGAGGACCTACTCAGGGAACATCTGGAGGGACTGGAAGAATTTAAATCAGGTCCTGATGATCTCCAACCCAGAGTGCTGAGGGAATTAGCAGAGGTCATAGCGGGACCCCGGCATGGCTTTATGAGCACTCATGGTGCTCTGGTGTGGTGCCAGAGGACTGGAAAAGAGCCACTGTGGTTCCCCTTTTCAAAAAAGGGAGGAAAGAGGACCGAGGAAACTGTAGGCCAGTCAGTCTTACCTCGGTCCCAGGTAAGCTTTTTGAGAGAGTTATCCTGGTGCATGTCTGCGAGGGGCCAGCAGGGGAGATTATGCTTAGGGATAACCAACGCCGGTTCATTAGAGGCAGGTCCTGTCAGACCAACCTGGTGGCCTTCTATGACCAGGTCACAAAACCCTTGAATGCAGGTGTCACGGTGGACGTAGTCTTTCTGGACTTTAGGAAGGCCTTCGACACTGTCTCTCACCCCATTCTCATTAAAAACCTAGGGGACTGTGGTGTCGACATCTACACAGTCAAATGGGCCGCACCCAGAGAGTGGAAGTGGACGGGTAATTTTCGACCTGGAGGGATGTGGGTAGTGGGGTTCCACAGGGCTCGGTCTTTGGGCCTGCATTGTTCAACATCTTCATCAGCGACTTGGACGAGAGTGTAAAAGGCACCCTGTTCAAATTCGCAGATGACACTAAGATGTGGGAGGATGCGGGCATGCCAGAAGGGAGGAATAGGCTGCAATTGGACCTAGACAGGTTACAGGGGTGGGCGGATGAGAATAGGATGGGTTTCAAC
>NW_017729029.1:72634183-72662926 GCF_001723915.1 Gavialis gangeticus | reverse complement strand
TTCCAAGTGAATTGGTGCTGGCTCCTACACTGGGGGTCTTTAAGACAAGGCTTGACAATCACCTTGCTGGGGTCGTTTGACCCCAGTAGTCTTTCCTGCCATGGCAGGGGCTTGGACTTGATGATCTTCTCAGGTCCCTTCCGACCTTACAAACTATGAAACTGTGAAACCAAGATAAAAGTTAATGACAGTTTTTTATAGAAGGGAAGTGCAATCCGAGACCATGATACTGAACTATAGCAACTCCTAATCCACTGATCATGTGCAGGCAGGCTGTGTTCCAGCCAAGGAACTGTGCAGTGGAATAGGAGGGTATGTGCATAAGGCCAAAAATATTAATCACAGAAAATCTGTGAGGAGCAAAGAGAGGAGGAGAGTCCTCCCACTTAGTCATGTGGTTGGAGTACTTACCCAGGGAGCAAAAGACCTGGGTTCTCCAAGTTTCCCTCACCCAGGGTGGCTTTGAACCTGCATTTCTTGCTTCCAAGCAACGTGCTCAAGTCACAGGGCCAGGTATGCTCCAGCCCTCCTCTTGAAGCTGATCCACTGTACTTTAAAGGGCCTGGGCCACATGGCAAAATGGAATCCCAAAATGCATACAAATGCAAAAAACTATAGATACACAGCTGTGCACATGCCATTTAGGTGCATTAATTTAAATAGCATTTGACCCCGAGACTCTTAAGAAACAAGTGTCATCTTGTTGTTCTGTGTTTGTATTATGCCTAGAAAAATGGCACCCCATTACAACACAAATAATAATATATTTTGCGTATTTTGTTCAAAAGGGTCTGACTAGTAATTCTAGAAGATTTAAAAGCAGACATCAGGAGATGAACACATGCTTCACACCTGGTGATGGGTGTGTACCTGAGATGAGCTATGAAGCAGATTTACTGGCCAAGTATGAAAGCCAACCCAAGACTGTACTATTGTGAGATGTGCAGAGAGCATAATAATTGACGACAGAAACAGTCTTCAGCCTAAGAAAATCCTAGCTGCATCCTGTAAAAAGATTGGGAGATCTATTTGATCTTAATAACAGAAAGAACGTGGTTACAGTAGATTACTACAGTTTTGGTAACTGGAGTATATGAAGGACTGTCAGAAAAGAATTGTGATCAAGAAAGGTATCACAAGGTATGTGCACAGTATCACATACCTGACACACTAAGTTCTGATGCTGCAATACAATTTGAATAATGCTGCACCAAAAGGGAATTTGGGCAGGTGTCTTCCTCTAAGTGTCTTCCTCTGAGTGTCCACAAAGCAACAAAAAGGCAACAAGAAGCAAAAAAAGCAAAAAGCAAAAAAAAAGGCAGGAAATGATTGCTATTTGTGCATGCTGAACCACTGCAATGTGCTTCACTGGAGACTAGATAGAAAGCCTGGAGGAGGAGCCAGGAGACCAAGACTGTTACCCATAAGGCATAGTCCTCTCCATTCCAGTGGAATAAAAATAAGACAGCGCAACATTCAGTTACGAGAGTGCCAAACTAAGCTGCCAAACCAATTTATCCTTACTTTCTGCTTAGGTATGAAATTGTGAATATAGCAGAGTGCAAAGCACAGCATGAATCTTTCAGTAGCGGTAGTCTTCTGGATTGATGGTCCACCCATGTTGCGCGTTAGAAATTAAATACAAAAGATTCAGATATGATGATTGTGCCAAAATCTAGCAAAAATCATGAAATGCCCTTTAACCATACCACAGGTTCTCATAGAAGAATAAAAAGTAGCAGCTTAGGTTAAGAACCAGCAGTGTGTTATTTTCTTTTCTGCTATATACTGCCAGTTTACTGCCCTTGCACTGTATTAAGAGAATATGCCCCTGAGTTTTACACCAAACTTTGACTTTCTTGGTTCTGCCAGTTTATATCACATCAGATAATGTATTAACTGTCTTTGGGGGAGAGAAAACAAAGCTTTAGCTAAAAATATTTTAAGGGGAATCATGGAATAAAAAAGGTAAATTTCATATCTGAAGTAACTCCCTTGACTTTGTGTTTACAAATTGCATGTTACTTGGCAGAGCAGATATTTCAAAGGCTTTTTAAAAAAAAAAACAAGACCAGAACATCCATTTGATATTAATGGGCCTATTTTGTATGCATGGTTTTGACTTCAGCACAGGTTATGAGTTTCAACTATGTAAATCCATATTTAGTAATGACTTAGTTTAATAGCACAAGTCTACCTAATGTTAACACAGATATGTGTCACAAAGTGTTTTGAATAGGAAATAGAGACTTTGAGGCAGAGAAGTTTACCAAACTGGAAAATTAATCTGGCTAGCTAGTTTTCATGTAAGCTACGGACCATCTCATAACATTATACAGATAATGAGAAACTCTTCATTGACATGAAAAAAATATGCATCACAGTATGTAATGATAATTCAGCATTTCTTAGTACAAAGTTTGCTGAGCACTCCCCCCCCATCCACCGAACGCTAATAATTCTGGTAAATTAACAAAGTGATATTTTTGGCAGGTTCCCACTGTAATCTCAGTATACTAACAGTGAGAAAGGATATCCCTATCTACCGGCAGTGGAATCACAAGCAGGCATGGGCTTGAAATGCAGAATCCAGAGTAGGTCTGTCCAACTTTTGAGTGGCTTGGGGCTGAAGGTCCCCCAGCCACATACTCCCAGCGTACATACTGCACTACAGCTGCACTACATGGGCCCCAACACACTACACCCCCCCACTGCACAGCATGAGCCCCTACTAGACCACATGAATCCACACTACTACATCACTATGGGTCCCCGACATCTCACATGAGTCACACTGTTGTACCACATAGGGCTTTACTGTGCAGACTTGCCACACAAAGGAGGCATCCTATGTGCATGCCTATGCCATGTTGAAAACACTGAGGGTCTCTAATCAACAACAAAGGGGGCAGAGGGTTGTTAATCCTCTTCAGAACCTCAAGGGAGCTTTGTAATATTTCTGAGGGTTGGTAGATTTTAAGGGTTCAATTTATCAGATATTGGCTTATAGTCCAGCCCCATCTGATACCATCAGAATGCATCAGAATGCATGAAGACACAAAGTTGAATGAGGAAAGTTTGTAAATAATGACAAACAACAACATTAACCAGTACAAATAGGTAAACAAGAAAATATATACAAAGATATATACAGACAAAAGAATAGTTTGCAATTACTGCAGATACGAGGGGTTAGTATACTGCAGCAGCAAGGCCTGTCAAAGTGAACTGACAGATAGCAAACTGACAGCAATCACTATACCAAGGATTTCTACTCCTTTCCCTTTGCAGGTTCTCAGAACCTCAAACTCAGGGTGGGTAATATGTTACCAAATCCAATGACACTGTTGTGCTGGAGGGCAGCTAATCCAGGTGACTCTCCAGCAGCTCCCCGGGATATCCAGGTAAATTCTGTTCCTCACACTTTCACTCCAAACTCATTAAACAACATACACACACTGTTACCAGTCAGCTCTGTGTTCCTGAGGGAGTCCTGGCACTCAGCTTGCTGGACTTACAAAAGACTTTTTCTATTCCCCACCCCCACACTTCATCTAACCAGAACCAAACAGAAGAAGAGCTTAATAGGCATCTCGGGCCGTACATTTCCCAGTCCCAGTATGGGATGCCTATTTAAACTTGATTTACTAAAACTCGGTTGCCTGGTTAGGAAATGCTGAGGCAAGAGACCAAGTCAGGGGGGGTATAAGCAACCTTTGAACAATGCTTAAGGGTTCATCACAGCATCCAGCCCATTGGAGCCCTCACCACAAATGCTGTCATAATTTTCCTGGGATGACTGGTGGAAGTCTTCCCCACAAAGTTTATGAACACTCCAAGTAATCCCCTTAAGTCTAAAAGACTACAGTAAAATCTGAAAGTCATGCTAAGCTGAGGCTTATTCACAACAGGTAAAATACAAAACACTGATGCTGACTTCGCAGTGCAAACATAGCTAGGCCATCTGAGAAGAAGCAATGTGGTATCTCTTCCAGTATATCTTCTATATTCATAATAATTTCAAGCTGGCCTCTAGGTGTCTGGTTACTCCTTAAAACTTAAGTATTTTTCCTAGTTATTTATCAGTTTCCCTGTCAATTATGGCTTGGGACCCTCTTGATTTACACAATTAAAAGAAGGCTTTGAAGAGGCTAGACTAAGGGTATAAGAAAGCTGTAAAGCAGTAAACAGTGTACTTCAAGAGAGAGAAATCTCTCTGACACCATCCACTGTTGTTCTCAAGAAGCTGGGATAAACAGATCGTCTCCCTTCAAGGATTGTGTTAGAAACTGTGCTTGTCAACAAATCACACATGTGCCTTGGAACAGTGAGATCTCAGCTCTCTCTCTCTCTCTCTCTCTCTCTCTTTGTCTTTCCTCCCTTTCTCTCTCTCTTTTTCTTTTTCTCTCTAGGCATAGCTTTCTGAACCTAAATTGTATTAGTTAAGCTTGAGCTAGGTTTCCCCAAATACTCAATTAAACCAAGGTAATATTGTAATTGTTGTTGTTTGTTTTCCCTTGCATGTCTATTACTACTAGTACCATTATAAATTTCATAAATTTAGCAATAAATAACTTTTATAGTCAAACTGGTGGTAACCGGGTGTATTTTTCCTTCTCTGCTTCCCCTTCCCACTTGCTCCGCAGCAATGCTTCTTTTACCTAAGCCAAAGATCCCTGTGAAGCCCAGAAATACTGTGGGGTCCGCTCATCAAGAGGGTACCACTACTAGTATAGTTAGGGCAAAAGATTGGGACATGCTGAGTTTGAGACATATAAGGGGATCAAGCTTGTATAGGCTGATTGACCCAGTTTGGCTCAGATGTGCCCTAATGAACTGATGCTGGCCCATGAGGGTGTCATCTGGACACCCAGCCTGATTTCGTATTCTGTTCACCTGTGTGCTTGTGTCTGACTGCATTTTATTGTTACCTTAATGAACTGATTTCTGGATTATGAGGGTGTCAGCCTGTCCATGCTGATAAACCCAGCCAGGTCAGGCGTGTCACATTAATCTGTGTATGTGTGTGTATTTGACTTATTTGGTGGCTGGAGGAATCTAGCCCCACTGAAACTGAGTCCTGCAAGACAGCTCCATTGGGGGTGAGGACTTGCAGAAGGGAGAGATAAAGCTCTATATAGAAAGAGAAGTAACACAAGCAGCACATTGATAGAATTACAAAGACCGTAGAAATGTATCCCTAATAAATGAGCACACCCCAAAGTCATGGGCAAATCTGGTAACAACACTAATCAGACACTTGCTTCAAACACCAGGATAATCCAATAATTTCACAATCTCCACACTTGCCACATGAAAAGGGCCACGGGAGACTACCCACACACAGATCACACAACTTATAAACCTTGTGATCATCCCATAAATGTAAATCAGGCTTCAGCCAATAATTTTTGCAAGTGACTCATCGATCAGGTTTCCATCATGATTCAAGCCAATCAGGTGTCTTGGTATCCCACAGGGTGTTTGATACTCTTCCTGCCAGGGCAGGGAAAAACCTGCAGCATCCTTATAGGCTCGGAAGTGCTACGCTGGCTAGCGCTATGGAAGAAAGAGACTTGGGGGTCATCACTGACTAAAAGATGAACATCAGCCTTCAATGTAATGCTGTGGCTAGTAAAGTGACCAAAACGCTGGCTTGCATCCATAGATGCTTCTCAAGCAAATCCCAGGACGTCACTCTCCCCTTGTACTCAGCCTTGGTGAGGCGACAGCTGAAGTACTGCATCCAGTGTTGTGCCCCACAATTCAAAAAGCATGTGGAGAAGCTTGAGAGAGTCCAGAGAAGAGCCACACGCATGATCAGAGGTCAGGAAAACAGACCTTATGATGACAGGCTGAGAGCTATGAGGCTCTTTAGCCTGGAAAAGAGCAGGCGATCTGATGACCACCTATAAGTTTATCAGGGGTGACTACCAGTATCTGCGGGAACGTTTGTTCACCAGAGCGCCCCAAGGGATGATGACGTCGAACGGTCATAAACTACTGCAAGACTGTTTCAGTCTGGACATAAGGAAGAACTTCTTTACTGCCCAAGCCCCCAAGGTCTGGAATGGCCTGCCATTGGAGGTGATTCAAGCACCTACGCTGAACAACTTCAAGAGAAATTTGGATGCTTATCTTGCTGGGATTCTATGACCCCAGCTGACTTCCTGCCCCTCGGGCAGGGGGCTGGACTTGATGATCTTCTGAGGATGCTTCCATCCCTAATGTCTATGAAATCTATGAAACATAGTCAAGGGTGAGAACTAGAGGTGTCTATAGGCCCTCCTTGATGGTAGTCAGGGCTCACTGAATTATCCATCACATTTTGATCTCATGATGGAGTTGTCAAGCCATAGACTCCTGGTTACGGTCAATGCCTGGTCATGGCAGCACCAGAGAATACTTCCAGCAGTGCTATCTCAAGACCCATTTCTGTAGATGACAGGTACTATAACCTTGAACATATATAACATTAACAAACAGAAGTAATGAACATCTCAAAAGATCTTATCAACAATTCATCAACTTACATTTTCATTATTTATACACTTCTCTCTCTTATTAGCATCCTCACTCATGTATACCATTTACTCCACACTCACCACATTATTATCATACATACTAATGTTATCACTTGACACACAAAAATTAACACCATCAGATGTAGCAAGGCATTCATAATCCTGGTGGCTAATGGAGACCACCCAAACATTTGTTTCCCACCAACTGTGATTTTCAATTTTGTCTACCTTATTCAGAATCTTAACGATTCTTTCATTGTCATGTTCTATTTCAATTATAAGATTATGGGCACTATGTTCATTCTTCTTTAACTTTTCATTCAGCTCGGGATGCTTCAATAACCTTTGCACCACTTGGAAATCCACACCCAGATGAATTACTTCCAAGTCTTGGTAAATAGTAAAGTTTCTCTTAACTTTTAAAACTATTTACTATGGCAATTCACTTGTAATATCACATCCCTGAATCTTAAATACTTCACAAGTGCAATTTTTTTATCGTCACCTTTGGACACAGTGTATTCACACAAATACAATGCTCTGAGCCCTTATGCACTATAGAATGATTAAAGTGCATTACCTTAATAACCTTGTGCTGCTGCATAGTATGGTTTGATATTATAGAACTGGATGTCCAACCAAAATACTTTGTGGGACAGCTGAACCCCAAATTAGATTCTTCTACATTTCCAGTAGCATCCACTGATCACCAGTCTTCATTATAAACTCTTACCTAATTGTGATTAAGTTCAGGCATATATAGAGATGAATTAATTCTGATGCCTAAGATGACAAGTGGAAACACTTGTACCATTTTTTGTTGCAGAGGTTATGGTTATTACCCCTGCAAACATTTCTTCTCAACTGTGGAATATTCAAAATAAATTAATTTCCACCAGTCCTGTAAAGATTTTTCTAAGTCTGTGGCCTGTTCCCATATTATATGTCTGATCTCTAGAGGTATTTCTCCCGAATATCCTTGCCTTATCAGGCCTAGCAATACCATTTTGTATCCATGACTGTTCTTGCACAAAGGACATGGGCAAAGTATCATTTTGCAAAGCATCAATGGCTTTTAACAATAAACGATGATCAATCTCATTTAATTTTTCTCATTTTGGAAGAATACGAGCAGCATACCTTTCTTGTGTTGCTATTTTAGCGAAAGCAGAGGTAATGGGTACTTGTAGCTCTTTAATCTCATGCAGTCACTTAAATAGCTTGTTGGCCAAAGTTTCAATATCTATTGAATTAACTAGGCCACTGCCTATGCTGATTACTACCGAGATGTCCCTTTTCTTAAGATGCTGTTACATTGACACCCCTTTTACTGAATTTTTCCATGCTTTCCATCCCATTTGTAAAGGCTTTACAAGATGAAGCCTGGCAGATGCAGTTTAACATCTGAAGAGCCACACTTGTCCTGGAGGCCTCTAGTTGGACAAGGCTGACATAGTCCGTTTGGTTTGATCATTATACGTAGAGAGAAACGGGTCCAAAATTCACTTCAAGCATTACTTATTTGATGATGGTTCTGTGAATAGATAGGTGAATGCTTGGCCCTGGTCACCATCCTAGTAACTTAAACAAGATTCTTCATGGGAGTGAAGGGTAAATTGTAAGAATTAGATTGCAGGATGGGGCCTTTATGACTTAAAGTATACTGTGTAAAAATGAGCTTCCTGGAGAGACCAAAAAGAAAAAAGAAACTCAAGTTTGAAGCAAGTCAGTAGTAAGAAGAGAGTGGGAATGGGGAGGAAACATTTAAATGTAATTAATTTTTTTCCTAAACTGATTTTAAAAAGCCCTGACAGTCTTGCTTTCATCTTGACATCTTAACTAGCTGGCTGTCCAGGTGAAAACTAACTGGTGGAAATTCTTTAATAGACTTAATTAAAAGGAAGCCTGAGAGAATCAGTGGTTAGTTTGCTTTCTGTAGAAATGTATTTCTGGGGTCTGTTGTTTAGGTCTGTTATATCTACTCAAAACATCTGTCAGAGTATAAGTTTTAATGAATATAAGGATTTTGAAGGTTAAATTCCTTTGCAAAAATATTATTTAAAACTTTTAGGGTACACTTTGATCCAAAACCAGTAAAGCTTCTATTTTCACTTTAGCAACACAGACTGGTTTGAGAGAACCCTTACTCACCCTCTCTTCTGTGAGCAATCTTTTTGTTGGATCCTTCATTTATAAAGTTCAGTGGTTCAACTGCTGGTGATTGAGAGCGTCAAATGAGACGGACAGTAGATGGAAACAGGAGAAAGACCAGAAGAAGTGTGTGTCTGTATTCATGTGTGTGTGAGAGAGAGAGACAGTGAGATGACTGCTGTGGGGGACATGAAGTAGATGAGAACTGCTTCAATTTTTTTTTCCACCAGTGACATTAAAATGATAATAATATTTAGAGGCTGCTCAAGACCCATATCTCTGCACTGATGTCAAACAAGTAGCTAATGCTTTACTCTCTCTCAGCACTGAAAAAATAAATCCGTTAATGCTGATTGTACTGAGAGAGGCTTCTTACAAGATTAACTCTATAATAGACTTGCCATCCATTAGTTTCCTGCATTCTTTGGAGACAAAGTCTGTTAATTATGAGCTTAATACTTTATCCAATATGCACAGAGGCTAAATTTAAAGTTGTCAATTTAAGTTGCTACTTTCTTTCTAGCTAGAAAATTGATTAATGGTAAAAAATAATAATAATATGTCATTACAGGTAGTGTTCTATATTCCAGCTACCTGTTAGGTCTAGGGAAAGAGTTCTTTTAAGTAATATCTAGAAAAGTGCTATATGGGAATGAAATATTTTGTTTTATTAAAGAAGTGGAGACAAACTATTCAGGCAGAGTTGCTTTAATATTACTTAAAGCAACTTTTGTATCCTCCTGATTTTGGGCCGCTCCAGAAGCCACAGTGGGCCATGCTGTAACTTTGACCAGTGGTGGCCAACCTTTTTTGCAGGCATGCCACAAATTAAGCCCTGACCCCTCTCTGGATGTCACTCTGATCCCTGCCCCACAGTGTTTACACCCTGGGACACCAGAATGGAGGCAGGGAGGCTTGAGCTTGCATGGAGCCAAGTGAAAGCAGGATGTTGTTGCAAAAGATGCCACCATCAAAAGCAAAGTTATCCCTTCTCTGACCTTTCAACTACCACAGTTTTAGAAGAGGGAGGATCCAAAGTCCTAAATCCCACAGCAATTTCAGGTCCAGGGAACAGTTAACCTGGCTCTTGGCACTGCGAAAAATATTCCTACCCCTGCTTCTTTCCACAGAGCTGGAGGCTCTATGTCCCCTGGCCTTTAGTGAGCACCTGGGGTGAGTATGCCACACACAGCAGCTGTTCATGCCACTTGTGACATGCATGCTGCAGATTGGCTACCCCTGACTTGGACAATCCTAAAACTGTCTATATTGAGTTATAGGATGCTTCCTGGAGAACCCAGTGAGCTGCAGAACTACCATCTGCATTGCTTGTTGTGGCATCACACAACCATACCCCTTGCACCATGGTTTACAAGAGAATAGCCTGTGTCTGTCTTCCTTAATTCTTATGCTGGAGAAGTTCTTTCCCAGTAAGATATGGTACTTTACTGAACACAGTGGCTACAGAGGCTGAGAATTTCACCTTCTGTGTTTAATGCTCTTCAAAGCTGCTTTGAGGCATATGTCAGAAGCAATTTTTACTTTATTCAGACTCTAACACTCTTGGCCTATAGCCAACAAGAGCTTACAAGCTATAAGACATATTATACTAGGGTGGTTTCTACTAAACTGGTCTTTTTCTGGATTTTCCCACTATGCATAATTCTTCAAAGTGTCTCTAAGGAACACTGGATAATTTGTGAACAAAGCATGAGAAATTGCCCTGTTATGTGTTCTAAATTCTGCCCTTGGAAGTGTGGGTGTTTTACTTCCAAAACAGTTTGACCCACTTTTAAAGTTCATAAACCTGCAAACATTTACACACATGCTTAACTTTACCAACCGTGAGTAGTCCTGTGGCCCCATTGACTTTCAGTCAAACATGTTTGTAAATGTTTTGGACTTTATATATAAAGAACTATTAACAGCAGATGTATTATGTAATACCTAGGCTGTTTTCAATTTATCTGATCTATCTCCTTTCGTGGGCACTTCCTGTCTTTTATGTTGGTGCATCCTTTTTTATAGAAGCTGTGCAGGTTTTCTTCCAGGCAGTTTATACTTGAAACACTTTATTTGTGGCTGCTGATAATAAAATTAATTCTATGCCTGAAAAGATTGTGGATAAATTTCAAGCTGCCCAAGAATATATCTGCACTGTAGTCACTTCTCATCAGGGTATATTTGCTTGCAATAAGGTCTAAGAAGCTCCCACTACCCAAATGTAAGTATTTCTACACTATATTGCTTTCATTTCTGTGACTGAATGGTGGAAATACCCAAGTTGCAAAAAAATGCTACATGCGCAACAGCTACCTTTTCCTGATTCTGACTTAATTTTATAATAAACATGATCATAATAATAGAGGAACTCCCATTCTAAGCCTTCTCAGCAGGTGTGGCTACTCCTAAGGTTTCTAGGGATCTGTCTGTTTCAGACCTTTACTTTCTCCTGTCTGAGTGAAGTCTAATTGTTCAAATATCTTCTAGTTAGTTGTTGTAAAAGTTGGTTCAAGAACAGTGTTCACTTACATATCCACTCAGCAAATCAACCACACATATCCCAATATCCCAATCACACATAGTTTCATAGTTTCATAGTAGCTAGGGTCAGGATGGACCTGAACAGATCATGTAGCCTTACCCTCTGTCACAGGCAGGAATGAATGCTGGCTTCACAAGACCCCAGACAGGTGATCATCCAACCTCCTCTTGAATTTGCCCAAGGTAGGGGCAAGGACTACTTCCCTGGGAAGTTGGTTCCAGATTTTGGCCACCCTAACTGTAAAAAATTGCATTCTGATCTCTAACCTAAACCTATTCTCCATCAGCTTATTACCATTGTTCCCCATCACCCCAGGTGGTGCTGGGGAGAAAAGGGCTCTACCTATTTGCTGTTGATCTCCACTGATAAGTTTGTAGGCAGCCCCCAGGTCCCCCCTCAGCCTCCTCTTGCTGAGACTGAACAGGTTCAGGTCCCTCAGTCTCTCCTTATAGGGCCTGCCCTATTGCCCTCCAAAAAAGCAGGTGGCCCTCCTCTGAACCCTCTCCAGGCTCACAACATCCCTCTTGAAGTGCGACGCCCAGTACTGGATGCAATACTCCAACTGTGGTCTGACCAGTCGCATAGAGGGGGAGTATCACCTCTCTGGACCAGCTTGCGATGCATCTTTGGATGCATGACAAGGTATGGCTGGCCTTGCTGGCTGCAGTCTGGCATTGGCGGCTCATGTTCATCTTGGCATCAATAACGACTCCAAGATCCCTTTCCGCCTCTGTGCTTTCAAGAGGGGAACTCCCCAGCCTGTATGTATGCTGTGGATTCCTTCTCCCAAGGTGCAGCACCCTGCATTTGTCTACTTTGAACCCCATCCTATTCTCACCTGCCCATTTCTGTAGTCTGTCTAAATCTATTTGCAGCCTCTCTCTTCCTTCAAGTATGAACACCTCACCCCACATCTTAGTGTCATCAGCAAACTTGTACAGCATGCTATCATATCCCAATATCACCTCCATCTCCAATATTTGGAGCTCCCTGTGAGGATGTAGCATCCTAACAGGATGGCACAAGGACACATGCAAAATGTCACATGAGCCAGAGTGCTCTGCTTTTCCATCAGCTAAACCACCACAACAAGCACTCGTCCACTTCAGAAACAACAGTGTGATTCCTTAAGAAATTCCTCACTTCGAAAATTAACTAGGTTTTCTTTGTTTGCTGGTAAAGATATGTATAATGGGACCCTACCCCATTACTAGAACGGGAAAGGGATCCAGAGGTACCTGGCCCTTTTCCCCTCCTTCACCCCCACTCCCTCCACCTTTTCCTTTCTTACCTTTTGTGTGTTAGCCAGTGCATCCTTTCCCTGTTAGAGGTCCTCCTGGTTTCCTTCTTGCTTTGTTCCACCTTATCTCTGTCTCTCTTCTACCTGTGTCCCAGTGGTGACCCCACAGGCAAACTCACAGGCAGGGGAACTTGAAGCAAGATAGCCACTGAGTCCTGGTGCAGGCAGAGCCTGATGACCCAGGGAGGGGAAGTAGAGGCGTCCTATGACCCAGAGAGCCCTGTATAAGCCCAAGCCTCAGGCCAGGGGAGGTAGTCTGGCTGAGGAAGCCATCAGGGACAGAACCTTTTCTACGAGGTGTGAGGACTGGAGTCCAGACTGCAGAGACAAGACTCAGAGGGAGCCCTGAGTGTAGAGAAGCTGGGACCCTGCATAGGAAGCAAGCTAAGTACCCTCAGCTCTTTCTGTTTTGCTTTCTTTTCTACTTGGAGCCCACTACCAAGGGGTGTGGCAAACCCCATGTGGGACATTCCTTTGAACCTGCACTGGTGCATGAATTTTGTGGTTTTCATTTTCCCCCAGAGGGCTGGGTTGTGGCTGTAGGGGAGGCAGGGGCCACTTAAAAGGGTGACTGGGGACACCTCAAACTTAGAATTGCACTGAGTGGACAGAGGAAAAGGACTAGAGTGTGTTCTGTGGCTGAACGAAGCCAAGTTTGCCTGGACTGTAGGCATAAGGTGATAGGGAAAAGATAGGACTTAGGCATTTAGCTTTCCTATGTAGAAGATATTGCAGGTGCTGGAACCTGAGGTCCTGGGAAATGACCAGAGTTGAGCCTGGAGCTTGCAGTCTTGAACAGTGGGCCCCAAGCTAGAGGTCTCAGTGAGAGTAAAATTGGGATGAAGCCTATGGGGAGCCTCAGACCAGACAGGGCCTGCCTCTTCAAAAGTTTGCCTTGCCCTCTGTGCAGCCTTCCCTACTAATTTTAACATGAAGGCATGGTGGGTCAGACTACCAGATACAACTGAACAGGGGGGGTCTCATGCTAGAGGGCCTCTAGAGGTGGATATCCTGAATTGGCACCCATAAGTGGCCTACAGTATGAAACTACTCTATGATGCCAGTAACGGAAGAGATCTGGTGCTAATGATTTTGTGGATCATCCTAGTAGTTTGAGTCTTTAATACTTTAGTGCCTGCCTTTATGAATGGTGGTATGTATTGATCAAAGAACATTGACTCCATTGTATGTGCTAGAATCATTGGCAAATGTGTGTTGCACAAAGGAATCAGCTAAAACTTCAAATGTTCATGCAGTTTTCAGCTTTCCTATTTTCTGTACAAGAGCCATGCCATCAATATTAACAGGTGATTTCTCAGAAGTAGCATCTGGCAGAACAATTACTGCTTTATCTTCAATCAAGATCCATGACAAGGCTGCTTTGTCAGCCACGGTGAGTGATTTGTCAGGTTTAAAAAGTGACACAGGATATTTAGACAGTTAATGCTGTAGGAGACAGTTCACGCTGAACCTTCTACCTGCTGCAGCTGCTTCAAATAGCCTTTGCTGGATCTCCTTTGAATTCTACATTTTGCTGCACTGTCCCATAGTTGACTTTACATCCTTGAAGGTTTTCAATTTTGATTTCAATATGTTTGCATAGAAGCTCTAGATAGCATCTACAGTAAGATGTTTGTAAATAATGGTGTACATTATCTCTCTTCCTTTGTCACATGCATTCAGAATGTTCAGTGCAATATCTTCTGGCACAACATCTCCCAGAGAAATGCATAGCAGCTCATCACTGGAAACCTTAAACAAGTGGAACTTTTCAGACTACTCTTGCAGCAACTTGACATCATTGTAATCTCATTTCAGTTGTGTCCTTTGTCTTTCATTATGATTGAAAGCTATTGTTGTATTGATCCCAACATCTGAGTTACCATAACAGTTAGGTGACCTCTTCCGCTGTAGTACTTCTCCCATGGTTATCTAACTGATTTGTTGTGTGTTATGTTTACTATGCCACCAGCAATTTTGCAAATATTGTTAACATGCTTTATTACCTGGCCAGTTGAAGTGTTTACAATTGGGAGATTAGTTGTCCTAACCCCTAATCCTCCTTCCACAAACATGGCATACATGATAGAAGCAAAATTCACTAAATCCTTCATACATTCAAGATGTATTGGACCCCAGCTTGTGAAACTGGTATGATCACGCACAGCTATCAGTGGAAGTATTTATTCAAAGGCACATAAATACTTATGCCAGTTTCCTTCATGTTCAACCCTGATGAAGCACAGGAGAGTATTGACTACTTCCAAATAGTTCATGCAGTACTTTAACATACCTTGAGGGAGGGTTCTGCCACAGATTCTTGAAGCAGAGTGACAATCATTGGCAGACGTACTAACAGTTCTTTCAGTGCATTCCCTCCCTCTTTGCAGTCATGATTTCTGGATTCAACAGCTGTGCTATTGGAAAGCTGGTCAACAACATCATAATTTAATCCTTTGCTTGAACTGGACAACCACACAATGAATTCATTTATCAAAATATGCCATATTGCTTTGAATGTTATCTTGTATGCTCTGATAGCACAGTTATATGATTTTCTTATCATTATGTTGGTGGCCCTTTTCTAAAAATAATCCACTTTTGTCCAACAATCTTCAAACCCTGAAGCGGCAAAATGTGATCAATTGCTGTTAGGTAAACAAACCATGATGATATGGAAATCTCCCAGTCAAATGATTAGTCCTTTAGTCTCTTCTGGCCAAGCTTACACAAGTTCATTCTCTTTGCAATACAATGCCTGATCAAACATTATGACTGCTTGCTATTGTCCTAGGTGTACCGCAGTCGTTTTACATAGTATGATGAAAGTCCAAATGGTGTCATACTCAGGTGCTCGTGCTGGCAGCATGGGACACAGTCTAACAGTTGATGGTGGTGAAGTATCATCAGAAAACAGGTTAAATGCTATCCACTCTGCTATGCCACTGTTCTCCCAGATGTCAATTCATATGCTACCCAGTAGGGCTGTGCGAAGCTTCACTCACTGATTGGATTCGGTGGAGATTTGGCCTGATTTGGCAGCCAAATCTCCAAATTCGACATAAATCAGGAGACCCTTTAATCTCTCCGAATTGAATCAGACCCTCTGAATCAATTTGGAGAGATTTAACGATTCGGAAATAGGCGCAGTGTTATATACTTCTGGTCCACTAACAGGCCCGCTGCTGAGCACATGGGGTCTTCGATACCAATTAGTTCTTCGATACCAATTCAGCAATACAACACTTCTTTCTTCTCTGCCAACTTGTGTATTGCATTGGCTGTTTCAAACACCACCTGACTCAATCTCTTCTTCTTAGACTGTTTCTGGCAGATTATGTACAATCTCCAATCAACTGCTGGAGTAGATGATCTGCTTGATGTTCTAGTGCGTGCTTTACTTGATGTTGCTGGTAGGGTTTCCCTTTCATCTTCTACTTTGCATGACTTTCTTAACAATCTCTCAATATGTCCTTTGTGTGTAAAAGAAGTGTAGCAAGAATGGTGCTATTTGAGGCTTTTGGAATGTTGAAGTGCAGGACCAACCCAACGTGATAGTCTGTCAAAAATACTGCCATAACAAGAGTCAAATTCAGTAACTACCCTACATTGAATGAGTGCCTCATTTATTCTTGCAATTCCAGCAGGTGTACTTTCATAGATCCATAGATTGTAGAGTCAGAAGGGACCCCAAAGGATCATCATGTCCAACCCGCTGCCCCAGGCAGGAAAAGGACTGAGGTCAGACGACCCCTGTCAGATGCCTATCTAGCCTCCTCTTGAAGATCTCCAAGTTAGGTGATAGTACCACCTCTCCTGGCAGCCCATTCCAGATTCTGGCCACCCTTACTGTGAAGAATGTTTTCCTAGTTTCTAACCTGAATCTACTCACCACTAGTTTGTACCCATTATTCCTAGTTACTCCTAGGGGTGCCCTGGTACTTTGGCTAATCATTGATGGCAAACTTACTTTGAAACATGTGATCCATCTTGTAGATTCTGAGTTGTACCTCCTGCACTTTACTGGACTCGGTGATGCTTTCAGCTCCATTTTGACGTTTGCTTAAGGGTGATAAGGGTGAGTCTCTTGCTGACAGTCTCCATTGGAGGTTTTCATCCCCAGGGAATTTGAAACAGAACAGAGTTGTAGAAATTTTGCAAACCTTTTGAGTATCTTTTAATGAACAAAACTGTAAATTGTGGCAGCCATCTTGGAATCTAAAACAGCTACCATGATGGAGGTGTTATGATTGATGTCCTTGGTTCATACAATGTTGGTTTTATCACTAGAATTACTTTTCTAACTCTAGTGGGGACTGGAGTATTGACCAAAATATGAATTCATGGGAGCTATCTTGGATGTCAAAATGGTGGCTACATGCACTAATTGTCACATTGGCAACATGACTTTTCTGACACAGGTAGATCACTCACCTCTACCTGAAAAACACTGTTGCCACTTGTGGCAATGAGTTGCCTACAGGATGACATCTTTCCCCCCCCAACTTTTTTTACCTTTCTATTAAGCTTTTCCTCATAAAAATTGTTTCCCAGGCCCTGTGGCAAAGTGGGCTTCTCTCAGGCCAGCCATCGCTGGCCTCCCACCTGCCTCTGGGCATGCCGCCCACATGTCTTGCCCACCATGACTTGCTGGAAAATTAATAAGCTGTTAAATAAGGCGGGAGGCTGCCCATTATTTTTGCCCTGATGCCAGGGGCGCTATCTGTGGCTCTGTTCCTTCCCTACACCGCAGCCCAAGCCTCACAGATGGCATCCAGATGTAACAAGCACACCAGCCCCACACTAGGCTCCAGAATCCTCCTCATAGGACCCTCCTTTGGTCCCCCCGCTCCAGCGGCCTATGCTGCCTTCATCTGGGCTGCCAAGCTCCACATAGCTGGCTCCCCTCTTGGGCGTGGTCCCTACTCAGAACCTTTGGCCCTACACAGGCCCTGGCCTCACCTCAAAGGCCAGGTGGGGTCCCAGGCCCATGACTCTGGGTGCCCCTTCTCAGTCCTTGCCCCAGCATGGGCCAGTTGAGGGGGCACTTTACCTCCAGCCTCACTAGCCCACACTCTCTCTGGGTCCCCCTTCCTGGATGTGGGGAGCTGGGGTATCTCACACCACGACTTGTGCCCCAGGGTCTCACAGGGGACTCTCACTCCCCACCCCCAGGGCAGCAGGTCATGTTGCTACTATGGATGTTACATTTGACCCATGCTCTGCCTCCCAGCAGTGGAAGACTTACTAGGGTCAGGACTTGCCTCTCTTGCTCTGGGGCTGATCCCCCCGTTCACTCGGCCCCTGGCCCAAATCTCGGCCTCAGGCATCCGGAGACTTACCTGGGCCTACTCCCCTTGTTCCACACCACCCTCCTCACTTGGGGCTCCATATCACCCCCCCTCACTTGGAGCTCCAGTTCTCTGCCCCTTTCTAGGAACTACCCCCTCACTGGGGCTCCACAACTCTGCCCCTCACTTGAGGCTAGCACACCGCCCCTCATTTGGGGCTACTGATCTCAGCCCTCTTCACTGGGGCTACCCCCTCATTGGGGCTCCACAACTCTGCCCCTCCCTTGGGGCTAGCACACCGCCCCTCACTTCGGGCTACAGATCTATTTCCCCCTTCACTGGGGATCTGGGGGGGTTGCTTTCTGGTGGGCCCAGGTGTCTGTAGCCATGCCTGGCCCCAGCTCTCCCTCATGGGCTCTCGCATCCTACAGGGCTCAGGTGGCCACAGCCGTACCTGGCCCCAACCTTCCCTCTCGGGGTCTCAAACCCCCACAGGGCTCAGGTGGCCACAGTCGTACCTGGCCCCAACCTTCCCTCTCAGGGTCTCGCACCCCCCACAGGGCTCAGGCAGCCTTAGCCATACCTGGCCCCAGCTGTCCCTCACAGGTTCTCGCACCCCCGCAGGGCTCAGGTGGCCTCGGCTGTACCTGGCCCCCACTCTCCTCCTCAGGGCTTGCACCCCCACAACTACCTCTGATGGAATACAAACCCACCCGAAGGTGAGGGCTAGGGTTAAGGTGTCCCTACCCACCTTTCACTGGGGAGGTAACTGGCCTGGCATTTCTTGGGGGCTCCCGTGCCACTGAGAGCCCCACCAGGTCACCCACTCCCGGCAGGGTGCAGTTTTAGGTCATGCCCAGGACCAGGAGCCTCCTGACCATCCCCTACAGCTCCTCCCTTACCTCCAGATGATACCAGCAGCCCCCCAGCTAGGCAATGTTGTTGCCTGGCCTCCAGCAGCAAAACTGCCCTGTTTATATGGGCAGCCCTAGGTTCAAAATGGTTGCCCTCATCAGGCACCTGTCAGCTGCTAGCTTCAGGCCCTTGAAGTAGCAGGCACCTACGGTGACCTGCCACAGGCCCCTAATCAGTTTTATTGCTCTGTGCTGGATTTTTTCAAAACTGTGCACATTCTTCTTCAGAACTGGACACAGGACTGCAGATAAGGCCTTAGCGTTGATGAACAGAGAAAAATCACTTCTTTTGATTTGCAAGTGACATTCCTGTTAATGCAACCCAATATGCTGTTGGTCTTTTTGTGACAAGACCGCAGTGTTGGCTCATATTCAGCTCATGGCCCACTATAACCTGTAGTAGGTTCTTTTCTGCAGTACTACACACTAGGCAGTCATTTCCCACTCTGTATTTATGCATGCAGCTATTCCATTCCAAGAACAGGACTTTTCATCTGTTCTTATTGAATATCATCTGATTTACTGCACACCATTTTTCTAGTTTGTCCAGGTCATTCCCAATCCCAGTCTTACTCTCCAGAGTGTCTCCAATTCTACCCAACTTGGAGTTATCTTCAAATTTGCTGAGCATACACTTGATATCATTATTCAAATCATAAATGAAGATATTAAACAAGACCAGACCTGGGACAGAAACCTGGGGAATGCCACTTGATACCTCCTCCCAACTAGACTTTGAACCATTGATAACTACTTCATGAGTACAATGTTTCAACCAGTTACGTATTAACTTAAAAGTACTTTAATTTAGTTTGTATTTCCTTATCTTGTTATGGAGACTGTTGTGGGAGACAGTGTCAAAAGATTTGCTAGAGGGAAGGTATACAGGCAGTCCTCGACTTACAATGTTTTGAGTTACAACTTTTATAAATTGACACCCTGTTTCAACTTTATGACATCAGTTTCAACTTTACAATGCTTGATCTGATGCAACGCCACACCAGTGAATAAGTTCAAGACTCCAGAAAAACCTGCAGCCAAGACTCATAAAAAGACTCCAGCCAAGCACCCTTCAAAAAGTCCAGCAAAGTCACCTCAAAGAAGTCCTTCCAAATCAATATGATCGCTATTTACAGTATAAATACACTAATGTAGCTATATTATGCATCTATAATTGACTGATTACAAATTTCTTGGTTATTTTTAGTGAAAATAGGGCCTTGGGCCTTGGTTCAGGAACCAACCCCCCATTTATAACATTGGTTCCTATGGGAAAATTAGTTTCAAGTTACAATGTTTCAACTTAAGACGCAGTTTTCAGGAACCAATTGTATTGTAAGTCTGAGGACTGCCTGTATCACATTTACTACTCTATCCCATACACAGATCCTGCCACCTTATCATAGAAGGAAATCAGGTTGGTTAGGTATGACTTGCTCTTGGTGAATCCATGTTGGCTATTCCTGATTACCTTGTTCTCCTCTAGGTACATCTCAATAGATTCCTTGAGGAACTATCTATGATCTTTCAATGTACTGAGGTCAGGCTGATTAGTCTGTAATTCCCCAGATCCTCCTTCTTCCCTTTCTTAAAGACGGGCACTATATTTGCTCTTTTCTAAGCATCTGGGACTTCACCCAACCTCCACAAGTTCTCAAAGAGTAAAGATAATGGGTCTGAAATTACCTCAGCCAATTCCTTCAGTACCCTAGGGTTAATCCCATCTGGCCCTACCCTACTTGAAAGCATCTAGCTTCTCTAAGTAATCCTTAACCTGTTCTTCTACTACCTTAGTCTGTTTATCTCCTTCCCTATCTTTGCTGCCAGCTGCACTCCTCATCTTATACCTACCCTATTTGTAAAGCCTATTAAAAAACATTAAATATTTCATCCAGCCTGTGGACCGGCCCCATGCTATTCATCTTCCCTGCAGGGCCTGCTGAGTTTAACACCCTGGGATAGACTATACTGACTGTCTCTGGGTAATTGTGTTTCTGGTCTGTTTGGCACACTGTGGGTGTGTCTACATGAGATGCTAAATGCTCAGTAAAATAATTCTACTGTACATTAGTGTGTCATAGCAAAAGCTGTGCTAATACGCTAATGCACAATAGAATTCGTCTACTGTGCATAAGAGGCACTAAAAGACTGCAGTAGCATTAATTACTGCACATTGAGTTAGTACCAGTTATTACAGGTACTAAACTTAATGCTCAGTAACAATGGTACATTAATGCATATGCAGATGTGCCTTGTGGGTGCTTTTGCTTTCAAAGGCACCTACTGTTAAAAAGTAGGGAATTTCAGGTTTTCAGTGATGTGTAGCATGTTTTCACAAGACATCAGATGTTAAAGTTATATACTAATGACTGTGACTGATATATTGAGAAGTATACAGAACTAAAGCCAAAGTTTTATGCCATCTGAAAACTGAGAAACCTAGCCTTCCTTTGGTGTTGAGCCTTCATTTCAGATTTCAGTTACTCATAAGAAAATTGGCTGTGAAAATCATGCTAGAAATATAGTATGGGGAAGACTTAAAGGAGAAAGCAAGAATATAATCAATGATGTAAGTGTGAGAAGCATTTAATTTATTATATTTTTCTAATTTTATCAATCCTGTTATATTATTAATATTTCTCAGTAGCATCACCAAATTTAAACATAAATATATGTGTTCAATGGCTATGAACCAAAGCATAGTTTGAATGGTTTATCAAGTCACAGGTTGCTGCTAATGAGGATGCTTGAAGAAGGAAGGAGAAGGAGCCTGAATTACTGTGGAGGGAACATGAAAGTGAAATGAGAAGCTTAGAAGCTGGGACTGAGGAAAAGAAATGAGCTGCTTTGCTACTGTTCCCCTCCTTAAAGCTCAGGGTGACAAGTATCCTGGTTTTGTCCTTCAATATTCAGATCATTCTACATCCTGTACATGAGTGGTCTTTTGTCTGTCTTAAAGTAGATTATAATGAAATATACATTCCTCTTCAATTTATTCTGTTGTCCAAATTGTCAGCAGTTAGTGGTAAAATATGTCCAGTAATTTTCCATAAAACTCTCAAGTATATTATCATAGAGAAGTAAAGCTGGAAGGGACCTCAAAAGATCATCTAATTCAACCAGGATCCAACATGCGACCTTGATGTTACTAGTATTACACTCTACCCAACTAAGCTAAACTGCAATCACTTTCAGGCTTTTGTTTAAAGATACATCAACGTGTTCTTTAATTTCAAATTCTGGCTTGCAAGCCTCTGATATAAGTTTGTTTGTGGTCTATGATTCATGAGCAAAATTCCAATAATTAAAACAGGAGTTCTACTAAGAATGTAGCATTCAGAATGTAGCATTCACTGATCCCTACTGTCATTTTCACATTAGATTATCAACGAAGAGGAATCCTAAAATAATGCCAATAATCATGCTACTTTGCCAGGAAAAAATCCAATCACTGTAAGCTGAGCTTTAGGATCTGGAAAAAAAGTTAGTATCATAGGATGTTATATACTATAGATAAAGAACAAGATACCCCTTGCATTCCATTAGTTAGATATTCATGATGCCCTTTAATATAATGTGTAGAACCAATTGTTAGAGGGCAGCCATTTTAATTGTTAGTGATGTAGTCAAACAGAAATGAAAAATCCTGCATGGGACAGTGCATCATGTGTTAATCATGTTTTAACGATATAAGATGAGTGCATTCATCTCAGCTAGTGTCAATGATGTTATTTATGTGGTTTCTAGTAATCACTAGGGGGCACTCCTCAACAAAGTACATTGTGAAAAGAGCATAGGCAGCAGCATTTTAGAAACAGTTTTTATTTTAAGACAGTAAGAGGAGATACATTTATTTATTTTTCAAATTGCTGCCTGTGTTTGTAAAGGTATATATTAAGAAGTAAAAAATATGCTGACAATCAATAATTTCTTAATGGAGCCCTTTTGAAGGTATGAGTCTATGATTTTATTTTACAAATTCACTAAAAAAGAATTTATTTAAAATTCTGTCTGTTTTAAGGGGAGATGAATGTTTCCTGAGGAATTAGGGTGTGTTAATGTATTCTCCTTGATTCCTTGTCTGTACTGGAAGATGATTATGAAATATCTTTTTCCTGCTTAGTACTCAATAGACGTTCTCATAAGAGTGTCATGTTCTTAATCTTCATTGTCAGTTTGTAATCATAAGTTAACATTAGTAATCCTTCCCTTGACTTCTGCATTATCCAAGTACTTTTGAAGAAATGTATAATTCGATACTCTTTGAGCTAAGGGCAGAAAAAGAATCCAATAAATGTTCAATGTTAACCATGTTATTTATAGTATTTCCCTGGTACTTTATTAAAAGGGGTATCTTTATTTGTTATGAGTACATTGGTACCACATGGAGAATATAAAAGCGTAATTTCCAGCCTTGTAAGATTTAGCCATTTGCTAAGCATGAGCATTTCCAAATAGAATCATGAAATCTGTCTAAATTTTTCTACAATTTAGAAACATAGCTACAATGGACAAAAATCTGCTTTCGTTAACAACAGTGCAGTCTAAAGTCACTAGGTCTCAGTTGTTACTTTTCAATTTACACAGGTGCAGCTTCAAAGTAGAATTTAACCTATTGATTTTTCAGTGAAAACTGTCATAATTATAACATAGGTTTTCTAGTTTGGGGATACCACAGTCTTATAATTAACATAATGGAGATGGAACTGGAGTCCAACTACAGTTAATGCACAAGCAGAAATGTCTGCTCATGGCAGGTCATTTACAGGATAAAGATGATACTTTTTAATACTGCCAAAAAATTCTAGTGTTATGGATTTTACTAGCACCTCACAATTTTAAACAGGTAAGAAGAGATCAGAATAAACATTTTAACTTAAAAACATAAAGGTGCCAATGAAAAAAAGAAACAAACTGGCTGAATTTTCTATAGCTGTATGCCATGCTTAGGGCCTTGGCACACCTTACACTGTGAGCCTCACAAATGTTGAATTATGTTAGTCCTAGCTCAAGTTTGGAGCAGTCACACTTTAGGCCAGCAGTAGCACTTTAGGCCTGGAGGACTAAAAGGTAACCCCCCTGCCTCCAATTCCAGGCTCTCCTGGTTCCATGTGCCCCTGCCAGGGCTCCACCCTGCTCCTCAAGGTTCCCCTCTATGCCCTACCACTCCCAGGGCTCCCCCAGCCCCACACCCTTACTTATGGCTGACCATGCTGCTGTCCCAGAGTAGCATGGAGGGAAGGATTAACCTACCTGTCCAGCCACCACGGCCAGGCTGCTGCTCTTCTCTAGGTTAAACACACCTAAAGAGCAGCAGCTATGGTGGTAGCTGGACCGGCAGGTTAACCCTTCCCTGCCTGCTCCCCTAGGTCAGATTGCACAGGCAGCCACAAGTAAGTTGGGAGGGGGAAGGGAGCAGTGGGTGGGAATCTGTGATACTGGGGAAGGCAGGGGAGGCAGTGGGCCCCATCTGGGCCAGCAGAGGAGGAGGAGACCAGTGGGGTGTTCACACTAAGGCATAGCCTAGAGTGCTATACCTAAGTGTCTCTGGGTAAATCTGATATTTTTTATTAGACCAACTCAAGTAGTTGGAAAAATTCTTCTTAGCAAGCTTTTGGGTTTAAATACCCTTTGTCAGGCTGGAGAAGCATCTGCAGTTGGTGTGCGCTCTTCCTGGATGGAACGAATAGTAGAAAAGCCAAAGGCTGCACTTGTGTTGCCTTAGCCTCTGGCTACCTAAGTGTAACACAGGGTGGGTAATCCGGAGCAGAGATAACCTTGCCCTGAAGTGGCATAACTTTGGGCTGCATAAGGAGTGCTTAAAACTGGTTTTAGATATTAATGTGAGGACAATCCACGTGCTAAGGGTTCCAGAATTCATCCAAAATTACCATGTAACAAGGCCCTTATATTGGCCTTGTCACTGTAACATCTGTGTACCTGGTCTTTGATCAAGCAGATTCATTCTTTTATTGATACAACGTAGATTTGTTAGACTTTGAGAAATGATGGAAATTGAAATGTCTTATACAAAATGTTGGGTTATATTTTTATTAGATTTAGGACAATAAATAGTTAATCTGTATTTTATAATCTTTCTCATGATTAGAACATGAAAACCAATATAAATCAGAAGCTACTTTTTCTGGGTCTGTTGAAATGTCTGGTCATTCCAGTATGTTCTGGGTGTGACCTCCAATTGTGTAACAACTTCTGGGAAAGTTCTGACCCCCACGTTCTTGACACCCTGGTGGTTGACAGGTCCTTTGTCCTGGTGGAATGTAGTTGTTGTGAGAAATCAGTCCCACAAAGGAAAGCAAATAACATAAGGCAGTCCTTGGAAGGAACCAAAACCTTGAATTTGTTCTCTGATCAAATGGGGATTAAAAACAGAAAATTGGTTACTGCAATTATGTGTTCTTACCTGCTTTCACTTCTGAACATTCTGAATCAAATGGAGATTTCGTTTAAGTTTGGCAGCTTCATTCTGAATTATAACAAACTGCAAAAATGAAGCCAAAAAGTCAAAAATGGCCAAATGAGACCATGTGTTGGTAAAGCACAGTGGGCACATCTATACAAAGTGTTTGAAGGCTCTTTAACCATTTTTTAAGGTGCATTAAGGGCATGGATCTACACATGCACCCTTAATGCACCTTAAAATGCACCTTAACAATGGCTATTTTAGGCTAATCGTGCCTAAATTTAATACCTGCATAAAGCAACTATCAAATTTAGGCACGATTAGTTAAGGTACATTAAACCATGTGTAGCTGTCATAAGGTGCCTTAACACTATGTTACTGAGTAGGCCAGAGCTGAGCCTGTGACGCCCCATGCTGCAACTGGATGCTGCCAAGAAGATGCAGTGGGTTCTGTTTTGCACGGCACAGATGCTGGAGCTGGAACAGTGATTTTGGCACCAGTAGTTCCTGTCACTGTACAATAAGTTGGCAGAGGGGGCAGGAGGTGTCAGGGCTTCTGTCAAAGCACAACGGATAGGCTCCCCCCCATGACTCCCCGCAGGGCAAGGGGACAGCACAGTGTGGGCAGGGCCTTTGCTAGTGGCTCCTCCACACCTCTCCATCAGCATGGGTTTGCTGGCAGGGAAATGCAGCCCTGCAGGGAGGAGGCACCTTGCTGCCCACCTGGGCTTCAGGCACCCTTAGAAGCTCTTGTTGGGTCTCCTGCCCAGGACAGCAGGTGTGTTGGGACTGCATCTGCCCCCAGTGCCTGGCACGGCTTTCCGTGCTCCACCCATCTCTGTCCCAGGCAAGCACCTGGCCTCCATGTTGGACAATGTGGGTGGGAGAGGCGGTGTCATCTCCTGGGAACTGTGCACGGCTCAGGCCAGGCAGGCTGGGCACAACATGGGCTCTCTCCTTGGCCTGCCTGATCCAAAAATGAGCCCCTACCCACAATGCACCCAATCCATGCTGCCTGAGCTGTGCAGAGCCCCCAGGAGCTGACGCTGCTTCTCCCACCTGCAGTGTCTGGCACAGAGGCCAGGCACTTGCCCAGAACAGAGGTGGGTGGATCAGGGAAAGCTGCGCTGGGTGCAGACGCAGTCCCAGCCTCCTTGCTGTCCCAGGCAGGAGCCCAAGCATAGGCTTCTAAGGGCACCTGAATCCTGGGTGGGCAGGAGGTGTCCTGCCCCTGCAGGGCTGCATTGCCCAGCCAGGAAACCCCCACACCAACAGAGATGACTGCTGCCAGTGCCAGATTATGACATGCTGAGGCCCTAAGCTATGTCAAGTTTCAGAGGCCCCATATGATAAAAAAAATACTTTATTATTCTCACAGAAAGGCACTGAAAATATAAATATGAAAACTTTATATTTGCATATATACAAAGGCGAAGGCACAAAGAAAAAAATATAATCTAACGTAAAACAAATTGATGAACTCAATATGAATAAGAACAGTGGAGCCATTTATATGTATATTTTTGTCATATTAAAATGAAAATGTCTATATTTAGAGAGTCATTTTCGTATATCTCCTTTATTTACCAACTGATTATTATAAAACTTGATATTAACTCAGGGTTTTTTTCTTATTTAGAGGCCCCTCATATTGTGAGGCCCTAAACTGTAGCTTAAGCCTAAATCCAGCACTGACTGCTGCCAGAATTGCTACTCATCCACCAATTCTTCTTGGCATTGCCTAGAGGCAGCACAAGGTCCCACAGACTTGGCTCTGGCCCACTGTCATCTGATGCTGGGGAGGCAGGAACACAGGAAGGGGGTTTAAACCAGGGCTGCACTGACTACATCTTGGGGGATTGGAGGGTCCCACCCCCTTGGCCAGTGTTGGGCTGCACCATCTGGCTACACTGCCACAGGCTTCCAGGGGCCATGTAGGGTGCTGACCAAGGCAGGCTGCCTAGCGAGCTGCATTAAGGCACCTTAAGGCGTCCACATGTAAACATGCGCCAGAATCACCTTAATACACCTTAGGCTAAGGTACATTAAAGTTAGGCATGCATACATTCAGGAGTAGACATGCCCAGTAAGTGCTTAGCTGGTCACAGATTGAAGATGAAAATATTTTATCAACCTCCATATCTATGATGTTCAACCCCTGGCCTATGGACCAAATCAGGCCTGCAGAGCCATGTCATACAAGCCAGCCCCACATGCTGGATTGGGCTGTGGCTGCACCGGCCCCAAGTGCCAGATCAGGCCCCAGCTTGGATGGCCCTGCCCTTTCCAGCCTGCAGATTGACCCTGCACCACTCATCCAACCCACAGGGCTAAAAGACTGGGCACCACTAGTTTAGATGATTAGAAAAGAGACATTTTCAATGTATGTATGGTGCTGTGGTAATATAGTATTTCTTTTAGTTCATTCTATGGGGAAACTAGAAAGGGGAAAACAACTCCTGGTCATATATAAACAGAAAGAGCTGCGTTAAAAAACAAAATTAAACAACAACAAAAAAACTCAGGATTTCTGTTCTGTAGGCAGTTTCACTATTTCTAAATTTGTATTGAGGGCTCCTTTACTTTAAAAAGGCAGCAAGCTAAGATGGTTGTGTGGGGGTGCAACAGCAAGAGCGCAGGCTGGCCCTTCATTAAAAAGGGGAAACTCCTGTGCTTGGCTGGGAAGCCACACAGCAGAAAAGGGGCAGGACTACAAGGTATATAAAATTCAGGGCCTGAGCCAGAGAGGGCAGTCAGACTTTGCATGCTGCAGGGAGAGGAACTCCCCAGGGAAATTGACTGCAGGAAGGAGGCTCCTGGGCTGTATCTAGATGTTACATTTTTCTAGGCTTAATCCAGACTACAGCCATCACTATATACACATGGACATCTGTAGTCAGAATTAACTAATCCTCATTAAATGAGGATTAAATTTAATGCAGACTGAGGCAGTCCAAATGAGGCAACTTAACTGTAAGAATTAAGAAGTATATACAGTGCTGCTTTTAGGGAACACAGTCCTTAGGAACTCCGATAAGTAGATAAGCATTGCAAATATCAATCCATGCAAGAGAAATGCATTTGGGCTTGGTTATCAGTCAAGTAACACCTTTACAAAGGCAAATGTGTCAACGACACTCAGGTTAATTGCACCCATTACCGCTTCTGGAACAGCACTTTAACTGTCAGTAGGTTTACAAAAATGTAGTAATGTAGCCTGTGCTTAAACAAGTTTATTATCATCTCGTAATTATTTCCAACTGCATAAGCTCACACATGGAAGCTGCAAATTGGGTCTGTTAAGGGGGTGTCAAATGTATAGACTGTGTATAGCCAGCACCACCTGCCATGATAGTCAATGATCATCTATTAACGCTTAATTTGAATTGATATTTGATTCAAACTGTGTCATGAAAGTCAGTTACCACAGTTTAGAAAATACAGAGCACGTCCACAAATGGCACTCGATACCCAAGCTATCCATGAGAGTGACCCTAGCACTGGGAAGTGCAGCTTAGTAGAGTATTGACTCAGAGCCGGAATGGATTTTGTAGAAGCAGCCTGCTGATATTTCTGTTATGCTGGGGGGGGGGG
>NW_017729029.1:72615893-72634010 GCF_001723915.1 Gavialis gangeticus | reverse complement strand
GTGTGTGTGTGTGTGTGTGTGTGTGTGTGTGTGTGTGTGTGTGTGTGTGTGTGTGTGTGCGCGTGTGTAAAACTGGAGGACTGGATTCTGGGAGGCAAGGAGACCATGGAGGAGTGCCTGACAGGCTACTCAGCATTAGGCAGCCTAGCCCATGGTCAGAGGCCAGAGGCTTGAGGGCTGGAGAGGCAAGCAGCCTAACCTGGGGCCAGGGGCCTAGATGGAGAGATAGTGGTCAGGGGGCCCAGAGCAAGGGATAAGGGCTGGAGCCCAGAAGTTGAGGTCCAGGACAGTGGGCTTTATGCTAGGGACCCAGCTAGAGAAAAGGGGTTGAGACCAGGAAGGCTGAAGCTGCAACAACACTTTTGAGGCCAGAGGGGCTAAGCAGTGAGAAGTGGGGGACCCCGCTATAGTTAGAACTGGTACCACCTGCAAGGCATGGTCATTGCTATAGAGACAGAAGGAGGCCACAACTAGTCCTTAAGGCAACTGGTGCCCTGGGGGCATGGACGGGGGGCAGGAGGGCCCCACTTGATGCTTCAAGGGAAAAACTGAGATCAGCTGGGTCCAAAAGGGACCCATTAGATGAAGAATAGAAGAGGACTCATTCTGGGGCCCTTGGGCAGCCTCTTTTTTTATAATTTCAAATTGTAAAATTTGAAACAATTACAGCAAAAGCTTTGTTATCCAGCACACATGGAGAATCAGGGGTGCTGGATAACAAAATGTGTTGGTTACCTGAGAGGCCACCTCTCCTGCTGCATCCAGTGTGCCCCCACCCCTCCTGCCGTGTTGCTGCTCTTCCCGCAATGAGGGACAGGGAGGGGGTCAGAAGAGAAAGGGGAAAAGAATTGTTTTCTTTTCCAGGAAAAAGCACAGGCTGCTTTGCCCCGGGCTGTTGGGGCTCAGCCAAACCGGAAATGCCATGGTGGGTACTTCCAGTTTTGCTTTTACCTTACAAGCCGGCATGCTAGTTAATAGAGTGTGCCAGCTTGTAAAGTGTCAGATAATGTGGCTTTTACTGTATTATATTATTATTATATAATATTATTGTAAAATTGTTATTATATACTTTTCAAATTATTCCATCAAGCCATGGTAGGTGAGAGAAAAGGGAGGGTACCCTGAGGGACTGGAGGGGCAGCAGCCATGCAACCACCAAGTGTCATGGCTATCCCTGGGGCTCACTCCTGTCACAGTCCCAAATTGAGATGAAAAAGTAAAACTCTAAACATTTTTCTCAGAACAAAATATTTCTTTTTTTTGGGTCTGCAAGCTTAATGTTGCCATTTCCAGTTCAAACTCTTTGACTTCCTAAATCCAAACATTTACTTTGATCTGTGCAGAAAAATATGGAATGTTTTGTTTCAACTTAGTTAGATACAGACTGCAGCTGTAACAAAAACTCATAGTAAATATAATTTGAATTTTCCTGTTGTCTGTCTTCCTAAGGAGTCTGGTTCTTATCTCCCATAATATTCCATGGGAGTGTAGGCTTCCAGGATGGACTATAGTAGCTTGGTCTGAGAGAGACAATGGTTCAATATGGGAGAGGTAGTTCAGCCACAGTCAGGCCAATAGAGAATGAAGGAATGAGGTACTTAAATTAAAACTCCTATCAGGTATAACAGCTATTTAAGGTGTTGTAATGCTGAGCAGGCTTGAAATGTCATTTTGATTGCTTTTTTGATGAACTGAGATATGTTTTAGTATGTGTAGACATATAAAATTAAATGAAATTTCAGTTTTTCTTTGTCACATGAAAATTAGAATATATCAGCCAAAACATCAACAATATGTCTTGTAACAGAAAATTTTAATCTTGAAAAAGCCATTTCAATCAAAATGTTTTCTGATAGAAATTTACTACCAGCTCAACTACTGTCCTTATCATTATAATAATTTCCTGGGTCTCTCTGTGCTTTCTGTTTTGAAATGCCATTTTCTGCTTGTGTCATCTTCTCCTCATTTCAGATGGTTGTTTTCCCTTTTGCCTTCGTTCTTAGTCTCAGACTTTCTTGCAACAAAAGTTCTGAATTGCTTAAAATACTATTTTATTATAGTATTATCATTTTTTTATGTTAGTGCCCAGTGGATTTGGCTAAAATAATGTGTCCATAGTGCTAGGCAACTGTACAAAAGACACAGAACAGTAGATTGTCTTTAGCCTGAAAAGATCTCATCTAAGTTCTCATCTTCCTTGCAAAGTGTTGACTGTTATACATGTATAAGTCTACCACTAAAATCACCAAGGGGATGCACTTATTCTGATTTCTGAATGGCTTAGCACCTCTCTCAAGCCAAAAAAGATAAACTCTGATGCTGTCAAAGGTGTCCAACTTTCTCAGCTCCCTAGGCTAGGTCCAGACCTGCCTCTTGTGGCAGGATGAGTGGTGGCAGTGGCACAGGGCACTGCTGACACATGTCTCCATCATGCCCTGAATTTCCATGGCAGTCCCTGCTCCTGCTTGCCTCACACCCAAATTCCTGGCCCCTTAGGGATTCCTATGAGCCAGATGACACTGTTCTGTGGACTGGATGCATCCCACAGACAATATGTTTGACAACCCAGTGTTCGATTATAACAACACAGTACAGTGTATTGACTTAATTTACAACTTAACTCATCCTGAAAGGAAAATACTTGTTTAAACAATATCCATTTAGATGAGACAATGAGAATCAGAAACAAAAAGAAACAGGGTCATGTGCTAGACATATGCAACAGGTCAGAACAACAGTAAAAGGGAAAGATAGCTTCTGGTCGGGTTCCCTGAAAAGAGGGCAGGGACCTACATGGTCAGCTCCTGTCCCTTGCAATCTGTGGCAATGGTTTCCATATGCTTCCTCTTCTCCATTAAATACATAGATTAACACAGTACTTTTATACTGTACTTTTCTATATGTTATGTCTTATTTTTCTGTAATAACTAGCATTTTTCATATAAGAAATATTAAGACAATAAAAAGGCAATATGTGAGTGTGCAGAATTGAAGATAAAATCAGTGCAGTCACTCAGTGCAGAATGGGATAAGATAAGATTGGGGGGAGTGGGGGGAGGGGAGATGAGAAACTAAAAGTAGAAGAGAAACTGGAAGTAGGTACATAGAAAATCAGGAAAGATGTGAGTAGGAAGGGGGTGGGATTAGAAGAGTGTCTGTGATTCTGCAAGACAGCAAGTAAGAGAGGGAGAGACACCAAGTGTGTTCAGTGAATAATAGTTCTGCCTGGAGATCACCTACAAAATTGGGTTAATTAAACAGTTTGACTCACAGCAACCAACATCAATCAATGTTTTGATATAAATGTGTGGAGTTGATTCAGCACTATATCCTAAGATTATTTTATTTCTGCAAGATTTATTGATTCATAATCCCTCTTTACTTGTAAAACAGACAATAAGTAAAATTAATATGTTTGTTATAAAAAAAATCTTCCTGTAAAGGCATAGAAAATATTTTATCAGGTATTTACAAAAAAACCTGTTTATAATGGCATAATTACTTCCTGTCTGCAAATGAATCTATAGTAAGAGAAGGCATGCAGTATGTAATGCCTACAAATCCCATAAAAATAACATGTACTCAAATCTTCTTTATTGTATTTGCATGCATAGTCTCAAGTGTAATGCATTGTTAGTAAAGCATCTGATATCAAAATAAGAAATATTTATGCAGAAGAACATTTTATTCCGTTAATATAAAATTATGTAATGCAATTATGAAAGTTTCCCATTGGTAAAACAACAGATGATGGGACTGGGAGCAGGTGGTATGAAATGTGACTAACTGGGCAGAATTTAGATTTTTGATCTGTGCGCTGGTCATAAATGTAAAGTTTCTTTTTATCTCATATTATAATGGGACTTATAGTATCCTTGATAAAGCAGTCTTCATCAAATGTGCTGGGTTTATCAAGGCAACAGCTGCTTGTAATCTAATGTTTTATTTTAACATATTTACATAGTAGATTCCAAAAAGTTGTAATAAGGTACACTTTAGAATTGCTTTGAATCATACATGCAGTCCCATTTGGTCAAAAGAGTAAAAATTGACCACTGAATGATAATAGAGGAAGGTTATCTCCTGAAATGTTTAGCCAAACTGTAAAGATCAAAATAATGCACCCAACTAATTACACAAAGTGGCTCATCAGTCTACCTTTGTGCCGTTTAAATTAAATAGTCTATTTCCTCAAGGCACAACACTGAAGAAAGTGGTGCCTAATGGGAGAGGCTTTTGTCTATCCGTGGTTGGACAACATTTTTTAAAGTCTTGAAAAAAGCATTTGAGTTTTTGATTCTCTAATATTCTACTCTTCTGAAAAATGTTGTGCCCTTAAATACATATTTAAAAAAAAATCATCATTGCAGACTTTTATTAAGATCTAAAGAAGGGTTGTCCAAATTAAAACCATTTAATATTTGTTCCTATTCTATGGCTATAATGGTTTCTGCTAGGTAGAACTGATAGTAATTTTTTACCAAAAAAATCACTTTCATACAATTTTTTGTTCTAAAATGAAACTTCTAATTTAAAAAAAAATTATGTTAGAAAAAGTTTCTATATTTGTGAAATTCTATGAAATTTTAAAGTAATATATTAATTTAAATATTCCTGAGCTATTTATCAAAATAAGCCTGAAATTCTTATATAACTTATTTTCTAAGAAACCTGTTTTGAATTAGAGAATATCCCTGGTATTTGCAGACAATTTGATAATTTTGTTAATGATTTTGATAAATATTTTCATTTAAAAAATGACAGAAAATGAGACTATATTGAATCCTGTAGAATGTAAATATCTTGGTTTCTGTTTTATGTAGTGGGATAGAGGGGAACATTTCCTGTCACATTAAGTTTAGAGCAGAATTATTGTTAAGAATTTTAGGAACCTTTTTTTTAAAAAAACAAGAAATAGAAGCAGACAATAGCCTGTGATCAAGGAGATTAAACAATAGAAAGGAAGTTAATTAGCATCCCAAAAGGACTTTGTCCAAGATGAGGAAGCTACAATGTGGTTGGAAAGTCTCCAGCTGGGAGGAACTATCATTCAAGAAGAAATAATGGTCGTAGACGAATTTTAAAAAGACCCTTTACCTATTTCGTCAATAGCAATGATTAGAATAATGTGTGGATGTTTTAAACGTTGACAATAAAGGAACATTCCTTAAGAGATGGTGGTAACCTTGTGAGGGAAGAAAAAAACAGGATGGTCTGTTTCAGACTTGCTCAGAGGGAGAAAAGCAGAAAGTATTTTGTTGAAGTGGAATGTGTATTTTATTTGAGAGTATTTTAGGGCTGAAAGGGACTACACAAGGTTATCTAGTCCAGACCCTGCTCAAAGCAGGATCATCCCTGACAAAACCATCCCACTCAAGTGTCTATGCAACCTGATCTTACAGATTTCCAGGGATGGAGATTATCCAACTTCTCTAGGTAACCTATTTCAATACTTGACCACTTTCACAGTCAGAATGTTCTCTCTAATCTCCAACCTAAATTTCCTCTGCTGCAGCTTCAGGCCATTGCTCCTAGTCCTGTCCCCTAAAGGTACAGGGAATAGTTTATCTTAATCCTATTTGTAACCACCTTAAGATATCTGAAGACTGTTATCATATCTCCCTCAGTCTTCACTTCTCCAAACTAAATCACTCTAGTTCTTTCAGCTTTTCCTCATAAATCTTGCTTCCCAGGCTGGCTCCTACTCTTTTTTGTTGCTCTGTACTAGACTCTTTCCAAAATGTTCACATCCTTCCTGAAACATGGGTCCCAAAACTGGACACAGTGTTCCAGGTGAGACTTCACCAGTGCTGAATAAAGTAGGAGAATGCATACCCTTGATTTGCAAGTGACACTCCTGATAATACAACCCAGTGTGCTGTTGGCTGTTTTTGTTACAAAAGCACATTGGCTCATATTGAGTGTATGGACTACTGAAACCTGCAGTATTACAGTCTAGCCAGTTATTCCCAGCCTGTTCTTGTGCATGCAATTATTCTGCCCCAAGTGCAGGACTTTTTGCTCTTGCCTTTGTTAAATCTCATTTGATTAACTGTGGATCATGACTAGCCAGTTCATTTTGCATCCTGTCCCTACCCTCCAGAGTGTCTGCAACTTCATCCAACGTGGCGTCATCCTCAAATTTGCTAAGTGTACACTCAATCCCATTATCCAAATCATTAATAAAGATATTAAAGAAGACTGGATCCAGGACAGACCCCTGAGGAACCCCACTTCATACCTCCTCCCAATTAGACATTGAGCCATTGATGACAACTTGTTTAGTATAATGATCCAACCAGATATGTATCCACCTTGATGTAGTTTTGTACTGTTTTGTCTGTTCATGAGAATGTCATGAGACAGCATTAAAAGCCTTGCTAAAGTCAAGGTATATTACATCTATTGCTTTCCCTACATCCAGAGAGCCTTTCACCTTATCAAAGAACATCATAGCATCTGATGAACTATGTTGACACCTACCAAAACTTACACTTTTCTGAACAAGTTAGCTTAAGGTGCCACCCTCCACTGCTTTCTGCCTGACTTCAGACTACCACGCTAACTACTTCTCTCAGTATACACTAGGAACACTTCACCAATATTCCAAATTCTTGAGGGAAGAAAGGAAAATGAGAACACTCATCAAGACAAATGGATTGGTTCCCATCTCTCAAAGCTAGTGCATTTATCTCTGTGGGGCATTCTCATCCAATAAGATTCAATTAATGTGAATAAGCCTCTCTGAGCCTCCTATACTGTGTTATTCTGCATCTTAGGAAGAGGCAAGAAGACTCCTTGTTCTCATTAAGCCTTTATTGTAACAAATAACCCCGACCCAAAATGGTTGGCCAATCACTTCCTGTGGATGACATCACTCCTTAGTAAGGGAGTTAACCCTTACTACTACATCCCCCTTTCTCAGAGGAAAATTTGATACACACTTAGTTGCAAAAGGAACCTAAACAAAGCAGAAACATTGGTACATCTATTTGTTTAGACCAGACTAATTCACAGGTCCAATCTCTCCCATGAAACTGAGTCATGTCCAGACCTACTGTGGTAAACAGGTGGAGTTTGGTGGCGATGTTCTTAATTCCTAAAGAGAAGACCACTAGGTGTCTCCACCCAGTATGAATGAGAGGTATCTGTCCTAGCCTGGACAGTGCCTTGGACCCCTGGATCTGGGATCCAAACTTCCTGCTGGGGAAAAAGAGCAAGTACATGTCTTGAAGCATGCCTGTCATCATAGTTCCGTCTCTGATGGTCCTTTATCTGTTTCTCTTTCTTTCACAATTCCTGTTGATCAACAAGTTTTGGAACCAAGTCATTGATCATACTTGTGAGGGTTTTATGGAGTCGATGGCTCATAGGCAACTCAGCTGGACTTCACCCATGCTTCAGTGGCGTTGAACGGTAGATCAAAAGTGCCTTATCTTCATTCTTCTAGAGCAAATTCTTCACCGTCCACACTGCGCATTTTGTTTCTCTATTACTACAAAGCAAATGCAGACTGCTGGTGACATACTGAAAGTCACACTGGGCTGCAAACTGCTTAAACACACCTTCAGAAAATTGTGGGCCATTATCAGTTCTTAAAAGTGAAGATATGCCATGGCATGCAAACATACTCTTTAAAGTCATTATAACTCTCTCTCTTGTGGTGCTCTGTAATTGTATCATCTCCTAGTAACAGGAATAATAATCAATATCAGTGAGGTAAACAGAATCCTTCCAACATCTGCCACAGATGATCTGGTAAAATCAGTCATGAAGCATGCTTTGAGTGCAAACCTTACAACTGGCCACCCAGTTCTGTGTGTCATCACAGATAGAGGGCCACCAAACTGTCTGGCAAGCCCTGGATTGACATTTTGTAATGCCCTGGTGAGCATCATGAATATTCTTTAGGATTTCCATATTAATACTCTGTTGTGGAACAAGACTTAAGTCTCTGACAGCATGGAGATTGAGTCTCTCTTGTTGGTACTTTGTAGTTCACAGTCCTTGAATTTTACTTGAGGCCATCCTTCCAAGCAGCATTTTGGCAAGAGAAATCAGCTTCTTGAGCTTTCCAAATTCTCATTTGTAGTGAAGTAGATATGGGCATCCCATCCATAATAACATCTACGTAGACAGCAATATGTCACTCCTGGTGGCGTTCTTTTGGAGACAGTGGAGTCTGTAATAGTGTCCTAGAAAGAATATCAACTGTTTGGAAATCTTTTCCTGGGATGTGTACTATATTGTAGGTGAATTTCAGCATTCTAAGGTGAAATCTGTGGATTCTTGGTGGAAGTACGTCAAGAGGTTTGTCTCTGAATAGACACAAGTGGATGGTGATCAGTTTGTGAAGTAAAAGTCAGGCCCACAAGGAAAATTCTGAGATGTTCACATGTCCATGTTGCTGCTAGTGCTTCTTTTTCTATTTGTGCATATCAAGTTTCAGGTGGAGCAAGTGCTCTTGACACAAAAGATTCACAATGCTTCCAGACGTTGTTGTAACAGTCTTCTTGTATGATGAAGCTTCTGCTGCAGTACAACACTTGTGTGATGAAGGGTTTGCTGCAAGTTTATCATGTTGGATCATATTGGGCCAGCATCAGGGAGGAACAGGGTATAGATTTGATCTCATTGAAGGCCAACTGCGGTAGTGGTCCCCAGAATATGTTCTTGCCACTTAAGAGGTCTCTTAAAGGCTTTGTTATTGTTGCTGAGTTTGGCACAAAACTGCCCAAGTATGTGGCCATGCCTAACGATCTGTGTAATTTGGGGACATCTTTGGGATCCAGAAACCCCTTGATGGCTGCAACTTTTGATGGATCTGGTTGGATTCCGTGTGATGTAATCCCATGTCCCAAAAACATGAGCTACAAAGTAGCTTTTCATTAAGTGTAACCCCAGTTTCTTGGAATTTTCTGAGTTTTGCATCCACTTTTGCATCATGTTGTGCCTTGCTGGATATTAACGGTCCCAATAATCAAAATATCATTGGCATGGCAAAGCCTCTCAGGCCATCTCCCTTTAGGCCATCCAGTATCTGTGATATGTGAAACTGAAAGAATTCAGGAGCTGATGAGATTCCGAAATGTAGCCATTTAAAGCAGTAGCATCCACGTGGAGTAATAAAAGTTGTGAGCTTAGATGATTCAGTGGCTAGAGGAATCTGCCAGAACCCTGCCCAAGCATCCATTTTTGTGAAAACTTTGGTTCCTGAAAGTTGAGCCAAGGTGTGTTCCCTGGAAGGAAAAATGTGTCTTTCTCTGCACATGTACTTGCTCAGCTGTGTAAGGTCAACAGATAGCCTAATCTTACCATTGGGTTTTGGCACAGCCACCATCCCAGAACACCAGCTAGGTTCTTTAATCTTTGTAATTACTTCCATTTCCTCCATGTGTGTTAGCTTTTCTTTAACTTTGCCCATTAGTGGCAAAGGTACCTGTCTTGGAGTAGTTAATGCATATGGGATGACATTAGCTTTTAGGCTTATCTGATATTCACCTGGCATTTTTCCCAGACCAATTAAGACTGAGTATTTGGTTCTGTAGTATTGCTCCAAGGATTTCTGGTCCACTATTTCAAATAGTAGATGGGCAAGTTGCAGTGCCTGTATAGCTGGTAAGTCAAATAAAGGCACAGCAAGATTACGAATCACATAGACTTCCTGGTCTATATATCTCCACTTCAGTGTCATCTTTGCATTAAAGGACCCCATTACTTTGAGGGTAGTGTTGCCTGATCCACATAGGTGTTTAGTAGGGGTAAAGAGAATCCCATCCCTATGTGGGCTGTAGTAAGAATCAGGAATAGCTGAGACTGCTGCTACTGTATCTATTTGAAATGGCATTGACTGTCCATTGAGCTCAATTTCTGTCATCCAGACTCCTGTGTCTGATGAAGGCTCTGTATTCATCTAAAAGTACTGTGCAGTCCTCTGCATCCTGTCCTGTGACCTCACAGACTCCGGTGTTGGAGCAACAAACTGAATCATTGTGACCTTTCTTTTTACATTGCCAACATATCTCTTCTGTAGTAGGACACTGAGCATGACTATGTCCTGGAGCTTGTCCACACCTGTGGCACTGGCCTCCTTTCCCACTTGTTTGCCACTGTGGGCACTGGTGGGACCACTATCTATATTTGATGTCCCTGTCAGTTCTGTTTGTATTTGTTCTTTGTTTCTTTACAGTGTGCATTGCATCCATATTAACTAATGACTGACAGGACTGAGAATCACTCCTGATTTCTCTTTATTGCTGTTTAACTAGCTTTTATTGGTGAGCCTGTGTGATGGCCTTCTGGAGCATTAAATCAGGGTCCAACTGTAGTCTTTGTGAGAACTCAGTATCATGAAGCCCCACAACTAAGTGGTCCCTAATTAACTCCTCCTTAAGCTCCCCATATTGGCAGGATTTGGCTATTGTATACAAAGATGTGATGACTCTGTCCACAGGTTCTGAAGGCTCCTGTTTACAGAGATTGAATCTAGCTTGTTCTTGAATCACATTTCTTTTGCCCAGAAAATGATCACTTAATGCTTATATCACTAGCATATTGCTTTTTCTCTGCATCTGTAAGAGGCAATGACAGCAGAATTTCATCCGCCTGATCTCCCATAGAGTAGATAAGAGTGCTCACTTGGTCAGCTTCCAACTGTTTATCCAGGCCTGACACTTCCCTGAAGTGATTAAAATGCCTGATCCATTGAGGCCACATTCCAGGGGACTGGAAATCAAGCTGTTCTGGTGGTACAACTTTGAAAGCCTGCATGGTCTCTGTAGCCAGCCTGAATGCTGTAGTGGGCTCTGCTGCAGGTAGAGGTGCCTGGTTCTGCTCTGTGCTGGATTAAGCTGCTACCAGAGTCTGATCCATCAGTTGGAAATCACCTGTTTCATTTCCTGTTGGTGGCAGGATTTGCCAATTCTGATCCCATGTGTTATCCTGGATCTTAGGAAGAAGCAGGAAGATTCCTTGTTCTCATTAAGCCTTTATTTTAAAAACTAACCCCTGACTCAGAATGGTCAATTGGCCACTTCCTGTGGATGACATCACTCTTTAGTAAGGATGTTAACCCTTACTACTACATATACTACAGATAAATGAGAAGAAGCTCTCCGTATCCTATTCCCCCTCCCAGATTTGGGGGCATAGATATAATATCTCCACTCCCCTGTCCCTCCTTTGCTGAAGCACCTACATGTGCTTTCTTAGGGACTTGGAATGGGAAGGGACCTCCCAAATCACTGAATCCAGTCCCTTGCTATCACAGGAACTGTATAATACGATCCCTTTTCTAAAATAGTCAGGCTCCCTCTTAAAACTATAAGTAGTTAGGCTTCTTTGCCTCCAGTAACTCATGGAAAAGTATGGTAGAATCATGCTGCTCTGCAGGTTCTTTCTTGTAATACCCAGCTAAAATTGGGCATGGCCTGCCTATACCCATTTGTTTCTGTGAAGTTACAGTTATGTTTGAGTGATACCCTAACAGGATCCAAAGTACTAGCATTGTTTCACTTACACAGGCAACAGAGCCCTTTGGGAATAGAATATTATTCAACAGAGTCACACCTAACAGTACATCCAGCTGCTGTGCATAGAGATAAATGCGAGAATTGAAATCAGAAGAATACAGCACTACACAAATAATTCTCTTTGTTTTTTCTCACATCTATTTATTATAGGTTCTTCTTTTAAAGCTAGACCTTTGGAATGCATTGTCTAATGTTCTGTAATACAACCCATACTCTTTCATTCAGTTACTCCCATACTGAGCCTAATAACTGGGTATTTAAATAAAGCATCTGTAGTAGGCCCATGCCCAGGGAAACTGTTACACACCATGATGGCCATGTGACTTCTGCCTCCCTGCTCTGGCTCCTTGGGGTGTCTTCCCTTTTCCTCACCTATTATGATGTTAAGGGAAGCTGCCCCAGGGTCCCCAGGTGAGCCCTTGACAACTTTGGCGGGCTGGTACTTGTACCCATCTGGCCCAGTCTTGTCCCTCAAGCACTATATTAAGGACCTCTGGCCTTATCAATGCCTCAGAGCACCAGAGACCTGATGGGCTGTATTTGTGGATTTCTTGCTCCCTTGACCTCAATGCACCCTTTGGCTTTCAGGCCCCAAACCTTTATCCGAGCCTCAGCCTTCCCAGGCTTGGCCCTTTTAAAGTAACAGGGGCCTTTGCCTGTGTTACAACATCCTCTAGAAAAGTATTCCGTCTTGAATTGAAAACCTGGAGAGATGGAAAATGTACCACTACCCTTGATATTTTGTTTACCTTGATATTTGTTTACATTCAGGTAATCAGGGCCAGATGAGCTTCTTCCCAGGGTCCTGAAGGAACTGGCAAAGGATATCTTATAGCAATGATTTTCATGAAGTCATGGGAGACGGGGCAGGGCCAATGTAGTGCTCCTCTTTTAAAAATGCAAGAAGGAGGACCTGGGGAATTACAGACCAGTTAGCCTCATCTCAACACCTGGGAAGTTACTGGAGCATATCCTAAGGAAAGCCATTTGTAAGCATCTGGAGGAGGAAAGGCTGATTGCAAGCAGCCAGCATTTATGAAAAACAGGTCATGTCAAGTAAACCTTATCTCCTTCTTTGACGAAGTAACTACTTTGTATGAAGGGAATGCTGTGGATATAGTGTATCCAGACTTCAGCAAGGCTTTTGGCAAGGTCCCATGCAACCTTTTCATAAACAAATTGGAGAAATCTAGGCTAGATAAAATAACTAAAGGTGGATAGATAACTGGCTGTCTGGCCACAAGCAAAAGGTATTTAAAAAGATCCATGTCAGAATGGCAGGAGGTTTTGAGTGGAATCTGGCCTGGTCCAAGTGCTGTTCATCATGTTTATTAATAATTTGGATGATGGCACAGGAAGCTTCTTAAGCAAGTTTGCTGATGACAAGAAACTGGAAAGGATTGTGAACACTTTGGAGGATGAGAGTGCAATCCAGAAGGATCTTGACAGACTGCAGAGTCAGGCTAGAGCTGACAGGATGAAGTTCAATGCAGACAAATATAAGGTGCTAACACCTGTAGAAGAATAATCAAAAACACAAATACAAAATGGGTGACATCTGGCTGGATGGCAGCTCTATGGAAAAGGACTTGGAAGTTTTGGTAGATCACAGACTCAGTATGAGTCTGCAGTGTAATGCAGCCACACAAAGGGTAAATATGGTTTTGGGAGTACCCCTTAGTCAGAATGGTATGGACTAGGGGTGCACCAATAAAGATTTTCTTGGCCAATACCGATCACCAATGATTAACCAACCATACTGCCTGATGTGATAACAGATATTTAAGAATGGTGCAAGGCATTTTAAACTACTGACATAAGCCTTTTTGTTTATTTGTTTTGCATTAAAGCACCCATACACACATGCCTCCTGCCTGCTCCAGGCCTTGATGAGGAAGGCAGTGACTGCCTTATTCCCATGGACATCATCCCCCTTGCCCAGGGCTCCAACCCACAGCCCCGCTTCCGGTGCAGCCCATGCTGCCTTCCTGGGCAGGCTGGGTGGACGCTCACATGGGCAGTGGTGCCAGGCACATTTGGAGCTCCACAGAGTGCTGCTGCTTCAGTGCCAGTGGGTCCCACATAGCCAAGCTTCCCCAGCTGCCAGGGAGAATCTGCTTTTGCAAGGGTGCTGGGTGCCCTGCAGAGTCCAATGTCCCTCATGTGACACCCTGTGACCACTCCCCGGTGCCCTCTCCCATTCTTCATCAGGACCTGTAGTCTGCCATGGGCTCGGGCTGACAGCAGAGTGTGGGGACCAGATTATGTTCATCAGGGTGCTCTGGCTACATGGCCATACTTATCAGCTACAATGACCAAAAAAAGCTAATAGTCAATAATGTTATTTCTCCTTTTATTGGTGCCAATCCAATAGTCAACCAATATATCAGTGCACCCCTAGCATAGACTATGGGTTTTTTTGCCTTCCTTGAATGTGTATTGACAACATTTTATAGAAGCAGGACATTGGTTGCTGTGGTTCCCCTGCTTTAACTGTGGCAATTAGTGTGTTAGGTTTATGTCGAGTCAGGGTTGATGGTAGTCTTATGTATGTTTATAGTTGTATGGGATGGTTGGATAGGGGTGATCCTGCCTCAGGCAGATGGTTGGACTAGATAGAGGTCCCTTCCAGCCCTTCTTCTCTATGACTCTATTACCTTTGCATCTCTAAAGTTCTTGACATTGCCAAATCCAGGGTAAAAGGTAAGGTTACTTCAGTACAGAAGTATTGTATAACCTTTATACCCTTTTTTTTTTGTATTTCATGGTCTTTAGAGGTTTACAATTGGCCACTCTCCGCATTCTGGATATCCCCGAGGCTCCACTGGGTAATCTTAAGTCTCTAGTAATGATGTTTTGTTGGAAAGGGGGTAATTACTACATAAAGTACAAAGAACAAACTGACCTGTCATTATGCCTAATTTACGTAGACACAGATAACATATAGTAAAATAAGAAAATAATAAAAACAAACCCTTTGCACTGTGAATTGACCAATGGTGTCTCAGATCAAGAAGGTAAGTACATTGCTCATAGCCCATTCTTTCCACTTTTTACTAGTTCTGTTTGGTTTTCAGGCGGTATTGTTAGAAATATTGAATAATATTGACTAGGAAATCTAGGATTTCAATAATCTCTTGTTATTGCATTTATTATAATTGGATAGTTACACCCTTACTACAAATTTAAAAGATTATAATAATGCCTGTTTAAAAAAATCTAGTTTTCCACTTATGCCTGAAAAAATGCCTCTCTAATTTGAGTACCATTGTCAATTTGGAATTGAATACCCATGTTTTTCTCTCAGATTTTCAAAAGTATTGAGCAACTTCAACTGCGTATGCATTTAAAAAAATCTATTTATATACCAAAATTAGTGGCCAAATAGAGGCCCAATAGGTTGGGAACAGTACTATTCTGAGTATCAGACAAAGTGTCTTAACTGGAGCTTCTGGATGCTGAGTGCTATTAAAAATTCGGTCTCATTTAGTTATCTGCATAGAAGCTTACCTCTTTTAAAACCAGTGGAAGCTCAGGATGTTTTCATGTTGACTTATTTTTGACTAGTGGGGTTAGTAGCATACCTAAGAGTAGATGAGGGGCACCAGCCTTATTCACTGACTTAGGGGGGACACCAGAATCGTCTCCCACCTCCACAGAGCAGCAAAAGCAGCCCCAGCAGCAAAAGCAGCCCCACAGCTCTTGTAGCAGCAGTGTGTGCACAAACACCACACTGTTGTTGCTTTAGGAGTGAGAGCCAGGGCAGGCAGAGCACATGGTGGCAGCAACAGCAGCAGGGGACTGTTTTGGGTAAGACTCCTGTTTCCCTCCTCTCCCAAACTCTTGGGGCCCATGCACCCCCTCCCCTGCTCTTGAAACTGCATCCTGCTCCCTCCTGCTCTCCCACATGGTTTGCTCAGGGTGTAAATCCTACTTGTTACACAAGTGAATGGAGTAATTACCTGCTATGGTGGGTTGGTAATATAAGCTGAATCTGCATATGGATGCTTTCCTAGTATCCATGTGTAGGGACAAGTGGAAGGGATCGGTTCCCCCCGAGGACAGAAACCACTAGACTCCAGGCCATATAGTGAGAAGGGATGCTAGTTTTAGACCCCCAGAGAGTAGGGCCCCAAAGAGAGTGGGTCCCTCTCCTTTTTTTCATTGGGCTGATTCTCCCCTCCCTCTGTGATTTGTGTTTGGTTCTCACCCATTGCCTGAGAGATGTGGATATGAAAGAAAGGATCTCATCTTACCCACCATAATGACTGGCCTGGCCAGACCAGAAAGTGGTACATTTTCACTTGGAAGAAGGGGATGTAAGTCAGACAAGTACCAACTCTTTTCCATCCTGATGTTCCAGTGTCTAGACTCTCAGTGCAAAAAACCTCCTTCCTTTGCTCATAATCTGAACCCCTGGCCCCCTTTCTTACCACCCATTCCCTCCTATCCTTCTCCCTGCACTCTCCTAACCTTCACATTCCCAGCACCATTCCAATACTCCCTCCTCCTACACACCATACACTTTTCCTTTCAGTGCTCTGGTGATCTCCTGTTTGCCCAATATTTTCTAGTTCTACAACAAAAAAGAAATAGGAATATGTAAATGCTATGAGCATCTTATATTAGGCAGGCTGTATATAAATCAAACATGACTAATTAACTCTGCCTTTCTATGTTCAAATTCAGTTCTATTGTTTGGGATGATAGCATTATCCTATTTGCTAAATAGGGTCTATATCTTCCCTAAATCTGTGTTTAATTTCTTTGACAATATTTCTAAATAAAACCAGGATCTAAATGAGAAATTTTAATTTCAGGGCAGGACTTCCAAAATTAGCCTCTTCAGAATATACACAACATATTGCTTGAGAACTGCCAAGGGTTTACTCACAGTGCAAGGGTATAACACAACACAGATTCCCTAACCAGAGCATATCTCCTTACACCACTTAAGTGCTATGATAGTAGTTTGCTTTAGCTGTTACCAGACCCATAAGATATATCTATACCACCAAGCAGCATCTTCTAACCTAGCTGTTCCTGAGGAAGTCCTCCTCATTCTCCTGCCAGGTCTCCCACACAAACTTGTACGTAAGGTTCAGAAATTAAGATGCCAACCACACCAGACACCAAGAGGGATACCCTGGGTTGCCTTACAGAAATATGTCTGGGTTTGGAGCTTGCCTGCAGAAATTCATGTGTAAGAAATAACCCAGCCAAGACACACCACTGCCAGTACTAAAAATATGTATGTTATTATACTTAGTTTGAACTACTAACATTTCAGTCTGGAATGTCTAATTTAATTCTTCAGCATAATTCCAACAAAGTGTCATCTAGATAGAACACAAGAAATAAGTCATTTTAGAGAGGATTAGAGTCATAGTATGAGCCACATGAGGACACATGCAAACAAACAAAAGAACACCCCCACCTATTAGTTGGGTTATAAAAATGCTGTTTTTAGGGGATTTTATTTTGGAGATCCCTCACTCAAATGATTTCAAATTTGGATCACTAATATTACACATCACCCCTGCAAGGCACACCAACATTCAAAGAAAAACTAAGTCAACATGTCAGTTTTAAAGCATTTCAAATAAACCACTTTTAAACAAAATGAACTATAAAAGCTACTTCCAGAAGAGGCTACTTTTGCAAGTCTCCATTATGAGAAGAAGGTGGACAACAAAAAGCTAATGAAGTTAATGGAATTTCCAAATTTGTACCATGGGGGGAAAAAACGTTAATTGAATTAGTAGCAGCAGTATTTACTAACTTGATCTAATGATAAAAAGGGGTCATTGCTAGGGCTGTACTAAGCTTCAGGTCGCACTTAAATTCAGAGAAGATTCGGACTGATTTGGAAACCAAATCTCCAAATCCAAATTGAATCACTAGAAGCTTAAAACTTTCCGAATCGATTTGGAGCCTCCAAATCGATTTGGAAAAGATTTGGCTATTTGGAGGGCAGTTTTTATGGGGAAACAGAAACTTAGAAGACGGAGGGAGAGCAGGATGGGGACGGGAAGCAGGGGGGGAAGGACTGACATCACTAGCTGGCCAGTGACTGTGACTTCTCTCTGACTGCCCTTCCAATCACAGTGTCTGGGGGGAGGGACATAGAAACAGGATAAAAGCCTCTGTCTGCAGGCTTTTCTGTTCCTTTCCTGAGCTGTTTCTGTCTGAGCAACAGTGTCTCATAGGTACTGTGGCTACTGGCTTGCTTTCTAGTCAGTGGCCTGCTACTTTTTGCCATTAGAAAGGATTGGATAGGATATAGCTTAGCTTAGGATCTCTCTACTTAATACTTGTCCAATTAATTTCTTTCAATTCATATTTGTTCTCCTTTTTTTCTTTTGCAATACTTTAAAAAAAGAAAGCTCAGTGTTTTCCCTGGCAGTGTGGTCCATCACTGTGCAGGGAGGCTCACATTGCATACACTTATACACACATAGAAGAAGAAAAATTAGATATTCATAGAAGAAGAAGAGAGTCAGATTATATATAGTAGTTATTAGTTATTAATATTATTATAGTTAGTTTACATACAGACTAAAGACAACACAGGAGAAGAAGACAG
>NW_017729029.1:72615325-72615834 GCF_001723915.1 Gavialis gangeticus | reverse complement strand
AGAAGAGAGTCAGATTATATATAGTAGTTATTAGTTATTAATATTATTATAGTTAGTTTACATACAGACTAAAGACAACACAGAAGAAGAAGTGAGATAGAGATTCAGGTTGAGAGATTAACAAACACAACACAACTCAGAGTCCAAGAAGAAGGAGATATATTACCTTAGGTACACTACACAGAAGAAGAACAAGAAGTAGTCATACCTTCACATTAATAGCACATCGCAGAAGAAGACACCATATATAATTATTATTAAGAATCATAATCAGGTGTCAGCATACCAGGCTCCAGTACACACACATACAACAACACAGAGAGTAAGCAGCAACAGAAAGAAGAAGTCACACAGTCAAATTGATTAGTCATATAATATCACAGCTCAGAAGAAGAAGACAAGACACAACACATATTTTTATAGAGTTATTATTAAGAATCATAATCAGAAGTCAGGTTGTGAAAAGCAGTTTGTAATTTGTTCCCTCTCAGAATCAGGCCTGAGAGACT
>NW_017729029.1:72612309-72614841 GCF_001723915.1 Gavialis gangeticus | reverse complement strand
TCCAGGACCAGGAAACACACCAACTGCAGGTACTTCCTCCGCCTGACAGAGGTTTTTTCAACCCAAAAGCTTCCCAAGATATATTTCTCTAACTATTCCAGTTTATTTGTAATGAACAAAGAAACATAAGAACACCAAAACATAATAAGATAAGCCATCACACACCATGAGTTACATATATCCAACACAGCATCTTTACTTCTTGCTGTCAAATCCTTTATAAAAAGGAAGGCTCTGTGACAGTTCTGTTTGGGTACCTTTGAGGCTGCTGGTACTACTGGTGCTGACTGCTGAGTCACCTATGTTATTTTTACCTGCTGCCATTTACAGTGGTGGACTGAGCCGAGGCCATAGGGGAGGAGGAAGCCTCACAGGGGCACACTGCTGTGTTGTGCAGAGACCCCAGCACCAGGAAGGGCACACCTGAACACAAATACATACATACACACACACACACATAGAGTCATACAGTGAGGGCACACCTAACAGACATGCACTAGGTGCTCCTACTTGACAGGAAAGAAGGCCCTGATGGTTCCATTTGGGTACCTTTGCTGCTGCTGGTACTGCTGGTGTTGAACCAGCCAAGTTATTTTCACCTGCTGTCGTTTACAGTGGTGGACCAGACTGAGGCTGTAAGGGAGGAGGGGCCCTCACTGGGGAACACTGCCATATTGTGCAGAGGCCCCAGCGCCAGGAAGGGCGCATGTGAACACACACACAGTGTCACCCACCCATGTCATGAGTTTTACCTGCCTGTGACCAGAGGTGCAGGGCCCCAGAACCCAAACTCCCCTTGCACCTATCTCCTTGACAGCTGGCAGGCTTTGCGGTTGCAGCAGGGCCTGGCAGGCCTGCAGTAGTTTTTTTCACCCCCCTGTGCCCTAAGACAGACACAGCTGCCAGGCTTTGTGGCCACAGCAGGGCCTAGCAGCCAGGCCTGTAGTAGGTTTGCGTCCCCCTCCCCCCCGCACCCTAAGAGAGAGACAGTTGCACAAGCACCCATGTCACAAGTTTTGCCTCTTAGCAGCCAGAGGTGCAGGGCCCCAGAACCCAGACTACCCCTGTACCTATCTCTTTGACAGCTGGCAGGCTTCATGGCCACAGTTTTCATCTCACGGTGCCTTAACACACACACACAGTGTCACCTATGTCATGAGTTTTGCTTGTCAGCAGTTTGAGGTGCAGTTTCCCAGAAACTTCTGCACCTTTCACCCTGAAACTTGGCAGACTTCATGCTCTCAGCAGTGGCTACCGCCTCTGCAGGCTTTGTCTGAATCAGCCAAAAAACGACTAAGTTATAGATACTTAATTGATTCCCCATTACACTCTATGGCCTAATGTTCAAATATCTCCAAATTGGCTCCAAATCTTCCAAAGCCAATTTGGCTGAATCGAGTCAGAAAAGTGATTTGGATCTCTGAATTGAATCCCTGGCATCCTAATCCGCTGAATCCAAATCAAATAGTTCCCTATTCGCAGAGGCCTAATGGTTACAAAACTACATCAGTGGTTACAAAACTACATCAGTGGTTACAAAACTACAAACTAATATGGCTAACCAAACCTGTAGAGTTGATACAGTTAAAAATAGCATACTTTATTCATGGTGAGAGGATGCAAGAGAAGCTGGATGTAGTCTTTCTGGACTTCAGCAAGGTCTTTGACATAGTTTCCCACCCCATTCTCATTAAAAAACTAGGTGACTGTGGCATTGATGCCTACACAGTCAGATGGATTAAAAATTGGCTGAAGGGACGTACTCAGAGGGTAGTGGTGGACGGGTCATTTTCAACCTGGATGGAAGTGGGCAGTGGAGTCCCCCAGGGCTCAGTCCTTGGGCCCGCACTGTTCAATTTCTTTATTAGTGACTTGGGCGACGGGGTCAAAAGCAGCCTGCTCAAATTCACTGATGACACCAAGATTTGGGGTGAGGTGGGCATGCTAGTAGGGAAGGACAGATTACAGCAGGACCTGGACAGGTTATAGAGGTAGGCTAATGAAAATAGGATGGGTTTCAATACAGACAAGTGCAAGGTACTGCACTTGGGCAGTAGGAACCAGCAGCACACTTATAAGCTGGGAAACTCTTTCCTCGAGAGCACAGTGGCAGAAAGAGATCTTGGAGTCATTACTGACTCCAAGATTAACATGGGCCGACAATGCAAGGCCACGGTCAGTAGGTCTAACCGTACCTTGTCGTGCTTCCACAGATGCATCTCAAGCCGGGCCAAGGAGGTGATCCTCCTCCTCTATGTGACACTGGTCAGGTCTCAGCTGGAGTACTGTGTCCAGTTCTGGGCCCCGCACTTCAGGAGGGTTGTGGACAGCGTGAAGAGGGTCTAAAGGAGGGCCACCCGCATGATCCAGGTTCAGCAGGGGAAACCCTATGAAGACAGGCTACGGGACCTGAACCTGTTCAGCCTTCACAAGAGAAGGCTGAGGGGGTACCTGGTAGCCGTCTATAAACTCACTAGGGGGGACCAGCAGGGTTTGGGAGAGACCTTGGTCCCCGAGCACCCCCCCCCCCCC
>NW_017729029.1:72604424-72612283 GCF_001723915.1 Gavialis gangeticus | reverse complement strand
AAGTTGTTAGAGAGTAGGTTTAGACTAGACATTCAAAGGCACTACTTCACAGTCAGGGCGGCTAGAATCTGGAACCAACTTCCAAGGGAAGTGGTGATGGCTCCTACCCTGGGGGTCTTTAAGAGGAGGCTTGACATCTGCCTGGCTGGGGTCATTTGAGCCCAGTTTTTCTCTCCTGCCCAGGGCAGGGAGTTGGACTAGAAGATCTACAAGATCCCTTCCAACCCTACTTCTATGAATCTAGGAATCTATAAGCTATTTTTCCCAATTTGATCAGGCTATATGAGCATGGTAGTCACACACATGCATGCACACACCCAATATATACACATAAACACACACACTCTTCATTATTGTAACTGATGGCACAATCTATGGTATACATTATTTAGTCTAACCCAAATACTAGATAAAACAATGGCATGTATTAAATTCATATACAAAGGAAAACAGGCACTTAAGGGATTGGAGGAAGACTGTGAACTAGAAGCAAAATAGAGGTTATTATACATAGTATGTTCTTATATAAATGAACAAAATTATTCAGCAAGGAAGAAATATCATTATTACCTGTGGAGTACTAAGAAATTAAAAGAAAAACCAGTCACCCTAACCAGTCAGCTACAGAGTTCTGCTCCCTCTTGCTTGTTCTCCTTCTGGCCCAATGACTCTTGCATCTCTGGCTGCCAAGTGCCGCCACCCATACTATTCTAAGATACAGTAGTTAGTAGAGGTACACTGATTCATTGGTCCCATATCGAATCAGCATCAATCTAAGAAAAATTGTATCAGCAATCGGCTTTTTTTGGCTGATGTGGCTGAAAATGTGGCTGATAAATGCCCTGTTCATGTGCAGCTGCAGCACAGCGCAGCACGCAGCTGGCCAGGAGCACAGCTCAGTAGCGTGGAGAGCAGTTGGGTCGATTGGGAAGTCTGTTGTGAGGGAAGGGGCATGGTGAGGAATTATGCAGTGTGCCCTTGTTGCTAAAGCTAATGGCATACTGGGCTGCATTGGTAGGTGTATTGCCAGGGGGTCAAGGGAAGTGATTCTTCCCCTCTTTTCAGTGCTGGTGAGGCCACATCTGGAGTACTGTGTTCAGTTTTGGGCCCCCCATTACAGAAAGGATGTGGACAAATTGGAAAGAGTTCAGTGGAGGGCAACAAAAATGGTGAGGGGGCTGGGGGACATGACTTATGAAGAAAGACTGAGGGAACTGGGCTCATTTAGTCTTGAGAAGAGGAGACTGAGAGGGGACCTAATAGCAGCCTTCTAGTACTTGAAGGGAGGTTTGAAAGAGGATGCTGCTAGATTGTTCTCAGTGGTGGCAGATGATAAGACAAGCAGCAGTGGTCTCAAGTTGCAGCAAGGGAAGTTTAGGTTAGATATTAGGAAGAATTCTCTCACTAGGAGGGTAGTAAAACATTGGAACAGGTTACCCATCCATGGAACTTTTCAAAACCCAGCTAGACAAAGCTTTGGCTAGGATGATCTAGTTGGGGTGGTCATGCTTTGAGCAGGAGGTTGGTGTAGATGGCCTCCTGAGGTCCCTTCCAACCCTAAAATTCTATGATTCGATGACTCCGCACAGCAGGGTAGAGTGGGGTGGGAAAGCTTTGCGCAGCCACTGTGCACTCCACACGGCCTTCACTGCCACGGTGCGGTCCCTCTGCCCAGCAGAAGCAGGGGTAGCAGCACGGAGTTGTGCCCCTCGCTGCTGCTGGGCAGGCAGGGGGAGCCTTGTCATTGTGTTGTGGAGCTGTTGGCAGAAGCACTAAGCTTCTCCATCCAGCCCTGCCATGCTGTGCCCTGCCCACTGAGTCTCAGGAGCAGGGCAGCAGGGTGGGGAGCCCCGAGCCTGCAGCAGGCAGCCCACATATCCCCCTCCCCACCATAGCTTCCACTCCGGCTGTGCTACCCATGGGGGAGAGGAAGCCAGTCTCTGTGCTCTGCTCCGATGCAGCAGCTGCTGCCTCTCACATGCGGCAGCCAGGGCTCAGGTGCTGTAATGGGGGGCAAGGGGGCTGCAGACCTGGGTTCCTGGCCCTGTAGCCCTGGCAGCTGGGGACCCCCTCTGGCAGGGCTGGGGATGAGGGTGGTTGTGGATGGGGAGTGAGGGGCAATGGCATAGGCAGGGCACCAGCATATCAGGGCTGCTCAGCATCACAAAGCAGTGTGGGGCAGGAGGGGACAGCTGCAGCTGGACCCACACCTGGTGAGCAAGAGGGCAGAGGGAGCCTATCAGCCTGACCTCTATCCCAGGGAAGATTTTGGAAAACACTATCAATGAGACCATTCTGGACAAACTGGCTGATGGCAACATCCTGAGGGATAGCCAGCACGCGTTTGTTGTGGGTAGGTCTTGCCTGACCAATCTCATCTCCTTCTATGACCAGGTGACATATCCCCCAGACAAGGGAGAAGAGATTGATGTCATATATCTTGATTTTAAAAAAGCCTTTGATCTGGTCTCCCATGATCATCTCATGGAAAAATTGGCCAACTGTGGCCTCGGCTACATCACAGTCCAATGGCTGGGGAATTGGCTCCGAGGTCAGACCCAGAGAGTGGTAATAGATGGAAGTAAATCATCATGGTGCACTGTGCCCAGTGGGGTCCCCCAAGGCTCCATCCTTGGGCCTATACTCTTTAACATCTTTATTAATGATGTGGACATTGGTATCAGTAGCAGACTTGCCAAGTTCACAGATGACACCAAACTTTGGGGTAAAGCGAATCCGAATATGAATCAAATAGTTCCCTATTTGCCCAGGCCTGGTAATTGCTCATAATGCCTATGAGCCCAACTTTAAATTAGACAGCAGTTATTTTTGCTGTTGTTGTTACTGAAGTATTAGTTGGATCTCTGACATATATTAGGGTTCTCTTCTGCTAGGTTCAGCAGAAATTAAGAAAAAGAGAAAAAATAATTTGTTCATTAGATGTTAAATTTTATTTTAGACTGAATAAAGAATGGTTCTCAATATGTTGTCTCATTGAAATGAATGAGATTTTATGAGAAAAAGGAAACTTCCTAGTTTTGTATCTTTATAATGACCTTTCAGTCAAGTATCATTTTTATATGTGCTTGAATAAATGGAATTATCAACTTGTGTAAAGTCCTTGATCAAAATGAGGCTCTTAAACCAATTATGTGGAGATCAGAGTGCTTAAAATTATGAGGAATACATTTAGAATTATTAAAGGCTTCAAATAGCTTGGTTCAGGTAAAATTATAGATAATTGATCATTTAGTCTTTGTTGTCAGTAGTAACTGCAGACATAGGTGTGGAAGATCACTTTTTAGACAAAGCATAGAGAAACTTTTTAAACCCCAAATCACTCTGGAGCTACCTTTCCTAAGAATTTTTATTCAAAACAGATCTCAGCTACTCTTCTTACTCTACATAGCTCCTCAAATTATGAGATGATGCATCACTACCTGAAGTACTGAATGATAATACCAAGTGTGAAAATGTGAAATATAGTTTTATCAAAAACAAAACAGATTACAATATTCTCTTACATGCAACACAACCCAGAATAAGATGCACCTTCTTTTTTGAAAGGGAGAATGATGCAAAGATCTTTCCTTGTAGTATGTAACTCAATAGCAGCACCTAGGTAGCTGAGCCTGCTCATTGTTCCACTTCTTGTGGATCCCATGTGTTTACTTTAGTTTCTGCCCAGCCAAACTTAAGTGGAAGAATTACACTTACCATATTTTCTCACTTATAATGCATACCCCAATTTCCATCAACTGTTTTCAGGAAAAAGGGATGTGTATTTTATGCAAAATACGATACCTTAATATTTGATTTGTGATGCTTCAAATATTCAGTAAGGATTTTTTTTAAAACATAAACTAAAAGGATAAATTTTAAAAAGTTTTGCATATTTGGACACTCGTCTTCTTTGCCAAAAGAATTGCTGAAAACCAGAAAAGTGATTGCAGTATTACTTTTCAAAAACTAGAGATTGTAAAAGAGGGCCAAACTCAGAATAGGACTTGGGTGCCTAAGTTAGGACTTGTAGGCTCCTGAATCCAAAATTACAATTCAAAGCCCTCCCTGCAGTAATTTTCTGCTCCTGAAAGAACCTCAGTTAACTGTCTCTTATAGTTAAGCATATCTCAAAAAGCATATATCTTTTGCATCTGAAAGTTCTTTAGGAGTCTGCAATTCTGTTTTTGGGCATACCCAAAACTGCTCCAGCCTGTGGAACTAGGAATCTGGATCCTGCCCAGGTTTTTCATTTCTGCTCTCAGGTTTATTTTTGGTTTCTTATCCCAAGACCTGTTAAATTAAAAAAAAATAGAGACAGTCCTGAGAACAGGGACTGGAATTCAGGACTCTCCCTCCCAGTTGAGTGCCCTAACCCAGGGGTAGGCAAAATACAGCCTGTAGGCCACATCCAGTCCACCAAAAGATTTTGCCCATCCCACAGTGTGTCCTTTGGGTTTAACTTCTTTCATTTCCTGCGTGAAAACCTTAACCACCTAATCATCGCCTCCCATTTCTGCTGTATTACAAGAGACAAACATGAACCATGCTGAAGTTTCAATGGATAATTGCAAATGCATAGCCTAAAACTGGAATCCAGGCTCAGGGCTTGGCAACCTTTTTAAAGGCAGCCTAATGCTTGCAACCCGGCCTCCACTGCAGGCCACTGACCCCCTATTGCTGCTCCAGCAGTCTCTGCTCTATGCTCTTTTGGTTGGCTGATGAAGCCTTCCTTACAAAAAATATGCCACCAAAATGCTTGGTGAGCAAGAATTTGGACTGACTAAATTTGGCAGCACATTTTTCATGGAAGGCTGCATTAGGGGGGTGAGAGTGCAGCCCTTTGCATAAAGTGAGGACAGAGTGGTAATGGGTGATTGACTGGCTGTTACAAAAGACATGTGGCAGTTTGGCAGCAGCAGGGGACCAGGAGACCAGCATGTCATTAATAAAACGTGGAACAGATCAGACCTTCATGGGCAGGATCCAGCTGGAAGGCCATAAATTGCTGATTCTAGACCATGAATGGACAGAGGTGCTTGAACGTTTAGACCCTTCAGAGAGGGCAAGTGTTCAGACATAGAACTACAAAGGACCTCCTAGGCTATAAAGCTCAGTCTCCTGGGTTTTCAGGCAAGCATTTACTCAAAGATTCCTAAAAATCTTCACTTCAAAGTCTTGCACACAACTATAAGGCACAAAACATATCCCCGTGCTTTGTGTTTTCTTTGGCTAACTTTAGCTGAGTGGGTAGTTTTTTCAAGTCATCCTGCTGAGATGACTGAACACAGTAGAATCCAGAAACTTTTCAGGATTCCTGACATGTGAAGCTGAAGGTTTGTGAAGTAAATGGGAGTATACAGCATTGTTTCTAACAGCTGCACAGGACTGCTGAGATTCTTCAGCTGCTGCCACTTTTATTTCAAAGGGGGCTACTTTTCTGATCTGCTGGGCGGGACTGCTGATGAGTTCCAGCTGATAGAAGAAGTGGCACCCTGTGAAGTAAAAGCCACAGCAAATAGCTGGGCAGCTTGTCCTTAATTCAGCAACATGCTGAGAATTAAACAGGTTGCAAACCACCTAGATACAAATGATCTGAGTTCTAGTGTATCCCCATGAATTATATAGAAAACATATGTACCTAAGTTTTGAATTTCACCCTGGGGGGCTTTTATTTTATCTAGTCCAGTACTGGGCATCCTATTTCAATAATCCCTTTTTAACATCTATATAAAGTCTGTTTGTCCACTCAGTTTTAACTTTACGGAGGGGTTACTAACTGTTGTAAGCAATAGTAAACATGACCCTCAGTAGAAAGTCTTTTCAGGATTGGGAACATGGTTTACAATTGGACGGCTATGTGCAACAATTATTTGTGTTCACTGGGTGTGCTCACTCTGTTTTGCACTGCGGGGATTTGATGCCTATTCATTTTGTTTTGTTTTCAGAACACAACCTGGTGTAAAACTGTTGAAAAAAAATGCTTGGCTTTTGTTTTGGTATCATAAATTGGATCAGTTTTGTGTAAAGAATTTGTAAGTCTGCTTTTGGCAGACTTTAGTTGAGTTCCTTATTTGATAACTGAAAATAGGTCAGTTTTTCTCAGAGAAGAATGTTAACAATTCACTGCCTTAGTATTTTATAGAGGAAACTCTATAAAATTACATTGTTTCATGTATAAATGAAGGACCTGAGAAAGCAGTTGTTAGATGACAAACTTTATAGACGACACAAAAACATGCTGGCTAACCAAATCTAGAGAAGAGTACAAGGAACATCAGCAAGGCTAACCATGCAAAGTGAACAAATGGTCAACACGGTGGCAGATGAGATTCAGTGTTGTTAAATACACCATAATGAACACTGAAGAGGAAATTGAACAATTAATGTGCCTTACTGGATTCTAAATTAATTGAATCAATTCGGGGAAATGACATGGGCATGGCTGCAGCTCAGTGAAGACTTCTGATTAATGTACAGCTGAGGCTAAAAAAATGGAAATAAAATAAAAAGGCAAGCAAAAGAAAAAAATGATGTTGGAGAATAATAGAGGATGTATTATGATACTGTTACATAAATCAGTGGTTTGCCCTCTTCTGGAATACTGTATGCAGTACTGATGATGCTGTCTCAAACAGATTTTGTAGATTTGGATGAGGTTCAGAGAAGCTCTGTTCCTAGTAAAGTTTAACACAATCTTATTTGTAGGATTGGCTTGTGCTTGTTCATTTGCAAACTCAGTGGTAAAATCATCCTTTCATTGTGTTTGTTCATGTCCAGCACAGTCTGATCTTGATCGAGTAGGTACCACAACACTACTAGTAAGAAGAATGATTAGGCAAACTGAAAAAACTCTGATTTAAAAAGAATTTAAAAAACTGGGGTTCTCTGCCTTACAGAAGTATTTGACTTTGCTGGGGAGGGGACCTGGTACAAAATAATTAATGGTATGGAGAAATAGATCAGGAGTTTCTGTATTTCCATCTTTTGATGGGAAAAGATGAAACAGAAAAAAAAATGATTAAACAAAGGAGACAAATGTAAAGCTGGTTAAGAAAATGCTTTTTCACATACACCGTACAATTGGATTGTGGAACTCATTACTACAGGATACCTCTGAGGCCAAGAATGAAACAAATTTCAAAGAGGACCTGGGCATTTATAATGACCTGTAACTAAATATTATAAATAACTATTATAATGCCTATAATAAAACTAGACATAGCAGTTAATGTAATGAAAATATTTTGGGAGGAGTAGAAAGTGTCATTCATCTTCAGTGAAGCATCCGAGGGCCATTTCCTTCCCTTCTAAACTATACAGTGTGGCAGTTTCTATGAATTTCACTGGACTCTTAGGGTAACATTTGCAGAAGTAAATCAGAGCCAGGTTTTAGGAACTTAAATTATGTTAATCTCCATGGGGGTTATCATGGACAGATCTAGGGTTTTGAAAAGGGAGGGTGCAGATGGCTTGGCACATCGTCACATATGACACAACACACATTTGTCTCCAGTTAAAGAGGAACTAGAAACGTTACTAATATGCTAGGGGCTACCACTGTATTAGTCCATTTAAGATCAAAGTAAAAACTAGTGCACATTCCAATTCTGCATTTGTTTGATAGATATGATAGTTAAAAAACCCTCAACAAACTAAGTGAAAAAAGTCAAAAGATCAAGTCAGTCACCATTCAGTGTTCTGTTTTTTTTATTCAGGTTCATAAACCAAAGCTAGCCAATGCCTTCAATACTTCCCCATGGGTCATTTCTAAGCATGAGTCAGTATTACCACATCTGAGTAAAGGTTTTTTTTAGCTAGAGTTTCAGTGCAGCAGGAATAAAGAATGGGTGCCACTG
>NW_017729029.1:72597867-72599424 GCF_001723915.1 Gavialis gangeticus | reverse complement strand
TGGGCTGCTTCCAGGCGGCCAGCAAAAAAACATGGTGGCCCCTGGCTCTTCACAGCCCCCCCCCCCCCCCAAATTTGCTTTAAGGTCAATTTTATAAAAGGGTTTTGTTGACATTTTGAACAGCACCTAGGGGCACATCTACACATGCATTAATGTGCGTTAATGTGCATTGAATCTAGTACCTCCCAGCATTTTTAGATGTGTGTGCGATGCAGTGCCAGGTGCTTTTGAAAGAGACCGGCGCCGTGTTGCGTGTATTTGTATAAATGGCAAAAAGCGTGTCAGTGCTGAGAAAATGGTGGCAGCACGCTTTTGAACTAAAATACATTAAAGGTGTTTTAGTTCAAAAGCACACTGCTGCAATTTTTCCAGCACTGACATGCATTTTGCATTTATACAAATGCATGTGATGTGGTAGCCGGCCCATGAGCTCCTATGTGGCAGCTCCCATTCATTGAGTCTGCTCCCCATTCGGTGGATCTCCAGAGCATCGCAGCATGTATAAATGCCCTCCAGTGTGAGTGCCTAAGAAAATGCACATTAGTTAACACACATTAGAACAGATGAAAGAAAATAAATTTTTTAGGGCTTTTATACACATACATTTTCATCCTGCAACACACCATAGATCTGCTGCTTCAGAGTAGACTCAATGAATCAAGTCTGCTCCACACACGAGCTGATGTGCTGTGCCGCATGCAGTTGTATAAGCAGTGAAATGCACATCAGCGCGCAGAAAATGGCGTCAGTGCGCTTTTGAACTGAAGCACCTTTGGTGCGTTTTAGCTCAAAAGCGTGCTGCTGCCACTTTCGCTGCTTATACAACTGCATTTCGCTGCTTATACAACTGCATATACTACAACGCTGGGCGCTTTCCCAAGCACCTGCTGCTGCGGTGCGTGCATGTGTACAAATGCCCTTAGCGATGCTTTCATGTACATTGGAATAGGCTAATGCACTACAGAGTGCATGTGCAGATGCACTGGGTGTCTGCTCCTGTGCAGCAGGGGAGCCTCGAAGCCTATTTTTGGTTGGTTGAAGGCAGAGGCATGCAATTATTTTGTGTGGAGGCCCGCTTACTGAGCTTTGGCATGCCATCAAGGGCCACATGACAGGCAGCCAGAGATAGATAAATGTTAATTTTCTAAATTTTTGGGGGGGGCCCTGTGGGCCAGACAGAGCAGCCTGGTGGGCTGCATCCGGCCCACAGGCTGCATTTTGCTCACCCCTGGTTTAAGGATGCAAGCAGGCCAGGTTTTTGGGGGAGATGCCCTGTCTTTGATGAGATGACTTGGTCTCATACTAGAGACCTTACCTCCTCAAAGAACCTGGCCTGCTGCCTTAGAAACCTGATGACGCTGGGAGAAGCGCCTGCCTGTGTCTTGAGGCACCTACATCCCTTGGGAAGGCTGGCTGGGGCAGGGCCGGCCCAGGGGCAGCTTTCCTCGGAGCATCCCTGTGGCCCGCGTGAGGCACAGGCCCCCAGAGCGCGGTAACTTGGGGAAAGTTTCTCTCGGCGGGAGGGCGAGGAGCGGCTCCGCGGGTGCAGGCGGGCTG
>NW_017729029.1:72584530-72597763 GCF_001723915.1 Gavialis gangeticus | reverse complement strand
GGGGCGGGGCGCGCGGAGCTGAGTGGCCGGCTCCCGGCGGCGGCGCGTGCGGCAGCTCCAGAAAGAGCCGGGGCGGCAGCGCCGAGCCGCATTTCGCAGCCGGCGTCGTGCGGAGCTCGCAGCAAAGGTGACGGGCTGGCCCCCCTCATCCCCCTTTCAGGGGCGGGGGTACACGGATGCACCCCCCCCTCCATCCCGCCCCGAGCTCCCGGGATATTTTGGGTAACCTCCCCTCCCGCTTTGTGTGTGTCCTTGCACAGATGCTCCAGGTAGCAGCAGCCTTCATGTGCGTGTGTGCAGCAGCCTGGTGCAGTCAGGCGCTGGCGGCCGCGGCGGCGGCCGGGGGCAGGGCGGCCGGCGGTAATTTTCTGGATGATAAGCAATGGCTCACCACCATCTCCCAGTACGACAAGGAGGTCGGGCAGTGGAACAAATTCCGAGACGTAAGTTGATCCATGTCAGCGCCTCGCGGCTCCCCTCCCCCCGCCCGCGCCCACCTGCCGGCCGCGGCGAGCGCGCCCCGGGGAGGCTGCGGGCACAAATTGGCACGAGTCCCGGGGGGCTCGTCCGTGCCCTGCTTCCCCGTCTTCCCAGCGTGGCCAAAAACAGCCCCTGCGGTGAGATACGGGCTCAACTTTGGGCTGAAGGATGTTCCCTCACTGTGGGAATCACCCCCCCCCCACCAGGGTGCCACACACTCCCAGAAGGGTCCCACACACTTCACCCCTGCCTGCTCCCACCAGGGTCCCACATATCCCCCCTTGCCTTCCACCAGGGCCCTGCACCCCTTCCTCCCCCCTCCTGCCCCACATATGCATCTGTCTGCCTGTATGCACCCCCCAGAGTCCTGCTCAGCAATTTTCCCCCATGCCCTGCTGGAGGATCAGTCTAATGGACCCTTTTGGGAACTTCAGGGGGTGGGGGGGTAGGAGATGCCAGCTCTGCCAGGGGGGAAGAGGCACCTGCCCTATTGTAAGAGCCCAGATCTGTTGTTCAGGTGACTAACTTTTGAGAAGCAATGGGCATTTCTCTCTTTCTCCCTGCCTGCCTCCCCCCTTCCCCGCTCTTTCCTCTCTGCCCAATTTTATGCTGAAGACTGTGATGATAAAAAGGGTTAAGGTGTGCCACTGCATATGAATGCCTTTGCAAAGGATTACCCTAGGAAGGGAGGCTTGTGTGGAGGGGGGGCTGGCATCTGTTTGCTTTTGCACTGTTAGCTGTGACATGTCTGTCATTCTTTCCACCTGATTTGAGAGGAGACTTGTAATAAACTGCTCTCTTCCATTGTCAGTGTTTGGGATGTCAGGTAGGCAGCCATCCAGAGCCAGTCAAGAGTGTGTTCACTGGGGTATTTCTCACCTGGCCAGCTATTTTCCCCCCACCCCTCGTGCTGGAATGGCAGAGAGACTTGCTTAATCAGTGCACAGCTTCCTTCTCCTCTGTAGCCGAACATGAAACTTGCAAGAGTCGCTGAACGGGCAAAGTAAGAGAAAAGAATGGTGAAAAACCCATTGCCTGTGCAGGCAATTAACAGAAATCAGATTTGACTTCATAAATCGGTTCTTGATTCAATCATGACTTCTGTAAAATGGAAGCACAGTGATTTCTTTCCCTGAAATAAGGCTAATGGCAGCTATTCAAAATATAGTGTGCATATCTCTCTGTCTCCTGCAAAACACTAATTTCTGACTCAGAAATGTATTGTGAATACCTTGCATTTGACTCAATCTTTAGTTTCACTTTGCAGCGGTAAGGAGTCCTAAGGTGTATCGGTGAAGTAACAGGATGTATGTGTATGGTGCTGCTCCTTTTCTTAAAATGTTTTCTGAAAGGTACTTCAAAAATAGATCATACTACACAGCCCGTTTCAAATGGGCTACAGATGGCCTATATGTCTGACCGTTAGCCCTAGTTCTTTCTATGTACATCAGTTTGTGAAAGCTTTCTCTTACCTTTTGAGAAAACACTTCCGCTTTTATTTCCTGTTGGCATAACAAGTGAATCTACAGGGTTGTCATGTGTTTCAAGTTTTTGCTCTCTTCATTGTGACCTTGAATGAATGCTTTCCATTATCTTTAGTATGCTGCTTTTTATTTTTCTTTGAATTTCAGTTCTGACATATGAAGTCCAGTGTCTTTTTATAGCGTTCGTTTCATGTTGTTTGCTCATTGGATTCCTGTTGTTCTAATGTTGGGATGTTCTGATTTGGGACTCCAGTATCAACAAGTTCCTTCTCTAGTTTCAGTGATGATGTATTGCTATAGTGGAGTCAAATGGTTCTGGTGAAATTCTTTTTTTGCTATCCTAAGGGAGCCATGTGCACTCTCACTTGTTTGTAGAAGATCGTTACTGTACTTTAATGTATATTTTGCATGAGGGATGTAGACTTGAAAATTAAGGCTATATGACTAAGAAACAGACCTACTGTTTCAGTAACGGGAAAATTCACTTCCGTTGTTTTATGTTTGTTAAGTATTGAGAATCAATGTTGTGTTAAAGCTAAGTTTTTTATTTTTGCTTTGAATAGCTCTTAGCTACCTGGGGTGGCCTGGGGGTGGGAGGGGGCAAGTGGAGAAGATTTTAAGTTGCCATACTCTAAATCAGCTTGTTTTATTTATTTTCCTGAAATATGTGATTGATATGGTAAATGGAGAGAGAACTACTTAAGGCTTTCTTTTTTAAAATAATTGGACAATTGGTCATTTATATAAAGTATATTTTGTGATGTTAGAGATGCTTAGTACAAACTGATATCTGTCTCTTGGGTGCCTACTGGCATATACTGGATATTAGCCAGATAATTTACTCTTTGACAAGTAGTGATCCTCATGGGTTTTAAAGGTAATGGTTCTGAACAAATGCTGTGTGCAGAATACTTTTTTTAGGCTGTCCTTACAAATATGCTCTTTTCATTTGTTTTTATAAAGCTGTTCTACTTTTCTTATCCAAAGTAAGGTTTAGTGTGTAGTTGTTTAATTTTGTTGGTATTGAACATTTTAGCATTACAGGTCAGTACAACACAATATTAGCTTTTGGTGCTTTTTGGTAATTCATGGAATATAACTGGCATAGATTTTAATTTTAATTAACTCTTGTAGGTAGATTGCTGTGCAGATACAGGCAGCTATGAATTGCTGTCCATTTTTTAACGATAACTCTTGGTAGAAGTATTTTACTGAAGCTGTAAAATACAGCATACTTAGTAAATTTGCTGACATTACTATGCTTCACTCAGAACTTTAAACTGATCTAAGAAGTCTTAGGTAGTAATGACCTCCCCTAAGGGAGGTCAAAATATTGCCTGCTGCCTTAGGACAGAGTAACACAGAACCGATATACTTGAAACATATGTAGGGGTAACTCTTGTATTATTTTAAAATAGAAAAGTCAGGTATGAAGCCTGTGAATTCAGTTATAGCATTATTTAGAGAAGCAAGCTGTCCTCTTACTTAAAACCCTTAGCAGATGTGTGGCTGAGGGAGAATACTGGTGTGTAGAGAAATATTTTGAAGCTCAACCTATGAATTAACTGACAAGATTGATTATGTGGAAGATAATAACCCTTACTTCTGGCTTATTGCTTCAGTTTTCATAGAGTTATTTTATTTTCAATTTATAATGAAAGAGTATATAGGGTAGTTCTGAAAGAACTTTACATAAACATGGGATATTTTTAAACTAAAACTAAATCTGCTCTAACATTAAAAAAAAAAAACCCTTCTGGTGTCAGCACTATAGATTAAGAAATAGAATTGTATTCATTAACATTGCAATAACAATAATACATTACTGAATCTTTATTACTCCTCATGGATTAACATGTAACTGGTTATCTTATTTTTCTTCCTTTTGACTAAATGTCCTCACTCTAGATTTTCATCTTTTGACAAATCTATTCCGAGTTACCTTGCTGTAAAAGTGGAAAGCTGGGGTGCATGTTGGAAGTATGTTTGTCTGTTGACCTTGATTTCTGTTCACTACCCCTGTTGATGTCATCAGGATTCTATTTTGCACAAAAATTGGGGATAGAATGTTTGTTAAAGACTTGTATAGATCTTTTGATGTGTACACATTCTTATTCTTGTGCGATTGTATCTGACCAAAGTATGTGACTACAGGCTGCATCTAATCTGGACTTTGGACAGCTGTGGAGAAAGTGGAGCTTAACTGTGACTCGAAGCATTTTTACACTGTCTCAGTCTAATTGCTGACTAGGTGCAGACCAAATATCCAGCATGAAATAAAGCAGTCTCTGGGTTGCTGCACTTTTATGCGGGCTTCCAGCTCTCTGGTAAGTGCTGCAGTAACACTGAGAGAAGGTCAGAATTCGGGAAGGACCCAGACATGTCTCCATTTCATTTAACTAAACCCTATCTGTTCCTGATTTGGAATGATGGTATTGTGGCAGGTGCTATGCAACAGATTCTTTTGTTGGCCAGATCTGCTGGATTTATGGTGCTTTCAGTTGATGAACTAGATTAAAGTGGCTGCTTCAGGGGCAAATCATTCTCTCATGTCAGCTTTACTTATAAATAATATATATTAATATTTGTAACATTACAACCATGAGATTGTAGAGCATAATGCTATTATTCATGATTGCCAAAACTGATTGTGCACTTCTTTTTAAAGCTTTTCAAGTTGTATTTTATATAAGCAAGAGACACCCCCCCCCCCGTATAATTGTACATAAGATACAACTTGAAAAGCTTAAAAAAAGTGTGCAATCAGTTTTGGCAATCGTGAATAATAGCATTATGCTCTACAATCTCATAGTTGTAATGTTCTAAACACTCTACCTGGTTTGTGGATCAAATGCATCCTACTGGCAATGCTAGAAATATGTGACAGTAAGCAACATGTCAGAAGAAATCTTGATGAAACCTAGGGTTTTTCTAGTCCTCATCTCTTGGTTCCAAAAATGTTTATCATACTTCCCCTCTTCTTCCCTTCCAGTTATATTGTACAGTGTTTTTGAGATGAGACTCTCTTCTTGGCTTATCTGCTTTTTAATTTTTTTTTTTTTTTAAAGAGCCCAGTATTTCAGGTGAGTGGCATTTATTTTTGTTTAAGTCAGGGGTGTTAAATGTATGACCATAGAGCTAATGTGTTTGGCCAGCTGGGGTATCAAAAGGTCACTGGAAATTGGGGGTGATGGCTTGTCATCCTCCAGCTGCTTAGTCACAGCAGTGGCAGTGAACAACCTCCCCAGTTGCTGTCCCATGCTGGAACTGCTGCCATTGCTGTGTATTTTGTGCCTGAGCCAGAGCTGCTGGATGCCCTGGGTTGGGACTGGAGCTACTACCGCTTTTACCGTGTGCTTCCAGGCTGGACTAATTCATGTTCAGAGTTGGATCTGGCCTGCAAGGATCACCATGGTTCAGATCCAGCCCAGAGCACAAGATGATTTTGCCATCCCTGGTTTAACCAATACAGCTTTTGTTTTTACAGGTATCTGATGCATATTGTAGCATTTTTGTTAGAATTAAATTGGGAAGATAGACTTCTGAATTGGAACTTGTTTAATAGTTTGTATGGTTGCTTCTTGATAACAATGACAGTTATCTCTGTAAACAGGATGAACTTCTTAAATTTGGGGAGCACCTTTTTGTTTCACTTTTCCAAATTTGAATTAAATATTTTATTTAAGCAATAATGGCCAACAGGGCCTTCAAAACATGCTGACCTACTGAAGAATTTGAGTTTGAGGATGGAGTCACCAGCCATTAAAGATATTTAAAATATGGTGAAGTCCTGGCTGTTCCATGGGTGCCGTTTTTGTTGTTGTTGTCATTGTATAGTGGAAGCCTTTCCACAATCATTAAAACTGAGCAGTAACTGGGAAGTAGGCTTTCATTGCAGTAGGTTAAATAACAAACTACCATGTATTGAAATTTCAGTGGCTGAAGCATAGTTCCAAAGACCCTTCTTATTTGAAGTGTGCAAAAAAGACTTACTGACTTTGGCACTTAGGATTATTTAATCATTTTAGTTGAGTTTGAAAATACTATTTATATGAAATCTACTGCTTTTATCAACTTCTGCTTTCTTTTACATTACAACATTCTACTCCTAAGCAAATGTTTCCTTGGGGTGAGGGGTGGGGAAGCTTGAGCTGTTAGTCTGATACAATATACAGGAGGTGGAGATGAATAGGACTTTGCACTACTTGGATAAATAAAGACATTAGAGAGATCCTTGGCATTATCTAGGTAGAAATTGAAGTCCTCAAGAAAAGTGAACCCCATGCTTCCATGCCATGTCAAGTAGCAGATCCTTTAGTGAATCTAGAAAGAGGCCCTAGAGGGGAGTTGTGGCAGCCTTCCTGCCTCTTGCATTTTGTTTTGGTAACAATGGGAAGGCACGGAAAGATTTTGGTGTCTGTGGTAGAGTATTGGGTACCTGAAAATGATTAAACAGCCACCTCTTCGGTCTCTGTTAATTTGTTGGAAGTGACAGGAAATCAGGATTCCTTGATGTAGGACAGGCCAGGCATTTTGTTTAAAATGAGAGCATATATGGTGCTGATCTTTTAAAAATAAAGTAAGGTCAGCTGTTATAGATTTAAAAAAATATATTTTTCCTAATGTTTTTGGTTGAGTCTGTGATGCAGTTTGGCCTCAAATACCTGACTATAGAACTGTTCATTTTTTGTGCTACTGAACCTTTGCGGGCTAGTTGTAATTACAGCTGTTACTTCAGCCATAGTTTGCTAGTAATTATTTGCATACCACATGCACCGTTATCCTGAAAAATTAGTCCTCTGAAATTAGAGTGCATGTCTTTAAGCTGGGAAACTGATTTCTTTCTGCCCAGAATAGAAGCATGGAGATGGATGCTGTTTCTTTTTCTTGAGTAGGTGCATGGAGGGTGGGGTAGAAGACTTCACTCTCTGAAGACTTTCGGCTTCAGCTGCAGTTTTAACCCTTTCTCAGTTGAATTGGAACAGGGACAGAACCTGATCTTCAGCTCACCCTCCCTTTCCTGATCAGACAGTTTAGGATTAGGCTCTGTCCCTGCCCCAGACAACCATAAGTCTGGAAAAATCTTTTTGTCTTCTATTCTGCCTTCCCCAAAACAAGGTGAACGTCTTATTTGGGGGCATGGTATGCAAGCAAATCCAGTAACTTTGTGTTGTGTCAAGGATGGGAGGACGTGCGTGTTAGTGGTTTGATTCTTTTAAATGAAGACTGCATTTGGATAAGTTGCGGTATTGAACAGCTAGCATGATATTAAGATTGCATGAATAATGTAATTCAAAAGGGAAACGTAAGCAACATTATAATCTTAGTTTTACTTTTTTACTGCTAGGAATCTAGTTCAGTTTTCTTAAATGCTATTTTTCTGCAGAGGTCTTGAGGTTCCCAACCTGGGTGAATATTGGTCCGTACTGTGCAGAATGGCCAGTGCCTCTTGGGCAGCGTCTGTAGTCTCAGTGTTTCATTGTTTGTTCTCTAGTCCTGTTCCGTTTGCCTCCTGAATTTTGTCCTTATTACATTGGTGTATTCTTTTTGTTTTTCTTCATGTAGACAAGATAACTCTTGTCCTTTTCCCCTCCTCATGTCTGTGTAGATTTAGACAATGTGAAATGTACTACAGTGTCACACTGTCTCAAATATTCAGCTGTTCTTAGCACTGCATTTCGTCGTTCTGAGCTTTGAAGGACAATATGAAAATGGCTGTCCTACAGGTTATCTATCAAGATTTCATTTATTAAGTAACAGATTTTTGTGTTGAGAGAGTAGGAAGAAAGCTTAAGCTAGTTCTGGCCTCTGAAATACTTAGCACCAAGGCAGCTGCTTTCTGTCAACCATAATCCTGGAGTGTGTTTTATAGTGTAAAAGCAATTGCATATGGATGTGTGAGAAAAGAGGAGGAGAAAGAACCATAAATAAAGGTACTTCAGATGAAATAAATCTTGGAACTGGACAAGAAAGCAATCCCTAATCTTTCCTTGCTGTTTCTAACTTGTCATTGTCAACATTTTAAATATAAGTTTATTTGTGCTTTTTTGCTCCTTTTGTATTATGGTTGACTTATAAGTTAGGTGCACTATACACTTTTTTTCTTCTGACCTGCAATAGCTGCTAACTTGCTCATTTAAATATAGCATGTATTGTCCATCTCCCAAAATGTTGAATCATTTAAACCACAGTTGTCAATGTTCCAGGGGCTTATTTCGGCCTATGGAGCGATATCATCCAGCTCCTGATGCTGCCCATGGGTCACTTAGCAACCTACAGGCAGCATGCAGAGAAAGCTGGATGTGCCTGTGCTCTGTACAGGGCATCGGTTCCAGCTTGTATCCTGGAGTGGCAGAGAGGCTTCCAGGAACAGCAGATCCCTGGTGGCAACTGCTCTGGTTCTGTGCTGCACAATCTGGTGGCAGTGGCTCAATCTGTGGATCCAGTGTGGATGGTGTACTGGCCTGTGTCACAAACCCAGCCTGCAGGGCTATGAGTTTTTGACATGCCTGATGTAAACCAAAACTTCTTGGAGGAATATACCAGTATCAAGAAACTGTATGGCATTCCTATTTGAGAGGCCCACCCCTACCCATCCTGAAATGCCTGCAGTACTTATGAAAATTGCTTAGAATAAGGAGATGAAGTCTTAATTTCTGCCTCTTCCTGATTCAGACGAGGGACTTGAGTCTGTTTTGCCACGTGACAGGTGAATGTTCAGACGTTCAAATTTTTCGGGCTGTTCTGTAGTGATGCTGGTTTCTTTCAGTTTGAAAGACCATACTTTCATTCATTCAGTTGTAGGAGAAGGAAACATTTCTTGAAACTAGTGAAAGCTCAAATGACACAGTAAGACCATTTTCTATCTAACATTTATAAGTGACCACTTTTCTGTTTTTACTTTTTTAAAAAACCTAGTATTCTTAACTTGAAAATTTAAACAACCAGTGGCTGTCTTTTATATGCTCCTTACTTTTAAGAGTGGGTGACTTTTTTATGGGTTTTTTTAAAGAAAAGATGGGGAAAACTTGGATGATGAGAAAATGTGGAAGCACCTTTAGCAGTTTACACTATATAAAAATTGTTTGTTTTGTGTGCATTTGGTTTTCTCTTGGTGTGTTTTTAAGTTTCAGCTGCAAATACCTCCACTTTTGGTGGAGTTCTTAAAATGAGAACTGTTTTCTTTAAAAACCAGTCTGCTAATCCAGAATGACTGTTTAATTTTAAAAGTTTAAACTCTCATGGAAGTCATTAGCTCAGAAGTTCTTTATAAGGCTGATATTTAGGATTTAAGTAAATTGTAATATGCTTTAGATTTGGCTTCATAACTAAGGTAAAGCAGATAATTGTTTCATCTTTCTTAATCTCCCTTTCTCTAAACAATAATTTTTATTTTACTTGCTATAAGTTTAGTGAATATGGATATCCACTCTGTCTAGTTTCACCACTAAATCTTATTGGGATTGACTCTTGCCGTCTGTGCCTACTTTAGAGTTGTGTTAAATGGCTTTGTAAAACTGCAGTAGGTAGTAGCAGGGGAAGAAGCTGCAAGAGTTCTCTGTGGTAGTCTTAATTTTTCTCACTGAGCAGGAAGAGTGACTGAAACTGGGACCCACTATCAAGTGAAATAAATATGTAACCCTCCCACCCCTGCAAAAAAGGCCAAGTGTGTGGTTTTTACCTTTTTCCTTTTTTTCCCCTTGCATTTGTCATTCATGCTTGTGTTACTCTCTGCTGTTAGCCACTGCAGAGATGCTATGTCTAAAGTACCAAAAATTAAATTATTTGAAGAGCCAGCATATTTAGTTTAGTGGTAAACATTAGACTGATCCTTAAACACTTTTTTCATGGCAAAAAGCAAATAATTCTCATGTCAAAAACCCTTCCTAAATCACATTATCTGAGAATAAAATTGTTAATTTTTTACATTGCATTTCCCCCCCCTAATACAGACATTGAAAATTGTACTTGCTGTAGTATTTTTTGCAAACTGGTATGTCTGAAGTTTAGAAATAATTTTTAAAACCAAAGTGGTTTGTGGGTGGTTGTTTTTTTTTTTTTAATCTCTAGTTGATTATGTTCACTACCAGAACCTGCCATATTTATTTTGGGTACATTTATCTTGGTAATGCAGAGTGCTAATAATAGTAGAAAAGTAGGAAGGGGACCTCCAGGGTTAAGTACAGACGGTCAAAAAGCCCAAGGTTGAATTGATTCAATCTGCATAGGTTAATTTAAACTGCATAGATTGAACAATAAGCAAGTAAACAGACATTCACTTTTGATTCCAGAAATGCAGGCACATGCCTGCAGTAGCCCAGGCCAGAAGCCAGAGGGTGGTAGAGCATACCTCCCTGCTCAAATGGAGCAGACAGCTTGGGCCCAGGCTAGCCTTCCCATCACCCTGGGGTGTGTGTGCTGGGGGGTGGGGGAGGAGTGGTGCATGGAAGGTGCAAAAACATCTTGGGATGCTGGGGGACTGTGAGCGAACTTGAATTCGGAGGGGATCTGGGAAAGAAGTTCAATAAACCAGGGGAACCTAAATCAGTTAAGTCTGGTTCTACATCCATCCAGGTTTTATTTTAAACTGGTTTCAGCCATTTTGAAAGTGGTTTATGTTTACTGAACTTGTGTTATGTTACAGATTTGAACTAGTTTCTGATCACTTCAGTTTTATGTGTAATTTCTGTCCTTGGCCCAGAGATCCTTTAGTCCAACCTCCTGGATTGGAGTCCATCTCTATCCAATCCATCCCATTCAAGTCTTTGTTATATCTTTAGGAATAGGTTAGACATCGATCCCATTGCACAACTACAAGACATACTTCCCCCGAATGCCAAGAACATTCCTAACTTGCCCCAGATAAAGCAGCGGGTATAGAGGGTTGTCAGTGTCCTGTTGCTACAGGGGTTGTTTTATGCACTTGAGAAATTCAGGGAAAAGGGCCATACCCCCTGCTACACGACAAGACAAACAACCTCACAGTCTGTACCAGTCTGACCATGTGGTCCCACTTCTGGAATCAAAAGAAAAGAAATGTTAATTTTTGGGCTGACCCTGAGTAGGGGGCAAGAGGTGGGAGGAGGATTCATCACAGTTTTATATGACAACGAGCCACACTGAGATGCATGGGGAAAAAAATACCCTCCATTTTGCTGTGCAACTAGACATCACACCCTCTAACTAGAGAGCATCAACTCCCTTTTCTTCATCCTCTCCACAAACTTATTCCAGCTGCTTTAAACCAGTTGTGGAGCTTGGCTTCATTCTGCTGCTGGTGAGCATGGCCCTGTCCAATATCTAGCTGCTCTGAGCTGGAGAGCTGTTTTTGTGATCTGGGGCTGTGGGGGCAGTGTGGCAGGGGGAGGAGGGTGGACACTGGACTTCCAACTGTTGATCTTTACACAGCACCCTGGGCATAGCTACTCCTAGAACAGTGATTCTCAACCTTTACAGTTGCAAAACTCCTCTACAACAGTTCTAACCATGTGGGGTGCTGCCACATTAAAAAAACAGTTGTGCTCAAATTACCTTGCTTAATTGGGTATGCTTACTACTAGGTAAAACTACCCCGTGCACAACCAGACTGGGAGGGCTGTGGCATGCGCACACTTTTCCTGCATTAAGGCTTGCAGATTCAGCCTAAAGTAGGCAGGTCCGTGCTGGCTCGTGCTACAACTGTTCCCAGTCTGACCCTGCACAGCATCAGGAAACCGATGTACAAGACAGATGAAACTGTCCACACAGGTGGATTAAGAGTCACTGGGGTCCTGGGCCCATGCCGTGCTCTGTAGCTGTGGTCTCCATCCCTGGGTGGCACAGTAGGAGCAGCAGCCAGAGCAGGATGGGATGTGCTGCCCCCCAGGCCTGGGGTAGGAGCCGCAGCTTCCCCCACCCGCAGGTATGCACTAGATCTGGACCCCAGGACTAGTTGTGCTGGCCCATGCATGAATCCACCTATGGTCCCATGTGCCCCTTGCAGAAGGAGGGTGAGGGGTGGGGTGAGGAACACAAGGGAGATGTCACCAGACCCTGTTCCCCAATAAGGCAGCTGGATACAATGGAATAAGGTTACACTTAATTCCTTAAAATGTTAAACTTCTATTTCTGTAACAAGTCACCACCTTTGCTGCAAGACTTGGGTTACTCCTTCCTTGTTACTCTTTTGTCACGGTTTTCAGGGACTTGAGCAAGGTGAGAAAGATCACATTTAGGCATACTAAATTTACTTAGTGTACCGAACAGGTGGAATAGGATTTACCCATATATGCTAATGATCATTTGATTTTTCTAGGTATTTTAATAATTAATTTTTAGATGATAGTTATTTGCAACAACTTGTAATATTAAAACAATGTACTGTACTTCATTACCTTATAGTAATTATCTTTTATTACTTGTTAGCTTTTTCTTGGTGACATTTACTGATTGCATTCCCTATTCCATACAAGTAAGTCTGATTATTTTGCTGTTTGCGAATAATGACCTATTGGAGACATCTAGTTCAAGGTACAGGAATAAACGTGGGCATGGGAAACGGGAAAATCTGGAATAAAATCTTGCCTGTATTAAGTCATTGGTAAACCTCCTGTTGACTTTTGACTGTGGGAGATAGGATTTCACCTCTGTATTCTAATCTACTCTTACTGTTGTATTTGTCTTGTCTCTGCTCTAAAGCAAAGCAATAAGGGCTAGAATCTGAAAGGTGATGCTGATCAGGATTGTTGGGTCACTCACATTGCGGTGAAGAACTTGTCCCAAGCTAAATTATTCTTCAAGTTTTATTGTAAGACAATTTTTTTGTGATCATGCTCTCTTGCTTTCTTTCTTTCTTGTTTCTCCTAGAGCAGCAGAGGATTGTTCTGTTCTGAATTTGTCTTAAGTGGCATTTCTTAAGCAAGCCTTAATTTGTCTGAGTGGCCATTTAGGAAAGCAAGGACCCTGAGGCCCTCTAAAAAGCTGAAGCTGTCTTTAGCTAGAAGAGTAGCACTGAAATTTGAGTACGTGTTTACTGATGGAATTCTTTTTAGGTATGAAAGCTGTTTTGGCAATGATAGGAGGAGAACTTTCTTCTCATTTTTACCTTTTAGGGGTCATTGCAAGTCCCCTGGCACGGCTTTATGAACACTCGTGGTGCTCTGGAGAGGTGCTGGAGGACTGGAAGAGGGCCAACGTGGTTCCCATCTTCAAAAAGGGGAGGAAAGAGGACCCGGGGAACTACAGGCCAGTCAGCCTTACCTCGATCCTGGGCAAGCTGTTCGAGAAAATT
>NW_017729029.1:72582065-72584395 GCF_001723915.1 Gavialis gangeticus | reverse complement strand
CAGCAGGGTAGGTCCTATGAGGAAAGGTTGCGGGACCTGAACCTGTTCAGCCTTCAAAAGAGAAGGCTGAGGGGGGATCTTGTGGCCTGTTATAAACTGGTTAGGGGGGATCAGCAGGCGCTGGGGGAGTCCCTGTTCCCCCAAGCGCCGCAAGGAGTGACCAGGAACAACGGTCACAAGCTGGCGGAGGGAAGGTTTAAGTTGGACATCAGGAGGCGCTACTTCACGGTCAGGGTGGCTAGAGTCTGGAACCAGCTTCCAAGTGAGGTGGTGCAGGCTCCCACCCTGGAGGATTTTAAGAGGAGGTTGGACGACCACCTTACTGGGGTCATTTGACCCTAGTGCTCTTCCTGCCATGGCAGGGGGTCGGACTAGGTGATCTGCTCAGGTCCCTTCCGACCCTAGAAACTATGAAACTCTCTCTTAAATACAAGGGAAAAGCATATTAATGTGATTTGAGTTTAAATCCATAATATCTAAATAGTGAATTGGAGCTGCTGTTTTTCGCTACTTTTTGAGAACAATATAGGAGATATATTTTTAGTTTACATGTCTATTTGATCACTGTATTGTTGGCTTAATTTTAGAACTACCCCTTACATATCAAACACATTGGTTATAGACTGAATCCAGTCAGTCAGTGCTGAAATGAACAATGCTCAGGATCTGTTATACTAAGTAACCCTTTTGTGTCCGTAAGGCAAAATTATATACACCAGTTCATTCAAGTTCAGGAACCAGAGGATGTCTCCACAATAATGTAGTTGTAGGAAGGCCAGGAGGAACCATTGGATTATCCAATCTTCTGTTACAGCTTGTATGCCATTGTTTCTCCTAGGTACACCATATTGAGCCCAAAGACTTTGCTAGGCTAAAAACATTTCAGTCCATAGGAGACTAAATTGCTTATCTGAAACACACAAACAAACAACTCCCCCCTCCTCCCTGCAAGGAATGACTAAAGTAGCACCGATGCTCCTGCAGTGGTAGGGAACTGTTGTGTGATGTGCACAGGTAATCCCACAGATGGAAACTGTGCCCATGCTGCAGAGGAATGCATCCCTGCCATTCAAATCTGGGAGAATGTAGCTTTCTGACCCTAAATTCATAGATTTATAGGCAGGTAGGTTTGGAAGGGACTAAATGAGGTCATCTAGACCAGCCCCCTGCTCAGTGCAGGATCATCCCTGATTAAACCATTGCAGTCAAATGTGTGTTTAAGCTGCTCTTAAATTTCCAGGGATGAAGATTCAACAACATCTCCAATAGTCTGTGCCACTGCTTAACCACTCCCATAATCAAAGCTCTTCCTAATGTCCACTTTAAACTTACTCTACACTATACCTTTAGTAATTTAATTTGGCCATAAGCATGTAACCAAAACGCACCAGTCTGGCATCTGAGGACCCAGGCAGACACTAAGTTTCTGTGAGTAATGTGTTAATTTCATGTTAAGTTATAACATGATACAGTCACCTAGTAGATCATGTGATAAAATGGCAAACCACATTTAATGTGAAACGTCTTTGGCTTGTTTGTATTGTGTTTTAATTTGAATGTATAGAATGGTAAAGACATGATCAAGGGTCTAGTGGGGCAGTTGATGTGTTGCACTACAAGGCTTTAAATTGGCTGGTGCTTGTTTTCCCGGGTCCCAGCAAATTGAAAAGGCGCAGCTGGAAGCTGTTGGGTAGCGAATGAGGATTGGAAGAGATTATTGTGAACTGGCTTCCCAGTCTTGAAAATCCATTCAATAATGCTCAATTTCTAAGAGAAATTTCTATGACCTCTAATTTTATTTTAAAGGCTCCAAATGATGGTGAATCCATTTTGTCCTATTTTAAGGTACTCCAACTTTTTTTTTAACTGCTACATAGTTGGGAAATACTGGTTTTTGTTTTTTTTTTTATTTCAAGTGCAAAGACTGATAGGACTTGAAACGTGTTCAGCCCAAATTTCTCAGCTTTTAATGCTTGGTAGGTTCCTAACTTGCATGGAGTCGCCATTCACAAGGAACAGCTAAATTTTGTTAGATGTGCTTAGGCTCTTGTTGCTTGTCCCTTATATCTCTGCTTGTAATGTTCCTATGGATACATAAAACCTCCTCTCTTTTGAATAAACTGTTCCCCATCACTTTATCAGCTGGTCACAGTGTCTGAAGAGGGGTTATGTAATAGGACTCAAAACCAGCCAGTATTGCTGGAGGTAATGTATGTGGGGAAATGTTTGATATTGGACAGTGCCAAAAGAGGTAGTGAGTTTACAGCTGCAGTTCTGCTGTGAATCCTAACACTTGTGTACCAATTTAAAAAAAAAAAAAAAAAAAAAAA
>NW_017729029.1:72567740-72581943 GCF_001723915.1 Gavialis gangeticus | reverse complement strand
AAAAAAAAAAAAAAAAAAAAAGAACCCTGTTTGGGTATTCAAGAAATGAGGTCCTGATGGGGTCTCTTATTGGAAAGTTGGTGGTAGAGTAACATCTGAATTTGCTGATGAGAGAGATTCCACAGAGTCTGAACTTCTGTGGCCATCCTTGCTTCACTTTTAGGAAAAACAGCTTGCTACTGTCAAGCCTATTGGTTCTTGTTTCCCATTACTCAATATCCCTGCCCTCCATCCCTTTGTATATTTGTGGCTTTTGGTTTTGTATTGCCCTTTTCTGGGGAAAAATTACTCTTTCTTTAAGGTATTCTAATTGACTCATGTTTTAAACTCAGAACCACTCTAGCTGTGAGCCTGCCACAACCAGAGGTAATGGAGCGTATTATCGTTTTCTTAGGAAGCACCTTTATGTAAGATGCGGGTGCTGCTTGACGCATCTAAAATCATGTTCTACATGTTTAAAGTTGAACATAAAAAAAAAAAAAAAGCAGCCCACCAAAATTTTGTGGTCACTAAATCTTTCAGTTTGTCTATAATAGACATTAAAAGGTCAAATGATTAAATATCTGGCTAAAAATGCTACTAAAATTTCGCAGCTCTGACTTTATGGTATCCCTGAAGTTCAGTGGTAGAATCTTTGCCTGGTATACAGGCGACCTGGGTTCAGTTCCCAGATGCTTGTACAACTACAGCCACGAAGGCACCAAACATCTGGATTTGGTCTGGCATTTGGGATCTGTCTTAGTGGCCTGAAGAGGGGTTGGAAGGCCTAGCAACCTCCATTCCTCCATGCTCTTCTCTAGGTGGATGTGTTTGAAGGTCTGGGTAATCTCTCATGCATACACCATGATCTTGAAGGATTGACCATTGTGCACCCCTCTCTCTTGTAATATTTATAATCCTGGGAAGACTGCCTACAGTATCATGGATTATTAATTAATTCATTTATACAATGCACTTACACCTTTTAATGTGTATTTATAAAAATATACTTGTCTCTCAAACTCTCCCTAAGCTACCTAAGTCAGTCTTTGGGAAGCTCTGGCTATGACTGCTTAAGTATTTATTTGGATGTGGTTGATTTTTTCTTAAGCAGAAGGCTTTTATGTTGCATTTTATGAACATTTACTGCCAAGCAGGAAAATTGTTTTGGTCTCTTAAAATACTGCTTAAGGTATACACTTTCTGACACTTGTTCATCCAAAATGTGTTTTTACTATTTTGCCATAGTACTATACTAGTGATAATTGCAAATTTTGTAATTGAATTACACAGCAAAATTGTTAGCATGATTCTTCGTGATAGTTTAGATTCACTTTGGGGGGGGAGGGAGGGGATTGAGAGATCAGGCTCACCACTTTTTTTTTTTCTCCCCCTCCTCCAGTGGAGCCTGTCTTCCTGGGCTGCTGCCAGGCTCCCTGTATGGGCTGCCTGAGTTGCACGGAGCCCAGTGCTTCATTCTGCTGCTGTAGGGCAGCAAACTAAAACTCCTTGGAGGTGTTTTAATTTGCTGTGCCCCAGAGTCATTTTAAGGCACGTTACTCTGCCAAATGTGCTACAGTGGCTGGAATTATTGCACAATATGCCACCACATGCAAACATCAACAATATTAAAGCAGTGCAAAAGCATTTAACTGGCTTTAAAGTGTCGTGTGCACATGCCCCTCATTTCATTTACACATGCCGGTAGTTTCAGATTTCCTCTCTGTTTGCCTTCTGATAACAAGCTTTAGGGGAGAGTTTTTTGCTCTTGTACTAACTGCATACACTGCCTCCTGCTGCTACTCCAGAATTTTGTTACCAAATCTGTGACACCCTAGGAGGCTTCTGTTGTGCCTCCCTCAGGGCTCTGACCCAGTACCCATACTCCTCCACTGCCACTGGATTTTCTCTTGCTCTCTCTTGTTGGTCTTGCCCCTCTTTAGCTGCTAAGCCTTCCTATGCACTTGCAAGCTGCTGCTATTAAAGGGGGCAAGACATTGCCTCCTGTCCTCTCTGGTGTTGTTCCAGCAGCTCTCCAGGCTGCTTCAGTCCCTGCAGGCAAGGCAAATTTTGTCCTTTTAACTCCTTCTTGTGTTTGTTACTCTCGCACAGGGCTAGGGACCCAGGTCTGAAGCCCCTTTGCCCGTCCCTCTGCAATGCCCGAGCCTTGGCTGCCACTTGTGGGAGGCAGTGCCTGCTATGGCCAGAGTGGAGTGCTGAGACTGGTTCCCCCTTTCCCACGGACACCACAGGTGGAGTGGAGCCCATGGAGGGTGGTGGGCTCTCCACCCTGCTGCCCTGCCCCTGGGGCCTCCACTTGTAGTAGTTGTACCCTATGAAGTGCCCCTCTCCATAATTCGTTTCATAACCCAAGGAGATGGCTATTTTGGGATGGCAGATACTTCCTTGTGAGGGCAGTGGAGCTGAAGCTTGCTGAGTGAAGGAGTTAACTTAGGACAATCTTGGTCTGTTCCTTGGAGAAAGTAGAAGCAGAGGGAAGAGAAACTCTATGCTCTGGGGATCATTTGCACATGGGTTTGGTACCTGTATATATTTTTGATTTTGTATAGCATTAACATTTTTATAAAAAGTTGTTATTTAACTTTGTTATTTAAGTGTCAAAAGTTGAACTTGGACTGCAGGGTGACTGTAGTCTGTGTCTCTTCCCCCCCCAATTACATTACATAATATGAAATAATTTGCCCTAAATATGCTTAAAGTTTTGGTTACCCTGAGGTCTGTTTGTTTGTTTGTTTACCTCATTATTAAGTCACCTTGCCTAGGGACAGAAATTACATATGAACAAGTATAAGTGACTGGAAACTGGTTCAAACCTGTAATGCAACAGAAGTTCAGTGCACATAAGCCTCTTTCAAAATGGCTGTAACCAGTTTAAGATAAACCTAAATTGATTTATTATCAGACTTAATTGATTTATGTTAAATTGGTTTATTGAACTTCTGTCCCAGATCCCTTCCAGATTCAAGTTTAACTCAGTCTCTCCCAGCATCCCATGATGCCTTGAGCCTCCCCTCAGGAGGGGTACAGGCTATCCTTAGCCCAAGCTGTCTGCCTCTAGTGCCCCCTGACTTCTGGCCTTAGCCCTGCAGGCATGTGGTTGCATTTCTGGGATCAAGCTTGAATTCCTGTTCACTTTCTTATTGGATGCAGCTTAGACTAACCTACAAAGACTGAATTGATTCAGCCGCTGGCTTTTTGACTGGCAGTACTTAGCTCTTACGTGTAATTGTGCCTTAGAATTACACTAGCATTATTATAAATGTAAGGACTTAATGCTGCAGCTTTTACTTTCTGCTTCAGCTTCTGATTTGGGTCACACAATTCATGTCCTTGTTTTAATCGGTTATTACCAATTTTAGGTCATGCATTGCTCAGAATAACACTTTTGTGTTTTGCTTTGTGTTTAAATTTAGTGATCTTTCACATGTCTAAAACATCTCTCTCACACACGTGTGAATAAGGCTGTATGGCTTGGTGCTCTGATAACACTTTGTTGCTTGAGCTTCACTTTACTTATTTGTATGTCATCAAAGCCAGATGTGTTCTCTGATTTTAATGGTGATATGTACAGTAGTTAAAAATATCTCAGTGGAACCCCTTTGGGTATGGGCTGTGAACATTTGATTTGAGTTACCCATGTAATCTAGCTATGAATATGCATTCACGCACACACATACATAATATATTATATAATGGGCTAGATTCTGACTTCTTACCAGGCTGCTTAAATCTGAAATTATTCCACTAACTTTGGTGGAGTGCTTCTGACTGATCTCTGCAGCACCGGGGTAAGTCTGGCCTACTGTTTGTAACTGAAAATCTGATATTAATTTCTAGTTAATGATTAAACTATTTTAGGATGTTGTCTGTTTTTAACTCCTTGAAATGTCAGAAGCCAAAATTTTAAAGATTTTTAGAAGCAAGGATTCTTTAGGGTGCTATCTTTTATTGGATCAATGGTATGGTTGGGATAGAATTAGTCAAGCTTTGGAGGGCAAGATGAACTATGCTAGATGGATGCTCCCCACCATACTGTACCTTAACTTCTCTTATTTTTAAAAATGGGTTAGTGGAAATCGTTTGCAAAAACAGTGCATTCTAGGCAGAAGAGTTTGGTTATTTAGCACAAGCAAAAACTATAGTGACCTTTTATATACTCATATTAACAAATTGATGGAGTCTGTTGTCACTCACTCCATGCATTAGGAAAGCTGTTATTTTACTTTTACACTGCTGAGTTGCTGATTAAAATTTTGTGATTAAGTGCAATTTTGGCAGTGAGATTTTTTTTTTTTTCCCAGTACCCTTTAGAAATAAAAATGAAAGCCTTGTGAACCTTTTTTTTGTTTTGTTTTTGTTATCCATTTTTATAGGGGAAAGAGTTGACAAGCCTCTGTTTTTGTTTTGTATTTACGTGGGGTATTTGGAAATGGCTTTTTTAGGTATTCTGTGGATGGAGTATATCCTGATGCAAGCATCAATAAATATAGTTGCATTAATTTTGTATATATCAATTTATTACTGTAACTAGTAAGTAGACATGTGTACAATAGCAGGAAGATTTCTCATATGGTACATAAGTCTAATAGCTCCTTTACAAAAGACTTCAATTTTTTAAACAGCTGCAGTATCTCTTAAAGTCCTGGAAATGTCAGCAGTGTAGTTCTGGTGTCCAAGAAAATAAATCTACCAAGATATTGTTTGTTATATGTAATCAGTAGTAGATTCAGGACTCCCTGCCCCAAGTCCATGAGCTTGTAGAGCCAGTTAAAGGCTTTTCATATCCATTATGCAACTTAGCTACCAATCTCCTTTGCAAAGTGGATTTTTGTGACCTGTTTTTCAGACTAGGTACAGATATTCAAAAAGCCTGAGGTGGAATTGATCTAAGTGTAACGGATACAAAATGTACAAGCCACTTTACTGGAAAAGTCTTCTAGTTTCATGTTGCTAGGTATTTTGTTTCTGCTGCAAAGTGTGCATTTAGTTTAAATATTATTTCTTTTTTTTATATGTGCTGTATTTAAGTCATATTTGCTGCATCTTGGCTGCTTGTGATCTGGAAAGAAGCAGGGCTGTTAGCATGAGGGCAGAACAGCCCCCTCCTGTGTCTTGATATCTACGGCTTTTGTTTAGGACACCCAGCTGTGTACTGTAAATAACAAAATAAATTAGTTTCAGTCACATAACAGCAGGGAGGATCAGACCCCCTAGCCACATTGGCTGAGCTGAGCAGTGTTCTTATTTAAATTAATTGGTTAAGAGAAAAAAACTTCAAGCCTGGAAGCCCCTGATTGAATGCTTGGGGTGATGTCACGCCAGGTGCATAGGAAGAAGGAATTGGGGGCTGGGGTAGACCTCAGGGAGTGCCTCATCCAGAAGAACCAATGCAAAGGGGAACCCTCAGGTACAGGGGGGAGAGAGAGAGTCTGGGACTCCCTCTTCTCTCCCTTTTGTCCCCTCTTTGCTTTGATGGATTTTGGGTGGTGGAATAATACTGTGAGGGTACTTTAATCCCTGGAGCAAACCACCAGGCTCTAATCCTGGTAAAGAATGGGTCAGGATTTGGAGCCTGGTCCCTGCTTTTGCTGTGGCTGTAGCATTTCATATGTCTTAAACTAGCTGGGTAGCTGAGTCCTTCTGCAGTTTGGGGCTGGCTTCCCTTTTGAGTTCTTTTGCACTTTTTTTTTGCCCCAGTTGGAGCTGTGGGATTTAGCATTAGTAATTCTGGGGTGCTGTGCACCTTCCCCCCCAAGCCACCATGTGGAAGTGGAAATTGCCATCCTATAGCCTCCTAGGGAGCAATGAGGGGCCCCTAGGACCTATACTCATTAGCCCAGGACAGCCCACTAGGAACTTTCATCCAGCCCATGGTGCCCACCAACTACTTGTACCCCACTTGACCCTTCCACCCACAAGGTGGAAGTGAGGTACCCACATATACACATTCCCTACCAACATGCCCTATTGTACCTCACTCCCACCCTTGTGGGCAGAAGAGCCTGGCCTGGCCAGTATGGAGCTACCAGGCAGGGCTGGTGCTGCTACTGCTGCAGCTGCTGGGGGACCTGCTCCACTGCAAAGCACCCTGTTCAAGTTTGCTGATGACACTAAGATGTGGGGGGATGTGGGCACAATAGAGGGGAGCAACAGGCTACAGTTGGACCTAGATAGGTTACAAGGATGGGCGGAGGAGAACAGGATGGGGTTTAACACGGACAAGTGTAAGGTGATGCACCTGGGGAGGAACAATCGGCACCATACATACAGGCTGGGGAACTCCCCTCTTGTCAGCACGGAGGTGGAAAAGGATCTGGGAGTCATTATTGACTCCAAGATGAACATGAGTCGGCAATGTGGGGAGGCGGTTAGGAAGGCCAACTGCACCTTGTCGTGCATCCACAGATGCATCTCGAGCAGGTCCAAGGAGGTGATCCTCCCCCTCTATGCGGCACTGGTCAGGCCGCAGCTGGAGTACTGCGTCCAGTTCTGGGTGCCGCACTTTAAGAGGGATGTGGACAGCATCGAGAGGGTCCAGAGGAGGGCCACTCGTATGATCAAGGGACAGCAGGGTAGGTCCTATGAGGAAAGGTTGCGGGACCTGAACCTGTTCAGCCTTCAAAAGAGAAGGCTGAGGGGGGATCTTGTGGCCTGTTATAAACTGGTTAGGGGGGATCAGCAGGCGCTGGGGGAGTCCCTGTTCCCCCGAGCGCCGCAAGGAGTGACCAGGAACAATGGTCACAAGCTGGCGGAGGGAAGGTTTAAGTTGGACATCAGGAGGCGCTACTTCACGGTCAGGGCGGCTAGAGTCTGGAACCAGCTTCCAAGTGAGGTGGTGCAGGCTCCCACCCTGGGGGTTTTTAAGAGGAGGTTGGATGACCACCTTACTGGGGTCATTTGACCCCAGTGCTCTTCCTGCCATGGCAGGGGGTCGGACTAGATGATCTGCTCAGGTCCCTTCCGACCCTAGAAACTATGAAACTTCCCTGGTGTCCTGCTTGCTTGCAGCACCAGGTAGGGAAGTGGTGGGGATGGGGGTGGCGGGGGGAGCTGCAGCTGCAGCTGGGCAGGCACATTGAAGCTGAAGCTGGCAGCAAGGTAGAGCCCATGCCTGGGGGATGATGGGAGAGCAGAGCTTGGGTGGGTAGGGTGAGAGTGTGGGGGAGGGTGGGGATTCCCCCCACGCTCCCCCATGGCCCAGTAGCAGGTGGTGCTTTGAGGAGCTCATGCCCACATGGCTCTGGCCAGCGCTGCACATTGTGGTGAGGAGCACAACCCCTATTGGGCCGCCTCTCTATTGCCAGTGCTGCGCATGCACAGCCGCTACACTTGCATACCACCTGAGGAAAGCTCCACGTGCTGGAGCCAGCCACCTCTGCATTCGCCGAGTAGCATGCATAGGGGTGCAGGTCCCTGGAACTAACCCTTGGGTAGGTTCACATGTCTCAGACTGCCTGGGCATAGGTGGAGTTTCCCCGGAGGGGGTGAAAACTAGAGACCTGTAGTTTGTAGTTGATAGTATTTTTAAAATTTACATTTTGTGTCTTCCTTTGTTTTCGGTAATAGAAGTCCTCTGTGTTTACACTACTTGTGAAGAAGAGGTTTTATTTTGGATACCAAATTCAGTGATCCCAGATTTCTGGGTGGGGTCTCTAGCCACAGTGAAGACTTATTGAGTACCCCAGAATTTGAACCCAGCCCTTGTTGCTGCCAACTGGTGCCTGCCAGATTACGTAAGTTAGGCAGTTTTCTGTAAGTGGTGTGGTTTAGATCAGTAGTGAACAGAACCCACATTCACTGTTTTTGGAGGGGAGGTAAAGGGAGCAAGGGCAAATCTTAGGCTGTGTTCTGCCATCTTTAAACCAGTCTGTGTGTTCTGTTATGTGTGCAGACCACTTTGTTATCACTTATGCTGGTAAAACTGTAATGTGATGATCCTAGCTTTGCAAGGAAAAGCTGAGATATGCAAAGTCTCTTTAGAACAAGGGTTCTTCATCCCAGCATTTAATTTACATAACATTGTAGTGGTTGGCTTGGTTTTTTTGTTTTTGGTTTTTTTTTAAATGTTCACTTGTAAAGTTAAAAATGTAGATGATAAAATATGAAAAGGATTCAGTTTTGTTTAAATATTTTGCTTTGCTTTACTGTCTCTCTCAAATTTTTTAAATTTTTTCATCTCTCAATTTCTGTTAGGTTTTTTTCTTCTCTCTCTTGTCTGTTTTTCCTTTCCCACAGTAACTAAGACTGCATTCTAGGGAATAGGCTTTAGAGTAACTCAAGGGGCTTTTTACAAACAATATTTTATTGCAGCTTTGTGTTCATATAGCAGAAGCAGTACTGTCTTCAGTGCATTTTTATTGTATGAATGGAACAGAACAAGTTGTAAGAGCATATATACCCAGAGGCATGCTAGTGCCCATCTCACAGATGTATAGCCTATCTAGATGACCTATGGTGCTTATTGAGACAAATGGGAATTCACATAACTCTCTTTTTGTCTGTACCTATCAGTGTGGTGTTTGTTTACATAGCTTTAGAGGATCATTTGTTAATCTGGTAATAAGCAAAAATAACTATTTTTGTGTGTGTGTGTTGTGTTTTTGTTTTTGCTTTTTTTTTAATTCTTGATTACATGTATAAAATCATCATACTATTTAGATTGACCTTTTTATTTAAATTTTTTTTACAGTGCTTCCTTCCCTCACCCCCCCACACTTCGTGCTCTATACTTTCATATAGCTTTTAGTACTGGCGGCCACAGGCTTGTGTTGAAATGTGATTATGAAGGAGGATCAAATGTCTTTTTTTGGGTGAGCTTATTTCAGCAGTTGCCTTTCTGACCATTCATCAGTTAAATGAAACAAACACACAAATCAGAAAAACAGGGTAGTTAAAAATAGTTTCCCACAAAATAAAGTAAGCAAGTGGTTTTACTACAAAAAGAAAAAACAAGGAAGAGATGTTTAATCTCTGTTTCTTCAACCTATGAAGATTTGAGAGAGAGAACAATCCTGTCACCCATATTCAGCGTTCCTGGATTATTTGACTTGTCTCTCTTCTCCCTCCTTCTCAGTTGAACACACTTGAGTTGCTGAATCTTGCTATCGCTTAATCTTACAGATATGTAATTTTTTTCTTCTTTTCCAAAATTTCTGATAAAATTGTAGGGTGCGTCCAGATGAGCATGCACATACAGTAGGTGGCATTGCGAAGCGATTTTTGAGGTGCTGCAAACTGCCCATGGTGCATATGCAACTGTTTGCTGCACTGATTATTTGCAGCACAGTGCCAAAATTTGGCAATGGGAGACTCCAGTGCCAAAAAAAGGCTGCCAAAAAACCCCCAGCGCTTGTGACAGCAGTATGTGCCTGGCCGAGGCACTGTTTGGCTGGCTTGGTGCTGCTGCTACCCTGGGAGGCCCCCAGGACCCCAGGTAGGCTGCTGGGGCCAGCACAGGAGCATGCAGGCAGGGGCATGCCCTAGGGCACACAGCAGTGGCACAAAAGTGCTGCTGCTATTTGTACTCTGGCAAATGTGCAGACCTGCATATGGGAGTGTGCCCCAAGGTTGCAATTCTTGTTGGCTGTTGTAAGCTCCTTTCTGCCTGTTTTTGGTTCTTGCTTAAATCTATCTGTCTTGTTGTTCCTAAATTAAAATTATTTGCCCACCACTCACTTTTACTAACTTTTTTTCCTTGAGATTCTCTGCATTGAGTGTTGTTGCAGTTTTGGGGTTTTTTTGTACTTGTGTGTGTCCTTTCATACTAAATCCACCTAACTGCTCTATGAACCTCACCTAGGTTCAGTTCCTCTTGATGTTTTTTGTTTGTTAAAAGAGCGAACACTTACAATATAGTCCTCCTCATATGAATAAGAATTGGCTGCAGGTAAATCGTCTACTCACTGTAAGGATTCTTGTGTTGTTGTTTTGGACATTGTCAAGACTCCATCCTAGTTTTCCCTCTCTTGTATTAAGGAAGGTTTCTTCTTGGAGGAATCTAGAGCAAGTTAATTTATTAAGACCTGGAGTTTAGGGGTTCCAAACATATAGTATGGGATCATAACTAACAATGGAAAGTAATATTTGTATATGAAACATGGGGGGAAAAAAGACTACATTGCTGGGATCAGTTGCAATGTCTAACTAATACAAAATTCTATTGAATTAAATCTTGTTTGCTGCAGCCATCTTTTATATAGTATAAGAGGCATGTAGGATACATGAGAGAAGACATTTTTTCCTTTTAACACCCAACAGTATATAGCATTGAAGAAAAATAGATGGAAGACTGACATGCCTGACTTCTAGCATACCCTTTTTGTCTACTACCCTAGGAAAACTATTAAAGGTTTCACCCTTTGAAGATGTGATCCCTATAGTGCTGCCAAGATAACTAAGCCCTTGTTGCCCTGCTGAATTGAATACTTGATCCATAGCTTAGGTTGCACTGCATTTTTCAAAATATCAGAAACTAACCTAAAATTTAATCTTGTATATCCCCATTGGGTTAAACGTAGTATTTTTATATAACTCTCTTGTAACCATGCTTATGTTCTGCATATTTGACTGATACTATTCTGTAATGGTAACTGATTAGTAATGAGTAACTGCTAGCTGCAGACTCATTAGTATGCAGATTTGAGGGGCTACTTGCACCTGTCTTCATTATTTGTGATTGGGGGTTGTGATGTTTAAGTATAAAGTGTACAGTTGTAAAGGGAAGATGGATCAGATTTTGTCCTGTGGGGCTGTGTCCAGATGTGCGTAGACATTTGGTTCTTCAGGAACAATTAGTGGCAGTGCACCTTGTGCTGCCACTAGTTGTCCCCAGGGAATGCTGGGGCACACATGCTCTGTGTGGCAAGCTACCCCAGCTGGGGTGGGGGAAGCTGGGGTCAACATATTTGCTTGTATATGGGAAAATACAAATAGGAATGTGAAATTTCAAGAGGAGAACGTAAGTTCAGAGAGCTGCGAGTAATTCCAAAGATCATCACAACAAAGGCCATTTGCCTTTTGGAGGAGAAAAGAACAGCACAACATCCTAACAGACATATTTTAACTGTGGTAAATCATTCATAAATATAAATGACTCAACTATTTCTTTAGATACTTCTTTCAAACAGTAATAGAAAAATAGGAAGAGGGGGAAAAATTGCAATCTGTTGAAAACTATTACTTTTCGTAAAAACCTACTGTATTTGGAAGAAAACCAGCATTTAGCATCTGCCTTCACTGAAACTAATAAAAGTGAGGGGAAAAAATAAGCATCTATGTAAAATTTTGCAGGGTTGGGACCTAAATTTAATGGAGAAAAATATCCCAGGTATATTATCTGGTTACTGGAAACCTTTTACTGTTGAAAGACTTCTTGAGGATGTCTGTACCATCAGAGTATTATATTAAGCAGCACTGCAGTGAAGTATAACATGATGACTCCACGTGCATCACCTCTCTACATGAAGGCCAGGAGTTGGAGCTGCTGCAGAGGTGCCCTAATAACCACTCCCTAACTGTTGCTCTAAGGTACCTGGCTAGATTAAATCCTTTGCCAGGTACAGCATGCATAGAATATGTGTGGCCTTTCACTGTGGGCAATCTCTAGACCATTCCTTTTCATAGAATAGGTACGTCCCTAGCTGTTGGTACATTAAGAATGTAATTCTGATGCTCTGGAAAATAAAGCACTGTGCTATTTTAGAAAGATTAATTATGACATTTGTTATTCATAACCGGTTAATTGATATCTTAGTATGAGACAAAGAGAAAGTAGTGTATCTTTTCAAACTGCAGGATGAGAGTCCCTTGTGGGTGGTTTTTTTTTTTTAAATAGTATTTCTTCTATAAAATCATAGGATCATGGAATGTCTGCTTGTTGTTTTTGTTTCCTGTAGATGGACTTAAAGCAGTGGCGGAGCCAACGTGGCTGAAGACAGGCCAGATGAAGGGTATGGGCTTGTCTGTGGGCTGGATAGGTGTCTGCACACCAGGATTAGGCCCCAGGCCCAGAGCTGCCCCTACCACCTCTGCTGTTGGGGGTTGTTCCCTGCTGCCCCAGGTCACCCCACCTGGTCCCATATGTGAAGCTTGGGTTGTGAGGTCCACATACCACCTTTGCCTGAGCCTGTGTACCAGGACTGGTCTCTGGAAGCACCGCGTGGCTTCTACCCAGACCTGCACACCTGGCAAGGTGCCACAGGGCTCCCCACAGACCTTTTAGGGTGCTGCCATGGATTGGATCTGGCCCATCCCATGAGCTGGTGGTTGAACACCCCTGGACTAGAACACAAAAATAGGATTTTAATAAAATTCTTGTTGCCTTGTACCTTATGCAATTGAAATGTAGGATTTTCTTTTTGCAGGAGGGATTTGATGACCAAGGGTAAATGGCTATCTATGTTAGCTCCCTCCCCCCAATATTAGTCAATTATAGCAGTTCTGCAAATAGTTTTGATTGAATCTGCAACTGGCTAGACAAATGACGTAATAGCTAGTTCCTGGTACTTCCTGCCCCGAATGTTTAAAAAATAAACAAAAAGAAAGCTTAGGTGTTCAGTTTCAAGTTTTTTTATTTTCCCTCACGTTTTCTTTATTCAAACAAGATGTATAAAACCTGGCATTTTATATTTTGCATACGTGGATTTCTTTATCACAAGATGTTTAAAAAGTGTTAATAAAATGTTTAAACAAACATATATAACTATATATTAATTTTTTTTTTTCACCCACATGATTTTGTGATTTTTATAAAAGGCACTGAATATGTGTAACAGGGACTGGAGATTTTCTTAGTCTCCAATTCATGGAACGCTTTCTATGTTAAATCATCAATATGTTAGGATGAACATGCTTCAAATCCTAGAGTATTACAGAACTGCTTAAATTATTGCACATTTTGTGAGTTGGTGTGTTAAATAGTTCCAAACCTCTGTGAGGTTGTCTGAGAACCCTCTTAAAGGCAGTTCCTTTGCCCAACTATCACGGTATAATCTAGAAAATTTTTTATGATTTCCATTAAACTGCCAAATGGACATTGAGTACCAAAATATAGTGTGAATCAGACCTGTTGCAAATTTAGTATGACTGGTAAAAAAAATGTTATAGCTATGAGAGCACTTGTTTTCTGGAGAAGCCAGAATCGCATGTATTTTGTGACATATTGACTAGGGATTAGCTGTTTACTTCTTTATATGGAAGCATCTAAGTTAAAGTTTTCTTTGCTATTGATCTTCATTGCTTCTGGAATATCTTAATTCCCTTAACCCAAAACATCCAAGTTCTTATCAATGGCAAGTTGCAGGAAATTATCTTGGGCACAAACACTTTGGGTGCCTATATACTTGCATTAAGGCTGCTCTGATGTACTGTAATTACAGCAAGTCAGAGCAGACTCAATTAAGGGTGCATGGATAGAGATTTTTTTTGGGGCTGATACCGATAGCTGATTTTTGTTTTTGTTTTTTGTTTTTTTTTCCTCTTTTAAGGAGGCATATTGGCTGATACCGATTTGATTTCCAATACACAGCCTGGCAGGTTGAAGAGCAGTGTCTGGCTGGTAAGATTGTTGTGGTGGAAAGGGTGGGGGAAGAGAGAAGGGGTATGGGGAGTAGATGGAGGCCCCTGTGGTGAGACAGGGGCTGGGGCAGGGCGCAGGACAGAGCCACAGCTTGTCTGGGTGGGGGCGGCTCCCACTTCTGCCTGGATGGGGTCTGGGTGGCTGCCACTGTGGGCTGGAGCCAGGGGCTACGCTGGGCTTTTTCCGATGGGGGCTGGGGTGAGCTGTGGGGTGAGCGGTGGTGCTAGGAGGGGTGGTTGGAGGGGCTATAGTGGATTTTGGGGTGGCTGTAGCTCCCCCCAAAACCCCCTCCCAGCACCGCCACTGCCTGCCCTGAGCACACTGCTGTTGTCCTCCCTGTAGCCCGGGTCCCAGCCCTCAATGGCAGCCACCCCACTCCACGCAAATGCAGGGGCATGTGCCTCCCCCCCCCCATATCCTCCTGGGATATGTGCAGCAGCAGGAGCCATCATCCCCTCCCCACGCCCACCACAGAAGCCATGGCTCTTTCCTCTACCCCTCCCCAGCTGGGCAGTGCTTGCCCCAGCCCTACTCCCTCCCTCACTGCAGAGGCCTCCATCTGTCATTCCCCCCCATACACCCCTTCTCTTCCACCACCCTTTCCGCTGCAACAGACTCCTCCAAGCT
>NW_017729029.1:72561023-72562740 GCF_001723915.1 Gavialis gangeticus | reverse complement strand
CCCTCACTGCAGAGGCCTCCATCTGTCATTCCCCCCCATACACCCCTTCTCTTCCACCACCCTTTCCGCTGCAACAGACTCCTCCAAGCTGCTGTGCTGCAGTCCTGGCCCCATGCATGCTGCAGCTGCACATATACAGAGCATTTATTGGCCACATTAGGCAAAAAAGGTGATTTCCGCTATAGTAAATTTTCTTTATATTGATGCTGATCCGATATCAGACTGATGTATTGGTGGCCCTCTACACTCAATTTATTGAGTCTGATGGACGATGGTAATTACTAGACTCCAGCATCACATATCAGCCTTTGCACACGGAGTAATGGCTTTAATTAATGCCACCATTTTTCAGTGCAGGGAGGCTGATTTTACACGTGATGTTCCAGACGCTTTAATTAGAGCAGCTCCAAGAGCCACTCTAAAGGCTTCCCAGAGCACGTGTATAAAAATCCATAGATTGTGGAGGACCTTGGGCAAATACTGATGGGTCAACTTTTAAGTGCCCTCTAATAGTCAGGAACTGTATTAGAAAGTGAAAGATAATCCATAGTTCCAACTCCAGGAGACTGCTTCGTTCTGTATATGTTGAATATACAGAGGACTGATTCTTGTTCCCTCCCTAAGAAGGGGTGCCAATAAAATGCAAGATAATAATAATAAAAAAATGCTGTTTAGAACAGTTACTGACCTTTTTGTCTTTAAGCATGAAAAACCAAGTCTGATAAAGGTATTGGACTGCATTAAAAACAGCAGCCTTCAGAAGAAGGCAGAACTCAAGAGAAATTGATGAAGATGGGTGCCAGAGGCTTATTTCTGTAAAACAGTGGTCTCCAACCTTTTTATGGTGAAGATCACTTTTTGAAAGTAAAGGTCAGTCTAGGATCTACCATGCCCCTACTGGGTTGTGTGTCCCACCATCGGGTGGGCAAGGAAGCAAGGTTCAGCTGAAAAAAAAATGTAGAAATAACAGTTTATAACTGTACGTAGCTGAGGAAGTGCGTAGGGCTGCAGGGAAGCTGTGCTGGGGGCTCTGGGCAGCTACAGCAGGGGAGAAGGGGCACACATGTAGCCAGGATTGTAACCCAGATCCCACGTGCTCAAGGGGCCGCTCAACCCTTCTGCGCCCCTAGTCATGCTAGGGGCGTAGGGGTGGGGCTCCCGCTGCGGGGTGCAGCCCGGCAGAGGCCTCTGCCCCCCACCACCTGTGCTTGGGGGTACAGCAGGTAGCCCACAGCAACAGCTGTCTCCATCCTGAGCAAAGGTGGGGTACAGCACAGGCCCCCGAGGCCTCTCTGATCAGATCTTCCCAGACCCAGTCGGACTGCGGCCCAACCATGCTTGGATGCTGCTTCTGCACTGAGCTGCATCTGCCTGGTAGCTGAATGCACATGGCATCGGGCCCAAACCTGGCTGGGTCTGGAAGTCTCCGTGATCCAGGGGCACAGCGGGGGTGTGTGTTGGGGGGGTGCTGCTGCTTCCCTCTCCCACTGATAGACCTGCTGGGGTTGGGGGTGGTGGGTGTGAGCATGCACACACATGTCTGTCCGCCCCGCCCCCCCCGGCCCAGGATCGATCTAAAGTTCCTGGATTGACCAATTGATCATGAGCTCCAGGTTGGTGACCACTGCTGTTTGAAGTGAAGAGACAGAAAAGAAGTAACCTTCTGATTCACAGGATTCAAGGGGGCCGTGGGGAGAGAGATTTGACGGTGGGGGTC
>NW_017729029.1:72556577-72561012 GCF_001723915.1 Gavialis gangeticus | reverse complement strand
AGATCTACAAGGTCCCTTCCAACCCTAATTCTATGATTCTGTATGATTCTATGACTATGCTCATATATTTGAGACCCTGACAAGAGTAGTCATCACTCGTACAGCATGTTTTTTACGATTACACCCTCTTCCCCGTTTCCTTTTAAATATTTGGGAGAGGTAGAGTGGGAAATTTGGAATCAACTTTTTCTAAAACATCTTACCTAAGTGTTTTGCTTAACCTACTTTCTGAAATAATAAATATGGCCTTGCCTATTTCCTGGTCCATTATGGCTATAACAACACTCTCTTACCCCAGTACTGTACTTTTTATTTATTTTTTTATATAAAGTGCCAAGACCTTTTTTTATTATTTGTGCTTGTACCTTTGAACTATCTAGCCACTTCATTTTCATAGAAATGTTATCTTCTATGGAACAAAGTAACATTTAGTTCAAAAGAGTTCTAAGAATAGTTGCGTGCGCAAAGGCATGTAGTAGTGTTACGCATCACCTTCTGAAAGAAAGTCACCTGAGAGATTGTTTGTACATGGAAAGCTCTCAAAGGTTATTTATTGGATTCAAGACGGAACTGTGACCTGGGAATAAAAATGATCTCTAGTGTACTGTAACAGACCATCAAAAAAGTCATATAAAATACATGATGAAAACTTGGAGTGAAAACTAGACATATGATATATTACTGCTGACAACTTCATGGTGTTAAGCACTAAGTTTCTTACCATTTTGTAGCAATATTGGAATTTGTACTTGATGATACACTTCCTGGCTGTATTTCTTTTTTTAACTAAAAAGATTAAATAGTGAAAATAAGGAAGGTATTATTTCTGTGTGGTGTCATTTTGAGTATAATGTGGTGAAGTTTCCTTTTTGGTGGGGTTATAGTTGACTGTATAAGCACCCTAACAAAGTGAATTCAACCTACAAAGTATAACTGCTTGTATTTTTTTAAACTTTTACCAGTGTTCCAGTGTTTTGTTTAAAATTCCAGTTAGCAGCTGATTTCTTGTTGATCTCTAGCTAAATGCTAAACCCAGTTATTGAAACAAGCTTTAAATTCAATGTATTTTACTTTTAAATGTTCAGATACTAAACCAAAGGCTGGCAATGTCTTTTGGGCAGAATGCCAAGAACCCATGTAACCTTGACTTAAGATGTTGGTGTGCTAGCGGTGGATGGTGGGGTACCCACGAGAGGCCTGATCCTTGTTATGGCAGTGCATCCTCAGCTCCTTCCCTGCCATCTGCCCCCAGGCATGTATGCACCTATTGTCAGCAATGAGCAGGGCTGGGACTCTGGACCCTGGTGCACTCACTTGCAGCCTTCTGGCTGCCTGCCACAGCTGGCCCAGCTTCTGGCCTTGCCCCTGGCACCTGCCATGGAGCCTGGGCTGCGTGCAGCAGGTGGTTGGGAGTATGAAAGCAGCTGCACCAGGATTTGCAGAGCACTAGCTCAGCTCGTTCCTGGCAGTGGGTACATGCCAGACTTTGGGGCAGGTGGTAGGGAAGGGGCCAGGGCTCTATTGCCAAAACCAGAATTGGGCCCCACCATCTCCCCTGAGGCACGTGTGCTAAGCAAAATGCCTTTGCATGCCACTTTGGCACGTGTGCTGGGGGTTGCCTAGCCCTGTACTAAATCTTCCTCTGATTGTTTTTTCAGCTTTCCAAATGCATATTCCAAGAAGTTAAAAGGCATTGTGCATCTAACAGACAATAACAAGATATTAGATATTTTAATAATCTCAGTAATTCAACCTAGAGATTGTAAAAATGGTATTTTTAACTTCTTAGTACCTGTGTCACTCATGTGAATGTTGTTCTTTTCTAAAGTAAAAATAAAATCATCAGTTTGTTTGTTTGTTTGTTGAGATGAGTGAACGTCCTGACACTACAAATTTTAGAGGTGCACCAATATATCAGATTGGCACCAATAAAAGGAAAACTGATATTATTGGAAATCAGCTTTTTTTGGCCTGTGTAGCCAATTTAATGTCACCAATTTTAAATGCCACGTGTGTGTGCAGCCACAGCATGCAGACGGCCAGGAATGCAGCTCAGCAGCTTGGAGATTAGCATCTGGCTGTTAAGTCTGTGGGAGAGAAGGGGTGTGGGGGTGTAGATTGAGGCCCCCATCGTGAGGAAGGGAGTGGGGCAGGAGTAGGTGCTGCCCAGTTGGGGTGTGTTGTGGGACAGCTGCGGATGGCTTGTCCAGGGTGGGAGAGTGGTAGTGGCTCCCCAGTACTGTGTGCACCCCTGGGGAGGCATGGAGGCTCTATTCCCCCTGGATTTGTGCACGGGGCAAGGGTAGGCTGCCCGCTGTGGGCTTGAGGCCAGGGGCTGTGCTGGGCCCTTCCTGGCGGATGGGGCTGGACTTGGTGGGGATGGAGCAGGTGGTAGCAGTGTTGGAAGCAGGGGGGCTTGCGCTGGGCTTCTACCCATCCCAGCGCTGCTGCCGCCTGCCTTCCTGCCATGAGCTTAGCCCCAACCCAGCCCCACACTGGGAAAGAGGCCAGTGCAGCCCTTGGCCCTGAACCTACAGTGAGCAGCCTGCCCTTTCCCCGTGCACAAATTCAGGGGGTACATGCCCCCATGCTTCCCCTTGGGGAGGCATGCAGTGATGGGAGCTTCTGTCCCCCCCGCCTCCACACACACTGCCCAGATGAGCTGCCCACAGCAGTATTGCATTCATTGCCCTGGCTGGGCAGCCCCTGCCCCTACCTAACCCCCACACCCTCTCTCACCATAGAGGCCTCAGTCTCCCCCTTCCACAGGCTTACTAGCTGGATGCTGCTTTCCAAAGTGCTAGGCTGCATATCATCTATCGGATTGGTATTGGCCAATATGGCTGGCTAATAATCGGCCATTGGTTTCGGCCAAAAAAAAATCTTCATCGGTGCACCCCTAACAAATTTTATTCAGACCAGAAATCTTGTGAGATGCCAGTTGCTAGATTGAGCTATTAATATGCTTTGCAAGCAGAAAATATATTTGCAAGAATAAGCAAGCGGAAAAACAGATAAGCTGTTGACTTGTCCTCTGATTGCAACTATATATTTAAAGCATGGGGGAAGTGTTCTAGGTTCTATTTAACCAAACTTTAGTGGATGCCTTTTTATGAGCTAGGTTGGGTTAGTTGTGCATGTTTTATTCATATAGCTATTGTAAATCATAACTTATGCTTAAAAGCAGTAGTCTTGTGAGAAATGAGGCAGGAGAAGGGGACCTACATAGAAGCAATATTGTGTGGGTTTGTGGTTAATTTCCTTCCACTATAATGAAGTGTCTTGTGGGAGAGAGTATATATCTGTTTGTTTAATGAGAGTAGAAGGAAATTATCCTTTCAGAATTAAAATAAGAGATTTTACTATTTTTGCCAAAATGACTAACCCTGGTAATTGCTACTGTGAATCACTCCCTCTGTTTCTCTTTATGCTGGCTATTAATGTTGTCTAGCAATTTTTCATTCTGCAATGGAAACTTGTCTTAAAGACGAATACAAATAATGGATTAGTGCAGTGCTCTGCCATAGGTATGACCACTAACTAGCAACTGCAACAACAGTGTGTTTTAGTGCAAACCAAAAGTTTGTCCAATGGCTATATAGTGACTATGCCAGGGCTAGGTTAGAAGCACTCAGTACAGTAGGAAGCTAATAATGTGGAGGTGGAGATATCTTGTGTATTACTGCTCTGCTCAGGTCTGGTGTTTCTAGCGATCTAAAAAAATATCCCCTTTATTGAAGGAAAAAAAGCTGGAAGAAATGTAGTTGGAGCACCTGAGCCTTACTGTACCCCATCTTACCTGTCTGAGGCTCGTGTTTATTTTTTCTCCAGGCATTGAATTTACTTGAGGGCAGGTTACAGGGAGGGTTTTATTACAGAGCAAGTGGGAATGTAAATTGACAGTGAGCTTCTAGTGCTTTAACCACCATCCCATAGCTTGGGCATTATCTAGTCCCTTCTCCAGTACTCCTTTTGAGGCTGACTTTGGAGTTAGGAGGAACAGAACAAGCTGGAGGGTGTATAGATCAGTGAGATGCCTGGAAGTGAGGAGCCCTGGGTTTTAGCTGAAGCCAATCTCCTTCAGGGGCAGAACATTCCCTACTGGGTTTCCCTGCGTTTGTTCTGCTCAGTAGTTATGAAAAACAGTGGTCAGTGCTCAGCGCTCAGCTTCAAAAGGAGTTCTGGTGAAAGGACCGGATGATGCAGAAGCTATGGGATGGTGGTTAAAGCACTAGAAGTAGCTAGTTCATTGTCAGCTTAAATTCCAACTTTCTCTGTAATAAAACTTCCCCTGTAAGCAAGCGTCAAGCAAATTCAGTTCCAGGAAAGTGAGGCTAAGGACAGACATTACATATACACCGGTTTAAGTGATCAGAAACTAGTTTAAACCTGTAACAGAACAGAAGCTCAGTGCACATAAACCTGTTTCAAAATG
>NW_017729029.1:72547267-72556286 GCF_001723915.1 Gavialis gangeticus | reverse complement strand
AACCTGTTTCAAAATGGCTGAAACTGGGTTAAAATAAACCTAGTTGAATGTAGCAGATTTAACTGATTTGGGTTAAACCAGTTTATGTAATGTCTGTCCCAGACCCCTTCCTGGTTTAAGTTTTTAAATTGGAGTACCCTGGCATCCCAGACGCTTTGCACCCCTGGGCTGGGCTGGGCTGGGCTGGGCTGTCTGCTGCAGAGAGTAGGGCTTGTCCTGCCCCTCTGTTCTCTAAGCAGAGCTCTGGCAGAGATTGCAAGCACAGAAGCACAGCAAGATCTGCCTGGCTTTCCCTTGTTTTTCCCCTCCCCCCAACTTTGCCACTTGCTGCTCAAGCAGGGATCCCCCTTCCCTCCCTCCCATCTCTTATCTCCCACCTCCCACAGCATGGATGGACCCTAGCCAGTATGTGGTATGCTAGCTAATGCTGAGAGGTGTGCATGACTCCAATTCATTGGGAGAGGACACTGTTGGCTTAGGGATTATTAGAGCTAATCAACAGATCAGCTGGTAATGTCCCTCTGTTCCTTCCTTGGAAAAAGCTGTTTAAGAAGAACTTGAGGTAATGAAAAGCTTTTGATTTCTTGATGGGCTGCTGAATGCTGTTATCAGCTTGTTGCCTCCCTCATGTGTCAGGTTTGCTGCAGACAGTATGAAGAAACAGGGAGAGGGAGATGTGTTGATGATACTGGGCCTTTCAGATGTATGCACTGTGGCCCCCTCCCCCTTTTGCCTCAGAGTGCTAGTCCGGGCCTAGGGTCTGGTAACACTCATGTTCCTTGAGCAGTGAGCAGAAAAGCCTGGGACTGTGCAGGCAGGCTGGGGGTTTAAACCCCTCCTTAATGAGAGCATCCTGCCAGGGCCTGGCTATTCCCCCCCCTCAGCTCAGCACTGGAAGGGAAAGGAAGGCTGCTTTAGTGCCCCCTGGCTTCTAGCCTGAGGATATGCCTGCATTTCTTCAGTCCAGAGGGAATGTCTATACACTTGCATATAGGTTCAACCTAGGCAGGTTAGACTAACCTGCAAAGATTGAATTGATATAAGGCTCAGGCTTTTTGAATATTTATCCCTAGGCAGAGTAAACACTAGGCTCAGCTAGATAAAAAGGAGTGCAGTAATGCTTAGCCCCAAACTCTTCCTGAATGCTACTTCAGTCCCCCTCCCCCTGCCTTATTTCGCTGTTGTATCTTTTGCTTCCTGGCCTCATCTGCTGCTCTGGCTTCTGCTTCCTTCCCTACCTGCTGCCCTAATCCTGTTTTCTCCCCTCTGTCTGCCATATGCTCCATAGAGGCTACACATGCCAATGGTGGTGCATGTGCCACAGGTAGGCCACTCTTTCCCCTAAACGCACAATTATTGAGGCTAAAACATGTAACAGCTTTCTCCTTCCTTTCTTCTTCCTCCCAGTCACTTTTTCTTTCTGACTTTGAACTCAAGTAAGTGTGAACCAGAGCTAAGTGTGAATGTACACAGATACATGTTTGGCCAGTGCATAGTCTACATGCATAGGCTTAACCATTCAGAACATGAAGCTGAGACCAGAAATGGCCAGGTAGGCCTGTAGAACTTGCTCAGTGTGCATTAGAGGGTGATATTCACAAAATAATGTAAGTGTATAAATTCTGCTTAGTTCTAAGGTAGTCATTCACTAAGGTGGTGATGAGTCCTATTTTCATTGGAATAGTCTCGCTGCCCATTTTTTAAGACTTTGGGAATTATGGTCATCCAATAACTTGCAAAAACCCTTCATTAACCATTAAAGGCAAGTTTGGAATCAAATTCATAAGATGGCTTGACACACAACCATGGACTAAGAACTCTGATGCTGACTTTATGACCTATTATCTAACTGAATCCTGAAATTCTCCCTTCACACTACAGGTGATAATGACTCTTCTCCCATTTGATCTTGGTCTCCCATTAACCAAACTTCTTTTTTTCTGCTAATTGTTTGTCTGCTGTCTCTGAGAATTTCTCTCCAATTTCACAACCCTACTCGCTGTTTTTAATCATCAGTGTCCCTGCTTCTTTCTCAGACTTGCATTCAAAAGAGTGTTTAGCTTTTTCTCAATCATCATGCTTTGGGTTCAATAAAAGATATCATTTAAGTTCTTGCCTCTCATAATTCGTGGACCATCATGGTTACAACAGCTTACTAACACTACCAAGACATCATGGGCACCTACATTCACCGCCCCCAACCTATTTAAGTTCTTAATAGTCGGCCACTGTCTGTTCCCTGAGTTGCTAGCATCTTGGCTTAGTTCAACGTTTACAGGCATATTTTTATCGTCTAAGACTGTCTTTTAGGTTCATCTTAGATAATTTTGGAGGGGCTTGATCTCATAAGTGTACTTTAAGTATGTCTAACACCTGGACATTGAAAGCAACCAAGAGTCCTAGATTCAGTGCCAAAAAAGGTAGATGGTAGTGGCTACTTTCATAGTAGCCTATGGTAAGGGCTCTTGTCCAGGAACTGAAACCTGTGTTCTGTGGCACTCTCAGTCTGAGTGTATTCACACACACATCTTGCAGGTCCCTAATTACCAGGGTATATGTAATGTTTCACTTGCATCCCAATTCTAGAACTATTTCCGTTTCTCAGGCAATGACTACCTAATGAAAAATCTGTAAATAATCCTAGAATGCAGGACTCTCTCCTTGCAGGGGAGTGCCTTAATCGCTGGACTTGATTGTGCTCCATCTTGCTTTCTCTTGTCACTCTTACTGTTGTGTAACTTTGTTCCTGCTGGCCTAGTTTTAACAGGAGGGGTAGAGCATGCGATCAGCCAGGGCTGGACCCCAAGGGGGGTGAGGGCAGGGTACAGCATGGATGCTCCTTTTAGGATTAATTTAGGAACTTGACAGAAGTATTCAGATGTGCTCTGTTAGGCATTTTCTTCATGGTTCCTGGACACCCCCAACCCCTCCAACATATTTATAAGTTTCTAACTCATACCGCTGTTGGTAGAATTTGTTTTAGTAAAGGTCTAGTGGAGTTTTTAAATACAAGTCAGTTCTTTCTTTTCTTTCTTTTAAGTTACAGTACCCATTTAGTATATGAAGTACTTCTTGCCTTTTTGAAGGTAGTGTTTGTATACCTGAACTTCTGGATTTAATTTTCAAGTGCTAGGAATACCAAAGCTTATCTTTTTAACCCTTTGTTTAGCTTTGACTAGTTAGAGCAAAGAGAGGGAGGTTCTGCAAAAGTCCTAATTTTTCCGTTGAAGTGTGATCACTTTCCTAGAATTTCAGTTTTTCAACCAACTATGAGGTCTAGCTATAAGTGGGGAATTGATCCTGCCCTGGTATATTTTACTACTTCTGGAGACTTTTCCATTTTTCATGAGTAGGGAGAATTTGTCCCATACCAACAAGAACCACAATCATATTGCTGGTATCTTGAAAGGTACAAAGGATAGCGAAGGTGCTCAGGTGTCATTTACAAGTGAATGCAGCAATTTAGTAATGATTTAAAACTATTCATTGGAGGGAAGCCAACTGACTTCCTAAACTAATCCATGAGCCACCTATGCTGATTGCAACTTAACTCATTGGTATTAACCTTGGGCATCCCATTCCTCCTCCTTATTTGTACCTTGGTATAGGTTCCATCTTCACCATGTGTATTTTTGTACAGCACCTAGGTCAGTGATGCCATTGTCCTGAATTTTTTGGGGCCTTTTGAATGCTTCTGCAATACAAATAGGTATTTTTAAATTTTCTCACTTTCTCGCTACTGAAGTGATACAGTTTCTGTGGAACAGTATGACAGCATTGCTATCCCCCACTGTCCCAAAAATCGAGACTAACTCTTAAAAATCAGGAGATACTATTTTTGAAGTGTGTGTCTGGGGGCTGGGAGTTGCTTGTGAAGGTGTGAGGGGCTGTGAGGAGACGCACAGACAGCACCCAACTGGTAAGTAGAGGGAAAGGGGTGGGGGGCATCTTGAGGCCTGCGCAGTGAGAGAGGGAGTGGGGCAGGATCAGTGGTAGGGGTGAATTGGGCCCCAGGTCTTAGGCAGGCTATGCAGAAGTGTGTGTGGGGGGGGAGCTCCGCACAGTAGTATGAACCCCTGGCGGAGGCATAGGGGGCACATGTGCCCTTGGAGCAGAGGCGGCCTGCCCACTGCAGGCTTGGGGCTCTGCTTTCTGCTGCTTTTGCCTCAGGAGCTCAGCCGTGCAATGCCGTTGCCACCTATTGGGTGGGCAGGGCGGGCTTGCGATGCAGCATGTCTCCTGCCCATCTGGCAGCAGGAAATGCACTGGCGTTGAGTGGCTGAGTTCCCAGGGCAAAGGCAGCAGAGTGCAGAGCTCTGAGCCTGCAATGGGTAGCCCACCTCTGCCCCAGGGGTGAGGGGTACATGTTCCCATGCCTCCCCTGGGGTTGCGTGCTGCTGTGAGGAGCCACGCCCCCCTTCCTATGCCTCTGGACAACCTGCCTTGACCCTGGGGCCTCATTTTACCCCTGCTGCTGCTCTTATTCCACTTCCTCCCTTGCTGCAGAGGCCTCAATTTTCCCTTCCACAGGGTTATTACCAGTTGGGAAAATCCAGAGATCTGAGGGACCGATTTGGGAGATCATGAATCAGAGTTTTTTTTTTTTTACATAGGAATCCTGAGTCTTGCAATAGTTTTGTGACAATTGGCATTACTGGTTACTGAATATCTGACAGCTGTACCAGTCTGTCCTGTCTCTCTTCCTTTATAATTTCCTTACCCCCATGCTCTTGTCCTCTCCTGTCCTCATCACCTCATTGATCTACTTAAAGTTCACCAGGCCTTCCCTAACATTGTTCTTACAGACAAGGGAGCTTTACATTTTAAAATCTTTGAGGACCATGCAGTTCTAGTTATTCACTTGATGCTTGGTTTCACTATATAAATTGTTGGGATACTGTCCTGTCCTGTATGGCCAATTTCATTTGCCTATCTTCAGATCTATGAATCCAGTGGGAATGAAACAAGTGACAGGTAGCATTAGCAATGAAATGGTAGTAAAGATTTGTTACTGGATAAGTCTCTCTTGTTTTCAGTGGCTGTCCTTTGCAGATTTTTTTAGGGAAAGGCAGTTCAAAACATCATTCTCCCACAAGGGGACAAAATTAATAATAGTAAAAAACTTCTTTTCAACTAATAGAAATGGTAAGGTGTTTTGAGTCCACAGAAAGAGCTATAGGAAAAAGGGGTAGAACATGAATAAGTAAAATACTGATAGAACTTTTTGACATTACTATTAGTGCCCAGGCTGAAGCACTGTATGAGCTGAAGTACTGTCCGATGGTAATAGGCTGAGACTCTTGAGCTGTTGCTACATCATTTAATTTGACAGGATTTTGGAATCTAAAAGGGTCTCTAACTAAGAACCAATTGTTGTATGTAATTCTAGGAGGGATAGAAAATGGAGGTACGTTTTATGTATTTTTAACACCTGACTTTGTACAAACTATTTGGAGCATAAGAAATCAAGACCTTTTTGCTGTCCCATCATCTATGAAAAGATTTACTAAAGCCAACTATTACATAAAGCTGTAAACTGCTTCTCTTTTTAAAAGACTGATTTTTAGGATGAGCCAGCAACATCTTAAAGGAAGAAAAACCATTCACTCCCACCACAGTGGCTACCCCCCAAATGACCACTTATTTAATTCAGTTCTCATGTTCTTCTACTTCCCCACTTCAGTTGGTGCTGATTTCCAAGCCTCCCCCCACAACTTTTCCCAGTAGGAAAATCAGTGGCCATTATTTGCATGTGCCTCTCCCCCTTCCAGGAACCCTTTGTACCCCACTAAGGCAGGTATGCACCATACTTCTTGGAAAATGCTCCATTTGGTTTTTGTTTTTTTAATAATAATAAAAAAAAGTTGCATAAAAACACGTGAGTAACTTTAAAATTTTTTTTTTAAAGTACATTTTTCTATGAGGTTAGCTAAGGTACATAAAAATGGGTTAAAAGATGCCTATGTACCCTTAAATTGGGGTGGTCAGTTATTTTAACTGGAAGGCCACTTCATGAGCTTTTTGCTGTGGAGGGCTGCATACACAGTCTTTAAGCAGATTTTAGTTATAGCAAATCATATACTAAAAGTTGAGCATCTACTATAAATAACATAAAAAAATAAAATTAAAATGTTTGCTGATTTTTGTTGTTTTTGCTTGTTTGGTTTTTTGAATAGTGTGTGTATATAGAGGTGATTGCATAATATCTCAGAATAGTTTTACTCTTGTATATTGTGGGTGGGCTTGTGGGGGTGTGTGTGCGGGGGATAAGCATGTGTGTGTATGGTGGTTGAGGGCGGGTGGGGAGTGCCTGCATGCTGGTCGGGGTGGGGCAAGGGATGCATACAGCAGAGCTCGTCCAGGCATAGATTAATAGATTGTAAGGCTGGAAGGGATCTTGGAAGATCGCTGGGTCCAGCCCCCTGTACCATGCAGAAAAGACAACTGGGGTCAGGTGACCATCCAGTCTTCTCTCAAATTTACAGGGTAAGCAATTGCACCACCTCTGGAGGGAGCTCATTCCACAGTGCAAGTCTCTGATCATACCACTGGCCCTTCTCTGGACTCTCAAGCTTTATCACATCCTTGTTAAAGTGTGGCATCTAGAACTAGACTTGGTACTCCAGTTGTGGTCTTGCCAAAGCTGAGTAGAGCAGAAGAATCACTTCCTTGGTTTTGCTGGAGATGCATCAATTGATGCATACTACAGTATTATTTGCTCTCCTGGCTACAGCATTGCGCTGCCAGCTCATTCATACTGTGGTCAGTTATTTACCCCCTTTCATTCATGTTGCTGGTCAGTTTGGCACCACCAAGCCTGTAGGTGTGTAGGAGATTGTTCATCCCTGGGTGGAGCACTTTTACATTTCTCGATTGTTGAACTTTATCTGGCTCCGATCTGCCCAACTTGCCAGCCTGTCTAGGTCCACCAGTATCTGAAGTCTGTCTTCAAGTGTGACCACGCTTTCTCATAACTTGGTGTCATCTGTGAACTTGACCAGTGAACTCTTCACCCCCACATCCAAATAATTGATTAAAAGTGTTGAAAAGCACTGGATCAAGCACTAACTCCTGAGGGACACCACCGGTTACTTCTTGCCAGGATGACATTATGTTCATTAGAACTCTCTGGCTCCTACCCCACAGCTAGCTTCCTACCTGCCTAACTGTCTTGCAGTTAAGCCCACAATCCTGCAGTTTTTTTCATGAGAACGTCATGGGATACCAGATCAAAGGCTTTTTGGAAGTCAAGACAGTGCAGTATGGGTGTGGTCTGCCCCTTCCCCCCCCCCCTTGCCTGCAGTGCTCTGCATGGAGCCAAGCTCTACCTGATTTCACCCAGGGCAGCCCACTCTGCTCTCCTGCCTGCACCTTCCAATGGCCCCAGCCCTGGCCAGCATGCATTGCTTTCCAGTGGGACTGCTCAGTTTCTCCTCCTTCAACACTCTGGCCATCTTGCACTCACTTGGCTGCCTGCAGGTGGTGGGCTGAATAGGTGGAAAGCAGCTTGGAGCTGGAGTGCCATATACTGGGGCAGGAGTCTCCTAGCAGTAGCCCCTTGTCTCCCCCCTTCCCCCCCCCCCATTGGGCATATTTTCCTACAATTGTCACCACTTCCCTATGGTACCTGCTGCCAGGAGTGGTGCAGCAGGAGCATGAGAAGGGAAAGGAGTTGCCGTTGGAGGTGGGAGAAGCTGAGTGGTACTTGGATGGCCACAGCAGCAGCTGGAACAGCCCTGCCTTGAAACTCTGCTTGTTGGCTGGGACAGGGCAGTGCCATTGGTATACCGGACAACCTGTAAGTGCTATGTGTTAACAAGTTTATTATAATTATATAACAAAAATTTGCTAGTGGTACTTAAGGTTATATCATTTTAAACTGGTAGTGTGCAATTTGTCAGTTTGGGAACTGCTGCCCTAATCAGTTTAGCAGAGAAGGCATTAGGTGTGTGTCATGAGATTCCTGCTTAGCACAGATACAAAAGAAAACTAACATAACATATGCAGGTTATACAGTAATTTAATTTTCAGCTCAAAGAATGCACAGGACAGTGGAGAGGAAGAATGGATTTTATTTTGAGCTCCTGGTGTATAGAAAATGAATATGGATATGATGAGCATGGTTAGTAGGTTTTTTGAAAACCTATAGAAAACATTCATACTGGAAAATTGTCCTTAATGTCCTACATATCGTGACTCTGAAAGCCAATCATAACTCAGGGGAGCAATGTTATAAATATAGGAGCTACTGAGCCTACTACTCGAGGGACTTTGCTGATGTGGCTGACACAAGTCCAGGAGTTGTATCTGTGCCTTATCAACGTCTGAAACAACTTTAATTATAGCTATTATCTTCCACTGTGACATTAAAAAGATTTGGAATAGGCAGCTATCAGTGGAAAACTGGGAGATAGTGTATAGCTTAGATATGTCCAATGACCAAATTTCAGTTTTGCTAGTTACAAGTGTACGATTAGGGACTTAATTCTGCACTGTTTTTCCAGTTTTATAGTGTACATCATATTGGGAATTTTTATAGTTTTCCTCAGTTTATTGTGCAATTAAAACTATCTGAAGAGGAAAATTAAAATAAAGACTGTTTCCATATGTGTTAATCAGGTAGAGTGTAAATGCTCTGAAGTCCTGCACTTTCTTTTCTACTTCAGTAAATCCATTTGCAAGCAAGTCAATATAGAAAGAATACACTGATTGATTTATAGTGTTTAAAATACCTTTTTAAAATCCTTTGTCTTTATATTTAATGGTATATTTAATGGTAATACTAAGAGATGTGTGTTACTGAAATGGACTATGAGCACCTAGCCTATGCTAGAGCAAAGTTTAAGTAGGGAAATGAAATGTTCACCTGGTCTTTATTTAAAAACTTAGTTGTGACATTATAAAGGAACCTTATAAAAGCAATGGGCATTAGTTGTTCAGCAGAACCAACATGGGAGGTGAACAGTGGATTAGGGTGTTCTAAGTTAGGCTTGGTGGCCTAGGTTATTACTGGGAGGTG
>NW_017729029.1:72538107-72542267 GCF_001723915.1 Gavialis gangeticus | reverse complement strand
ACCTTTTTAAAATCCTTTGTCTTTATATTTAATGGTATATTTAATGGTAATACTAAGAGATGTGTGTTACTGAAATGGACTATGAGCACCTAGCCTATGCTAGAGCAAAGTTTAAGTAGGGAAATGAAATGTTCACCTGGTCTTTATTTAAAAACTTAGTTGTGACATTATAAAGGAACCTTATAAAAGCAATGGGCATTAGTTGTTCAGCAGAACCAACATGGGAGGTGAACAGTGGATTAGGGTGTTCTAAGTTAGGCTTGGTGGCCTAGGTTATTACTGGGAGGTGGTAAGATCTTGGGCAAATATGTATTGTACGTAATTCGAATGTGTACTGCTTGCTGCTTTGCTTTATTCCTATTGAAAATGTATGCACACCCACATTAGTTCTTGGGAGTGGGAGGGAGGGAGGGGGAGAAGAAGGTGGCTATCTTGATTTGCAGACCCTTCACTTTTACCCTTTCACTTGTCACTTTCCATATGAATAGATTCTCTGCAAGTTTATCAGTTTCCTTCAAACTTGTTTCTTTCTATGATTAGTAATTCTGGTATTTTTCATTTCTTAATTCAGGGGTATAGATGTTTCAGAATAGATATGGGACAAGGGCATGATGGTATGGTGCAAAGGCTCATGAACATAAACTTCAAGTAAAAATAGACCAGAGAGGAGACCCTTTTGTTTTGTTTGGAACAGTGCAGTTCTTAACTAAGGTCTCTGAGGAATTTGATATGATAATTGGTAGACTGTTGTACATCACTGGTTCAGGCATAATGTCAAGAAAATGATGCTGGACTTATTCTGGAATGAGAGAAATGTGGGTAGATGATTCCGAAGAGAAATTTTTAAATTTTAATACTTGGGGACTGATTGCAGTGTTGATTTAACTATTAATATTTAAATTTGGAACATGCTACTTAATAGCATGCCACCCACTCTCGTTGTCATTTGACAGATTGTATTCCTTTAACAAATGGTGGGAAGAGAAGCTGGCATTCTAGTGAGGCATTTTATGAACCGTTTAATGTGTAAAAAGACATTGTAATAGGCACAATATGTTAGCATAGCACAAGTTTGCATATACTAAAGATGTCTTTAACAGGAAGGCCTTATGTAACTTGCACATTAAGAATACACTTCCTTTTATGATAAACAACTATTATTTCACTCCATCATATTCTTCTCTCTCAAAATTGAATGAGAGGAATGTATAAAACAATCTAGACCATAATACTGTCACTTCAGATTGACAGAGGCACTTCAGCGCAACAGCTAATACTGCTGACTTTTATCAATGTCGTGTCATTTTCTTTTCTCCTTCATAAATTCCTTCACTATACAAATAAAAATAATTGGATATATGACCAAACTTGAATGTTAGGCAAAAAATGAAACTCACTACTCTTTATAGCTATAAATTATTAATAAAGACAGCAGTTAGTTTATTATTCCAACCAACTCCCCAGTTCATTTTGAAAGGTATGTTCACAAAGCCGTTAACTTTGTCAGTATTGTTACTGCAGAATGTGCTAACAGAAGTAGTTGCCTCAGGTGCAGTAAATTGCCAGGTTGTACATAGGTCACAGCATGTCTTACTGCTTCTTCTCTTCACTCTGTATGCAGGCCACTGTCCTTTCATTTCATATGCAAAATGTAGAAGGAAGTTTTTAAAAATTGCCAAATTTTTGCCCAGCAATGATGCTTCAGCAAGGATAATGTGTTCCATGACTAGACATTCTTATTTTACATTTTAGTCTCTCAAGAGAACATGCAGTCAGTCACCACCAGAGATCTACTGAGTTTATGGCAGACTTGGCTGCATAATGGGTGTTTGCCATATCTAACAGAAATGTTGATACAAAAATGGGAATTCAATAAAAGTGCCTGGAACCTTAAGTGAGAATGGATTTAACACTGCTTCCCCCCCATATTTTTCATTGTAAAGATGACCCTCTGTTGCTAAATGTTGTGAAGTCTGGAGTCCTTGACAATTGTGACAACACACTTTTGGTTGGCATTCTGTACTCTACTTAAAATATTGGTTTACTAGCTGTTTAAAGGCCTGCATCCCCATAAAGTAATACTTATCTTGGCCTTGCTGGTGAGCATGTATTTAACTCGTAGATCTTCACATTTTCTTTTTATTTTTTTTTCTGGTCCCTGTTGTTTAAATCACTGTGGGAGACATGACTTATCAGTAGGGAATCTCTGTAAATCTTGCTGGAAGTGCACACCACAGCAGCTTCTTCAATATTTTTTCATTTTGCCACTTACCTGATCCCTGCCTGTACATAATTGGTGGAGGGGCCCTGCTGGTGGGGCTGTTTTGCCACTGATCAGTGGGGAAGCCTGGTTCTAAAGAGGATGGGGACCTAGAGACCCAAGGAGCACTTTTTTTTTTTTAGTGCTCAAAGGCAGATTGCGGAGACAATTGAATTACCACCTGGTGGAACGGGCGAGGGTGTAGGGGTTGTTGGAGCCTTCACTAAGCTAAGACAAATTGCAAGAGTCAAAGTGTCAATGTGGCAGGCCAGTAGGGGGAGCTCTTGCGTTGAGCCTCCCACCTCACTATGCCCGTCCACCTTCTGGACTCCACGCGTCTTTCCAGGGGCGCCTAAGCCCTGACAGACCCCCTTTCAAGCCCCACTGCAGAGTCCGGGGGTAACGTAAGCTGCCACGATCCCCAGGGGGGACCCTCTTAAGGTCTGTGTCCTCGGGGAAACGGGTACTCGACACAGTACAAGCACTTGGGGCACTTCCCCAAGTTGGGGGCCAAAAAAATAGTCTCCCTTAGTCCGCAGACCCAAGGGGCCTCCTAGGCATAATTAAACCCACCCCTCAATAAGTCTCCTACACCAGTCACAAAGGAGAACTTTATTGATTACAGGGGTTAGGGTGAAAATAGGGTAGAAGATAGAGCAATATTATAGAAATCCCATAGAGCAAAACAGTCTGGCTGAGGTAGCCTTTTGATCACGCATCTGAGTTACTGCCAGCTATATATCTAATCAGATCTCAAGTAGCTTACTCACAAGCACCATCCAGAGGCTGTTGGAGATTTTCCTCTGGAGGCAGGCTGTTCCTAGCTCATGAATTATTGTGGGGAGAGCCAGTTTCAGATGGTAAAGCTCCTCTCTAAATCTGAGTCCCCTGCATGGCTGCTGCCCCCTCCTTCTGGGCAGTCTTAACTTAGAAAGCCCCTATGACCTCATTCACCTAGTCCAATGGAGGCCAGCACCTGTTAGCTGTTGGCCAACCAATTTGAAATACATCACTAGTTGCCGGGCAGATTCTAGCCCATCAGGTAGAAGCCCCTCACCCAGGTAGGTGATACCAGTCATGTAGGCAGAGGGAGCAGGTTTCCCCCCTCCCTCAGCAATGTTTCCATCTCGGGTTACCTAAAGAGATAGGGTAAAGTTGTCTCCTCTGCTGGACCCATCCTAATCAAATTGTCACCGGGCAGAGATTTTGGGGAGAAACAAAGGTGGCTTCCTGCCACAGTCGAGACCCACACACCCCAGCATTCTATTTTCTCCTGTAACAACAAGTTGTGGCAGGCGAGATTGTGGACGTGTGGGAGGGGTCATCAAGACATTGCGGTGGACTTCAACTTGTTTGCTGCGGTGCTAAAGTTGCCTTAGTGTAGAAGATAGTTAGAAAGGAAGAAAAGGAAAAAAAATGCAGCTCTGACAAGTGATGAGTTCCAGAGATTGACAACACCTAGACCAATAGAGACCAGCCTCTACCACAGATGGGGTGGGACTTTTGGGGGAAAGCCCACCATTGGACACAGTGGGACTTGTGTGGGGCTGTGCTGCACCACTTTCAAAGTAGTGGTAGTGAGGTGTGGAGGCTGGAAGCAGGCAGAGCCCAGCTTGCAGCTGCAGTCTGCTTTTGCCATATGCAAATCAGATCACAGGGGCACAGGTGTGTCCCCTGCCCCCACCCCCCCATCCTGCTGGCTCCCCAGCACCGCGCCATGCTTCTGGATGAGCTGCTAGGCTTCAACTGTCCCACAACCTGGCCTGGCCCTGGCCCCGTTCACCATGAATGGGGCTCTGGTCGGGCTGTGTACTGTGACAATCCCTGCAGTTCAGGGAGTGGGGCAGGGTTGAATGATTTTCCCGTGCCCCTACTTCACTGCCTCCTGCACTGTTGGGGT
>NW_017729029.1:72534990-72538005 GCF_001723915.1 Gavialis gangeticus | reverse complement strand
CCCCCCCCCCCCCCCACAAGCCCAACTAAAGAAAGAAACTTACCTGCCTGCTGGGCTGGCTGGAATCCTGGCCGTGCACTGCAGGGTATCAAAGTGTTCGTGCTCCTTCCCCCTTGCTGTAGCAGCCTGTGGCTTGGCTGCCTTCTGGCAAGACCTGCTGCCCCCTGTGTTTTGGCAGGGAGCTGACCCCAGTTAGCCCCCCACCCCATTCTGCCACCTGTGTGACCTCCTGAGGTCCCTTCCAACCTTTGTGTGATTCTATGACTAACTTCTGTGAGGTATACTCCTCACCTTGATCATACACAATATGTTATATATTGCCATTCAAACAACTACAAAAATGGATGCTTTCTATAGAATGCCCAAACCCAACTGATGTTCAATGGGGCTGTGTAAAACTTAGATGGACGGTCCATTTTGAAGGCGTTTCAAGCTTGAAACACTGAAATCAAAATGAATTGCAAAGCTTTGAAACAAAAGGAGGGCACTTGAAATGTTTCAAAAATGCAAACTAAGGAGAGGGAGGGGGAACAGGGAGGAAGAACTGTTCTGATATTGACATGTGTAGCTAGCCAGTAACTGTGATCCTTCCCTGAGGTCCCGTCCAATCCCAGTGCCCTGGGGGAGAGACAGAGAAGGAGCATAAAAGCATTGTTTTAAATGAGCTTTGTCAGCTGTGCCTTTTGTTAGCTTACTGAGCTGTGTCCTCCAGGAGCATCAGGAAGGCTCTTGCTTCCTACTTGCTAGTCTGTTCTTAGCAAGTGGGATCCAGTCCTTTCTGAAATACCCTAATACCCTTTCCTAATCCATTTCTTTCAATTTTATTCCTCTCCCAAAATTCTTTTTTGTTATTCTTTTATGTGGAGAAAAACTACAGAGAAATCTGTGTTTTTCCTGACAGTCTGCATTGACTGTGCAGGAAAGCACAACATATATTACAGAACATATATTTATACAGTACATAAATACATACATTACATTACAGAAACATGCATAGATTTTCCAGCACACCAAACATGAAGCATGCTGGAAAAGCAAGTGGCCTCTCTTCTGGATGGGGTGAAAGAGGGGGCAGAGGGAGAGCTCTAAGTCTCCTCCCCGCCAACTTAGACGCAGCCTATTTCCAATCAGTAGCAGCCATGCTGCTTCTCCTGCTAGTGGCACCAAGGAGATGGGAACAGTGTCTGCATCCCTTCCAGTAACATCTGTCATAATAATAACCCCAAGCACCAGCATCATGCCACCACTGCAACAACAAGCAGCACCCATGTTACAGTCTCTTCCACCCCAATTTCACTTCCCAGCCTGAACCTTCCAGTGCCTGAGTAAGAGCTGGAGCTGGAGCTGGATCTGAGTGCCATAGCAAGGGAAATTATGGGGAAGGAGGGGGAATCGTTTCAATTTGTATGCTTCATACCCCTCAGGTCTCCCAGCAAGGGGTCTAAGAACCTATAGGGTTTAGTGGGGTCCATTAGGACCATGAGTGAGCTGAAGCTTGAGGGCAGTCTCCCTATCTATTATCTTTTCCAACAAGACTTGGCAGCAGGTGAGAAGAGAAGGTGCCCGCAGGGCAGAACTGGCACAGTCACAGGACTCTAGGGACACAGCCATAACTAGGGACCCTACTCCATGACAAAGTGCAGTTTCCCAGAAACCCCTGCACCTATTTCCTTGAAAGCTTTCTGACTTCATGGCCTCAGAAAGGGCTAGCATCCCCACTGTTTTTATCCAAATCAGGTAAGAAATGACAAAGTTATAGGCACTTTCATGATTCCCCATTATAGCCTATGGGTGAAAAGCTGAAATATGTCAAAATAGTGAAACAATTTTGGTGAAACGAAACAGAACAGCACTTCAAAGCAGCAAAATGAAACACTGTCCCTTCGAAATGGTGAATCTGAAATTGAAACGAAAGTTTGCCATTTTGCACAGCCCTGATGCTCAAGTGCCTATTGTTTATGATGTCACGATAAAAGACTAGCCCATTCTTTCATACAGAGTGGATCACTTGTTTTAACATTCTGGTATTAAGATATCAGACAAATCTATCATGGAGGTACAAAGAAGTTTCCTTCCTTATTGAAATATTCTTCAGTTACTGCTATTTGTTTTAGGCCAATTCTGTCCCACCTGTAGATTTGTAGTCAAGGTTTTAAAAAAAAAAAAAATCTGACCAGGATCTTTCTTGCATACTGGACTGAACCATCTTCTTTAGGTTAAGGGTGCTTTCCTCTGCAACAAGAATCTGCATTAGCTTCTGGTTGATATCTATGTCTCTGGAGATTTAAAAAAAAATTCTCCACAGGTGTCTTAAACTGCTTTTGAAGATGTCTGATAAAAGAACTGAGCAAGAGTTCAGTCTCCTCCATGGCCTCCTTGAGAAAAACCTTTACAACTTTAACTCCTTAGAAGCCAGTTTAGTGGGAGTTATTCTTCCTCTATCCTCCCAAATTCTGCTCTTTTACATTAGGCTGTCCCAAGAAACTATGGGAGTTGGTTCTCTAGATGCATCTTCTGAACGCTTACAGAAACAATTTCTTCAGGAACCAGGATCAAACTTTAAGAGGTGATTAGTGCTGGTGCGTTAAAGGGTGTGGGTGGAATAACAGAGAAGAAATTGAAGTGGAATGGTTATTGTACATAAGTAATTCTCTAATGCTAACCTAATGGTTCAGTTCTGTTATGTCAAGGGTGAGCAAATGTGGGCTAGATCCAGTCTTCAGGGTCCCTAAAATCTTATCATAGAATCATAGAAGTAGGGTCGGAAGGGACCTTGTAGATCTTCAAGTCCGACCCCCTGCCTGGGCGGGAGAAAAGACTGGACTCAAATGAGTCCAGCCAGGTAGTCATCAAGCCTCTTCTTAAAGATCCCCAGGGTAGGAGCCAGCACCACTTCCCTAGGAAGTTGGTTCCAGCTCCTAGCCGCCCTAACTGTGAAGTAGTTCTTGCGGATGTCTAATCTAAACCTACTCTCTAATAATTTGTGTCCATTGTTCCTTGTCATGCCAGGGGGCG
>NW_017729029.1:72520501-72534813 GCF_001723915.1 Gavialis gangeticus | reverse complement strand
ACCGAGCCCTGGGGGACTCTGCTGTCCACTTCCCCCCAGGTCGAATATGACCCATCCACCACCACCCTCTGAGTATGACCCTTGAGCCAATCTATTTAGAAAATATTTATCTGCTCCTGGGTGCCTGTCAAAGATGAGAGGAGATGGGGACACTAGGACCCAGGGGGAGCCATCAGCAGGATGCAGCAGCCCCACCCCCAACTTTTCCCCTTCCTGCCCCTGCACTGCTCCAGCAGCACCATGTGGCTTCTGGGTGCATTGTGGGACCAGGGAATGCAGGGCCACGCAGGTACCCCCAGGGTGTGTGTGGTTCATAGGGCGAGTCCCACAGCCACTCCTCAACATACCCCACATACCCACACCCCTCACACCTATCTACCCCCCCCAGAGACATACCCACAGCCCCCCACAATGTACAGAAGTAAGACTTAATTTTAAGCTATTATATACAATCATCTCTATGTACACTACAGAAACACATGTAAATCAGCACAAAAATACTTTTCAAAAACAAATTTAACAAATGTTTTTAGATGTTCGCTTTTTAGAATATAACTTGACATTAAAACCCCTTCTGAAAGGAATGCTTCCGGGGACAAGGGGAGGGACTTCTGGTGGCAAAGGTCATGGGGTTAGGGGGCAGAACTTCCAGTCACAAGATGGTGACCAGGGGGCAGGGCACCTGTCAAGGGGCAGGGCTACCCATGTGGCCCTCAACAGCTTGCCAAAACTCGGTAAGCGGCCCTTTACCCGAAATAATTGCACGCCCCTATGTTGTGGACTTAGCTAAAACTGGAAGTGGCCACTAGAAGGCAAGCCACAAATGGATGGACCCATTGCAACCTTGTACAGTTAATCAAAAATTGGTTATTACATTAATATCTGACCCTTCAAGAATGTTTAATAGAAAAATTAGAAGGGGCTGTGTTTGAATATTGTTCTTTACACAACAGATACAACATGAAGCACCCACACTGATGCACAACTTTCACTCCATAGTTGCATGTGTATACAACTACTTTGGCAGATATCTGATGACTTCTTAAATAAGCCAGTGAGGATCTTCATAGACTCACAGACTGTTTATAAAGATGCTGCTCAATTTATGTAGATTATGGAAACATGATAATGGATAGCCCGGGTAAAGTTCAGCTCCCTGATTTTTCAAACCAGGGTAACTTTTAATGAACTATAGTTTAAAAATCAAATTTTCAACAAACTTCAGACCAAACTAAAATAGGGCAGATACTGGCATCCGCATCCCAATTTAACTATGGGAAAAATGATCATATTTCAATAATGTTGTTTTGATATCACCATCTCTTAAAAGTACCATATGCATAGAACTAGAGTTCCTGTAAAAAACAACAACAACAAAAGCTGTTTCAAAATTGTGACAAAAAAGCACAGGGATAACTTATAGTTTTGGGCATGTAGAAATTTAAACACTTGGACCAATAGGAGATAATCTATCAGTTAAGGGCTAAGGGAAGCAATATTTGTTGTTCGTATGTGGGCAAAATGGTCCATGGAAGCACTTTTGGGTTTTTTTCCTCCGCCCCCACCTCCAGAAATCTTTGTAGAGTTGACTTTTTTTTGCTTCTGTGGGGTTACTGTATGTTCGAGTTTTCCTGGACACATCTTCTCTTTTGATCCTCCGATCTCCATCTGGATGGGTGGTGGTGGTGGTTGTTTTTAATCTGATCAAAAGTCTGTGATTTTGCTCAGCTGTGTGTATTTGGGGGTGGGGGGCAGGATGCCTGCAGGCACTGGGAGAAGTGGCCTAGGCACTCTGGCTGCAGCTGGGAACTGGGTGGCTGGCTGGGGGCAGAGGAAATGTCCACAGGGTCCTAGCACCTACCAAGTTCAGTTTAGCTTCTCTGCCATAGCAGAGAAGGCACCCCTGGGTCCTAGCTCCTGCCTCTGTCTCCCTCTTGCAGCAGTATCTGGTCACCCTGGGGTGTGGAACTGCAACTTGTGGAGGAAGTTGGGTTGTAGGCAGTAGGCCGCTGGTGGGGGGTGGGGAGGTTGCAGGGGTGAGGCAGCCAGGAGATGGAGGGAGCAGGAGGCTGTGGCTTGGTTGTGAGGGGTGGGGGGGACTGTGGGTCCAGAATGTGGGGCAGGGAGCTGTGGGTTGGGAGCGAGGGGCATGAGCAGGGATGGGGGGTTGCAGGTTGGGAGTGACCAGCATAGCCCAGGGGAGGCAAGGTACTGTGACTTGTGAGTGAGGGGCACTGGCAAGACCAGGGGTCCCTGGGTTGGGGGTGATGGGCAGCAACAGAGCTGGAGGGGCTTTGGTTTAGAGTGAGGAGCAACAGAATGTGTAGGGCCAGGGCAGTGACATATTGCTGCCCCTCACAGCCATACTCTGCCCCCCCCCCGCATGCAATGTGGAAGATGTCCTCTTTTTTGGAACTGGAAATATGGTAACCCTAGTTCTGGTCACAAGTTGATTGAAAGAGGTATATACAGATAGTAGACAGAATACCTGATGTTGTTCCTAGGTACAAGTAGGATTAGGTAACTATGGTGGCTTACAACTGGTTTGTTCACAAATTTGAAATAATCATTTATTTAGATTAGGATAGAAGTTTCTTGGCATAGTTGTGTGTACTTATCACTTCTATCCTGTCCTCTGCTGCTCCCTTTTTCCCTCCACCCAAAAGAGGAAAAAAAAAATCCTTCCATCCTTCCTGGTGGCACCCAAGACCTACATCCATTATTTACTTTTTTAAATAGATTAGTATTGTGGCTTCTAAATGCATTGAAGTGCATCTTTTTTGTCAAGATGAGCCATAATATTACTCATGTTCCTTTTATGTTTGAATCTGGTCTTTTGCTGCCTACTTTGTTTGAAAACTCACTTGTTTGCTGGGATTTGTATGACCTCGTTGCTGCTGTACACTAAATTTAATTAAGGCTATTCATTGTACAATGAACTTTTGTAACACCAAAACTGAGCCTAATGTTTCAAGGTAAATATTTGATTGCGATTCGCTGAGATAATTGTTACTTTTTTTGGTGTAACATAACATTTGTTTAGTTCTGTCCTTACTGGTTTGTAGAGATGGATCCAAATTTTTTTCTTTTACTTACAGGTTTAAGGATTTTACCTTTTAGCTTTTTGTGCATGGTATATATGCAGAACCAATATGAGAATGAATTTGGTTTAATTACTTTATGCAGATGTTCTATTCCTTAGAGGAAGTTGAATAACTTGAAAAGTAAAGCAGAAACATGTATTTTCAGAAATCTAGTACATCAGGTCTATACTTATGATGGGCTCTGGGTGAGGCCAGATGAGGCATGGGTGTGCCCTTGAGACATATACTCCTGAGTTGCTTCCATATCTTGGGGTGCTCTTCTGCCATAAACCTCTGTGCTGTGTGCTACTTCCACTTGACCACTGAAACCAACTGAGATGTGCCAGAAGCCAGCTTCTTGGCTTCTGGCATCTCAGTCCTACCTTTTCCCACTTGGGCCATGCCATTTCTTAGCAGAAGTGATTTTGCCAGCTGAAGGGATCATACTTTTGCCCTGTTGTTATGTTCAGAAAAAAATGAATGGTCAAAATACCCTAGGATCAGAACTGTCAGTGACATCAAATGAATTATAAAAAGGTAACAAAATAATTTATTTGAAAAAAGCAAGACTAAAATTGGTAATGATATGAGAACATTAACCTATTCTTACCCCGCATCTTAAATCCAGAGATGCAGTCCTTAGTCAGCTTCCTGGGTTAGAGAAGAATCTGCCCTGACCTCATGCCAGAACCTTCTCAGTTTACTTTTTCTCAGCTGCTCCTGGCCTAGGGACTGCAGTTCACCCTTCCCTGGGGGAGACTGAAGACCAAGCCATGCCCTTTTGTACAGCTGCTTATTTGGCCATAAACATACATCACCCCTTCATTTCAAGGGGGTCTCAGTATGCCAGTAATGTCTACCCCACCCTCCTGTATGTATATGTTTACCAAACTAGAAATCTTTCTTGATCCAGTCAAGAGCAGAAGCATAGGGAGGAGACTCTCCCTAGGCCTAAAGAAAGGTATTTGTGCCCAAAAGCTTGCAAGGAACAATTATTCCAACTATTTAGTTGGTCTAATAAAAGATATAACACTTACCCAAAGAACCTTGTCTGTCAGAAGCATATGTGAATCCTTTCAGACTTGGAGATTTGCTATTCCAATATTCATCCCCTCTCATAATTTCCCTTGCATGGGAAATGTTCTCCCCATATTTAGGTGTTATACTTGAGGCCTGGGGCTCCTTTTTTAAAGTTGTACATTAATCATTTTCTGGCAGGAACTATTGGAGAGTAAACAACTCTTGTCAAATGCTAATTATCATCTTTTGTGTGTGGACAGTTAAAGGCTACTTAAGTTAATTGCTGCCTTGCAAAACAACTGTGGCTATAAATATAAAGATGTGTCAAAATTATGTTTTTGTTACATACTATGTAATACTTGTATATTTGAAAATGACAAAACTGAATCCAGCTTCACCTTGGTAACAAATAGACACCAAACACCACAGGAGGAAATGTAACTTAGGAGAATATCCTTATGTGACATGGTGAACTCTAAACTTGGCTTTGGCTTGATTCTCTGACACTGCTTAAGTAGATTTTTGTTAGTTTTAGTGTTGCTTTTGTTTTAGTGTGGTTGCTGTTATAAATTAAACCTAGCCATATCCATTGCATCCACATAAAGGACTTTTTCTGTCTTGGATGGGTTTGAGGCAGAATCTTACAGATGTTTTGGAAACAACCATCTACAAACATATAAGTAGATAGTCTGGGAGTCCAGCACTATGAAAGACTCCTCCAGCATCCAGTACCATTGCAAGCAAGGAACACACATGGGAAGGACATAATAAGACCCAGAACTGCTAGTTTTATAACAGGGATGGGCAATTATTTCAGGCAGAGGGCTGCTTATGAAGTTTTGGCAAGCTGTTGAGGGCTGCATGGGTAGCCCCACCCCTTGAAGGGTGCTCTGCCTCTTGGTCACCACCTTGTGATCCCTCCCCTTGCCCCTGGAAGTACTCCTTTCAGCAAAGGGTTTTGCTGTCTCGGAACCAGAAAAATATCAGATTATATTCTAATGGTTGAACATCTACAATCTTCATTAATTTGATTTCAAAAAATATTTTTGTCCTGATTTACATGTGTTTGTGTGGTGTACACAAGTGGTTGCACAAAAGCTTAAGATGAAGTCTTACTCTTGTATATTGTGGGGGGCATAGGGGTGGGTATAAGTTTGTGGGGGGGTTGTGGGTGTGTGGGAGGGTTTGGAGGGTAGGTATGGGGGGTGTGGGGTGAGGGAGCATGTGGGTGTGTTTGGATATGCAGGGTGTGGGTGGGTATGGGGCTTGGGGGGAAGGGTGGTTGGGTCTGCGTGTATGACAGTTTGGGGGGGGTGCATGTATCTGGTGGGGTGTGCATGTGGGACTTGCCCCATTAATTACCTCCCCCTCCCCTGGTCTGATGATGCAGCTGGAAACCTTGTGGTGCAGGAGCGGCCAGTGGGTGTGCAGGGAAGCCATGAAAGTGGCCCCAGGTGGGGGGTGGGGTGAGGGAGTGGCAGTGAGTGGTTATGTGGAGCTCAGTGACATTTGGGCAGGAGCATGGGGCCTGTGCTGGTGTCCTGGGGCCAGTGCTGGCGAGGCCCAGAGGGTGAGCACCCTGCCTGGGCCAGCAGGGCTGTATGGAGCAGGGATGGGCTGTGCCAGCAGGGGGAGAGGGGAGCCAGTCCAGCTTCAGATCTCCTGCCATCCCACTTGTGCTGGCCCTGGGACACTGGTATGGACCCTGCATGCCTGCTCACTGCCACTGCCCCCTGCCTTGTGGCTGCTTTCACCACTTCCCTGCCCTCCACCTACTGCTCCTGCACCATGTGGCTCCTGGCTGTATGGCCAGACCATGGGACTCATCAGGAGCTGGCTGGCGTGGCACCAAGGACTGGGGCAATCCCTGTGGCTGTCCCCTGCCCCCTCCACCACACTCCTACTTGAATTTCCCTTCAGTTCAGGGAGGCTAGAACAGTCCCAGGGGCCCACGCCAGAAGGTTCTGCTAGGCAGAGGCTTCTGGGTGGGGTGGCTGGCTGGGCTGGACTTCTGGGTCCTGCCGACTCTGACTGGGTCCTACTCCAAGTGAGTTTTAGGAGGAAAAAATATTTCTAAAAGATTGCTGGGAAGGAAGTGTCCATATATTAAAACTCTAGTTTTAGCTTTAATTTCAGAATTCTTGTTGTTTTTTTGTAGCTGGAGTTTAGAAAATGGGAAATCAAATGAGACAACTTTCATTGTGGCTGCAGGATTTTACATAAACAGTTTCAGCAGTGACATTTTTCCACTTCCAGGCTTGGCTAAAGAGTTCCTAAGATTATATGAATGCTTCTGACATCTCTGTGGTGGATCAAAGCTTCAAGACTCTCTTGATCACCTACTAAAAAGTTTTCAACAGAGCAAGAGTTGTTCAAGTTATTGCAGGAGCAAGTTTTGCTGAATATGGAGAAGCTGAAGGCGAAAACTGGCTAAGATAGACTTTATTCTCTTGTTGTGATCCACCCTGATCAATATTACTGACAGAAATGTATGAAATATTTACAATAAAGTATCTATGTAATTGATTGAGAAACATTTACAAATGATGCTTGTTTACTTGTGTTTGTCTCTGTTGAAAGGATTTTGACTCTCTTACTTATTACATTAAATAGCTAGAGTTTCCCAGAGACTCAATATTGTTTTTGTAAGGCATCTGGATACTTCAAACGCAGTGATATGAAGAAGCTGGTTCCTTTCCCTGCAATTCTTTAAGAACTGCATTTTCAAAATGTTGCTTATGTCAACAGTATTCCATGAATTTGGTTATTTTTGCACTTTGAAAATTAGTGAGCTTTTTAATATGAAGTGTGAGGACAATCCTTGAGAACTGCTGATTTTTAAGCCACAAATACTACTACCCGTGTTGCTATAGATGTTGCACACAATTAGCTGAAAGCTCGGGAAAGGATTATAATTTACAAATTCTAAATAATGGTGCAGTTTGGGATTAGTCCAAAACTTTGGTATAAGGCTTCCTCTCTACCCCCCACCCCCCCACCTTGGAGGGTAGAGGAAGGAAAACATGTGTTTGGGGGGGGAGGGCTCTCCAGCAATTCTGCATGTTGTGGCTATTTTAGGCTGAAGGCAGCTAGACCCTAGCTAAATTGTCTGTAGTCTAAGCCTTCATAAACACCTATAGTGGGTATGTGTGTATATATACTGCATGTTCTGTGTGTCTTAAACAGCTTGCTGGAAGCCCCGAAAGATCATTTTCAATCTTATTTGTGAATATCCATTGCACATGCACCCACAAAGTGCCACGCATCCTCTTGGAGTTCTTAAACCAAATGTACTGTCCCAGACTGGGGGTTGGGTAGGGTTGGGAAGCAGAGGGGAACAGGAGAGGAACCCTATTTTAGTTGCATAAAATTACAATTAAAGATTTGTGGACAGCATCCAAATGAACAGTGCTCACTGGGGGATGAAGACTGTACAGCTATTCTGCAGTTATCTTTCAGATGCTGCCTAATACTCTTTAGCTATACACATGCAGCTCTTTATCCACCTTATCGTAGTGTCTTTAAATGGATAAATTGGATAAATGAAGTAATTGGTTTATTTGATCTGTAAATGCTGTGGAAATTTTAAGGTTTAAGAATGTCTAGAGGAAAAAAAACCCTTGATATGATGGAAGAAAATAACCTAGTGACTGCATAGGCCTGTCTCTCTCTCTTTTTTGTGCTAACTATATTCTTTCCCCATTTAAATTAATATTGCATTTTGCTGGAATAACTTTCTAAACATGTAATATCCCAATTAAAGATAATTAAGCCTTATTCTTCTCCAGTATAAAATCATAAGTAATTCAATTGAAGTTAATAGGGTTATTTATGAAAATTGGAAGGAACTGAGAAGAAAAAAACACGCTCAACTTACAAGTTTTACTTAATAATGTATGAAGTAAAAACATAATGGTAGTGGATGCAATCCTTGCATTAGTTAAGATTCAGTTCTGATTCTGCATCTGAAATTCACTTCTTCATATTATGCAAGTCTTTCTCCTAATTATTATAGAATCTGAGGTTATGCGTAAAAATACTGATCTGCAATAAATCTATTTTAGAAACTACTATGTCAGTTCACTTGATAGAATTTGAGAAGAACTAGAAATGGATATTCTACAGATAATGAACATTTCATAGCTATTTAGCTAGGTAAATATATAATATTAAGTGGTATGCTTCAGGGCATATGTCAGATTTACTTTACAGAAGTTAAGAAAATCTTCCTCTATTGGCTGTCTCTTCTGTAATTTTCCAATACATAGCTTCTGATACCTCCATCTAAAGCATCCTGCTGGAATTTGGATAGTGGACTAAAGGACTCTTCTGGTATTAAAATTACTGTGCGGTTAATTAATTTTAAAACATCTTTTGTATTCATTACTTTTTAATGTTCCATATTGAGTGTTAAAATATGGAACAAGTAAGAAGATCTCTATTTTTTTTCTTTTAATGGGGGTTTTTTATGTTAAAAACATTTGTGAGTTTGTAACTTGAAAGTCTCCTAAACCATAAATGTAGCAGCATGGCTGTGGAGGCTTTGGTACAAATTAAGCAGAATACAGGAAAAGGAGTTGGGACCAAGACACTTTACTTCAACTTGAGTAAAGGTACTTCCTGTGAGTATTTGCTTCTATAGAATCATAGAGAAGTGGGGCTGGAAGGGACCTCCGTAGGGAGTTAGACTGGATGACCTGCCTGAGGCAGGATTGTCCCTATCCAAACCATCCAACAAATCTGTTATCTAACCTTGTAGTAAAACTACTGTGAACCCTGATGAAAAACAAGATATACCAGCATAATCTGCAATGGGTAAAGCAGGGAGACCATGGTAGCCAGTGTCAAGCTTCTGTAAAAGACTAATATACTCAAGAGATCCCAGGTAAAAGGATGTCACTTCAGAAGAAGGCAAAAACCCCCACAGTCCATACCAGTCTGGCCATGAACTAAAATTCCTTCCTGACTCCAGATATAGTGAATGATCTGACCCTGAGTGGAGGAGCAAGACCTTCTAGCCAGGAACCTCAGGCTTTAAGTCCCAGCAGGAGCAATAGCATACCCTTGTTAATCCTTAGTCTTGGCTACAGCCCACACCCAAGGCGTACACAAAACCAAAACACTGACATGTAGCAGAAAGAGGGAATGTGTGGAATTCCTTCTTATCCCAGAGTGGAATCAGGAAAGCCTAGAAATACAGGGAAATATTCAGAGTAGAATATGATCATAGCTACTCCTAGATCATCCCTGACCAGTGGCTGTCCAACCTCTTTTTGAACACCTCCAGTGATGAGTCTACAGCTTTCTTAGGCAGCCTATTCCACTGCCTCACTGTTCTAACAGTGACAAAGGTTTTCTGGGTATCCAATCTAAACCTACTTTGCTTCAAGCCATTGGTCCATGTCCTACTGTCTGCAACAGGGGAGCAAGGGTGTTCGTCCTTTGCTTTGCGGAAGCACTTCAGATAGTTGTTCCCTCTCAAGCGCCTTTTCTGTTGGCCAAACATGCCTAGTACCTTCATCTTCTCCTTGTATGATTTGCTTTCCAAGCTCTTTATTATCTTTGTCTATCTCCGGACCTTCTTTAACTTCTCTACATCCTTCTTAAAATGTGGTGCCCAAAAGTGCACATAATGCTCTAGATAAATTATCACCAACTGGATTGATCTTGATTGACCAGTAGATCTTGGAGCCTCTTGGAGTCTAGCTGAGGCTGGAGTGGGGGGCACATGTGGACCCCATCACCAGCCCAGCAGGTCAGTCTGTGGAGGAGGGAAGGGGCGGGGGCCAGATCGAGGCCCCCACAGTGAGGGACAGAGTGCTGCAGAGGCAGGAGCAGAGGTAAGTTGAGTGGGACCCGGCTGGATGGGTGGTAGGAGGATTGAGTCCGGGTGGCTCGTCCAGGGATGTGTGGGGGCTCCTGACACTGTATGCACCCTGGTGGAGGCCCCAGGGAGCACATGCCCACCATCTGTGAATGGCGGAGGCAGCTGCCATTGTGGGCTGGGCTTTGTGCCCAAGCCCTGCTGCAACCTGCCTGGAAGTGGCCTGGTGCCATGTATGTCCAGCTGCTGGGTGGATAGGAGATGAGGCTTAGCCCAGGGTGTGACGCACATGATTCTGAGCTTCTCCCAGGCAGGCTGCAATGGGGCTCAGGGCGCAATGGCAGCTGTCTCTGCTGTGCACAGATGTGGGGGGCACATGCCCCCCCCAAATCCTGGGCAGTGCGGGTGGCTGCAGCAGCTGTGAGGGAGTGGAGCTAGAGCAGGGACCAGGTTCTGCACAGCCGAGGTGTGGGATGGAGCTATGGGGAGGGTGGCGGCATGCACCCCGGGAGGGCATGGCTGTGCATACCCCTGGATCTGTACACTGGCTGGGCCAGCTGCTGCTGTGGGGTGGGGCCAGGGTGCACCGGGCAGCGCTGTGAGCGCGGCTATGAGGGGGACTGCTGGCCTTGCCCCCCTGCTCCATCCTCTCTGTCTCCGTTATCATGGTGGCGCTCTGCTGCTGCCTCCTGTCTGTAACGCTCTTGGAGCACTTTGATTGGTTGTTTCAGTAACCAATCAGAGTGCTCTAAGAGCATTACGTATGGACAGACAGAAGGGCTAAACCCTTTATTGTATTAGAATTTTGGATTATTCCTCCTGAATTATACCTCCTTGCATTTGTCTGCATTGAACTTCATCCTGTTAGCTTCAGCCCAGTTTTCTAATCTATTGAGATCATTCTGAAATTGCTGTCTCATTCTCCATGTTTACAGTGCTTCCCACCTTTGTTTGGCAATTTGCTCAAGAAGTGTTCTATGCTAGCATCCAAATCATTAATAAACACACTGAACAGCATTGGGCTTAGGACAGGACCCTATGGGAGTCCACTCAGAACCTCCTGCTAGTCTGACATAAGTCTGTTAATAATTACCCTTGTGGCTACTGAGCTAGTTTGTCTATCTACATTTGTAGTAGTTTTGTCCAGTCCACATTTCTCCAACTTGTTTATAAGAAGGTCATGTGGGACCTTGTCACAAGGCTTGCTGAAGCCAGATACATTGTATCCACAGCATTCCCTTCATCCACACAAGAATTTACTTTGTCAAAGTTTGACAGAATTGTTTTTCAGACAACCATGCTGGTACCTTGGGATCAGCCCTTCCTCCTCCAGATGCTTGCAAATGGCCTTCCTTAGGATATGCTCCAGTAACTTCCTAGGTAGTGCGGGGAGGCTAACTGATCTGTAGTTCCCTGGTCTTTCTCCTTGCCTTTTTTTAAAGAGGGGCACTATGTTGTCCTTTTCCGGTCCTCTGGTACCTTGCCTGTCTCCCATGACTTGATGGAGATCATTACCAAGGGCTCTGTGTGAGTTTGTGCCAAATTATATAAGGACTGAATTAAGTACAGGCTTAGACCTGGATGTTCAATTTAAAACTTTTATTGTTTCACAAAGTCATAAACTAAGGAAGTCTGTTGGTTCATGAGGTTCCCAAATCAAGCCCTTGCTTTCTAACCCGAAGGCTAGGTGCGGCTGCCTGATTCAGTAGTCTCAGAACTGGTCAACAGCTCATTTAAAAGGAGTCCCTTATCTTTTTTTAGACAAAAGATACAAAACTGTCCCCACTGTCTGAGTGAGGCATCTAACATAACTTTTCTATTACTTATATATGATAACACGTATACATATGCATTTCTAATTCTTACTTCTATTGGTTACTGGTTAACTCATCTATATTCTACATGCTCTTTATTATAATTGGTTACGCTTCTTATGTTAATTTCTAATAGTCTACTTACAATACTCCCCAGACTTTATCAGCATGATATATGGTTGTTTTTGTTCTTGCGATTTAGCCTTGCATTTCCGTATTTTCTAAAAAAACACTGCTTTGCTTGCAATTTTTATCATACTATCAGCATTCTTATTCAAGGGTCAGATAGTGAAAACCAGAATGTCAGTCGCTGACTTCTGAACCTCCCTGAAGCATTCTGGGAGTTTTAGTGCGTTGTTAATTATGCTAGGCCTTGCTTAGCATGAGCACTATCTCACAGGCTCCAAGATCTTCTCTGTCAGTTCCTTTAGTACCCTGCGATGAAGTCCAGGCCCTGCAGATGCAAGAGGTGCAAGGTTTTTTAGGGTGATATATTTTATTGAACCAACTATGTAGTTGGGATTCTTTCATGAGAGAGAATGTCTTGCATTCAAAAGCTTGCCTAACTGTATTCCAACTACATAGTTTATCCAATAAAATATATCACCTTAAGAATCCCTTGCCTCTTGTATAATTTGTGGACCATTGTAGCACAGAAATGATGTAGCCATTTCATAATAAGCATTTTGTGTAGACATGGGTAAGGTGATCATGCATCCCAGTTTGTCTGGGACACTCCAGAATTCCTTAGCCCCATCCAGGCCAGTTGGTTAAAAGTCCCTCAAAAAAAAGGGGCAAAGTACCATGGTATGCCAGTCAGGCACTGCAGCTCCCATGCAGGAGGAAGGACGTGCCTTATGTGGGAGGGCTGGCACCTGTTCCAGCCCACCTGCCTTGCTTCTGCACAGGAGCAGTGATGCATGTCCAGCAGCATGCCACTCTGGCTCAGGACTTTTGACCAACTGGCTGGGACCTGGCAACAGAATCCTTGAGTGTTCTGGCCAAACTGGGATGTACGGTCACCCTAGTTGCATGATAACCACCCCTGGGGCCTTTCTATTTAACACGTATGCAATTCTGGGTAAGACCAACTTTTTGGAGGGTCCAGTTAAACTCTCATTAACACCCTTAATGAGTTACTGAAGTCTGTTTTATGTGGCATGTATTTTTCTTATTTTAGAGAGAACAGAACTGGTCTGCTAGATCTGCTTAATACTTTTGGATTGTAATGTTGAGTAAGAAACTGAGAAAACAGATGCGTATACATGAGATGACTGTGCATCAGATTAATTCTAGAAAAAGGTCATACAAGACCTCATAAAGAGGAAGAAAATTTGTAAGAAACAGATTCTGGAAACATGCTTGCATATATCCATGTATGCACATGTGTACCATGAGGAGGAAAAAAATGATAAAAAGGTGATTACATTATTGCAATTGAAAGTTGAAGAGTTTCCAAGGTTTTAATCATCACAGAAGTATGAAAAAAAAAGTTTAGAAGAACTTGAAGCAATTAATTTAAAACTTCATTGGAAAGAAGGAAAAATCCTCAGGGTTGGGTTGCCTATTTTGTGAGATTCCTTACCAGGAATCCAGGGGAAATCTGTATGTGTAGATCTCTAGGCCTGGCTGTACTGGTAGAATTTCTTCAGCATATGCACCATTTCATTATTTGAGGAGCAACTTCTTGAAAAAGCATACTAATGAAAAAATATTTGGCATCTCCTTAAACTAATACCATGCCTAACAATTCAGAACTTATGTGAAGAATTAAAGAGGCATAGGTCAAAAAAACCCAGTTTATGATTCTGCATGCACTGGTATTAAGTCAAGCTATTTTGTAAGTTTTAAGGCAATAAAGGTAAGATAAGACAGTATTCATATCCCCTGCTTCATCTCTTCACTTATACTGTGAAGAGTAAAAGAAAGACTGGCTAGAAAGTGGATGCAATTCAATTTATGTACAGTTAATGTGTAAGCTCTTACTGTAGTGATATTTTTTTTTTAAACTAAATATTTGGCAAGTGTTGAAATGAAAAATACAATGTAACCAGTCCTATCTTCTGCCCCATCAAAAATCATATCAGATGGCCAATTCAGGTATCCTTACATATGCTGAGTACTCTGCAAATCATGTCATTTATTTCAGTGAAGCTTACTTATGTTTCATAGATTTCATAGACATTAGGGCTGGAAGAGACCTTAGAAGATCATCGAGTCCAGCCCCCCGCCTGAAGGGCAGGAAGTCAGCTGGGGTCATAGGATCCCAGCAAGATAAGCATCCAATTTGCTCTTGAAGGTGTTCAGTGTAGGTGTCCAATGGCAGGCTGTTCCAGACCTTGGGGACTCGGACAGTAAAGAAATTCTTCCTTATGTCCAGCCTGAAATGGTCTTGCAGTAGTTTATAACCGTTCGACATAGTCTTCCCTTGGGGCGCTCTGGTGAACAAGCATTCCCCCAGAAACTGGTGGTCACCCCTGATAAATTTACAGATGGCCATCAGGTCACCCCTGAGCCTGCGGTTTTCCAAGCTAAAGAGCCCTGTGGCTCTCAGCCTGTCGTCGTAAGGTC
>NW_017729029.1:72515265-72515501 GCF_001723915.1 Gavialis gangeticus | reverse complement strand
GGACAGTAAAGAAATTCTTCCTTATGTCCAGCCTGAAATGGTCTTGCAGTAGTTTATAACCGTTCGACATAGTCTTCCCTTGGGGCGCTCTGGTGAACAAGCATTCCCCCAGAAACTGGTGGTCACCCCTGATAAATTTACAGATGGCCATCAGGTCACCCCTGAGCCTGCGGTTTTCCAAGCTAAAGAGCCCTGTGGCTCTCAGCCTGTCGTCGTAAGGTCTGTTTTCCTGGCCT
>NW_017729029.1:72510674-72515254 GCF_001723915.1 Gavialis gangeticus | reverse complement strand
TTTTTTGCTGTATAGGAATATTTTAAGGGTTGTATTTTTAAAATACAAGTTGAGCATGTTAGCTTTCCTTGAATATACAGATCAAATGATATTCTAGTTTCCATATTGCACAGTAAAGATTTTGTAATGAAGCGAACCAAAAATTCCCTAGTTCTAGTATGAATAGATATAAATTTACTTCTTATGAGTGCTTCTGAACATTTGCTTAAAAGGCACTGTTTTTGTAATCTTTTTGGTGGTAGACTCATTTGCTGAAATGAGTTGGAGTAGTAGAAAAACAAACAGAATCAGAAATTCAAATACGTTGAGAATTCCTATCAATTTTTTTTTCAGTTTTGAATTCTGCCTTGTTCTATGTCTTGAATTGCAATACATTTGTCAACTTTTACCACCTGGGTTCATAAGGATCAGATGTGAGACCAGTTGATATGGAACTTTACATTTTCAAAGCATTTAAAATGCTAAGTATTAGTTCACTTCGCAAATTAGTGTTCACCTTAACAGTGAACACACACTGTCCAGTAGGAGCAAGAGGATCTACTTTGAGATCTTGTCTAAAGAAGTCTGTACACATGGACAGTCTGACTGTGCTAAGCCTGTGTCCTTGCTGCTCATCTTGACACAACCTGGAGGTGACAGTGGTACCAGAGCAGATCTGCCTGGTTTGGTACACTCTGGTGACCTCCAGTTGAGATCTGCCACCTGGGGTCCTGACTACTGTACCATTGCTACCTGTTAGACCTGGTGGCATTGATGGCCTGCTTCTTCTGCAAGGAATGAGGTAGAGATACTTTTCCCTGCCCACCTCAAGTACCCCTTGCTGTGGCTGGTTTTTGCTAACCTCAGGACCGTTTTTGGCATGCTGGACTTGGACTTCTCTGAAACTATGTACATTTTCTCTGCCCTATACCAGGCAGCTATGGGGAACTTAATCTTCCTAGTCAATTTTCTGTTCGGCCAGGCCAAGTTGGCAACCCTAAGGAGCTGCAGGAACCAACTGGGTCTGGTGTCTGTCTTCTGTCTCAGAGTGGAGGCATATTTGGTTATTTTTCAAACTAAGACCACATAATTAGTGTTCATTTATGCAGATTCACATATTAAAAGTTCACTGAGAACCACTTTTTTCCTGCTCACTTTCACTGAATCTTCCAATTGTAAGGGTTTTCGCAGCTGTTGATGGAATGCAGAATACGGTGTGCTCTTAAGTGCATAGCCTGCAGACTTGGAAAAAAGGCTTTGTACTTAGAGTATATGCTTACTTGAATTCTGAAATATAAGCTTTTCATACCTTGTTAAGACTCATTATCTTGTATAAGGCACTCTCCCAAACCTCCTATTAGCCATTTCAGGGCTGCTTTAGAAATCTTGCAATTGACAACTCCTAATCAATTTCATCAGTTATACAGTTAACCAGACTATAGTTGAGTTGCAAAGTAGACAGTGAAAGTGAAGGATGCTATATGAACCTGAGGTTTATTCATTTAAGTAGTATGCAAATAACATGTTCCTTACATTGTAAACAAGAAGTTAAATTGGGGCTGGCATGGTGTTAAGAAATTAAAACTCCTGGCATGTGTTACACTTAAGATGTGATTAACTGCTTAATCACATCTTAAGTTGTTACCCAACCATATATTAATACAATTAATGGCTTGATAAAATAAGGGATAAGCCACAAAGTTACTAGACAAAAAATGTGTGGTATCTTTGTAGTTGTTTTACTAACATGCCATTAAAGGAATGTGTGGCCAGGCTGGGGCTCCTAGCTGTGGGGTGTGGGAATACATTTTGTTCTTATTTTCACTCATATCCGTAGCCCAAATATTATTTATTACTCATCACGTACAGATGCATTGAAACCAGAAGCTATAGTTTCTTATTTATTCTCTTATAGAAGAGCAGCAGAGCTGGCCAGTATAATTAAACAATAAATTTGTGATTCTTCTCTTACTTAGGTGATTAGGTTGAGTTTTAAGCTGTAAGTCACTAGTTTCATACTAGGTTTGTTATATTTAGTTGCTTGAAAGTTCTTATTTTTCATTTGCAGAACACCTGTACTGATCAATGAGATGAGTTAAATGCAGTTGTTTAAGAAAAATGAATAATTTATTCACTTTCATGAGAGTTAAGAATTTAATGCTAATTTGAAGGAACATACAGGACAATTGAGTTATGTCTGTGATTTGCTTTATGACACTTTAACACAGGTTAATTCTTCTTGGAGTACGTTAGATTTTTTTAAAAATTATATAGTACTAAACTATTAATGTCAGGAAAACAATTTGAGTTATCTAGTAGAAAAGGTGGGGGTGGAGGAAATAATTGAAGTGTAGAAAGTACAAAGGGAATCCAGTTCTAAAACATGAAGTAAGTATGAACTATCAGATTGACATAAGGTGTGGGAGGCTTTACTACAGATTAGGGGAACCTCAGTCATGACAGAGGCCAGTCAATTAAGACCCCAACAGTGATATTTTTTTTTATTAGAAGTTGAATGCAGATGGAGACGGTAGAAATCTTCAGGGTGATGGAAGTACTGAAAAAGGTTTTTTTTTGTTTTTTTTTTTTGTGGCTTTTGCCAGCTCCTGCAACACACAGGCTATGTGAATTTTTTATTAAACCGAGCTCTAAATCCCAGGAGGAATACAGCTTGTGATCAAAAAGAATTCTGAAAAACGGGTATTGGTAACATGGCATTTACCATTAGAAAAAGTAATCTTGTATCCATTCATCCATGATTTTCTAATAGCACCCATCACCATAGTAATCTGATTGCCTTTGAATAAGATAAACTAAATTCACAAACAGCCTATGACCTAATTTCCTTTCCTTTCCTTTCCTTTCCACATCCTCTGTGAGAAACAGGCAACTTTAAAAACTAAAACCAAAAATCCTTCTTTCTTTTAATTTGCATATCTTTTTCAGATTTTTTTTGTTTTGTTTTGCCCAGCACCTCTATTTGTTCTACTTTCATTTGAATTCAAACTTCAAAATAAAGGTCTTGACATTAGGACATTAGTGATCAGTACAGACATATTTAATGATGTTACAAAGCCTTGGTATGATTACTAAGAAAGTGTTCTCACTTCTATAATTATTGCTCTTGTGGTTGATGTTGTGAGGAAATATGGTTGCTGGGGTGAATCCTATGGAGGGCAGGAGAGTTAATCCAAGATAAGACCATAACTACAACTTTGACCTTTGCCTACTTTTTCTTTGTGAAGCCAGTGATCAGAATGCTGGGATGATGTGCTGTCAGTGACCAGTACTGGTGAAGCTGTATCTTTTTTTTCCTGAAGGTTATTTTCCCTAAGCACTAAGGTATCTTGACACCCTTCAGATCTCCATTAAATTAGAGGACTCCTCTTTTGTCACATGTCACCCCTTCCCACCCTTCTAGCTAGATGAGGCTTTTAAAATTATTTTTGGTTTTGGGCTAAGGTGTTTCTGTGGCTGTTCATTAATTCCACAACATTGGAGAGACCTCAAGAAATCTGTTTACTGATCAGAACTTTATCAGTAGATAGTGCTACTCAGTAGATAGCACCTGAGGATAAAAGCTGCCAACTGTATTGATGTGTAGGTATACTGGGTTCAAACCATTAAGTGTCTTGAAGATTATTGTGTCTGTTTGTGCATTGAGAAGGTATAGTAAGTTGTAACAGATGGCTGAGGATATTAGCCTGCACTGCTGAGATGGACTGCAGTATTCTGTTTTAACAAGAGTTCTGTAAGGACTGATGGCCCTATGCCCATGTCTATTGAAACTACTGTAAGGTTGGTGGGAGGTAAGAGAAACATAAATACTGAAGCCAGGTTGTCATGGGTTGAGTCAAGGATGGGTTGACAGCAGTGTTGGAAATAATTCAGGAGAACTCCTAAACCCTGGACCTACTTTAACTAGTTTATAAGAGGCAAGGATTAGTAGTATTTTTCATTGGACCAGCAGCATGGTTTGGATAGGCTTGGGGTGAAGTTACATGTTTATACTTAGCCCATATTAAGGGCAGTAAAAAGACAACCATCAGTACGTTAAAAGCTCATTAACTTGTGCTAAGTGTCCTATGAGTGTCTTGAAGATATGCCACTTCAGGTGAGGGTTAACTCTGGACCATGCTCTCTAATTTGTGTTAAGGTAACTTCAGTGTGCTTCATGGAGATAACATGAGCAATTTGCAGTCTTCCAGCATCCTAGAATGCTCTGGTCCCTGTCCCTCCTTCACTGGAGCAGGGATGAAAGCAAGGGGCAGGTCCAGATGAGCGCGCATGTGCCTCTTGCCCTATCTCAAGCCCCTTTGAGGCATGGCAGCAGGCACATGTAGGAATGAAAAAGTGTTCCCAGTGCTGCAAGTTTGCAGCGTGGGGAGAAAATTAGACCTCTGGATATCCAGGGGTCTAAAAACATCAAAGTTTAAAAAAGCGGAGCAGTTTTAACTGAGGCAACTGGAGGCTGGGTCCTCCACTGAGATGCTCTGGCTGCCAGAGCGTCTCTGTGGTTGGCCCCTCGCCCTGGTGCTGAAACATGTGGCCAGCCAGGCCTCCAGTGCTGGTGAGTAAGGGGTCGGGGGGCTGGAGGAAGA
>NW_017729029.1:72505427-72505674 GCF_001723915.1 Gavialis gangeticus | reverse complement strand
GGAGCAGGGATGAAAGCAAGGGGCAGGTCCAGATGAGCGCGCATGTGCCTCTTGCCCTATCTCAAGCCCCTTTGAGGCATGGCAGCAGGCACATGTAGGAATGAAAAAGTGTTCCCAGTGCTGCAAGTTTGCAGCGTGGGGAGAAAATTAGACCTCTGGATATCCAGGGGTCTAAAAACATCAAAGTTTAAAAAAGCGGAGCAGTTTTAACTGAGGCAACTGGAGGCTGGGTCCTCCACTGAGATGC
>NW_017729029.1:72499560-72500427 GCF_001723915.1 Gavialis gangeticus | reverse complement strand
GCTTGAGGTCCTCCCTACAAAGCAATGTGGGCATTATCATCGAGGGTACTGGAGAGGCATAAACAAGTAGTCAGTGCCTTTCACTGGTGATTTACGCAGAAAATACCCCTTCCCTACTGGTGAGTAAGGGGTCGGGGGGCTGGAGGAAGAGGGAGGGGACCATGGAGGGATCCCTGCTGGCTGCACCCACTCCCTGAGGCCCCTGATCACGTTTTTGCCCTGCCCCTCACCCTACCATCCCCCTCAAACCCCCTGATCCCTGCCCTCCCCAGTTTAAATAAAAGCAGCCCCCCAGCACTTACCGGCTGGGGCCCCATCCACACATTGCCAGGCAGAGGGACAGCCCCAGCTGCCCCAGCCCAGGCCCTGCTGCCCCCCTGCTGTCCTGTACTGCCCGGGGGGCTCTGCCAGGAGTCCCTGGAGCCCCCCCACTCCTGCTTCTAAGGTAAGCAGAGGCTTTTTCCAGTTTTTTTTTTTCTGTTCTTTTTTTTTTTTTATTTAAGTGACGGTGCCTGGGGTTGTGGGGGTAGCTATGGGGGCTTGGGGGTGAAAGCTGATGGGTGAGGCTGAGTGGGGCAGCTATTGGCGGGGCTGCAGCAGCTGGTGGGGAATGGGGCCAGGTGGGGCAGCAGTCAGGGGCCTGGGGTGGGGCATGTCGGCCTTACAGGGGGGGTGGAAGCCCCTGTGGGGGCCATTTGGCCCCTGTTGGGCCGTAGCCCTTTTGTGGGGGCCAAATCCCCTGTTGGGGGGCCATAGCCCTTGTGTGGGGTTTCTTTAGCGTTCAGTTTATTATTATAAGAAACATGCTTTAACACTGTAGATATCAATAAAACATTGTCCAACTGATTGCTGTCTCTGTCTCCCTCT
>NW_017729029.1:72498949-72499309 GCF_001723915.1 Gavialis gangeticus | reverse complement strand
GGCCAGTGGCAGGACCCTGCCTGCTCAGGGCTGGCACCTTAGATCCAGGTGGCTGTGGCTGACCTCCTGGCCGGATGAGGCCAGGAGGACATGCTTTGACAGTTCAAAGCAGGTCATCACACCGGGAACATCTTCCGGGCAATAGCTGCCCAGACGGCCAGTGGCAGTGGTGCCACACAGAGGCCAACCCTACAACCACAGACCATTGGCAGCTGGCCCACAGGGGCAGATGCCTCTACTGGCTGTGCAATCCCCGTCTGGGTCTGGCAGGTGCGCAGCAGGTCACAGCCAGGCAGCAGCCCCCACTGCCAGACTGCTGCACTGGATAGGGTGCAGGGAACTCTCAGGGCTACTTCAGCA
>NW_017729029.1:72490414-72493949 GCF_001723915.1 Gavialis gangeticus | reverse complement strand
AGCCCTGAGCTACTTGACAGGGCAGCTTTTTGTACTGATGGAACCAAGACAGGGCAGCTTTTTATACTGCTAGGGACAGCGCAGGTGCTGGCCCTGGGCTCTAGCTCCCCCTGGCTGCAGATCTGGGAGGAGCCAGGCAGGGTTATTTTGCCCCAAGTGGCACAGTTTGCTCCACAACAAAGTGCATGTCCGAGCATGTGCGCTGAGGCAAAAAGCCTTTGCACCACTTCTATTTGAGCTGCTGCAAGCACATGTGCTTGCATGTGTGGACGTGCCCAAGGTGTCTTGTTCTTAGCCATGTCCTTGCTTGCCAGCCCTCTAGTGGCAAGTCAGAGCCATGCAGGCAAGAAATAGTATTAAGTCTTAATGTGCAGGTGCTCACAGCATGTTCTAACTTTAACATGGCTTTCCATTCCACAGATTTAGTATGTTCTAAGTATAATGTATAACTTTACCATCAGACAAGCTTTTGAAAGCTGTCAAAAGCTTTATAGTAGAGTTGGAATAAAAGAACACTGATCACTGCAGCCAGCTATTTTATGATAAGCGGGATGCAGTCTTGTAGTCTGTTGTGGGTGTAAGAAAGGGTTTTCTCACTAGTTGCTTGGAGATTCCAGGACTATTAGCATTAATGTGAAATACACTGCAGGCTAATTTGGTTTCCTGTGGATAGATTTCTTCCATAGAGAAAGACAGAGAGGTCTTCAAACTGTTCTCTCTTTCACTTAATGCATCTGTTGCCTGGGTTCAGTTGCAATCAGTTGTCTTTTGTGCAGATGTTAATTCCTTTCCCCTTCACTCCTGTTTACTTATCTATAAGGTGCACATGCTCCATGGGAAAATATTTAATTGGAGGCTTTCTGTTTAATTTTTGGCAAGGAGAAAATGGGTAACAAGTTCTGTTGTATTTTAGCTTGGAGTCAAAAATGCGGAAGATTGTGGCAGGGTGGGGGGGTGGAAATAGGCATGTCTGCTGAACTAAGATATCTGTTGATGCTGGTGCTAGCTTTTCAGAGAGACTGAAGCTGTTTTACTCTCTTGTGCCTTGTTTTTGTGGCTGAAGGAGGGAGGATGTGCAATATGACAATTTATGATAATTCTATATTCATAAATCCATTGTTTCATGCAAAAACATTGTTGCTCACATTGGTCAACATTGCTTTGAAGCTCAGTTACAAGGACTTTTTGTCATTTAGTTGACAAAGGTTGTTTGATCCACTAATTTGGCTGTTAAATTGAGTTAATTACAAAGCCCACAATTTGGATTTGGTATAAACCTGATTTAGTGTAAATACTATACTGCTTTGAATGATATTGTTCATGAAGTTATTGGGGGGTGGATAAAAACTTAAGCCAGTAATTGCATGCTGGGATTGTGGATAGATGTAACTTTTTTTAACTGCTTTAAAAGGGGAGGAGAATTTGTCTCTTACAAGTGCATTTCAGCTGTTGTGATGTAACTGTTATAGTTGCATGCTCTTATGAAGATCAACATGAGTTGAATCACTCTGACTTGAATCCTGAATGTCATGGGGTTAAAAATGCAATGATTTTGCTATTCTTCTATTGCTTTAGAAGCATGGCAAATGTAGCAGTTTCGTTGTGATAACTTATACTTTACACCTGGGAATTATCATTTCCCACCAGTTTCCCCTCTCTCCACTTGTCTTCATCCTACATGACTTTCTCTCTTTTTTCATTTTCATACGGTTGTTGCAGTCAGAGTTCTTGAAACAGACCCTCTTGGGGGACACCTTTGGACAACAGCAACCTTTTGTTTCCTAATTTAATACATACTAAGAAACAGATTATAGAATATATTTTTAGATGACCAGCTTCTAAATAGGTAAGTGAGTATTTAAAGAGTTTACTATACTTAAAATGGAAAGAATTTGAGAGTGGTTTATATCTATTTAGCTAGCTATCTCTTTTTTGGCAGGGAGGTGATTTTTTTTAATACTGCTTGGTCATTGTTTCTTTCTTTGAGTATGTTGGGGAATGGTGATGTACCTGTCCCAATGAGAAATTGTTCAAGTGTTTGAAGCTTTTTCCCAACTTTGGGTGAAGTATGAAAGAGGATTGGAGCTGCATGTTTGCTCTGGGGAGATGAGGGAGAAGTGTGTTGGGAAGTACAGGCGTTGCTTTCTCTTCCCATTCAGACTGTCTTGTGTGTGTGCGTGTGTGTGTATGAGTAATAGAGTAAAAGCTTCTCTATCCGGCATCTTACAAGCTGGCATGCTTTACTAACTGGCATGCCGGCTTGTAAGATAAAATGAAACCGGAAGTTCCCACTTCTGGTTTCTCCGAGCCCCCATGACTGGAGGCAAAGCAGCCTGTGCTGCTGAGGCCCCACGGCACGGGGGCATGCATAACAGGCTCCTGGGGCTGTGCGGGGCCCACCTTCCTGTCCCACGGGGCCCGTAGGATGGGCAGCGATGCGGTGGGAGGGACGGCAATGCCGTGGTAGGGGCAGAGGGATGCCCCAGATGTGGTGGGAGAAGTGGCGGCCGGGGCCGCTCAGTTAATCAACATATTTTGTTATCCGGCATCCCCCATTCCTGGGATATGCCAGGTAACAGAGCTTTTACTGTAGTAGTAAATTTAAATTATATATATTATACTTTTTGGAAGAATGCTTGAGTACCTCTAGAAGTAAGTTTTTAAAGTAATAAATTAAGTGCTGATTGAAGCCTAGGCACTTTTTTTTAGATGTGCACATTTTGCAGTACAGTTACTAATGGTAATGCTACACTAACACACTATAGTCGAAATGGGTGTCTGTGTGGTGTTGCTAGTGTGTGGGTTTATCTTGTGGCTATAAAGAAATTAAGTGTTGTGAGGAGTGGGGGAAGTTTGTATTTAAAAAAAAATTGAATCGTGGGACAGAGGTTTTCATATAGGTTAGATAATATAATTATTCCTTCTAGTGGGTAAAGCATTTAGTTACCAGGGACTTGGCAGATTAGTTTCTCCATTCAGTGAAAAATTGAAAGGTTCCTTCATATGAACAGTAATGATTTGTTTGACTAATTCTGTGGCAGCTTCATTTATTATATCCAGGATTTTCACTCCAGGGTTTACATTAACAGTGCCCTTAACAGTGTTACTTTGACCCCCTACTTCTATTAAAAGCAGCAGATTGCTCAAAAATTTCTGATGCCAGATTTGTTTCATAGTTTCATAGTTGGTAGGGTCAGAAGGGACCTGAGCAGATCATCAAGTCTGACCCCCTGCCATGGCAGGGAAGAGTACTGGGGTCAAATGACCCTAGCAGGGAGTTCATCTAGCCTCCTCTTAAAGACCCCCAGGGTAGGAGCCAGCACTACTACTCTTGGAAGTTGGTTCCAGATACTAGCCGCCCTGACCGTGAAGTAGCGCCTCCTGATGTCTAGCCTGAATCTACCTTCTGCCAGCTTGTGATCATTATTTCTAGTCACTCCTGGTAGCGCTCAGGGGGAACAGGGACTCCCCCAATATCTGGTGGTCCCCCCTGACTAGTTTGTAAATGGCCACTAGATCCCCCCTCAGCCTTCTC
>NW_017729029.1:72482643-72485414 GCF_001723915.1 Gavialis gangeticus | reverse complement strand
AAGTTGGTTCCAGATCCTAGCTGCCCTGACAGTGAAGTAGCATCTCCTGATGTCTAGTCTTTATCTACCCTCTGCCAGCTTGTGATCATTATTTCTAGTCACTCCTGGTAGCGCTCAGGGGGAACAGGGACTCCCCCAATATCTGGTGGTCCCCCCTGACTAGTTTGTAAATGGCCACTAGATCCCCCCTCAGCCTTCTCTTGTGGAGTCTGAACAGGTTCAGGTCTTCTAGCCTTTCCTCGTAGGGCCTGCCCTGCTGCCCCCTGATCATGTGAATGGCTCTCCTCTGGACGCTCTCCATGTTGTCCACATCCCTCCTGAAGTGAAGCGCCGAGAACTGGACGCAGTACTCCAACTGCGGCCTGACCAGTGTCGCATAGAGGGGGAGGATCACCTCCTTGGACCTGCTTGAGATGCATCTGTGGATGCATGACAAGGTATGGTTGGCTGCATCCCCACACTGCTGACCCATGTTCATCTTGCCATCAATGATGACTCCAAGATTCTTTTCTGCCTCTGCAGTGATGAGAAGGGAGTTTCCCAGCCTGTAAGTATGCTGCTGGTTCTTTCCCCCCAGGTGCAGTACCTTGCATTTGTCAGTGTTGAAACCCATCCTGTTCTCATTTGCCCACCCCTATAACCTGTCTAGGTCCGATTTGCAGCCTATTCCTCCCTTCTAGCATGCCCACTTCCCCCCACATCTTAGTGTCATCTGCGAATTTGAACAGGGTGCTTTTTACCCCCTTGTCCAGGTCACCGATGAACGTGTTGAACAGTGTGGGCCTGAGGACCAAGCCCTGCAGAACCCTACTGCCCACATCCCTCCAGGTCGAATAAGATCCGTCCACCACCACTCTCTGGGTGCGGCCCTCCAGCCAGTTAGTGACCCATTTGACTGTGTAGGTGTCGACGCCACAGTCCCCTAGTTTTTTAATGAGAATGGGGTGAGAGACAGTGTTGAAGGCCTTCCTAAAGTCTAGAAAGACTACATCCACTGCTACACCTTCATCTAAGGATTTTGTGACCTGGTCATAGAAGGCCACCCGGTTGGTCTGACAGGACCTGCCTCTAATGAACCCATGTTTGTTGCCCCTAAGCATAATCTCCCCTGCTGGCCCCTCGTGGACATGTGCCAGGATAATTCTTAAAAAAGCTTACCCAGGATCGAGGTGAGACTAACTGGCCTATAGTTTCCTGGGTCCTCTTTCCTCCCTTTTTTGAAAATGGGGACCACACTGGCCCTTTTCCAGTTCTCTGGCACCATGCCAGATCACCATGAGTGCTCGTAAATCTGTGCCGGGGTCCTGCAATGACCTCTGCTAATTCCCTCAGCACTCTGGGGTGGAGATGGTCTGTACCAGCTGCTTTAAATACATCCAGTTCCTCCAGAAATTCCCTGACTAGGTCTTTACTGACCCTAGGCCTGGGTGCGCCTCCCCTGGGTCCTGTGGGGGTTCCGGTGGGGGGGGGACCCGGTCCCTGCTCAGAAAAAAGGGAGGCAAATAAATTGTTAAATAGGTTAGCTTTGCTGTCTGATACGATGACCAGATTTCCTAGCACGTCCTGCAGAGGCCCCACGTTACCTGGTAAATTCTTTTTACCCCCTGTGCATTTAAAAAAGAACTTCTTGTTGTCTTTGATCCGGGTAGGTAGTCCCAGTTCCATCTCTGCCTTGGCCTTCCTGACTGCCCTCCTACAGCCCCAAGCAACTGAGGTATAGTCCTCCCTGGTGATGGCCCTTCCCTTCCATTTGGTGTATGCCTCCTTTTATCTAGGAGACGTTCCTGTATGCTTTTGGTGAGCCATAGGGGCTTTTGTGCCCTCTTGCCCCCTTTGATCCTTGTTGGGATTACCTCCCTTTTGGGCTTGGAGGATCATCTCCTTAAGGAATGACCACTCTTCTTGCACACCTGACTCCTCCCCTCTGGAATCTCAGTGCCTCCCAAACAATTCTCCTTAGCACATTGAAATCTGCCCTCCTGAAGTCCAGGGCTGCTGCCTTGCTGCATGCCTTTGCCACCTTGCTCTGGATGGTGAATTCCAGGAGGTGATGATCGTTGTCTCCCAGTTGGATGAGCACCTGGAGACCCTTCATCAGGTCATCGCCCATGGCCAGGACCAGATCCAACAAGGTGTCTCCCCTGGTGGTGCTGTGCATCTCCTGGGTTAGATGGAAGTCCTGTATCTTGGCTAGGAACCTACGTGAGTGGTCAGACCCGGCTAACTGCTCTTCCCAGCAGATGTCTGGAAAGTTCAGGTCACCCATGATGACCATGTTATTTGACCTAACTACCTCCATGGGCTGATTTAAGAATTCCTGGTCTAGCTATTCCCGTTGGTTGGGTGGTCTGTAGTAGACCCCACCGTTAAGTCCCTTTCTCCTCGACTTCCTTGTATTCTAACCCAGAGCACTTCAGTGTGCCCCTCCTCTGACCCTGTGTTACTCGTTGAGTATGTGTATTTCTCCTTGACGTAGAGCACCTCACCCCCACCTTTCCTCCCTGTCCTATCCCTCCTGTACAGCCTATAGCCCTTGATATTCAATGCCCAGTCGTGCGTTTGATCCCACCACGTTTTGGTGAGCCCCACTATGTCTGGGTTGTTTTCAGCTAGCAGGAGGGTAAGTTCCTCCTGCTTGTTTTCCATACTACTTGCATTTGTGTAGAGGCATTTGAGGCTTCCTGAAGATGTGTGTACTGGCCCCCTAATCTCAGTATTACCCGGGCCACTGTTGCTTACCTGGGTATTTGTTCTGCTCATTGTCGGTCTAG
>NW_017729029.1:72480458-72482542 GCF_001723915.1 Gavialis gangeticus | reverse complement strand
GGATATCCGCCAACCTAGAAGAGAACACACACTTACCTTTGGGGGAAAGGTGAAGTCCATCCCTCCAGAGCATGTCTCTTGTCCTGATGTGTGGGTCATTGTCTAGGAAGCTGAAGCTCACCTCAAGACACCATTCCCGAAGCCACAAGTTGACCTCTCTGATGCAGGTCTTGCGTCGTCTTCCATGTCTGCTCACCAGTAGGACAGAAGAGATACCACCTGTGCCCCTGTCTCCTTCAGCATGCCCCCCAGAGTGTGGTAGTCTGTCATTAGGTGATCAGGGCTTCTCCTGGCCGCATCATTAGTGCCCACATGGATTAGGACCATGGAGTAGTAATCGGTGGGCTGGATCATGGCCTGCATCATCCCCATCACACCCTGAATCTTTGCTCCAGGCAGGCAGTAGACCTTGCGTGTCGAGGGGTCCTGGCAACAGATGGGACCCTCTGTACCTCTCAAGATGGAGTCTCCTATGATGATCACTCGATGTTTCCTCCTCTGGGTCTGCTTAAATCCTTCAACCTGATCAGAGTGTGGAGAGTGTGGAGTTGCCTCCTCTCCGGAGGTTTCCTCCTCTCCTTCCTTCTCCTGCAGTGTCACCAGGGCCTCGTACCTGTTGTCCAGCTGGACTGGAGGAACTGGTACTGCTTTGCTGTGAGCATCCCTGGTTCTGGAGGTGACCATTTGCTACTCTGCTTTGGAGGGCACCTCCCAGGGTGCTTCTTCCTTGGATGCATGGCCCTGCAGGGAGAGAAAATAGCCATCAATTTCATCCTCCACCTCCCTGATTCCCTTCAGCCTGCTAACCTCCTCTTGGAGCTCCCTCACATGCGCCTCCAGGGCCCTAAGATGGGTGCCTACAGGACAGGTGTGGGGGCCCACAATTCCTGCCCCCCCGGCCCTGCTGGGCATCCCCCACAGGTCAGGGGGCAGGGGGATGCCAGCTCCCACATGGGTTCTGTTTGGGTGGAGGCCTCAGACAAGCCCTGGGTAGGCGGTGCCCCCTGGGCAGCGGCCGTAGCAGCACTCCACATCGACACCATTATATAAGTTGATATTTATTTATATTTTTGTGTGGTTCTTTCACCCTACTTTTGCTGAAGTCTCCTTCCTGGCCCCTTTTGTTGTGAAATGAGAAATTTGTGAATAAGAACCATTTATATATGATGGAAGTTTAACTCCGAAGTAAATTGGTTCTTAATTTTTGTAGCAAAAAAAATTATATAAGAACTTTTTAATTAAATAAAACATCAAGAGTAAAAGGAATCTCTTTTTAGAAAAGCCAAATGGAACCCCCCCAAAACAAAAAACCCCAAAACCAAATTTAAAAAGAAAAAACCACAATCATTGAACTAAGTCCTTCTTTTTCCTCTGAGTTTCTTAGTTTCATTAAGGATTGTCCTATTTTCTTTCTAGACTTGCTTTTGAATTACATATGTCCTCTCAAACCCGTGCATTGGAATAGCCATACTTGACTAGGCCAGTTTTGTCTGATATTTTCTGTATGATAGGGGCCAATACCAGAGGCCTCCAATGAAAATGTAAGAAAACTGGCAGAAAAAAACATACATCTAAGTAGCATTTGTTCTTAACTTCAACTATTGGCAGCTGCTCTAGAACATAAGGAATCATATAATGTAACTTAATTAAAACTTATATTTTAATTCTTTCTAATTTAACTGTCAACATTGTCATTCAGAGAGATGTTGGATTTAGTTTTTAGCAAGAGCACTAGTTTTTACCAACGTCCACTCAAAAAGTATTAGCCAAATGGTATAATTAACACATCTGTAGAAATTATTGCATGAAAATGAACAAACTCCTTTTCCAATTTTTTTTCTCTCAGCCCCTCAGCCTCAGCTACTTGTCAGTCTCCTCTTTTCCCATTTGAAATGCCACAAGAACAGAATAAAAATTCCAGGAAATGTGTTCTTAATTTAATATTTTTAGTCCAGAAATGACCTTTAGCTTATTTAGGCTGATGTATACAATGCAGGCCAAACAGTGTCACTCAGTTACCTCTGTAAAATTCATAACATCAAAATAAAATTGGGAAAGAAAATGTGTATTATCCAACCCCCCCC
>NW_017729029.1:72474463-72480382 GCF_001723915.1 Gavialis gangeticus | reverse complement strand
CCACCTGTGCTGTTGCCCCCCAAAAAAAAAGGTTTAATATTACAAAGTCATCCTTGAAAGCAACCTTTGGTACTCAAAGTTGTGCCAACATTTCTTCTTGTAAACTTAGTTTGGTTTTGTGCAAATACATTTATGATATACTCCAGAGAGATGTCATCACATTTTATTTTTCCCCCACAAAACTTGGATATGATCCTACAGTCCTCAGCTGGTAACTCAGTGAAAAAATACAGAATTTCTGTCGTGTCACATCACTAGTACTCCTGTGCCTGGTGAGGCAAGCCCCCTTCCCTCTCTCCTGAGGTAATTAGCATGATTTGTCCATTCTAATCAGTGCACCACTCTGGATCCCCCTAAAGGTCTGCTTGTGGGTTGGAAATTTGGTAGCAACACATGAGTGGTAGCTGTCATGGTTCTGAGAGCCACTGCAATTAACACTACAGCTGCTTCTCCTTCATGAAACTTCCTGTTCAAAAGCAGTTCCATGTGTCAAATGACATGGCTTGGCCATACCTTTAACATCTCTGATTTTAGGTCATAGCCTAGAGCTTACTACTTTGTTACATACAAATGGGTTTAACTGATCAGAAACTGGTTGAAACTAGTAACAGAACAGAAGTTTAGTGCACATAAACCAGTTTCAAAAGGGCTGAAACTGGTTTAAGATAAACCTCATTGAATGTAGTATCAGATTTAACTGGTTTGGATCAAACTGGTTTATGAAACGTCTGCCCCAGACCACATCCTGGTTCAAGTTAAATCACAGTATCCCAGCATGTTTTTTAGCCCTGGATTGGGCTGGGCTGTCTGCTCCGGAGAGCAGGACTGGCTCCGCCCCTCTGCTCCTTAGCTGGAGCAGTGAAGGGTAGCTGACAAGAGGGTGTGTGTGTAGTGGGGGGGATGGGTTGTAAGCTCAGCTGTGGATGCAGTCCAGTTTGGGGGGTGGTGGTACTTCCTCCCCTAGGCAAACCCCAGCTGGGGTCTAGAGCCAAGGAGGGCGGTTGAACACCCCTTCCCCCCCCCACTCAAATTTACTGCTGTCTGCAACTTGTACTGCAAATCCCAGAGTCTCCTGGAAGCAGAAAGAGAGGTGAGGAGTATCTCTGCAGAGTCCTGCTGCTGTGATGTGTTTTTGGACTGCAAATCCCAGAGACCTTGGGGACAGCAGGAAGAGGAAGGGAACACACATCCCATGCGGGGTACATGCCAGAGAGTCATACTCCAGTGCTCCACCCTCCCCCAGCTTCTGGCCTGAGCCAGTGCAGGTATGTGGCTGCATTTCCCGAATCAATGGTAAATGTCTGTTCACTTTTATTCAGTTTAATCTCTGTATCTTAGACTAATCTAAAAAGACTGAATCAATTCAGCCTTGGGCTTTTTGATTGTCTGTACTTAGCAACTGAGTAAACTGGTAGGAGCAGTAGGCTATTATCTTCAGCGTGAGATAACCAGTAGAATGCAAACTTAAAACAGTTGAGTTCAGAGTTGTTTGCTGATGGCAAAAGAAATGTAGTGGCTCTGGACTTCAGGGTTCGATTTCAGATTTGAGGGGAATGTGCATTAATAGTTTTAAATCCTTCTGTCTTGCAGCAGCTTTATCTGTCTTTTCCTTCTACTTCTATCCATCCACCAGTTTTCAGTGCATAGACCTGGTCTATGACCCCTTTTTCTCTCCTCCCTTTCAAGCTACTATTTACTACTTGCTTCTCACATTTTCTATCCTCACACTCTTTTTAAATAGTATTACGTAAAGACCAACTTCACAGAATCAATCTGAGCTATACCGCTAGAGAAAAAACTTCAAGAAGGGTTTGCATTCACTACCTTACTCTTTCTACTTTACAGATAATTGAGTAAGATATTAAAGAGCTGCTGTGTTTTACTGTTTCAATAATGCACTGTTTCCAAGGCCAAATTGTTCTCCATCTCTTTATTTTAAACTTCACTTGTCACATTGGTGTTATCAGTAAACGGCTTAATGCTGGCACTTTCTGTCTGCAATTCTCAAAATCATTATGCTTGGATATTGTGCTTAAAGTTGAGAATGTGTAGTCACCTTTCTTCAGTTGCAGTAAGCTTTTTATTCCAAGTACCATATGAGCAGTCCCAGAAACTTTGAGGCATTTGAATGGGGATTGGGTTCTATGGAAACCTAGCTGTGAACATCCCTGAAAAGCTCTGCATTCAAAATGCAGTAGTCTAGCTTTGGTGTTAAAATTGGCTCTGGTTTAGGGAAATGATGTTTAGGGAAACATCCTCCTGCTGGGAGGATGTTTCTCTTGCCCAGCCCTCGCCTCTTGGTAATTGCTTCCTCTCTCCGGTTGCTCTCACATGCTCTAGCACCATGTAAATTGGTCCCCAGTCTCTGCCTAGGATCATTTCACAGGCCAATGCTGGAGCCAGGCTGCCCCCTAGCTCACCTCAGAACTCTCTATTACTCTCAGAGGGAGGTAGCAACTCCAGAGGCGCATTTCGCCCCCCAAGATGCAGGTCATCACCAGGGGTCCAGCCTCCCTCACACCTGCTTTTGGAGCTAGATATGTGTGGAGTAGGGATTATGAACATCCCATATCCAGGGTAGCTTGTACTGCCCAATCCCCAATCCAGGCCATCACTAAAGGTTGTTCTCAGTCTCCCTTCTGTAACGGAGTGCCAAAACTACAATCCATGAGCATGCCTTGGTCGGCTTCCCTCAGTCTCTCTCTAGGAAAGGGAGGTGTCGCTAATCTGCGACTTAGCTTGCTCAAGCCCAGTCAACACTTCCTTGCGATATGACTGGTATGACCAGAATGACAACAGATGATGTCTCTCAGTGTTCTCTTCTGAGGCCCAATCCTTTTTTCCTCTTCTTGGGTCATGCCCCCAGTTAGGGCACAGAGGCCTCTCCCACAACTACGCTCATTCTCTGAGCTGGAGAATGCCTCCGCAAGGCAGAGGGCTTCTTCGCTGCTCCACGGTTGGTGTCATCTCACCCATATCTGAGTGTCTTCCTCCAGGTCCCAAAGGAATTGTTCTAGCAGGATGTGGTCTATGACCCCATCTCGGTTGAACTGGCTCACAGGGAGCCACTTATTCAACGTGTATTGCAGGTACTGCAGTAAGCTGTGAGGCCTCTTGGCCTCTTTTGACTTCCATGCTCAGAAGGCTTGTTTATGGCTTTCAGGTGAAATCCTGAGCTGGTATAAGATCGCAGCATTCACCGTGTTGTAGTTACAGGCCTCTTGCCTTGATAGTGCCCGATATGCTGCCTGGGCTTTGTCCACCACTAGGGTGCCCAACTGATGGGCCCACTGAGTAAGGTCCAGCCCAGTCTGGAGGGCCGTCCTCTCAAACACCTCAATGTAGGCCTCAGGGTTGTCATCCACAGCATCTTGAACAGGGCTGTATTCTGCTGCATCCATTCCTGCTGGTGGGCACCCTGTAGCTGCTGTATTTCCAGCACTTGGCCAATTGCCGGGATGGCTTGTGTCAGGAGTTCAGTGTGGCCTACAGCAGGAGGCTGCATGACTAACTGTACCCGGGTCAGGATCACTGATCTGCTACTGCAGAAGTTCATGTTCCTGGCCAATGCACCACTGTTCACGCCTCTAGTGGGCACTGTAAGTACAACACTGCCCCCTTGGTCGAGGTCCCCCGATTTCTCCTGCCATGATTTGTTGGTATCTGAGAAGTAAGAGGGGGTTAACTGGTGTTCTCTTTCCCTATCGACCCGAAGTTGGGGTACTCACAAGCGTGCCATGGTGGTTCTCGGTGTTCCACCTCCCCTATACCCCGTCCACTCACCAACTGCTCAGGTGTTCCACTTGTTGCTCCGATGATCTCCGTGAGCCCCTTAATTTTGGGATCTGGTGTCAGCTTTGGCGACCTGGCCTGTTGCCTGGATGTTGATACCTCTGGAGCCTCAGCCCCTGATCCCAAGGGGCTGATCCTCAGGCATCTGGCATCCTCCCTCCCAAGAGAGACGCCTCTGTAAAGCTCCAAAACTGAGAGGCTGGGGATTGTCTGTCCCTAGCCTAATGTGCAACACTGGTCTCCCTCCTCTGCCGTGGGGCAGTGTCTTCTGGGCTGCCACAACCAGCTGCTGGAGTTCCTGCCTGCCTGGCATGCTCCCCGCTGGCTTCCTTCTTCCCTCTGCCAGCTTCCAGTGGAGTTTTTAAAGTCCCTGTGGCAGTGGTATCAGCTACCGCAATCAGCTGGCCACTGCCCTGTCCAGAAAGCAGCTGCTTGAACAGCCGGCGCAACGCCCACTCACGCAGCTCCTACTCTGCTTCTGCCCATCCCAGCAGTAAGCTTGCCGGTGTACGGGGTGCTTGCTCGCTCCCTCCCCGGGAATGCCTGGGTTTGCCCCTGGCATTCTCGGTGCCTGTGGGGGCTTCTTGCCACCATGTTGGCCTTTTTTGGCATCTTGTAAAAATCTTAATATTGGGTCTTCATCCAGTATCTGTCTTCTGACAGACTTTTATAACTTGCTATAGTAATTGCAGTCCTATAAGTCTCAGCAGGACCTTAACTTGCTAGTTTGTCTTGTTCTACTTTTCAAATTTGCCCTGGCCATTCTTTAGCTTACAGCTAAAAAATTATCAGTAACCATTTTTTATCATTCGTTGCATATGAAGCTAAGAATTCAGGCTTTTATCAGGCAGGTTATCCTACTAATATACTCTTGCCACTAAGTGAAAGCTCAAAAATACATAATTTCAGGAAAAAAGATAGAATTATTTCATATAGACTAGCTACTAATTATTGCATTACTGGAAAGACATATTCAATAGTCACAATACATCCATTTAAAGATTTACTGACCCACAAGTGCAAGGTAAATGTATACTTTGCTTTTGAAGAGTAGTTATAAAATGGCTGATTAACCTTTGCCTACAAAGCAGCATCTATAATTAATGCTTAAAATTTAGTTTCTCTAAAATGGTGATGGCTGCTTATGATTAAATATGAGATTGGATTTGCTATTAAGCTTCATTTTTTGTTTCTCAGTATTCTTTTTAAGCAAAATGTTTTTCACCCAGGAAATAATATTTGAATTGCAATTCAGCGTACTTTAAATGGTAGACAGGTACAGTCTCTTTGTGCAAAGACACATCTACTAATTTCTATTTAATAATGTATATGAATTATGTATGGTTGAGGGAGTGTAAACTATAGAGTTCAGCACAAAATCATGAAATAAAGTTTCAATATTTTTCATTATAGTAATGTAATATTAAACAAATTTCTTAATAATTTTCTAAGTATATGGATAATGAAGAAAACTGTAGCATAAAAGTTAAGCCATCTAATTGTTTAGTGAATGTTGTATTTTTCATGGGCTTATATAGGCACATTCTAAGTGACAAGAAATTAAAATCATGTAATTATTGAATTAATAGGAAGGATTACACCAAATTACATTTCTTATTTATTATACAAGTGCAAAAGAACCAAGTGTGCTTTATAAGAGACCTGTTTTTCATAGAGTTTATAGACATTTGGGCTGGAAGGAACCCCGGAGGATCATCGAGTCCAGCTCCCTGCCCCAGGGGCAGGAAGTCAGCAGGGATCATAGGATCCCAGCAAGATAAGCATCCAAATGTGTCTTGAAGGCGTTCAGAGTGGGTGCTTGAACCGCCTCAGGCAGCAGTCTATTCCAAACCTTGGGGCCTTGGACAGTGAAGAAGTTCTTTCTTATGTCCAGCCTGACTGAATCAGTCACAGTGGAGTTTGTGACCGTTTGATCTTGTCATCCCTTGGGGGGCTCTGGTGAACAGATGTTCCCCCAGATCCTGATGAGCACCCCTGATATACTTATAGGTGGCCACCAGATCACCCCTGAGCCTGCGCTTTTCCATGCTGAATAGCCCCATTGCTCTCAGCCTCTCATCATAAGGTCTGTTTTCCTGACCTCTGATCATGCGCGTGGCTCTCCTC
>NW_017729029.1:72472369-72474398 GCF_001723915.1 Gavialis gangeticus | reverse complement strand
AGCTCCCTGAGTACCCTTGGGTGTAGCCCATCAGGGCCAGCTGACTTGAAGGGTATCCAGCCTGTCAAGATGTTCCTTCATGAGGTAAGCTTTGATGGAGGGCAAGGAATCTCCCTCACCCGGGCCTCCCTGACCCATAGTGGGCAGGGCCGTCCCATGGAACTGGTGAAAAACTGATGCAAAGTACCCATTTAGTAAGTTTCCTTTTTGCCTGGGTGTCAGTTGTCAGTTGCCCCATCTGGTTTAGCAGGGGTCCAATGTTGCCCTTGCTTTTCCTCGTGCTCACCACATGTCTAAAAAAGGACTTTTTATTTTCCTCGATATTTGTAGCTAGCTGGAGTTCCATCGCAGCCTTGGCTTTCCTGATTTGCTTTCTGCAAGTCCAGACTAGAGCAGAGTATTTCTCCTTGGTGGCGTTTCCAGTCCTCCATCCTTTGTAGGTTTTCCTTTTACGACGCAGGAGGTCTGCCAGTTCGCTGGAGAGCCAAGAGGGCTGCTGTGCCCTTTTGCTTCCTTTCCTCAGAGACAGGATGGACTTTGCTTGCGCATCCAGGATTGCTCCTTTGAGGAGCAACAACTCATCCTGAACTCCCCTCTCCATTGGGTTGTGGCCTTTTAGGGCCTCTCTGACAAGTCTCCTTAGCTTGTCAAAGTCAGCTTTACTGAAGTTGAAGACTTCTGTATTACTGACTTGCCAGCCTTACGGCAGATGGTGAAGGTGATCAGTTTATGATCACTGTCACCCAGCTTCCCTTCGATTGTTAGGTTGCTGATTAGGTCATCCTCGGTTGCCAGTATGAGGTTGAGCAGCGCTTTACCTCTTGTTAGCCTGTAGACTTCCTGCGTCAGACAGAGTTCATCCACAAATGAGAGAAAGCTTTGTGACCACTCGGATTTGGCCGAGTGCTCCTCCCATGAGATGTCTGGGTAGTTAAAATCTCCCATGACAACCATAAACTGGGACCGTGTGGCCTCAGCCAATTCCCTGGTGAACTCCTGGTCAAGGCCTTGACTGTGGGTAGGGGGTTTGTAGTAGACTGCCACCAACTTTCTCATTTGGTGGCTCTTGGTGAAACTGGAGATGCTGATGGAGTAACTCGGTGGGTTAAAGCTAGGCATGTGATCATGCTTCAGGGGCACATCCAGATGAGCGTGCATATTCCTCTTTTGTCGCAAACCAGTTTGAGATGCTGCAAGAAGCATGCTGGGAATATATTTTCAGCCTGGTGTCAAAATTTGATACTTGGAGATCCAGGTATCAAAAAATACCCTGCAGGGAAAAAGTGGGGCCTGAGGCAACCGGAGGCTCGAGTCCTGCACAAAGATACTCTGGTAGTCAGCCAGAGTGTCTCTCTATGGGTGGCCCTTGCATGCTTCAGCACTGGAGCTGCCTGCTTGTGAAGGGCAAGCAGCGGTGCAGGCTGCTGCAACCTGGACTTGGGTTCCATCCCAGGTAAGTAGGGGGTTGAGGGGGCTGGAGGAGGGTGTGGAAGACCATGGAGGGGCAGCTCAGGAGGGTTGGGTCCTCTGCCCACCCCCCAGATGGCCCCAGCCCTGCCTGCCAGCCCCTCTGCTTAGCTCCAGCCCCCCTGCCCACCCGCAGCTTTCTGGCAGCAGTGATTGGGGCTCTGGGGGCCTTGTGGCACAGCCCCCACATGCAGCAGGGAGCAGCACAGCTTGTCCCCAGCCACCTGGCACCCACAGTGCCTCTGCCACACTGTGTGGCTGTGGCTTGGCAGGACACCATGTGCTTTTGGACTGCCACCTGGAGCCCCGTGCTGCTCACAGGGACTGCCTGCCATGCTGGCCCAGATTCTGCATGCATAGATGCAGCCTGACCTGATGGCACGGGGCCCGTGCACACAGGACCTGGGCCAGCACAGTAGGTGGTCTCCACAAGTGGTGCAGGATCCCAGGTGACAGCTTGAAGTTGCCCAAAAGAATGCAGTGCTAAGCTGGGCTGCAGCTACGCAGTGTGGCAGAGGCAGCGTGGGTGCCAGGTGTCTGGGGACAAGCTGTGCTGCCCCCA
>NW_017729029.1:72466970-72467369 GCF_001723915.1 Gavialis gangeticus | reverse complement strand
CCCCCACATGCAGCAGGGAGCAGCACAGCTTGTCCCCAGCTGCATGGCGTGGCTGTGCCATGAGGCCCCCAGCACCCTGATCACCACTGTGGGTTAGCTGTGGGTGAGCGGGGTAGGGGAGAGGAGAGCTGGGGCTTGGCAGGGAGTGAGTGTGGGATTGGGGCCCAGCAGGAGGGGGATAAGTGGGGAGGTTACAGCTCAGTGGGGCAGTGAGCAGGGGGCTGGAGCTGGGTTGGGGTGGGTCTGTACCCTGCAGGAGGGGGGTTGGACCCTGCAGGGGGCAATCCATGTGCTGTGTGTGTGGGGGGGGGGGCGGCTCCCTTTGGGGGATCCACTCCTAAGCAGGCCCCTTTACAGTCCCCCCACACCCACAGTCTCCCCATACCTACCCACACACTA
>NW_017729029.1:72445375-72456797 GCF_001723915.1 Gavialis gangeticus | reverse complement strand
ATTAACCTTTGACCTTCACTCCTGTCCCTGTTTTGCATTATTAACCCCCTCCTGCAAATCCCACATCCCCCATCACATACTTACCATGTGATTAAGAAAACCGAAAGCAAACATCAAAACATATAGATATTTAGGATTTATTTTATAATGATGATAGAGACACTCATAGGTTTCCAAATTGCTTTAACATTGTAAATATAGCAGTGAAACACTGCTCATCTGGTCTCTGTGTGTATGTCTCTCTTTCCCATGTGAGACATTTATATATTTATTGGTTGGTGTAAAGCTATTTGGAGTAAGGAACTTAAAAAAGTACAGTGCAAGAAATGAAAGAATCTCCTGTGTTGAAGGCTGACTTTGGTGTCCTTTTGGCAGAGGATGCCAAAACAATTGAAAACTTGCAGGTGGCTAGTACCATCTAGTTTCACATTGTATAGAGCTGAAGAAACAAGCTGTATCCAACCACGGGAAGTATGACAGGAATCCGCCTGCAACTTGAGTTCTTGAATCAGTAGGAAAATGCCAAGAAATCTCCACAGGTTATGGGAAAAGAGTAAAAGATGTGTCTTTATTTTAGAGTTTTATATTGCTGTCGACATAACACCTGAATGGCACTTGTGAAAGATTTCGCCAAAGCTTTTGCAATGAACTGATACGAATTATTTGCTTAGGCTGACAAGTGGTCATTTTGGATCAGGAAGCCCTGCTCAGGTTTGCTGTTTTTTTTGTTTTTTTTTCTGCTCCAGCTAATTAACGTTTTCTTTCTATTCAGGTGGCTTAATTTCTACTTCCCAGTTTTTTAAATAAAAGCAGTTCAGACATTTAAACCTTCATCTCATGTCTCCTATTTCTTGTGGATATCTTTAAGAAGACAAAGATACCTTAGTTTAGTTTTAAAACAGATTGTGAAAGTAGTCCAAAATTAGAGTGATTTGTTTTTTAGATTTATATTCCACTCTATCCAAAAGCTCAGAGTGGCTTACAATAAACAAACAACATGGAGAGAATTCCCTAAACAACACTGAAAAAAACAGAGAACTCCAACTCTTTTCCCACCCCTAACATTGCTGTGCTACCACTACCTCTCTATGAGTACTGTCACACATGCAAACTCTTCTGCCAATCCTAACCACATCTCCCAACTGCTCTTTTCCTACTCCACTCTCCCACCACTCCACATACTCCTACTCCCAGCACTCCACATACTCCCACCACGGTGCCTTACCTCAGGGGAAATTTCTTCCCCAACATATCCCCTCTGAGCTCTCACCTCTCTCGTACACAGAGGCTGCATCTGTCACCTCCCTAAAAAAACATACCTAACTCCTTCCTCTTCCCCTTTCCATAACAAACTCAACATTGTATTCCAAAGAACTCTTAGAAAAAAAGAAAAAGAGTCAATGGATATTAAGTTATTTACTGTTTTGTGTCTTGAAACAAAGGTTATAGGTATTGTACTTCTCCTGCCTCCTTATCCTTGTGTACCGTCACCATGTGCAAATTTGGGACCTGTCGCCCTAGTGAGGCATTCACTGGTGTATGGTTCCCCTATATGTAGACAGACTAATAGTCTGAAAGTTTCCTCTGTAGTCTAAAAATGTCCTGTACATTCACACATGGTGTTGGCATCATTAAAGTATCCCCACAGTTGCCTGTTAACTTTAGTCTTGCCAACCCCCTCTTCGGAGACAGTTCAAACTTCTCCATGTTGGCCAATCAAGCTCTGCGCCTGAAGGGAGATGTTTGGCAACTTTGATATTCATCCTAACTTCCTCCTGGGTCATCTCTAGTTATGATTACATACGTCTTTATTCCTGTGACTTTGTTGGTTTTTCATTCAATGGCTGCATTGTAGAGAGGAAACTTTTTTGTGATATTTATTTTTTAAAGGCTACTGGGAGCCATGATGTGGCCATGTAGTGGGTGCTTCTTGTCTTTGACCTCCCAGGTATATTCTTTTTTGCATGCTACTATTCTCCTGATTTCTGGTGGGGTAATTCCATCAAGTAGATGGAGACTATTGACATTTGTTGGTTTAAGGCATCCAGTAATATACCTGCAACTTCTGTTCAGCACAGTGCCTAGCTTTGTTGCGTGTACTGATCTTTCCCAAGCTGGACATGTGTATTTAGCTGCTGAATGATAAAGTGCAACTGCAGTAGTTCATAGTGTTGTTGGGTTCAGCTCCTATTTGGAGTTGATGAGCTTTTAATATGTTGTTCCAGGGACTGACCTTACACTTTAATCTTTTTTTAATATGTGCTTTATACAAAAGTATTAAGTCTAATGTAGATAGGATTCAGGCAGTGGGTGAAGGTGATTCTATTTCTGGTCAGGCTGAGTTGCTTACTAGTATTTCAGTTCAAAGGTGGAAGAGTTACCTTTTATTTGATTTGGATTCCAAAATTGGAGGAGACTAACTTTGTGTTTTATTTAGATTGGCATATAGTTGATTTTTCGTGCAGTAGTCTGGCAACACTTTGAGCCCCTTAAATAATTTTTTTTTTAGTGCCCCTTGGTGTTTTATACATGTGTTCTGGGAGAGGAGGTCGCTTTAATTAGAGCAGCTCCAAGAGCAACTCTAATTACAGTGCCCAGAGTTTCATGTATTGGCATCCCCATGCTTCAAAGTGGCGGTGGAGATACTCTTATTTAAAGCTTATTGAATGAGCTGAGATAAAGTGCACCTGCTGCCATTTTGAAGTAGGTAGACACTGATACATGACAGGTGGGAGGCTGCTGGAGTGCAGTAATTGCCACGCTCCAGTAGACTCGATCGAGTTTGCTCCAATGTGCTGGAATTACAGTGCGTCGGAAAAGCCTCCATACTTGTGTATAGGCACCCTTTGGGGCCACAACCTGTCCAACATAATTAGCTGGTGGTACAAAAATCATCTGTATAAATAAAACGTATTGTGCTTGGGTGAATTGGTTGGTTGTTGGTCTAGATGTGAAATAGCTTAAGTACAAGTACACTGCCTTGATGTAGGCCATTCCTATGTTTTTGTCATTTGCTCTGCTTCTTGCATAATTCAACATAGACTCATTGATTTTTCTAGCAAGGATCGTATTATTCATAGTAGCTAGTAATTTTTCATCATAATCATATATTTTTGTAAGGAGCCACGGGTGGTTTACTGCTGACAAATCTATGAATATGATACCATTTTCAAAGCTATCTTTTGATGTGCTGCATGATGTTTACTACTTGAACAGTGCATGATTTCCCTGGGAGGAAGCTAGCTTATTTGGGCATTAGATGTTCTTTGTACTTTATTTTGTGAAATATTAGTTATGGATTTTAGAAACAAATGGAAAGTACCTGAGAAGTTTTATTTTTTTGTGTTTTTTGGTGACTTTTGGGAGAATCAAAGGAAAGAGTAACTAAACATCTTGCTTTATATAATGCAGTACATGATAAATTAATGTTCAGACAACTGGGTTATTACTTAACATAACTTCCTACATATGTAAGAATTGAAGCAATGTTAAAGGGCAGATTTAATGTGGCTCATTAAATTTAATTCAGTACATCAAACTACTTGCATGATTAAATACACATACAAACAAATAAAAATGAAAATTTTAAGGACTAAGTGACTCTATGAAGTCACTCTCTTTGCAAGGCCAGGGATCAGGGGATGTCTTTCAGCTCTGTGATTCTGGAGTAGTGTAATTCTTATTGTGGCTCAGAAGGGTTAGGGCTTCTATTAATTTACATTTGAAAACCTGTCTCCTGTGAGTTGTTTTTGTGATTCCTGATTGCTGGAACACATACATTCTCTAGTTAGGTCGCCTATCCTTGTCATTGAGTCCCTTGATATGAGGATGATAGTATTCCAGTAAATATGGAACTCTATAGGTGACTGAGGAGGCCAATCTGAGATTTGCTTGTTTGATTGTAGATGTGACACACAGTTCCAGGATGAAGGAGTAGGTCTTAATGATGTCAAGTCACAACTTTTTTCCTTCGGTTTCTCATCTATCCAACTCCATAGCAAGGCAAGTTTGCTTGAAATAATCCATGCCTTGTTTTGCATTGTGTTTCCATTGGGGATGATTCAGTGCTTGAGTCTCCTGGGTATTGCTGTTAATATTGTATTTCATCAGATTGGCTTTCAATGTATTCTTGAATCACTTCTTTTGCCTACCTCTAGAGTGCTGATCATTGGTGAGTTGGTAGTGTAGGACCTGTTGGTAGTGTGGGAACCAAGTTGTCAGGCATCCATAGGACATGTCCTGTCCAAAAGAGCTGGTATCATATAAATACGGTTCTGAAGCTGGTGGTTTACTTCCGTCAGAATGATGGCATTCAGTTTTCTGTCCTTCCAATTGATTCAGAAGATTTTATGAAGGTATAGCTGATGTAATGTTCTAAAACTTTCAGACTTTTCTAATATGTTGCCTAAGTTTCACACCCATATACCGGGTAGGAATGACAAGAGATTGGTAGGTGAGAAGTTTGGTTTGGGCCCTGGTCTCATGAATATTGAAAACACTATTTTGGAGACATCCAAATATATCACTGGTGAATTTTATCTGATGTTGAATATTGCTGTCTATGTTTTGGGGGAACAGTGACTACCCAGGTAGGAGAGGAGATACTAGACATCCTTCAAGGATTGCCCTCTAATTGTAATGTGTGGAAGAGCAGCAGTTTGGTTTGGGGTGGGCTGGTGAAATATCTTGGTTTTTGTGAAGTTGACAGTGTATCCAGGCATTTCATACGCTTCACATAAGCAATCAAGAGTGCCCACGAGCACACACAACAGTCATTAGTGTATTGAAGTTCAGTAATGAAAATGTTGGTTATCTTGGATTTGGAACATAAGTGGTTGATGTTAAAGCAATTCCTATCCATGCAATATTGGATGCTGACTCCATATGCGTGTCTATCAGCAATGAGATGCGGAATAGGTGTGATTCAGATGAAAAATATGTTGCTGCAATCCTACATCTTTGCTAACCCAGTTCTAATAGTGAAGGGGTCCAATTCTGAGCCATTGTTTAGGATGACTTCTGTCACATCATCAAAAAGGAATCTGGTGATAATAAATTTTGGTAAGCATCCCGATCATCAGGATCTTCTATAGGGCCTCCATGTTGTTTGAACCAAAGGGCTTTAATGAAGGCCAGATAAAGACCTTAGTGTTTCTCACAGCATTTCTACAACTCTCTAGCAATAAAGTTCATATCTACTATCTCTCTGGTCTGAAACCACATTAGGATTTGCATAGAATCTCCTTGAAGAGAGGATCTATTGATAAGGATGCAGGTGGGAATCTTCCCAGTTAGAGACAGGACTGCAATACCATAAGTGCTATGATCTGATCTATTTCCTTTCTAGAATATAGTAACAATTCTGGCATCTCAAGTCATTGAGAATATCTTCATGTTTCCAGATTTTTATAATAATGTGTGATTGGTGAGACCTTTTTCCACCTTGAAATAAAAATTTCAGCTGGTAGTCCATCAGGACCTTTTGCTTTGTTGTTGTTCATTTGCTTAACGGGTCTCAAGACTTCTTCATAAATACTACCTTGCAAATCTACCAACGTAATGGGGGTGCGGTGGAATGGCTCCAGTGGTGTAGTCTTTCACAGTAGAGGTTCAGGAGCTCTTTCTACAAGAAGTTCTCTAGTTATCTCCCTTGGGCTAGGGCCCAGAAGGAAAGAGATCTTGCCAGGTTTAAACCACCTTGAATTTTCTCTATGTAGAGAAAATCTGAAAATAACTTTGTGCTGGCTCCAGTGTCTTGACTCTGAGATTTTGGTGTTATGTAAATTTTAAAAAGTGCTGAATAGCATTTATGGAACACAACAATATTTTTACTGCTTAAGAAGTGTGCATCTTATTCTGTAAGCTGGTTGTCATATTCTGAGAACGCAAGCTAAAACAAAATATTGATTAAAGAGAAATATCTAACACCTTAAACAACCAGACAAAAAGCAACTTGGGATTTATAGATCAAAATCAGATCTTTGACTTCCTCAGAAAACTATAGCAATCCGTCTAGCATTCCAGCATTTAAATAGAATAGCTTTTAAAGCAGGGACAAGTGCCACTCCAAACACTATGCAGGTGTGTATAGTGTGCTAATCATCCTTCCAGTAGAGCTCAGGCTTCTCAGTCTGATTTTGTATGCGAGTTTGAACAGAATAAAAATAAACCCAAACAACTCTTTGGTCATATATGTAACAAGAAAGATATGCATTATAGTATGCTTATCTTTTAAATATTTATTCCTGTTTATTCTAAAGGAACATATCATAGAATGGGATGTTTAATGGCTTTAACAAACTTCAGGTATGAAAACATTTTTTTTATAGGTAGAAGTTAATTTTTTTTTTTAATTTTCTATTGGTCAGCTATACAAAGAAGATGATAAATTAGTCTTTGAGTAGTACAGATACTTAAAAAGGTTACTCTATTTTTTGGGGAAAATATTTGGCTCATTTAGTGATTCTGACATACCAAACAATCATGTTTCAGGGAGATATAAGCTATTGATTATAACTTACGCTGCAATTTAAGTATTTGATCATGAAATAATTGTACCACTTGACTGACACCTGTTAATTGAAAAACCAAAGTCAGTCAGTGCATAGTACATGTGGTCTTCAGGAAATACAAATGAAGTGTATGGTTCTTCAAAAATTCTTTGTTCAAAATTGGAATAGGATATATTTTTCCTTTCAGTATCACTTCAACCAGATCAAGATGATCAACTGTACTTTAGTTTTCCTTTAATATATTGTTTTGTAAAAAGCAGGATGCATTATAAATAGTATGCCCTAGATTTAAGTCAGTGCACTGTAAGAAAGGGTAAATAAACCTCTCTATGCACTAATCTGTATGCATGTCTCAACTTTGGTTTTTCTTCTAAAGTAGGCTTTCTGTATTTCGAATTATTCTTGTTGCTTTTCATAATTGCCCAGGCATAGGTGATATGTTCGGGGGCACATGCCCCCCATATTTTGGGGGTTCTTTAGAGCACATGTAGGGGGTATGTGAAAAGTGGCTGTGCTGCTGCTGATCTAGCTCCCACCATGGCCAGAGGGAGGGTGAGCAGCATCAGCAGGCAGCCCAGCATCAGTAGGCAGAAACCGTTGCAGCTCCACCCCCTCTTGGCCAGAGGCACTGCTGTGAGACAGAAAGAGAGAATGAACAGTTCAAAGGAGGGGGGGAGGGGTCTCTGCCTCCATTCCCCATTTTTTACCTGAACCTTTAAATTGTAGCCCCATGCCCCTCCATCATCAACAGTTACAAGTCACCTATGTGCTCAGGCTACCTCATCTGTGACTGATTTCTAGCTAGCCCCTCTGGGCCCAGCTAATCACCAGAAAGTGTTTTATATATACATATAGGCTAATACTCCTATATAGCTAGGGGTATTGGGCAGTGAAACAGACTACAGCCACATGCTGCCATGACATGCTCCTCTGCTTACTTCCTTGTGTTTTTCTTGCTGGCAGAATGATGCCCCTTTAGAAGAGAGATTTTTAGGTGTGTAGAATTTTGATCAGCTGAATGGAAATGGACCTTGATGCTTCAGCTCACAATTTTTACTCTTTGAAAAACAAGGCTAGGGTTTGAATGTCCACTAGTGGTCAGGGGATCAACTCTCTTTCATCCAAAAGCCATTGCATTATAGGTACTGTAGGTGTGCAAATACTAAGAGGTCAAAGACTTGCATACTATGGATGTCTATTGTATAATACCTTTCTAAAGTTGGAGTGGTGTTCTTCAGATCACCTGAGAAAGGACAGTTGGTTTCTGAAAGTTTCTACAACTCCCAGGTGCAGGCTCAGGCTTGTCAGCGCCTGGCTGACTTTTTCCTTCCCCTTTCCCCTCACTACTGTCTGGCTGCTCTGTAAATTCATTTTTTAAATTAAATGCCACTCAATTAACTAAAGTTATGGAGGGGTATTCTCAACCAATGAGGTTGAGAACTGCTGAGTTAACAATTTATCTTACTTGGCACCTTTCCTTTAGCATTTTACTGTAGCTGATAGCTATGGGTACATGAAGACCTTATACTTACATCGACTTAACCCTAGTTAAGTCAAGTTAAGTGCCAAAATGTACAGGTGTTCAGGGAGTAGAGATCAGGCCAGCTATTTCTCACCTGATCTGACTTAGTTCACCTGAGGAGGGAGCCAAGTTAGACTGAATATGTACCAACACACATTAGATCAGGCCAATTTTTTCCCAGAGTCCAGTCCCAGGGCTGAAAAAACCCAGTTGCTTCCATTAGCCCAGGGCTGTGTTCTTCCTGCCCCCTGCCAATCACCCTGACTGGGCTGTTTTTACTCTCCAATAAGAGCAATAACTTTTTTCCCTCCCTTATACTAGTGTTGTAATGTGAAAAGTGACTATTTACAAATGTCACTAAAATGTTCAGCAGAGGAGTGTTCCTTTTGTATACACAAAATCCTGTCTGTTAATTTAAACAATAAAAAAGCTTTTACAGGCAACCCCCACTTAATGTTTTGTTTAGTGTTGTTTTGCTATAATGCTCATTTTAAATTGATACCTGATTTCACTTAACGCTCAGCAAGTTTTGTTATAAGGCTCGTGGTCACCATTTTGGGTCATTAAAAACAATTGCAGTCACCATCTTGGGTTGAAAAATACTTTCAGTTTCGCTTAATGCTTGTTTCACTTAAAGCTTAGTTTTTCAGGAACCAATTAAAAGTGCTAAGTGGGGGTTGCCTGTATTTAATTATTTCAATAGTTCTGCATAGCCAGTCCAGCCAAGTCAGGCAGGCTGTGGTTCCTATGCATTGTCAGACCTACTTAAATTCTAATCACTGAGTTTTCACAGATGAAATTGATAACAGTACAGCCAGTTGGTTGTCATCAGTAGGGGTCTACCCAATGTGAGGTGGCAGCTGGCTGATTTTGCAGGCAGATTGCGGGGCTGGCTGTCATTTTTGTGGGCTGATTGTGGTAGGGCTTGCTATGCCTCTGACTGAGGGGCTCTGGTGGCTTTGCTCCCTGCTGCTGATTGGTGGGGCTGGGGAAGAGGCTGCACAGCTGGAGTGGGGCATGACTCCTGCAGCTACATGCACCCTGAGATGGCTTGGGGGGGCATGTGTCTCTGGATCTGCATGCGGGGCAGAGCATGCTGGGGCTGGCGCCAGGCTGTTCCTGACAGGGGGCTGGGCCATTCTTCACTTGGGGTGGGAGGGGCTACGGGGTGGGAACTATGGCATATTCTGGGGTGGCTACAGCCCCTCCTGTAGCCCTGCTCCCAGTGCTGCTGATGCCCACCAAGAGCATGGCACAGCTCAGCCCAGCCCCTTGCTAGGAGGAGCCTGGCACTTGCCCCAGCCCAGAGCAGCAGCCCACCCTGCCCTGCCCTGCACACAGATCTGGTGGGCGTGCACCCCCTGTCCCATCCCAGGGTGTGCATAGGTGCGTGAGTCATGCCCCACCCTGGCTGTGCAGCCCCAACCCCAGCCCTACTTCCTTCCTCCCCCACTGCTGGTCCAGCCCACCCCACCCTGTGTGCAGATCCAGGGGCACACTCCCCCATGCCCTCCCAGAGTGCGTATAGTGGCAGGAGCTGCCTCCTGCTCAGCTCAGTCTGGCACCCCGGCTGGGCAGCTCCACTCCCACTCCCACCGCTGGAGCGTCAGTCTGCCCCTCTCCTGCCCCCCAGGCCTCTTCCCCCCACAGTATGCCAACCTTTTTATGAGCCACCTGGAAGAATTCCTCAAGGACTGCACCATCAAACCCTTGCTATACTTAAGATATATCGATGACATCTTCATCATTTGGTAAAATACATACTATGTTAAACAAGAAACCCACAGACCAATATACATATCTGCACAGAACCAGCAATTGCCCTAAACATACCAAGAAAGTTGTGATGTACAGGCAAGCCCTCAGATACCATCAAATTTACACTGAGGAAAACACCCATGATCACCACCTCAGAAATCTCAAAAAGGTCACTTTTTGTTCACTCAACAAGGATGTTCCTCCAGAGAGAGAGATTGCATGTTTGAAAGAGCCACCTGGGTACCAAGTGAAGAATTGCTCCTGTACCGAAAGAAACCCCCATGAATTGCACACTGCTGGTTATGACATATCACCCTTCCCTCAAACCCATACCAAAAATCCTCAAACACTTGCAACCCATACAAGAAGGAGACCCTATTCTTAAAGAGTTTTTCCCAGAACCACCCATCCTAGCTTTCAAACAAGGACTGAACCTACTAACCTCATTATAAGAAACAAACTTCCCATGGCCCAGAACCCACTGAATGGGTCCAGGCCATGCTATGACAAGAAATGCAAAACCTGCCAACACATCTCCACCATCCCCACAATTATTACACCCCACAACAGAATCATCAGCATTCCTGGATCTTACAACTGCACCTGCAGAAATGTTACAGATCTCATCCGGTGCACCAAATGCTCCATTGGAAAATACGTAGGAAAGACCAAACAACAACTGCGCATCAGAATGAACGCACATCAGAAATCTATCAAAGAGAAGAATACCCAATTACCTGTGGGGGCACATTTCTCACAAGAAAACCACTCTCTCTCCAATCTCTTGGTTCTAATCTTCAAAGGGAATTTACAAAATACTTTTCACAGCTGAGCCTATGAACTTCATTTCATCAGCCTCCTGGATACAATTTATGCCACTTTATAATCTGCCTGACATTTGATGTCCCAGGTATCTCTCCACTATTTACCTGCTACAGTCATTTCCCCCCTACCAAGCCTTTCTCTACCCACTAACTCCTCAATTTTTACATCTTCACTGACTGCCTTTCTTGCATGCATACCAGTCTCTGGCATCTTTACTATTCATTCCATCCAGGAAGAGCACACAGCAACTGCAGATGCTTCCTCAGCCTGACAAAGGGTTTTTAAACTTGAAAGCTTGCTAAGAATTTTTTTTCCAGCTATGTAAGCTGGTCTAATAAAATATATCAGATTCACCCAAAGAACCTTATATGATTACAATCTACACCCCTTCCCTCGCAAACACACTTAGCAGTCGGACCCTGCTGCTTTCCTGGTCACCTGCATGCTGTGCTGCAGCTGCATGCGTGCATGTGGCATTTATCAACCATATTAGGTCTGCATATCCCCTAGGGCCTTTTCAGGTACCCCTAGGGGTACGTGTACCCCTGGTTGACAACCATTGCATGTATATATTATAACATTAATTTCCCTGACTTTATAAGAATAAAATGATAGTTTCATAGTTTCATAGTTTCATAGATTTAGGGTCGGAAGGGACCTAGTAGATCTTCTAGCCTGACCCCCCACCAGGGCGGGAGAACAACAAAACCCCAAAACAAAAACGGGACTCAAATGAGTCCAGCCAGGTAGGCATCCAGCCTCTTCTTAAAGACCCCCAGGGTAGGGGCCAGCACCACTTCCCTTG
>NW_017729029.1:72419251-72445304 GCF_001723915.1 Gavialis gangeticus | reverse complement strand
CACCCTGCACTTGTCCGTATTGAAACACATCCTGTTCCTGTTAGGCCACCCCTGTAACCTATCCAGATCCTTCTGCAATCTCTCACTCCCTGCTAGCGTGCTCACCTCCCCCCAAATTTTGGTGTCATCAGCGAATTTAAACAGGTTACTTTCCACCCCATCATCTAGATCGCTGATGAAGAAATTGAACAGCGCAGGCCCCAGGACCGAGCCCTGGGGGACTCCGCTAGCCACCTCCCCCCAGGTCGAGTATGACCCATCCACCACCACCCATGATGGCCATATCAGAATTTTTTCAGAAAAAAACTTATCAACTGTCATTCTAGGACCCATCTACTTTCTTGTAAAGAAAGATGATTCAATAATCATAGTATTTTTAACATTGAACACTACCTATTTTAAGTGTACAAGGGGAAAAATACCTTATTGAATCTTGGTAATAGGTGGAGGGCCAATAAAAATTGAATGGAAGTAGACAAAGAAGAACAATACCTTTTGAGTCCTCAGATTTCAAGGTATGAAAGATACTTTTTTTTAATATACTGAAAGAGATCATATATGTATACCCATAAATATCTTCAGCAGTCCCTCGCAGTCAAGGATGATTGTCTTATCTGTGTGTTCAGAGATGACTGATGAGGCCTATCTGGGATCAACTGCAGCTCAGGTATGTGTTTCTGTGTGCAGTGGATGACACTGGATTCTTGATTTGGTTCACAACATGTTTCTGCTGCTCATGCTTTTCCATCTCCTGTTGTTTGCTGTGAGGTTTCATGATACTGAGATCCCTGCAGCAGATACTTCCTTTATTCGGGGCAGTCCTGGGCGATGGGCTCCAACAAGTTGACAGTGATGTTGTATTTATTTTTAAGAAGTGCTTTCTCTGTCCTCTTCTTGATTGTACACCTTGGCTGAGCTGGGAGAATAAAAATTGCTTCAGGAATATGGAGCTGGACATCTGGATGACATGGCTGACCTGATGAAATTGATGTTGGATGATCATTGCCTCAGTACCTGTGGTGTTTGCTTGCGTCTAATATTGGTGCTTCTTTCTTCCCACTGGATTCAGAGGATCTTCTGCAAGCAGCACTGATGGTACTTCATCAGGTTTAGGTGTCTCCTGTACATTGTCCATGTCTCAGGTCTGTATAGCAAGGTGAGGATCATGATTGCCTGATAAAATCATGAGCTTGGCTTCAGATCTGATGTCACAATCATCAAACATTCATTTCCTCAGGTGTCCAAAGGCTGCACTTGCACATTTGAGGTGATGTTGGATTTCTTCATTTATGTTAGCCTTCTGCAAGAGATAGCTTCCGAAGTACAAGAAATATTCAGTGTTCTCCAGAGTCTCACTTTGGATCTGACTTACTGGAGCTGGAGACTATTCATTAAGAGCTCACTGGTGGAGGACCTTAGTCTTCTGAATGTTAAGTGGCATTCCCATTTTCTTGTATGCCTCTGTAAAGATGTTGATGATTTCCCTGAAGGTCTGTTTTCAAGTAAGCACACACTACATGATCAGTGTACTGGAGCTCTGTGTGTGAGGTTGGGGTGGTCTTAGTTTTGGCTCTGCGGGGCACAGGTATACTGCTACCCAGCATGTCCACAGGTGGCAGATAGTGGAATGACCTTCGGGGAAGGTTAACTGTGAAATAAGCAGGTGTAACTGATGAATAACCAGTTGCTGACCAAGCAGTGGCAGCACCACTAAGATGTGGTAAGGACAGCAGATGGCAGTGGTTTCTGTCCTGAAAAGCCCCACACATTCTTTTGTACTGTTATATGGTGAGTACAGGTTGCCACTATAATAAGTGTGCCCAGCCCCCAGCCATGGGTCTATCAGTCCTCAATGGTTGCACAGATGGAAGAAGATGTTAGAATCTCAATAGCTGCAAAGATGGATGAAGGCTGCAGCGGAACAAGGTCCCTATGAGTCTTGGTCTCCTTGCCATTGGATCAAGGTCCTGTTCTGTCAAGAGCTGTGTGGAAGCTGATGTGCAGCAGCTTCTCCATGATAAGTCATGCTCGAGCATCTTTCACGAGAACAGCTTTTCCAGTAAAATCCTCATGTCTTTTGTTGACCAGCTACTGGTGACGGGAGCAGGATTGTGAGGTCTGGAAGTTCCTACTTATGAACTGGCACAAATGCTGCAGTTACAAAAAGGTCATCTAGCACTTGGACAAGACTGGAGTGCGAGTTGGCAGCTGTAACTGACCTGAGCAGGCCTCTTCAGGATCTGCTCTGCTCACCCTGCATGGGGAGGGGGCTAGAAAAGGCGCCAAACACTCGGGTGCACTTTAGACCTTGACCTGTTCCTTATGTACGTGTAGGCATATAGGTCTGCATATGTATATAGATCTGCATGTACCCTTACATTTATTTAAAAAAATAAAAGGACCACTTTCCTATTTGATGTTGCCAGTTCTGAAATTACAATCTTAAAATACAATTCAGTACTGAGTGAGTGTGTGTTTGTGTGTGATCTTTCAGTATGGAATTCTAACGCTAAGATTGTACTTTCAGAACTGGCAATATCTAATAAGTAAGTGGTCCCTTCTTTTAAAGTAATTGTAAAACTGTCTCCTGAATGCCTTAAGAAATATTTTTCAAGAAAATGAAGTACCTGATCACTATATTTAAAAGAAAAAAAATTATGTTTAATTTGTTTCCAAATATGTACATAAGGAACAGGTCTAGCTCTAAATGCACCTGAGTGGTCTTTTTTTCCTCCTTTTAAATGGTAGGATTGATTCTCCCATTCTCTATCACTGAGTGAGGCTTTTGCCTCTGTGAAAGGGAGGGTATTTTCAGTTTCTGCAAAATATTAATTTTCCTTTCCAATTGTTGCTGTGGTAGTTGTAAAGCAGATCAGGACAAATGTGAACTTCTAAATTGGTTCCTGGCCAAAACTGTTGAAGTCTGAACTGCCTGGTCTTAAATCCTAGCATTGTGTGTGTGTGTGTGTGTGTGTGTGTGTGCATGCACATACACCTGCATGTGCATATACTACATATTACATTTTTGAGCAACCACATATGCTGGGTCATCCGTGAGGGATGAAAATTGTCCTCTGCCCCCAGGTCATTATGTAGCAGTTACTCCATCCAGGGCTTCATCCTGGTGAAAACGAGACTGCACTTTCCTTGGTGACAGGGTGTGCAAATGCCTTCAGCTGTGGAGTTTGAGTGATGTGGCAGCTCTGGGCTTATCTCCCAGAGATTACTCTCAGGTCCTTGTTGCATGTTATACTTAGGACACGTTAACAGAACTTGAATTGCTAGTGTCTGAGCATTCAAACAGAAGTACACATGCTAAGTGCCAGAAATGTTAGGATTTTTCCAGCCAGGAGTATCTCCAGATAATAGTACCTAAGGTGTGTTGAGCTAATGTCCAACTGCTCCATGGAGGTAATACAATCAGGAAACTCCGGTGTGGTTAGGGGGGCTGGGATCTGCAAACAGCTGTTTGTTGCTCTCTACCCTTATTGCATCAGACCCAGTTCAGGGCTCCAGTACAGTGCAGAGAGTGTGGTTACAAATAGCTGTTTGTTGCTCTCAGCCCTAGTATTTCATGGGAGCCAGTTCAAGACTCCAGTGCAGTGCAGAGGGGGTGGGAGCAACAAATGATTGTTTGTCATTCCCAGCACCTGCAACACACTATAGCACACTGGAGTGTTCAAGGGCTCTGGTGCTTAGGACATTTTTTATTTTAGATAGTGGTAATCATTACCATGTTGCTTCTCAGAAAACTTCTTAACTTGTAGTGTTGCTTACTATGATCTAAATAATGCATCCTGAATGTAATGTTCAGCAACACCCTTGGAATTCATGGACCTAAGACTGGGTGCAGCAAGGTCATTGATTCTTTCTGGGTTTGAGCATACTGGCTAGGGACAGAAGTTACACAAATTGGTTTAAGTCATCAGAAGCTGGTTTAAACCTGTAAGACAACAGAAGCTCAGTGCATGTAAACCAGTTTCAAAATGGCTGAAACTGGTTTAAGATTAACCTGGCTGAACGTAGTATCGGACTTAACTGATTTGGGTTAAACTGGTTTTTGAAACTTCTGTCCCAGACTTCTTCCTGATTCAAGTTAAATCATAGTTCCCCAGCATCCCAGCATGCTTTCTAGCCCTGTGCTGTGCTGTGCTGTCTGCTCCAGAGAGCAGGGCTAGCCGTGCCCTTCTGCTCCCTAGATGGAGTGGTGAGGGCTGGCTGACAAGGGTGGTGGTGGGGGGGGATAAGCCTGGCTGGGGATGCAGCCCAGTCTATGAGGGGACTACCTCTCCCCACCCAGGTAAACCCTGCCTGGGGTCTGGGTCAGGGGGTGGGGTGGGGATTAAACACCCCTTCCCCTGTACAAATTTACTGCTGGCTGCAACTGTGGACTACAAATCCCAGAGGCACCTGGAAGCAGGAAGAAGAATGATGAGCAACCCTGCAGAGTTCTGCTGTTGTAATTCTGGACTGCAAATCCCAGAGATCTCGGGGGCATCAGGAAGAGGAAGTGTACACACAGCCAGAGAGCCATGCTCTAGCTCCCCTCAGCTTCTGGCCTGATCCACTGCAGGCATGTGGCTGCATTTCCTGAATCAAAGGTAAATGTCTGTTCACTTCTGTTTCAGTTTAGTCTGTGCAGTTTAGACTAACCTGCAAATATGGGGTCAATTCAGCCTCGGGCTTTCTGATTGTCTGTACTTAGTCACTTAGAGGTATGGTGGCTAGAGCATGGGTGAGTTGTGTTTTGCCAACATCCTTACTGGGAACCACCACAATGATGACAGGCCCTAAATTTCTCTGCTGCATAGGAAGTGGTTTTCATGCTATATGAGTAGATGGTGTTTCCTGTATAAGCTGTCTAGTAATAGAGTAAGTTCTGTCACAGGAAGGCCTTTTGTAACCTTAGAGGAAAGAACAGGGCAGAATTTGCCCCTAGCGCAGGTATTATCTCCTGTATCTCCTTTAAGTCACCTTAGCAACATTTTTAATTGTAAATCTAATCTACCACTCAGTTGACTGTCAGCTGTTTTGGAAACATCAGAAATGCTTTATTTGTTCATAACACATGTCATGTACATTGGTGTAAATGGGTGGCCCTTAAAAGATCTATTTAATTTTGACTGGATAGGATAAAGTGTGTGTGTGTGGGGGGGAATCTTGAATCACTTGCTACAAAAACAAATATATATATTGTGTGCCTTTTTAAGCAGGCTTCCAGGAAACTAGTGCCAAGAATGTGAGCAAAGTAATTTTAAGTATAATTTTTATAGCATTCTCTCTCTCTCTCTAAATAGAGAGAGAGAGACCACCTGTTTTTTTAAAATACTTAGTTTTGTTTCCACTAACCACAAACTATTTCTATATCTGAGATTTACATCTTTTCATTTGAGGCAAAAACAGATATATTAACTATATAATTCCACTGTTTCATACTAATTGCATGTTAAACAGATTTTGTTTGGTACTGTGTCATGTTGCAACTGTTTTAAAATGCCTCACATTTTTAAGTATATTTTATGGTAGACAACTTCATTAACTGGACCAGAGCTGTAGTTTTTGTTAATTTCCCTCGCACATTAGTAAATGACTCCAGGCAAAGAAACATTTTCAGATACATTTCCAAATGGTCTATCTCTAGTTATGAGCATGTGCAGCTTCATGATCGCTGGGATATTGGAAGTAGTGTAGTATGAAGGGTCAAAAGATATAGTGTGAAGTCCAGTACATGATTTTAAGTTGTGTTTGATTGGCTGGTAATTAGGAATAGTTGCTTTGAGAACCTGTGACTCCAGTGGGAAAAAGAACTTGCTGAAAACCAGTATTAACAGAGCACTGCAAAATGTCAAGAAATCACTGCATTGTCTTTACAGTTTATTATGAAGATAGGCAAGCTGAGGACCTGAGGTAGATTTTTTTTTCCAGGTGTAGTCATAGCAGCAAGAGCTTGGCAGTATATAAAAAGCTGAAGCCGTGAGACAGACATTAGGTGTAAATTTTTAGATCCATATGACTGAACAGTTACTTTTACCTGTCATAGATTTAGCATTATCTATTTGGATTGCAGCATGCCACTTCAATTGAGTGTAGAAATCTTTGATTGTGTCTTGAATGAGAATTTTCTTGTTGGGTGTTTGCAACAGCTTTACAAAAGAGCAAGATGTATGTTGCTGATGGTTCTATTGAATATCTCATAAATGCTAGAAGCTGAAGCATCAGAGATAGCAGTTCATGGCATCAACTGACAGGTAATCCGCTTTCCTTGTTTTGAAATCAGTTGCTTTCTGACAGTCTGAGCTATGTCATTAATACAGGACAAAGCTGTTATTTCATGAAGGCACTGTTTTCAATTTTGTGTCTGCTTTTAAGTCGTATAATGATTGAAGCCATTTTGCTTGCACAGGAAAGGATAAGATTTTTCTACAGTGATGTATCCCCTGGGTTATTTTACAGTTTATGGAGGTACCATATAGAAGGCCTGATGTCATTCTTTTTGGTATTGCAAGTTTGGGTAATTGAGTCTCTTCAAGGCTTTGTGTATTAAAAAGAATACAAAAAGTAAAACAAGGTTAAAAAGTACCTTGAGTTTTTAAATTCATTGCAGATGCTCATTTTTTTTTAAATACTGACAAACCTTTGAAGGTGTAGTAGTCCTTTACAGCTCTCATATCACATTACACTACAAAATTAGGTTTATGTCTTTGTTGAACTTTATTTTGTTGGCAATAGGCTTCTTCACCAATTTATCAAGATCCTGTTGAATTTTAATTTTGTTATTCAAGTGTCTACAATACCTCCCACTGTTGTGTCATTTCAAAATTGGATACAGGGCCAGGGAGTTGATTAAAACAATAAAAAAGTTGAACCCAGTACAGCTTTTCTATGGATTTAGATTTGTTGCTGACTGACATTTGATCCATTAATAGGATGGAGTGGCACTTCATAGACTTATTCAGAAGCAAAAGCTTTTGTAAGCAACAATTTATTTCATTGGATACAATCAAGCATGCTGTTGTTTATAAAAATGTATGCCTCTCTAAATTATTTAGCCTATAAAGTGCCTGCAGATTTAACATTAACATGGCTAACTACATACCTCTGATCCCTCAATAGTCAGTTTTTTTTCTTATGGCTATTCACCCAGTTACATATCCACCTAATGGTAGTTCTGTCCAGCCCATACTTCTCTAGGTTACTTTGTCAAAATCTAGCTGTATATCTGTTTCTACCCAGCCCTCCTTTTCCCCTGTCTCCCTCTCTTTCCCCCCTCACCAAACCAGTTAGCCAAGAAATAAATCAAGCTTCATATGGGTCTGTGACTAGAAGTGCCTGGAACCCTTTTAGCGGATCTGATCTACTGCTCTCCCTCTTGCTCTCGGTTCTTTCTTAGAAAAGAGCTTTTCCAAAAGGCCAATAAGTTCTAGTCTTGTTATCAGATTAGGTGACGTAGGCAACTTTTTTGCGTTACTGGTATACTGGGTTCCATAGCTAAACAGAGGCATTATGCATCTTCTCCCTTCTTCTCTTTCTTTATAAGGAGTCCTGTTTTGCTTGCAGACTCTGATGGTCCTTATTTTTTAAATTTCTTTGTAAAGTGCCAAACACTGCTAGAACTATTCTACTACTCTTTTGGACTTCAGGTGGTTCACTTTCTCTTTGGTCCTTTGAGGTAAAAAGACCGGTTTTTCTATTAGATTGGTCTTTGCTTTGGATTGGATGGTTGATCTGTTTTGTTAGACATGTGTCTTTATTTTTAATTGGGGGCAGAGGGGGAGAACAGTTAAGGATTTTGCTATGGTGAAAAGGTTTCTTGGAAGAGGATGATTGTTTTGTAGACTTTCTTAAATATGATCCTGCTCTCACTGCATACAGTAATCTCTAGAGCCAGGGCTGTCTTAAGTGGCAGTCCATGGGCCACATGGGACCCCTGAAGAGTTAGCTTGCAGCTTGTGGGCTCCTGCCCAGCTCAACTCCTCTCCCTACCGGTTGCCCCTTCTATGGTGACCAAAAGGGAGCTGGAGTGCCCTAGCTGCTTGCACTGCAGAGAAAGTAGTCATGCTGCCTACACTGCAGGTGGGTGCAGCATGACTAGAACTTATTGGCCTTTTGCACATGGCTGGAAGGCATCCTTCTCCCCCCTCCCCCCCACATGGTGGGGGTTGTGGGGAGCTGCACTGTCTCTGCTGTTGGGCTGACTGAAGCATGTTTGCCTAGGAGATGGGCAAGATAGGTTGTGTGTACAGTAGGGGATGGGGCTCTGGGTAGCCCATGTGGTGCATGCAGTTGAGAGAGTGGGAAGCTGAGCTGCCCACATGCAGTGGGGGGAGAGCTGGAGGGCATCCATCTTGCTATATGGTAGGCAGCTCCTGGGTCTGTGTCTCACCTTTGTGGAGTGCAACCTTCCTGACCCAGAAGTTGGATAGTCCAGCTCTAGAGATTCATTGCCTGAGATGGCCAGATCACCTTGACCAAGAATGCTCTCCTCTACCTCACACCCACATAAAAGCACTCAGCTGTTACAGACACAGTCAGTATTGGCTGCACATTCATCCATCCTGCTTTGCTGCGCAGTGTGTATGTGGGGAATGGCTTCACTTCTTGATCCTGTTGGTTTTCAACCACAAACAGTAACTTTTTCATCAAAATTCCCCTCCCAACCCCCACTCTTGGAAATGCCAGGCAGAATGCAGCCTACTTACACTGTAACCTTTTGGGACAGGACCTAATTTTTCCTTCAGCTTTTTTTTACAGTCAATTAGCACATTATTGGAACTATTTGCATAGTTCTAATCCAGGCATCTAAATATAGGCACACCTATCTCATTGTTTCACTTGCACAGTATTACTATGAGTAGCTGGGAATAAACTGGCCTTGAGTTTATTGTATTCATTCTTCATTAATTACCTGGTAGCTAGTTTACCTATCAAGGTGGGATGAAGAGTCTTACACGTATATTTTGAATTGTGCAGTAGGTTACTGATCAGGTCTCTTAAAATCTAAAGTAAAGACCTATTTTTCAGCACACTGCTTTTTTAGAAAACTCTTCTTTACTGTACCTTAATAGATACTACTTTTTCTTTCTTTCCCCTTATGCCAAACATTTGATAAATGAGTGATAACTAATTTTTTAGAATGTTCTCAAAATGATATTAAGGAAGAAATTTAAGTATCCCTTCTGTGGGGAGAGGATGTGAGAAGACAACATTGTTTCATCTTTAGATATATCTAGGAAAATAACACACAGGTATTGCTTTCTAATACATGAGTTTGGGGAAGGATGCCCCTATAAACATGCTGTTGATTGGATCTTAAACTGGTTAATGAAAATGTACCTGACTGCCTACCTACCAGAAAGTGCCCAGGGTCCTGTTAAGCTCAGTTCTGGTTGTGATGACAAAGGTTAAGTGGGCTGAGTTCTAGCCTGCCGTTTTTTTCAGGGAAGATTTTGCGGAGCTTGGTATGAGCAGGTGTTGCTGTAAATAATTTCCTAAGTAAGACATCTACATGCCTGTAATGAAGGGGTGGGCCAAATGCGGCCCACCAGGCCATTCTATCCAGCCCACAGGGCCCCTAAAAATTTAGAAAATGAATATTAATCTGCCCTGGGCTACCTGTCATGCAGCCCTTGATGGCTTGTCGAAACACAGTAAGTGGACCTCTGCCCAAAATAATTGCCCGCCCCTGCTGTAACGTCTATGCCTTGATTGGTTCTCCATGATGTTTTTAAGTTGTAATGGGTGACTTATTACCTGCATTGACTACTACAGGTTTTTTAATGGTTTTATTGCATGGGTGTCCCTGAAGAAAAAAGGGAGGCTCTGGGAGCTGGGGAGAGATAAGGTAATCCAAGAGAGGCTAGAGAGCTAGAAAGGGAGAAAGAGGTAGTTCCAGGGAGTACAGGAAGTTCCAGTGAGTCTGAAGAAGGACAGAGGGAACTGGAGTAGTACAATAAAGATAGTTAGACCCCAGCCCATGCTTTGCCTGCACCCCCTCTGCTCCAGCAGGGAGAGGAGAAAAGTCTTGGAGGGCTTCTGTCTTCTCTCCCCTTTGGGAGTGGTTGGCAGGCATGCTCTAGCACTCCCCCCCCTCCCCCCCCCCACCTTCTGGCTTGAGCCCCTCCAGACATGCGGCTGCGTTTTCCTCACCAGAAAAGAATGTCTCTTCATTTGTCTATTGGTTTAATCTCTGCATTTTAGACTAACCTGCAAAGACTGAATCAACTCAGCCTCAGGCTTTTGGACTGTCTGTACTTGCCCTAAATGCTGGAGGCTGCAAGTGAGATAGGAACAGTGGATAAAACCTTGGTCATACCCAGTTCACTCTCCTTTTTAGCATCCACTGTCTGCCACTGTGTTACTGGAAATCTTTAGTAAAAGGTGGAAGATGCATGTGAGATGAAGAGAAACCAGAAGGATGCTGGGGAAGATGGACCTTTGATCTGACCCAGGAAATTGCAGTTCTTATGACATTGGTATTTTTCAGTGTACAACACCTGGCCTGAATGAGCTGTGAGAATTTGATGGTAAAAGGCAGAAAATTAGATTTCTATTTCTTGAATAACTGTGAAGTATAGTTGATGTCTCAAGGTATTTTTCTAGTTGATGCAGAATTATTAATTTCAACCTTGGATGTCCACTATAGTACAAAGAGTCTTATAATTTAAAATCATAATATTTGGATTACTTTCCTAAATAACTTGTGCTTCAAAGAATTTCTGCAAAAGACAAAGAAACATATTGCCCCTTATGCTATTTATATTGGGGAGCTTAGAGAGGAAGCCATTAAAACCTGCCTCAATATGCAGTGCGTGCAAATATTTTCTAAGTATACTGCAACTAACTTTGCTTCCTGGAAGTTTTAAAATTTCCTATACTTGGATAATAGGAAATTATTTGAGTGAAAGGATTTATGTTCAATGTTGCTGTGAAAGTAAATTAACAATTTTAAATATTAAATATAAATAATAAAATGCACATGTTTAACTTACTAAAGGCATTTTAGGAAAATGCTTATGTAGTACAAATATCAAGATTTTATTATGTACTTATTTACATGGCTAGGGAGGAAAATGTATGAATATTGAAAATAGAGTTATACATGAGTTTGCTTTCTTTCCTACTTATTTCATATAACCATACTGATTAAAAAAATAACTCTGACACAATTTATTCAAAACTGATTATATTTCATATTGATTTTGTCTCAAAGAAGATATTTTGGAATGACTTATTCTTAAATCACCTCTTTTAGTCCAAGTTTACTTTTTGTCTTTTTTGTATTTGTCTGAATGTAGTATTTTGGTTGAAGTTTTCCTGTAGTCTGTCACACTTTATCTGTTTTGATTGGCTCAATGCATGCCACTTGTCTTTCCGTTTTCATGATTTGAAGTTTTGTTTGTAGTTAGCAGAGTATAGTCAGAGAGCAGAACCTTTTTAGCTGCTTATGTGCGTCATCAACTTTTTGAGAAGATACCTTCAGCTCAGTAAGTTACATGCACTTTTTATTAGCCATACAGCTATGCTAGGTAGTAACTGCTTAATTCAGGGGTGGGCAAAGTCTGGCCCATGGGCTGGATCTGGCTGGCAATAAACTGCATTTCCCAGCAGCCCCTGCCCACATGGCTGGGGCTGGTCTCTATGGAGACCCCAGCTCCTTGCTGTGATAGCACAAGGCTGGGGTTGCCATGGAGACCAGCCACAGCCATGCTGGCAGAGCAGGGCAAGGGGTCTGCTCTGGAGCTGCTGGGATCCTGTGGCGTGGGCACCTTGGTCCAGGATCAGGACAGATCTGTGATCTGTTGCCTGCACACTCTGGGCAGGGGTGTGCAGGCAGTGGATCATGGCTCTGCCCCGGCTCCTTGCTGCAGTGACTGTGGTCTCAAGCAGGGGCGGAGAGATTGAGGCTGGAGTAAGGGGAAGAGAGATCTGTGTGCACATGGAACTTGGTCAGCCCTACCCAGAGGAGTGCACAGTGGAGCTAGAGATCTCACTGGCTTGGTCAGCCAGGACTGTGGACTGAAGGATCTGAATTCAGACTTGAATGGGGCTGTGGGCTGCTGTTTGAGTGCTATAGGGACTAAAGGCATGTTTGGGCACACTGTGGATGTGTGTGTGTGTGGGGGGGATGGGGTTGGGGGAGAAGGGAATTAAGATGCTGAATGTATGTTATCACAGTGTTTATGTTTCTTTACATTTTTCCTGTTCCCTCTGTTTGGCCAATTGGCTTGTGACCCTAACCCTTACGGTTTTCTATATAAAATTGGGAACTCCCCCTTGCTGCTTCTGCCAGTTTCTGGGTCTTCAGAGTTGGCACAGTATTCTACTCTAACTCTAAAAGGTAGGGGATGCCAAGGATGATAAAACACAACTGCAGAGCATACATGACACAGCCTGCTTGTCAGTCTGTCAAGTAGTCCCATAGCTCAAAGTCAGAAAACAATAAGGGCAGAGTGACCGCCAAAGTTGTTCGATGTTTTGTCACCTTAATCCAGCAACCTCACTCAACACACCTCAACGGGCCAAGGCATTAGGGAGAAGGAGTGGTCAGTTGGATAGGTATCAATTCAAAAGGGCCAGTACAGAAATGAGGCAAGTCTGTGGCATTTGAAAAGCCTGGCAGATATAATTACATTTGGTAGTTCAAGTCACCGCTGGCCCCAGAAACAATAATATACAGTCGTACTGTAGTTTCTGTTTGGAGTGAGAACATTCCCTGTTCCTTCACACTTCAGGAAGAATAGGAGCAGCTGCTGCTCCTGAAATGGAGGGGGCTGGCTAGAGATATTTTACAAGACATTGTGCTAGTGCCAATGAGTTGGGACCATCTCTTACTGGCAGCCAAAGTGGCATTTGTGGTTCACATTGTATCATCCACCTCTTCTGCCCAGGCATCTATTTGTAGTTTCTCTCGAGTGCAGCAGGTGCCATAGTATCGAACAGATGGACAGGCGTGCCTTTCCATGAGGAATATTGAAAGGCTTTCATTTATCACAATGAATGAATGCTAGCTTTCTGAGGATCTCATTTAAACGGTGACAGGACATTGGCAGCGGACAGGGGGGAAAAACTTGAGCCCTGGCTGGAGAGAGAGAAGAGGAAGGAGGAGGAGACTGCAACTGGTTTTTTGCTTTTGTTTCTTCATATTACATCTATTTATAAGTGGGTAGGAAACTGAAGGAGATCTGAGGGAATACCTCTTCATTTGCACTAATTTAACTGGGCTATTTTCACATGTATTGTGAAGATGAAAAACTTTCACAGTACCTTTACTCACCATCCTTGTTCTAGGAAAGGTATAACAAGATTCAATGCCTGTTACTCAGTAGGTTGGATTAGTTGATTGCAGTGGTGCCTTCTACACTGAAAATGTGTGTTTCTTACGTAGCTGTCTGCACCACTGTTTAGGGAAGAGGTGCTTTGTAAAGAAATATACCTTTATCCAAATTTATTGAATATTTGTCTTCACAAATAGTGTGAAAGCAGCAACATTTTGGCACTGCATCTTCCTTGTTTACTGTTTACTTTTCTTGCTCCACACCTAGATTATTTGTCGTCATATCTCATCTAGTCTGTCTTTAGGTATGTGGGTGGATTATATGCATGAGTATTGACATGGATCCTGAGGTGAAGTTCTGGGTGGGAGCCCTTCCAGTTTTACTTGACTCCTGCAGAACCCCAGAATCTGCTTGCATCTGTTGCCCCACCCCACTTCCTCCTCCTCCTTGACTTTGTTTCCTGTTTACTAGGTCTCCCCAAATGCAACCCAACTTCCTTCTCATGCATCCACTTTTGTTTTTCGCAGTGCAGTAAAAACTTGAACCAAAATAACGATTAAAGCAGTGATTTAACAATAAACATTAGGGCAGTGATTATCAATCAGGTTGCTGTAGTACCCTGGGGTGCCTTGAGATACTTTCAGGAGTGCTGTGGGATGCCATGTGATGTTAGCACTTGGGTATGTAAACATAGTTCACGAGATAAACCCAGTGATTTTAGATAAGAATCCATACCGCTAAAATAAAGTCAAATCTGATTTGTATGGTCTTTTGGAGTTCTTTGCAATAGAAAAAATGGTGTGTTATTTTTCCAGAATCAAAAGAGTGAAAGCTAAGAGCTGACACATTTTTGCAAAGTTGCCCTGAGTCTTACAAGGGGATGCCTTGAGTCTACACAGCTTGAGAACCTCTTAGTACGTGCTCACTGTCTTCTTGAGACTAATTTCCATCCCAAAGATCTTGCAGATTTACTGAATCATGCCCAAGAGATTTTTCAGGGAAGATTCACTGCGGGCGACCAAAGCTGCAATGTCTGCAAACTAAATTATTAGTCTAATGCTAGTCTAATATTCCCATCTCAGATGAAAGGACCTGTCTGACCCTTGCTAGTAGATTCAACTGAAAAGCAGTGGTAAATGGTGAGAGAGACTAAGAATAAGAAATATGTCACTGAGTAGACCTCTTGTATGGAGATTTAGAAAAATTGAACACATGGGGCTTCTTCATTTCCCTCGTCTCTTCCCTTTCTCTTCTTCCACCCCAGAAGAAAAGAAAATTTATTCTAAGGACTTCACTGAGGTGCAAGATTTGATGCTAGAGAACTCCATTTATTTGAAGATTTATGAAGGAAAAGCCAACAGAAAAGGCAATTTAGAAGAAATGCTGAAAGAATAATTAAGCCTGATCATGATCTTATTTTTCCTACGAAAAATACTTCAACATCCATGGGAGCACAAAATGGGATTGTTATGGGTTTGTATATTCCAAGAAAATGACAATCATAGATCTTTCTTCAGGTTAATTTTTCAATTTTTAAATAAATAAATAAATTCTTAGTCCTACAAGTGATAGGTGATATCTGAAAGTTAAGACAAGTTATGTTGTTTTCATGAAGACATTTAGCAGCTTAATGTAGCAAAAAGTGTTATCAGGCTTTTAGAAAACCATTTTAATGTTTTAAGTAGGGTGTGTGTGTGTGTGTGTGTGTGTGTATGTAGTGCAAAAATAAAATTACATTTTCTGAAAAAATGCCATTAAGATATTTGGTTTCTTTCCAAATTTGTCTGGGGTAACGGTTGAGGTCTTCATAATTAAAAAGGAGAAAAGTGCAATTTCCATAAGAAATAAGGTAAGTAAGAAGATGGGCATATTAGAAGGGGGTAGAAACTTTTGATGGTCAAAATACCCATAGCTTGTGGCCTTGACTCTGGGCTTAATTATGGGTTATATGATAAATCAATAAAAATGGTCTAGCTGGGGGCCAAGGTACTAGGAATGTAAAGAGAGTCAGGGTATTTGGCTGATTTGATGGATCCTCTTTGACCTGATTATTTTCAGGTATCAGGAGGGGTCTAAAATTTTGCAGCTGTTCATTTGACACTGACCTTTTCACACTAATTCTTTTTAATTGTCAGTCTTTCTCATTTCTAGGGTGAGCATACATGTACATTTGGAACACTTTTTCAAGAGGGGAATTTTTAAAAAACAGCATCTGTTAAATTGTAATTGTCATATGTGGATGAGGTTAAAATGATTTAGATGTAGCAAAACCTTGTCAGTTTTAATGCTGGCTGCAAGGTGTTTTAAAGTGGGAGGAGTTTTGCTACATTTGAATTGCTGTCAAACATGTAGTAATTAGAATTTAACAGATGCTGCCCTTTTGAAATGGCTCCAAACATGTGTCCACACCGTCAGATATGAGAGCAATATAGTCAAACAGGCATATCAGTTGACAGGGAAAGAAAAAGGCTTGCCACTGGGGGTGGGGAAAACTATACAAAACTACTTACGTTCTCCATCATGAAAGTGTTTCAATTACAATTCAAAATAATAGTTAGTGTAAGAGTGATGTTCATGGTCCAGAAAATATTTAAGCACCAAAGATTTCTTAGGGATATATTTTTAATTGGACCAACTATGTAGTCCAAGTTAGATAAGTTGTCGAATGCAAGATGTTTTTTGTCATTCTTACATCCCATATGTATTTTTCTAACTTGTTTGTTTTATTCACTGAAGATTTGTGTGTGGGTTAGACCTCAATTAACACATTTTAAACTGTATTTTAAAAGGCCATATCTCACGAATGATGTGTGGACTTGACATTTCCACAAAAATACTGAGCTCTTTATTAAGTTTATTTATTCTGAATAAATGAGGCAAAAATAGTAATACCTTTGGAAAGATACTAATGATGATCTCTTTACCGAAGAAGGCAAGAGAGGTACTTAATAAATTAACTTAATCAGAAATGCATAAGCTTCCATGAGCTTACTTTATCAGGTGCTATGAAAGGACATGCACAGAACAGGCTATAAAATAGAGTAATTTGAATTAAAAAAACAGAGAAGAGATGAAGGTGGGGAAGAGCAGGAGGGGAGCAGTGCTAAGAGAGGCAAATACATAATAAGCCAGCAGGGACAACAGGGGTCACAAAAACTAATTCATGTAATGGGAATGGAATTTGTGGTACTTTCTTAGACCATACTTTACTCAGTCTAAATGGTGGATTGGTGGATGACTTCTTGTTCTGCAGTGTTATGTTACAGTTTTGCTGTCTAAGAACAGCTCTAAGGTTAGTGCTGGAATGTCCAGGAAAGTTAGTGTTCTGACACAGACTTTTCTGTGATTTTCGATTTGATGTTAGACTGGTGTTCCCTTCATTCTTTCAAGTAGGGATTACCCCATCTGTAGACAGCAGACGGACACTTTAAGCAGGTGATACCATTTGTAGGTAGATGTGTAGGTAAAAGAACCTTGGATGGTAACCCTGTTGTTTGGTTTATTCAGGATGAAGCTGTTGCTCATGACAGCTTATACGTCTCTGATTCAGTTAGTCTAAAGGTCCATCTCTACCCTGCCTTATGCTGACTTCAAATTAACATGGAACTTCCTTTCTCTGCTCTTTTTACTGCATCTGGAGCAGCCATACATTCAACCTTACATCCTTGCAGAGTTGAGAACCCTTGGGAATGAATAAATAACATTATATAACTTTAGACTGTTTTGTTAAAGTTTAAATTATCTTGGATGGTGGCTTGGAATAATTCTAGTTCATTTTGAATCCCTTGGCCTAACATGGTACTGGGCTAGAAAAGGCGAAAGAGATGGTCTGTATGCTGAATCTCGCCTGTGGATCCTTATCATCCAGCCCACAGTGCTGTCTGTGGGTCTTGGATCAGACCCGGGCACCCCATGTCACATGCACTGGCCCCAGCCCCTCGCACTGCTTGGTGGCAGTCTGACTTGCATTGCATGCCATGTGCAGGGCTGTTCTGGGGTGCTCAGTGCATGTGGTTCCCTTCCTCAACTGGCCCTGTGTGCTGGATTCAGGCCTTGTCTGGATTGGGCCCACAAACTAGTCCCATGTGCCAGATCCTAGTGTGAGGGTTCGACCAGCACCATGGATTACATATGGTGGTTACACCATGGCCAATCAGTGGTGCAACTCCAATCCTGGCATTCTGCTACAGGGCTTGTGCTTCCATGTTCTCTGTGCCCCAGAAGGGAATGGAGCATGAGCTGCATTTGAGAAAAAGGGGGAGAGGCAAGGGTGTAGAGGCTGTGGGGAGTAGGGAGGGAAAGAACGTGCAGGTTGTGGGGATTAGTGGGGTAAGGTGGCAGAGGCTATAGGGAGTAGGGGGAAAGGGACAGAGCCTGTGGGGAGCTTACAGGTTGGAGGATTGGCAGAGGCTGCAGGGGGCATAGGCTGTGAGCAGCAGTGGAGGCAGGGATTGCAGGGAGCAGGTCAAGGACTGAAGCTGTGGGGGCAGACAGGAAGACAGGTGGCAGAAGATGCAGACACTAGGGCTGCGTGAGGCTTTGGACCCTGCTTCAGATCTGGAGAAGCTTCAGAGTCTTCGGCATCTGAAGCAGCATGTCTGGATCAAAGCGCTGGCTTCATTAGGCTTTCTGAAGTGGTTGAGAGCTTCTGAAGCACTTTGGAGCCGCTTTGGAGATCTGTCCATAGGGTATAATGAAATATTTATAACTTTGTTGTTTTTCCTCTGATTTGGATGAAACGTGTAGGGATGGTAGCTTTTGCTGAGAGCATGAAACCTGCCAAGTCAAGGAGATAGGTGCAGAGGCTTCGGGGGGAACTGTACCCCAAATTCTTGAAAGCAAAACTCATGTCACGTCTATGTGTTACAACACAGGGTGGTGAAAGCTGCAGGGGTGGTGACCCCTGGTGAGGCCACGAAGCCTGCCAAGTTTCAAGAAGATCAGTGCAGCGGTTTGTGGGGAACTGCACCTCAAGCTGCTGACCGGCAAAACTCGTGACACAGATGACCCTGTGTGTGTTAAGGCTTAGCGGGCTGAAAACTGCAGGGGTTGTGGCCCCTGCTCAGGCCATGAAGCCTGCCAGGTTTCAAGGAGATAAGTGCAGGGGTTTGAGGGAAACTGCATTTCAAGCTGTGGACAAGCGAAACTCGTGACATGCTTGACACTGTGTGTTAAGGCGCAGCAGGATGAAAGCTGCAGGGATGGTAGCCCCTGTTGAGACCATGAAGCCTGCCAGCTCCTGGGTCTGTTGAGCCATTTTGGCCAGATCGAAAGTGGAAACCCGGTCTGGAGCTCTGAATCAGATCACTGGCATTGAAGCGGCCGGATCCGAAGCTGGATCAAATAGCTGCCTACTCGCACAGGCCTAGCAGACACTACAGGGGGATTAACACACTGCAAAGGGAAGAAGTGGGAGGGCAGAGGACAAGGGGGCTGCCTGTGCCCTCAGATGCCTACTGCCCTGCAGCTGCTTTCCCTGTTGTAGCTGTGGTGGGATGACCCTTCAATATATAACACATTTATAATTTTTTTGTCTATAGAAGCTAGTTGGCGGGGGTCATCTTAAATCTGAAGTTGACTTGGATTCAGGTAAACATGGTACTCTGTGACAGTATTTAATTTGTTCCTGTGCATATGGCTCTGAGCCTGAATATTACTAAAATATACAATTTGGCAAGTTCATATTTTATGAAAAGCATATACTTTGGTTCTGCAGAAGCTAACCCCTGAGAAAAAGATACTTAATAAATGCATTTAGGACACTGTTCTGGTGCAAGATGCATATAGTGAACTTCAATATATATATGTTAATTTCTCAGTAGAAGGACACTACACCAAACTTTTTTTAGGGAAGGGAGGTAATGGAGCCTGTAGGAATTTGAAAGGTGTTTGTGTACATTTTGTCAGCAAAGTTTAGAGTTTAATGTTTTAAATTGAATACAAAGAGGGGAAAAGAGGGCAGCCCCACAAATTTTACTGAATTTTTTTTTCCAGTTTCTAACTCTTTAGGAATATGCACACACAAAATAGATACAGTTAATATATGAATTTTTTTGGTTTGCTACCCTCGTATACGCTTAAGTCATGTCTATATTACCTCCAGAGCAAAGTAAGGAGTTCTATAGTGAAGTTTCTGCACTGCCTGTTCATAGCCCTTAAATGTGTTCTCTGGCCCCTTTAGAATGATGATGGGTATGAGCATTTACCCTGCATGGCAAAGACAAAAAATTCATTGGTGACTGCCCAATACGCTGAAAGGTAGGATATTGCATTTTAGGGAGTTTGGGCATGCCATACTTTGTTTGTGGCACTTTCTAAATATTGACTTTGTGAACTGCAGAGTGTTAAATAGCCATATGTAGAAATTAGCTATTTAAAGTATTTTGTTTCCTTTGATTTTGTTGGTCTGTCTTTAAGGTCTACTGCATTTTTGAAGATGTCATTATTGTTCCAGAAATCACTAGTAGGAAGTGTTGGAGGCATGCCAGTAGCTGCCGTTACATATTACACCTTGAAGCCTTTACATATTAATTTTTATGGATTCATCTCTGTGTTCTGTTCAAGGAATTCATTACCTCACACTGGGCAAGTGTGAGGTGATACAGCAACATAATTACTGCCTCATGGCCCATTTCTTAAAACATTTATTGTGTTAAAAACAATAAAATATATGGTAACATATATTTTTGAGGCTTAACAAGCCACCCACTCCCAAACTTCTGATGAAGTGCTTGCTTTCATATTTATTTTACTTTGAGGTGCCCTTATGAATGAAAGCATTTAAGGGTACCGTAGTTACCCAAATCCAATGTTTGAATTAAGATGACCCCCTCACCCAATAATTATATTCTGTACACAGATGCTAACTTAAAAAATCTTATGTACATTTGTCAAAAAAAAAAAAGGTTAGCTCCTGAAAGCGTATCTTGAAATGGATATGTATATATTTATGAAGCAGCTGCTTATGTATTTATGTGGGAGGGGGGCAGGCACCAGCATGGGGAGGGCAAGGGCTTAGGTGGCAGGGGGTAAAGGGCCAGAATTTGCTTTCTCCACCACAGCATTTGGGGGATGAATTTAAGATAATTCTTTAAGATGACTAGTCCAAGATGAATTTGAATTTAAGACGAACCCTTTGTTCTCCTTCCCCTCATAATTACATTCTGTACATGGGTGCAAACTTAAAAAATCTTGCATGCATTTCTCAAAACGATTATGAATTTGTTATAATCTTCATGTATAGAATCTAATTATTAGAGTTGTCCCATACCCGTGCCTGTCCTTCTCCCCCCACACAAAGTCATAAGCACCCTCTTTATAATACAGGTTTCCCTCAATTTATGTGGGTTCTGTATATGCAAATTCACTCGTGATGACCCTTTTTATACCCCAAATTCTTTATATTGGAGGTAAATTCACTCTTATGCGATCAGCATAGGCACACCTCCAAGCAGGTAAATCTGTTGAGAGAGGGGAAAGGGCCATGGGGCTGGGGCCCCACTCACCCCAGCCCCTGCTGCAGCTGTTCTGGCAGTAGCCAATGCCAGCTGCCTGCAGCTGCTAGGCTGCACTGTACTCCGAACCCTGCCCCCCCACTGGAGATCCACTTGTCCCCACTCACCCCAGCTCCTGGGCTGCACCATGCCGTAGTGCAGGCAGGTGGTGTCAGTTGCTGCTGGGCCAACAGCAGCAGGAGCTGGGGTGAATGGGACAGCTGGAGCCCTAGTGGGTTTGGAGCACGATGCAGCCCAGCAATTGCAGGCAGCTGGTGTTGGCCACTCCCGGGGCCACTGCAGCAGGGGCTGGGGTGAGCTGTGCCACACCTTGGGGCTCCGCTTGTCCCCAGTCACACCAGCCCCTGCTGCAGCAGACCCAGGAGCAGCCGACACCACCTGCCTGCACCATGGCGTGGTGCAGCCCAGGAGCTGGGGTGAGTTGGGGACAAGCAGAGTCCTGGAGGGCTCAGGCCACAGTGCAGCCCAGCAAGTGCAGGCAGCTGGTGTCAGCTGCTTGGGGCTGCTGCAGCAGGAGCTGTGGTGAATGGGGAGAAGCAGAGGCCCAGGGCTACAGCAGGGAGCAAAGCAAAAGGAACTATAAGTGGGTGTGGGTCATGGGATGGGGGGATGCGGCTCTTGCTGCTACATGCACCCTGGGAGGGCTGCTCACTGGGGGGGCTGCACCTGGCTCTTTCTGGGGGTGCATGCCCCCAGATCTGCATGCAGGATGAGAGGAGGCTGCTGCTGCCAGCTGGGACTGGTAGCAGCGTGGGGCTCTTCCTGGCACTCAGCAGTGGCACTGGAAGGGCAGGCTGGGGGGGCTGCAGTGAATTTTGGGGTGGCAGCAGCTCCTCTCCCAGCATCGCCACATGCCCCGAGCACTGGGAAGAGCCATGTGCCACTGCTGGCCCCAGCCTGCAGCGACAGCCTGCTCTTATCCCACATGCAGATCCAGGGCTAAGAGCCCAGCACAGCCCCTCCCCCCCAGCCTGCATCCCTCCCGGGGAGAACCATGTTGTGCCCCCTACCCACTGACCGCTCCCTTCACTTTGCTCCCTGCTGCAGCCCTAGGAGCTGCCGATGGGCTGTGCCGCACCCCTCCCCTTGTCCCTTCCCTAGTCCCAACCTTAGCACCACAGATTGTATCCTTATTTCTTGCATTGTAAACTGGGTTCCCTTTATGCAAATTCAGTTCATGCAAAATTTTCTAGGAATGCATGTAGCACATAAATCGAGCATAAACCTGCATATGCATATCTATTGCACATCTTTCAAGAGTTAATTCTTTTGGAGGAATGCATGAAAGATTTTTGAAGTTACCATCATTCTAGACTGAGACAATATAATACTATCAGACTATAATGTCACATTCTTGCAAGTAAGCTAATAAGTCTGGACTGGATGAATGGACTGTAATGTGTATAGAAAACTCGCTGGATTGTCAGGCTCTAAGGATAGTAGTCAATAGCTCTGTCTGGTTGGCATTCGGTATCAAGTGGAGTACCCGAAGGGTCAGTCCTGGGGCTGGTTTTGTTCAATATCTTTGTCAACACTGTGGAAGATGGGATGGGAGTGAACCTTCAGCAAGTTTGCATGTGACACCAAGCTGTGGGGAGTAGCAGTATGTTGGAGGGTAGGGCTTGGATTCGGAGAAACTTTGACAAATTGGAGGATTGGACCAATAGAAATGTCATGAGGTTCAACTTGAACAAGTACAAAGTTCTGCAGTTAGGATGAAACAATCCCATGCACCAGTACAGGCTGGGGACCAATGGGCTAAGCAGCAGCTCTGCAGAAAAGGACCTGGGGATTATAGTGAATAATAAGCTGAATATGAGCCAATAGTGTGCCTTTGTTGTGAAAAAAGCTAACAGCATACTGGGCTGTTATCAGGACCAGTAGGTTGGGGGAAATGATTCTTCTCCTCTATTCAGCACTGGTGAGGGCACATCTGGAGTACTGTGTCCAGTTTTGGGCCCCCACTACAAAAAGGATATACAAATTGGAGAGAATCCATTGGACAGCAACAACAAAGGTGAGGAGGCTGAGGAACATGGCTTATGAGGAGAGACTGAGGGAACTGGATTTATTTGGTCTGGAAAAGAGAAGACTAAGAGGGGATTTAACAGCACCCTTCAACTACATGAAGGGTGGTTCCAAAGAGGATGGATCTAGATTCATCTCTATAGTTGCAGATGATAGAACAAGGAGCAATGGGCTCAGGTTGAAGCAAGGAAAATTTAGTTTAGAAATTAGGAAAAACTCTCACTAGGAGGGTAGTAAAGCACTAGAACAGGTTACCCAGAGATGTTGTGGAATCTCATAGTTTCATAGTAATTAGGGGTCAGAAGGGATCTGAATAGATCATCTAGTCTAACCCGCTGCCACTGGCTGGAGCACACGCTGAGATCACATGACTCCAGACAGGTGTTCATCCAACCTCTTTTTGAATTTACCCAAGGTAGGAGCAAGGACCACTTCCCTAGGAAGTTGGTTCCAGATCGTAGCTACCTAACAGTGAAATAGTGCCTCCTAATCTCTAACCTGAACCTATTCTCCAGCAGCCATTGTTCCTCATCACCCCAGGTGCTGCTGGGGAGAATAGGACCTTTCCTATTTGCTACTGATCTCCCCTAACGAGTTTGTAGGCAGCCACCAAATCCCCCCCCTCAGCCTCCGCTTGCTGAGGCTGAACAGGATTAGGTCGCTCAGCCTCTCCTTATAGGGCCTGCCCTGTTGGCCTCCAACCAAGTGGGTGGCCCTCCTCTGAACCCTCTCAAGGCAAGCCACATCCTTCTTAAAGTACGGTGCCCAGAACTGGATGCAGTACTCCAATTGAGGCCAGACCAGTGTCGTGTAGAGGGGGAGTATCACCTCTCTGGACCTTTGGATACATGACAAGGTGCGGTTGGATTTGCTGGCTGTGGTCTGGCATTGGTGGCTCATGTTCATCTTGGAGTCAGTAATGACTGCAAGATCCCTTTCCACCTCTGTGCTTACAAGGGGGGAGCTCCCCAGCTTGTATGTATGGTGTGGATTCCTTCTCCCCAGGTGCAGCACCCTGCATTTATCTACATTGAAGCCCATCCTATTACCATCCGCCCACTTTTGTAGTCTGTCTAAATCTAATTGCAGCCTCTCTCCCTTTGAGCGTGCCTACCTCTCCCCACATCTTGGTGTCATCAGCAAACTTGGACAGCGTGTTTTCCACCCTATCGTGTAAGTCGCTGATGAAGATGTTGAAGATCTCCATTCTTGGAGGTTTTTAAGACCTGGTTAGACAAAGCCTTGGGTGGGAAGATCTAGTTGTAGATGGTCCTTTTTTGAGCAGGGATTGGATTAGATACAACTTCTTGAGGTCCCTTCCAACCTTAACTTTCTGTGATTCTATACTGTATGTCTGGGTTCTTGAACTGAGTCACAGTTATTTGTATGGTTAATCCTTTCGTTTATTCTTCTCTCATGTTTTCTTGAGATCAGCTAAGTCTACACTACTTTTATTGGTTAGGTCACAGCCAAGTTTCATTGACTACAACTTTAAGAGAGGACACTGCCAATGGGACATACAAATACAGAGAACATGACTCACCTCTCATTTACAGCATACAATAGTCTATGGAGTTACATTGGAGTAAAATTAATATAACGAGGAGCCTGTCTTTTTTCCCACTTCTTCATTTTATGTTATTTCAGCTTGTCCCCAGGCTATGTCTAGTCATGAATGGCAGTCTTCCCACAGAAGACGGAAGTTATGGCTGATTTTTGTTACAGCGTTCTTCTCTCAAACAAATTTTGCCTAGAGCCATGTACCTAGGTTTATGCTGGTAGATGCTAGTGTAACACCTTATTGAATCTGTGTCAATGTAGTTAATGCAATCTAGAATGAAAAATACTTCATTGCAATAGTGATATCATGTTAAAGATAGAGAGGACAGGGTGGATTTAATCTCTGGATCAAAAATAGTTTAAATACCAGTCTCTGTTTAACATGTGCATCATGCTTTTAAGCTTCTTCTTTAGGTATCAAATACATGCTTGTTTATTAGTTCACTGTACTGTTTCAGAGGGAAGAGTGTTACCTATTGACTCATTAACTCAGTGTTCCATAGGATTATGGATTTTCTTTGTTTCTCTCTTTGGAACCCTGGAACCAGTCGGAGGTTGAAACTGACTGGTTTGAGAGTAACCAAGGATCAAAAGGAAGTAGATTCCCAGGAAAGGGTAAATTAAACTTGGGGAAATTGGGTGCAGACAACATCTTTTTAAAAATAAGGAATAGAATTATTTCACTAATGTAATGAACAGAATTTTGATATTGGCCACTTGAGGAGAAATAGGCTTGTGTAAGAAAGATGTTTTTCATTTGCAAAGAAATAAGTAAAAGTAGTCAGTGGAACTCTTCTCTGAGGCACTAATTCATATCTCAGGGTCTAGACAAATTTAAACTTGTTTTGGCATGAAAGGGGAGGGGGAGCTGCTGTACAGAACTGTGGCTGCATGCATATGTTTTTAGGTTTGGTTTCCTGGTAGAAAAAGTAATCCAGAGATGCCTGAAGAGATGATTGATTGAAAACTGATACTTGAAGAGCAGAGAGCTTGCAGTGCTCATACTGTGTAGCCAGAGGACTCTTGTGCACATATCTCTGGATACTCTGAAGCTCCCTCAGTCTGCCTGAAGATGGATGGCAGTAGTGCACAGGGCAGCCTGATTGATTGACCCAGACTGCTCGGAGTCAGCTGTGTCTCCTAGCATGACAATGTGGAATTGTAAGGCAGTTGTGCTGTGATCTGAAGCAGCAGAGTCCAGTGAACAATATTAACCTGAGTTTGGGGGGAAGATGAGGAGGGAGGAGAGCCAGACATCCTGGGATGCTGTGGCTTCTCTCTGAAGAGTACATATACAAGCTTTTGTTTTTTTGGGAACAGCTGTTCTCGGAGTTATTTAACCTTGTTGTTTCTAGTCTTTTATTTTTCCTGTTGGAGTGGCTATTTTCTCTCAGAAATCTTGAATATGTCTGTACAATCATACAGAGTATATGAGTTACTTTTGGGAGAGGTACTGACGATAGTTCTCTAATGGCTTTGTCATTTTCAGATTTATAGTAAATTTAACACTTTAAAAATGGAGCTAAATTTCACTTGAACAAAGTGGCAGAATATGGTAGAAGGTAAGCTACTCCATTTGAGGGAAAGTTTTACAGAAGAAAAACAAGCTTCCGAGTGGGGTAAAGTACAGTCAATAGTCCTAGGGTAAAAAAAAAAATGCATTAAATAAAAACAAAC
>NW_017729029.1:72409560-72414251 GCF_001723915.1 Gavialis gangeticus | reverse complement strand
CACTTAGCACTTTTACTGCTTGAATGTGGGGACATTTGCATTTTAAATACAGTTAACATCTCATAAGTGCCCTCTGTGATGTCCTCTACATCCTTTTTCACCATGACTAGATTAGTGGTTCAGGTTCAACAAGAGCAAAGAAATGAAAGGAATATTCTGAAGTATAAGAGGTGAGAGAATGTCAGCAGAAGAATGAGTTGGATAGATTGTACTTCTAATGGGGAAAATAATATTGAAGTGTTAAAGGATTTTTCAGAGGACATATGAGTGATGATGACTTCTAAGGAAAAAATGTGTTTTACTAAATTAGATTTTAGGAATATAATTAGTGGTACACAAATGGCAGAAAACAGTTATTATTAAAGGTGCACTGATACATTGGTCCATATTGTATTGCCACCGATAAAAGGAAAATTGACATAATTGGCTTTTTTTGGCTGATGTGGCTAATAATGTTGCTGATAAATGCCGCAGGTGTGCACGCAACCACAGTATGCACATGGCCAGTCCAGCAGCTTGGAGATCAGTGTCCAGCTGGTAAGTCTGTTTGTGGGGGGAGGAAGAGGTGGAGGGAGGGATGCGGTGTGTGTGGGGGGGTGCTGATTGTAGCCCCTGTGGTGAGGGAGGGAGTGGGACTAGGGTAGGTACTGTCCAGCCAGGATGGGGTGCGGGATAGAGCTGCAAGAGGTTTATTTGGAGGGCATGGGGCGGATCCCACTGCTATGCGCATCCTGGGAAAACCATGGGGGGGTGCCCCCTGGATCTGTGTGTGGGGTGAGGGTAGGTTTGCTGCTCCAGGCTGGGGGTAGGGAAGTGCCAGGCTCTTAGCAGGGGCTGGGCTTGAGCTGGGATTGGGCCAGGCATTGGTGGTACTGGTATGGGGGGCTACACGGTGGGCTATGGTGAATTCCTGGGTGGCTTCAGCCCATCCTGTAGGCCCACCATTCCCAGCCCCAGCCCAGCCCCCCAGCTGGTAGGAGCCTGGTGCCACCCCTGACCCCAGCCTGCAGCAGCAGCCTGCCCTCACCCTATGTTCAGATCCAGGGGGCACACGCTTCCCATGGCTCCCCTGGGGTGCATATAGAAGTGATATCCACACTTCCTGCGCTCCCTGGATGAGCTGCCAACTGTGTCCCACTCCCCGCCCTATCCTGGCTGGGCAGCATCTGCCTCAGCATCAGTTCCACTCACTCACTGCAGGCAACTCGATCTGCTCCCCCCTGCTTCTCTACCCCTTATCTGCCCCTTCCCCCGCATCATACTTCCCAACCAGATACTGCTCTCCAAGCTGCTGGGCTGTATATTAGCAATCAGATCAGCATTGGCCAATATGGCTCCTTAATAATTGGCCATCAGTATTGGATCAAAAAATCTTTATTGGTGCACCCCCTAGAAATTGTCACAGTTTTTCTTAGTTAGTTTTTAGCTGATATCTCCATAATATTAACTTAAATATGTAATCTGCCTGGAAGGTCAGAATTCTGTTCCTTTCCCAATGTTAATCAGCTACAGCATTTGAGAGACCACTTGATAACTCTTTTTCTTCTCTGCTCTAAAATATGAGTATTACCTCAAAAGCACCATGTCATTTAGAGGTTAAGACTGTTTTGAATTTTGCTTGCGAAGTAGAGATTCACAAATTTAGTACTTTTATGAAGAATACCAGTACAGCACATCTTCCCACAAATTTTCACTTACTGTTTGAGTAGAAAATGTGTTGTCTAGAAGAAATTGGATAATTAGTATGAATTAAAGCTAAATTCACAATGGGTTATTTAAGAAATTTAGCATTTGATGTCATATTGCTTCATTATCTTAGTTGATATTAATAACAGAATAGTACAAATAGCATAATAGAAGATTTGGCTAAATCAGGAGGTCATCTAGTCCAAACTCCTGCTCAAACCATTTCATACAAGTCCTTGTCTAACTTGCTCTCAAAAACTTCCAAAGATGGAGATTCCTTAGCACCTCTAGGTAGTGTGTTCCAGTGGTTAATTACTTGATGCTTCAAACTTCCTCTGTGGTTAAAACATATTGGAATCCTGTGTGGAAACTCTTTTAGGTAGTGGCAATTTTTCTTCTTTAAACTCCATGGCTAGGGACAGAAATTACACACAAACTAGTATAAGTGATCAGAAGCTGGTTCAGATCTGTAATACAACAGAAATTCAGTCTACTTCAAAATGGCCAAAACTGGTTTAAGATAAACCTGAGTGGATGTAGAATCAGACTTAACTGATTTAGGTTAAATTGGCTGATTGAACTGGTTTCCCAGATCCCCTCCAGATTCAAGATCCCAGGATGCTGTGCATCTCCCCCACAAACCTCCCTTATACAGGGTGGGTGGGGTCAGCTTGGCCTAAGCTATCTGTTTCAGTCAAGCTGGGAGCCTGCTCTAGTGCCCTTTTGCTTCTGGCCTGGGAAACTGCAGGCATGTGGGTGTATTTCTCAAATCCGAAACGAAAGTGTAACCTCCTGTGATGTTCACTTGAGCACTTTCCCTTTTTGGCCATTTGGACGCAGCTGTCTCCTTTCGAGTTGACAGCTTGCCTTCCAGTAAGATACCCTGAAAGATCCCCAGGGATTCTTTCCTGCCATGTCTTGTTGTTACAGGTTATTGCTGGGAGGATGTTATTGAATCCTACCTCCCCTGGTTTCCTCCTTTGGCTTCCTTGCCTGGATCTCCATCTTGGGGCTCCGCCTCCCCTACACCTCACCTTACATCAACCAAAGATATGATAATCCTTGACTGAGGCTAAAACAAAGTCTGCCAGCCATGGTTGGGCCTTATCCCATATCTATTCACAGCCCTGGTTCAGACTGTATACCATCCTTAATTAGGGCCTATGTCAGCCTGATTTGTTCTAATGTTCACCCCAGGGTACCTTACTCCCAAGCACTCTCCCTTTCCCCGATGGCTACTTACAGGTTTGGCCTCCTTTTTTCTTTCTCTCTTCACCGATTCACCACTGTCCCAGTCTCCACCGGCTTTATCTGGGATCCACAGTCTCAAGAAAGGTAAGGATCCTGGCTCCTCTGAGCCAGCTTTAGCTGTGCTTCCCTCCTCTTGGGGTTGCCACCACTCACCTCTGCTGGGGCAGTCATTTGTTCCTGGCTGCTTTGGGCCTTCCAGAGGACTCATTTCTGGTCCTCCCCAAATGTCGGCCAGTGGAGTTTTTTTATCCCCCTCTCTGAGGGCCGGCTGGGAAGCCAGCATTGGCATGCAGCTATAAAGTGTGTCCATGTTGGTGCAGCCGAATGTTCCAGATCTCCTACAGCATGCCGTAGCTGCTACTGTTCCCTACCCTCTGGCAGTGGCATGGCTTGCCTTCTGGCAGCATCATCTCTCCTGCCATGCGTTTGATCCTCAGTGATGTCCTGTGGCCCCTGTGTCCCTCTCCGCTCTTGCGTTGGATGTAGGTTTCGGTCCTTGGCGGTGTCCTCACCACAGAATGTCTGTTCACTTCTTTATCAATTCAATCTGTACAGCTTAGATTAACTTGCAAAGATTGAATTGATTCAGCCTCAGCCTCTTTGACTGTCTGTTTTTAGTCCATAAGTGAAAATTATGGAGCTGACCGTATTCACATATAGAGAACTGCAGGTAAAATTCCTCTCTTTCTGAAGAGCTGCCACTTCTTACAGACATGTTTTAATAGATAGGTATTTAACTTCTGTTCCTCTTAACAGTTTTATATTTTTGAAAAAGGACAAGACTTTATTTTTTCCTCCAGAGGAGAATATTTTTATCCAAATGCATCTGATTGGTATACTTTTAACTATGAAAAATAATGGGAAAAATACTGCTAATTCAGAATTTTTTTTTAAAAATTACCTGTTCACCATATCTAGTTAATAGGAAGATCAGAGGAGGGAGTTTGAGAGAGTGTATCGATTAATTTGTGTGTCATGAAGCAGGGGAAGAGACTGGTATGAGTGTATGCATGCAGAAAACTTTGAGGTAAAAAGTTGGGAAAATTGGTACATATGCATGTTGGGTGGCATGGGGAACATGAGGCAGGAACATTTGTGATCTTAGTTCAAGGGGATGCAACATTCATAGATTTCATAGACATTAGGGCTGGAAGGGACCTTGGAAGATCACTGAGTCCTCATCAAGTAGCACAGAGTCAGAGGAGGGGCACACTGAAGTGCTCTGTGTAAGAATACAACTACTACAGACCACCCAACCAAGGGAAAGAGCTAGACCAGGAATTCTTAAGTCAGCTCATGGAGGTAGTTAGGTCGAAGGACGTGGTCATCATGGGTGACCTGAACTTTCCAGATATCTGCTGGGAAGAGCAGTCAGCCAGGTCTGACTGCTCACATAGGTTCCTAGCCAAAATGCAGGACCTCCATCTAACCCAGGAGGTGCACAGCCCCACCAGAGGAGATTCCTTGTTGGACCTGGTGCTGGCCATGGGCAATGAGCTGGTGAGGGGTCTGTGGGTGCTTGACCACCTGGGCGACAACAATCACCACCTGCTGGAATTCACCATCCAGCGCAAGGTGGCAAAGGTGTGCAGCAAGGCAGCAGCCCTAGATTTCAGGAGGGCAGACTTCAGTGAGCTAAGGAGACTAGTCGGGGAAGCACTGAGGTCCCGGAGGGGAGGGGAGCCAGGTGTCCAAGAAGAATGGTCGTTCCTTAAGGAGACGATCCTCCAAACCCAAAGGGCGGTAATCCCAAC
>NW_017729029.1:72407984-72408227 GCF_001723915.1 Gavialis gangeticus | reverse complement strand
CTGCAGAGGCAGAAAAGGATCTTGGAGTCGTCATTGATGGGCCGGCAGTGTGGGGATGCAGTGAAGAAGGCCAGCTGCACCTTGCCATGCATCTGCAGATGCATCTCAAGCAGGTCCAAGTAGGTGATCCTCCCTCTCTGTGTGGCACTGGTCAGGCCGCAGCTAGAGTACTGTATCCAGTTCTGGGCACTGCACTTCAAGAAGGATGTGGACAACATGGAGAGGGTCCAGAGGAGGGCCACT
>NW_017729029.1:72403087-72407695 GCF_001723915.1 Gavialis gangeticus | reverse complement strand
GGGGGTTCTTAAGATAAGGCTAGACAATCGCCTTGCTGGGGTCTTTTGACCCCAGTACTCTTTCCTGCCATGGTGGGGGGTCAGATTTGATGACCTGCTCAGGTCCCTTCTGACCCTACTATGAAACTATGAGTCCAGCCCCCTGTCCGAAGGGCAGGAAGTCAGCTGGGGTCATAGGATCCCAGCAAGATAAGCATCCAATTTAGTCTTGAAGGTGTTCAATGTAGGTGCTTGAACCACCTCCGATGGCAGGCTGTTTCAGACCCTGGGGACTCGGACAGTAAAGAAATTCTTCCTTATGTACAGCCTGAAATGGTCTTGCAATAGTTTATAACTTTTTGACCTCGTCATCTCTTGGGGGGCTCTGATGAACAAACGTTCCCCAAGATACTGGTGGTCACCCCGATAAACTTTTATAAGTGGCCATCAGATCATCCCTGAGCCTGTGCTCTTCCAGGCTAAAGAGCCCCATGGCTTTCAGCCTGTCGTTGTAAGGTCTGTTTTCCTGACCTCTGATCACGTGCGTGGCTCTTCTCTGGGCTCTCTCAAGCTTCTCCACATCCTTTTTGAATTGTGGAGCCCAAAACTGGACGCAATACTCCAGCTGTGGCCTCACCAAGGCCAAGTACAAGGGGGGAATAACGTCCCTGTATTTGCTTGGGGACTATCTATGGGAGTAAGCCAGCATTTTGGTCGCTTTACTAGCTGCAGCATTACATTTGGGTTTTAGGGGACAGAGGGCGACGTATGTTCTAGCTTCCCTAAACTGTTGTGAGGATGAAAAGAGACTGTGAAGACAGACTGAATGTCCAGAAAGCTTTGGTTACTTTGGACTGATTTATCATGATAAAGGAGCCAGCAAGTATGTTCAGAAATTGATAAGAAAAATATATTTTTAAAAATGTTAATACTTCTTGTCAAATCATTAGAAATATAACATGGCAACATCAGTTACGTTCTCAAAATAACTGTAGTTCTGCTGGTAGTAACTTAGGGTGCCTGTAGATGTGTGGGGAGACTGCTCCAATGCACTCTTATTACAGTGCATCAGAGCAGACTTGATTAATGGAATCTACTGAAGCATGCTAATTTACATGCTTCGCTAGCCTCCATGTCTTCTGTATCAGTGTTCCTGCACTTCAAAATGGTGGGATAGGCTTTAACTAAAGATCATTTGAGCTTTAGTCAAAGTACGCCTGCCACCATTTTGGAGCACAGGAAGCTGATACATGAGATGCTGTTCTTGCTTTAATTAAAACGGGTCTTGGAACTGCTCTAATTAAAATGCCCTCCCACCCATAAAGCATGTGTGAAAATGCCCATAATGAAAGAACAGAAAACATCTGAGATGCTTTGAAAATGAGTTTAGTTTAATTTGGGATACCAAGTGCCTTAATTATAATTGTAACCTTATTTCATGGTGTCAGTACAGGGTAGAGATGAAGTGGTTTGGTTGCTCTAACCATTTATTTCTGTGTTTAACACATTTTATATTTTGTTTAAATTTAATTGTTAACTCCTGTGTTCCTTGAGTTTAATGTTTGGTTTGACAATTTGTATGTTGCTATTATATTGCATAATGTATCTTAATAAAATTGAAATCTGCTGTAACTGCTGCATTCTCTCATTGCCTGATTTTTATAATTCAACTACATACTTTATATCAGGGATGGGCAACTTTTGGCTGGAGGGCCGCTTATCAAGTTTTGGCAAGGTGTCAAGGGCTGCATGGGTAGCCCCGTCTCCTGGTTACTGTCCTGTGACCAGAAATCCTGCCCTCTAACCACCGACTGTTGCCACCAGACATCCCTCCCCTTCCCCCCAGAAGTACTCCTTTTAGCAAGGGGTTTTGCCATCTCGGAATCAGAAAAATAGCAAAATATATTCTGAAAATTGAAATCTACAACATTAATTTGATTAAAAAATATATTTGTACTGATTTTACATGTGTTTGTGTAGTGTACAAAGAGGTGATTGCACAATAGCTTAAAATGAAGTCTTACTCTTGTGTATTGGGAGGGGTGGGTATAGGTTTGTGGGGGGCTGTTAGTGTGTGAGGTGTGGGGGGTGGGGTGGATAGGTGTGGGGTGAGGGAGTATGTGGGATTGTGTGTGGATATGTGAGGTGTGGGTGGGTATGGGGTTGGTGGTGGGTTGTTGGGATGTGTGAGGGGGCGTGGGGGTCTGCATGTATAGCAGTGCGAGGGGCGGAGTGCATGTGGAACACACCCTATGAATGAACATTCACACTCGCACTCTCTCTTTCCTGGCCCTTGGTACTGGTGCAGCTCTCACAGTCTGGCAATGCAGCCCCACTCATGGCCCCTCTCATGGTCCTGGCTCTGGTGCACTGGCACAGGTCTCGCGCTCCTGCTTAAGTATTGCACTCCCGCACACCCGCTCGTTCCCTCTGCCTGCTGCTGCCATTTCCCTGCCACTTTCCCCACTTCCCTGCCACTGCTGCATGGTTCCTGACTGCAGTGCTTGACCCCATGACTCGACAGGAGCTGGCCTGGCCCAGCCCTGAGGATTGGATGGTAACAAAATTATGATGACTGTCAAAGCCACAATAACACTAGAAGCTTACCAAAACCTTGATGGTAGCTTTGGTGACCCTTGATTCCTGGAAGGTGCTTGGTTGCTTGTGTTTTGAATTTTATTTTAGCTTTTTAGGTCCTCTTTTGGAAAAATGCTGGAGTTGGAAGTTTTCACAAGCATGATCCAATTTAATGACAAAGGATAAAGCAAGGTAGCATACAAATTGTGTTTCCTGGGCCTCTGTAATTTCACTATAACTCTTTATCTTCTGAAAATGCTATGTTGAAGAGGTTTAATAATAGAACAAACACCTGCAAATTGTTTGTCCAAATAACTATGGGCATGTCTATATGTGGCTGTATGGCACCTTTGTTACTGTGCCATCATTTAGTACTTCCTTTTGGAAGTACTAAGAGATGGTGCAGTAACAGTCCATGCTGGCCGCACACCATTGTTTTTGGCTACTATGTCACCATAGCAGCGTGCTATAATGAGTGACTTGCTACAGTGACATAGCAGTGGTATCAAGGTTTTTGTAAATGGACGCTACAGTGCCATTGTGTATACACTCCCAATTACTCATAACTAGATCAACGGCAGTTAGTGGGACTAATGCTATGAATTAGTGTCCTTGGATGAAACTTTAAGTGAAGGTTTTCACTATTAATATAAATGTTTTCATTTATCAAGTTTATCTGGGTATATTTTCCTTGGCCAGAATGTGAGCTTTGTCTACTGTGAATTTGAATGTTGCTCAGGTCATGCAAAATGATTTTTGAAAATGTAATGCACTTGCTTACTGCTTACTGTGGCTTTCTTCTTCTGATATAATGTGTAAAATACACTTTCCCCCCACTTTCCACTTTTCTCATTACTATACTTTTTCATAATAGAAATAAAAGACCAAACTTGTTAGTCTTAAATTGGGTAAGACATTTTTTCTTCCCCTCTGTTAATCCAAAGTGTATTTGGAATGTATTGAATAGCTGATTAGAGACCTACATTTTAGTGTTGTGGGCCACATTACCAACCTGAGCCTTCATTTTTCAGACCAAACCTTTTTTTGGCTAATCCTTGCTTTTCATATGAATACAGCATTTTGAATGAATGGGGGAAGGCTCCATTTCTAGGGTTCCTAAGGCCTACGCTGTTTTCCTTGCAATACAGTATAACAAGTTATGGACAGCACCTCTGACTCAGTGGTCTCCTTCTTGAGGTTCTAGATTGTCTTCACTTAAGTGCCAGGTCATCCTAAATTATTAACTTTTCCCTAATGGTGCACTGCATATTACTATCTAGCAGGTGGGCATTGATGATGATGATGAGGATGTACCTAGAACTATGTTTAAGTTATAGATCTTTCAGGGAAGATCTAGAAATAAATGGTACTTATCTTAAAGAGCTTCTAAATCTAAATAATTTATAAGGCGATATGGTGAATGAGAGTAATAGAGTAAAAAGATAATAGATAAGGCAAGGTTAAATTATTAGTAAAATATTGGTATAATTGGTATGCTGATATTTTGTATAGATCTTTGCAGTTTAAGAGGTTATGTTTACTCAATTCTATAAGTTTGGAAGCTGTTTTGTCTACTAGCTTGGAGGCTTCCAAACTGTGGTATGCATACCCCTGGAGGTAAGCAAGACATCTCTTGGTAGTAAGCAGGAGAAATTGTGTAATGGTGGATTTAATTTTCATTAGAATAATGATTGGCATTTAAGTGGTTAAAATGTAAAACGTGCTGGTAGGGCTATACGGGAGCTGGTAAATCTGGAAGGAGATACACAATAAGAAAAGTTTGGGAACCTCTACTAGCTGACATTTAGCACAAATTTTGTGTGAGTTCGTGCCGATTATATAAGGACTGAATTAAGCACAGGCTCAGACCTGGATGTTCAATTTAAAAAACTTTATTGTTTCACAAAGTCATAAACTAAGGAGGTCTGTTGGTTCACGAGGTTCCCAAATCAAGCCCTTGCTTTCTAACCCGAAGGCTAGGTGCGGCTGCCTGATTCAGTAGTCTCAGAACTGGTCAACAGCTCATTTAAAAGGAGTCCCTTATCTTTTTTT
>NW_017729029.1:72392699-72402723 GCF_001723915.1 Gavialis gangeticus | reverse complement strand
TCAACCTCCTTGAAGCATTCTGGGAGTTTTAGTGCGTTGTTACTTATGCTAGGCCTTGCTTAGCATGAGCACTATCTCACAAATTTAATCTCCTATAAATGGAGAAAGTAATTACTTTTCTATACATTTTAATATGTGTTTATGCACATCTGCATGTAATGTGTTTTTTTTTAAATAAAGACCTATAAACAATATGATGCCCATAATATAATAGTTACATGTTTCAAAAAGGCGATTTGTGTGCAGCTTTCTAATTGGCTGTAAATTGAAGCAGAGTGTTTGCCAAAGCCGTAGCTATAATTAATTTATTTGGATAAATTGTCTGTTTACACAGAACATGATGATATACTTTTTGATTAAAAAAAACAGTTCAAAGTCATAGAATAATTATTTAAAAATAGTGACTTGCATGTTTTTACTAAGCATGCCATTGTATTTTATGCAATACAAGAGCATCTGAAAAAAACAGAACAAAAATTGAGATATTAATTTAATAGTATGAAATTGTCATTTATATATAAAGATTGAATCCATAGCATCTTCCAAATACTAATAGGAATGTTTTTGTGTTGTGTTGTTCCCTGTATGTCCATATTGTATCAGAATTGCTACGTTTACTTTAGAGCTCATTTCCAAAAATATATGAACAATACCCTCCTTTTTTATATATATAGAGGGTCAGATGCAATAAAAAAATTGACTTCTGCCCTTAGAAAATCCTATAATCCTTCAAAATCAATTTTTTTGTTTTGTGCAGACTTGTGTTAGGAAGCATTTTTACATAACAAATCTGATACTAAATTAGTACTGTTCTATACTGTATATGGTATATAGATATTTTAAAGGGCTGCTGATGCTGCATGAAAAATGTTCAGTGTGGTTCTGCTTTTCTCATTATTTTGTACACAATATGTAAAAATGGCACCTTTTTACCTTTAGAAATTTTCTTCGGGACCCACTGCTTGTTTTTATTTGGAGTTGTCATCCTGTGTAAGTGTCATTGATTGCTGTGGAAATTTTGAATGGAATGCAATTGTTTCAGTTTTTTATGAGGAGCTTGAGTTTCATACTATAAGAACAGTTTTAAAACTGAAAATGCAAATTGGAGGCCTGCACAAAAGGTAGCAGTAAATTAGAATGAAACTGGGTACAGAAACTGGGAAACACGTGCACAAAAAATAAATACACAATTATGCAATCCTTTATTTCCCCAAAATGAAGATTAGTTGATGGAAGCAAATTTGGGACTTTCCTATTCATTCCTCTACAAAGGCCAGTATTAAGTGTCTGGCCACATTCTCATGCTGCTTACCTTTTTCTACTATTATACCACATCTGTGTGAATCCAATGAAACGGGGAGATGCAGGAGAATGTGTGTGTCCTGAAGTGGTATGGATGTGTTATGAAATTAAAGAAATAAGAGATGGAGACTTTCTTTAAACATAGGGAAGGGAAGTTTTTTTTTTCCCCTAAATTCTCAAATCAAGTTTGTGTTATATTTGAAAAAAAAAGGGTGGGGGGGTAGAGGGAGTGAAAGGAGAAGAAAAGGAGCCTCACTTCGTAGGGGATTCAGTTGATTATCACTGAATACTATCTGAATGGAATAGCTTGTTTTATTCATGTAGTATCAGTCTTGATGATAGGAGGACCCACTCCAGATCATGCTTGAAAACAACATTATCTGGACTTCCCCCTGAGGGGGGAGAGGGAAGGGAGAGTTTTGTTTTGACCGTATTTAAAGCTGATATAATTATGTCCAACCCAGACTTGGACAGAACAATTCTAGTATGGCTGCAGCACTGTATATGTACTGTTGCACCCTAAGGTGGCTATACTGCTTCCACTTTGGCAGCCTTACCTCCTTCTCCCTTCAAACTGATGGTGGTGTAGTTGGCACAATATACACTCCAGTGGGCTCCCTTATTGGGCGATGGCACATCCAGAGCAGATGCTACCTGTCTCGTGATGGTGCTGCCTGGTACCATGGTGAGCTGGGTCAAGTTTCTTCAGGACCCAAAATTTCAAACCAGGATATAATCTTTTCTTAAAAAAAAAAAAAAAAAGCCTTTTGGAATATTGAGATGGCTTTGTTTCTTATGGGGACTTTTGGTAGGTTGAGCATGAGTGCAAATTTGGCACAGGACCTGCAGCTGTAACTGTCTCATTTCAGAGTAAATTAAACAGGTATTGTTAAGTTCTGAAATACCTTCGGCTGCCTTTTGCATTTGTCTTTGTCTTGTTCTGCTGTGTTACTCCAGGACACTTCATTTGTAGATGTGAGTTTATACTAGTGTTTTTCCTGCAGTTGACTGCAAGATTGCTCTATGGATTGGCTGTGATTTGTGGGGTGAGAAGGTGACTGGAATGGTTTACAGCTTTCTCTCCAAGAGTGAGTCCATTACTTAGGTGATTGCTCACATTCCAGACTCCACTTTCTCCATATCTGTTGCTGTTTTTGCTAATAGACTGACCTTCAAGCAATAAGTATAAATATTTATTTTCTCTGAGTTAGGACATATACATTTTTAGAAGGAGCTCAAAAGAGATAAAACATTACTGTTTATTTTAGTTCCTTCTGAGTAGAAGCCTAGCTTAACCAAATAGGTTTGCAAAGGGAATTCAGTTATTTCAGAATATGATATTTTCACGCCTTAATTAAAAAAAAATAAGTTCATAACAGTTAAACCTATAAAACGGTATGTCTTTGCAGTATATTTTATAGTTCTCCTATTTCTCCCAGACTCCTACTTAAAGACAATCAAATTCTCTGATTTTTATACAAGTTAACACTGCGGCGTAGTCTGTTCCTGGACCATTTGGGTGAATGGTTGGTTGGAGGCTAAGTGTCAGTTCAATTAAAGATGATTTCTTCTGCCTTCTGCAGAGGGGAGAGATTAAAACACATCTTGACACACCTCAAGTTTGACAAACCAGTCTTTACTAATTCACCTTTTACAGCAGTGTATGATTCCCCACCATCCCCTTAACTTACTGACAATTTAAATTAAAGGATTCTGTTCGCATATATTTGCAAACCCTGGTGTCTCTTGAGATGCTCTTAAGGGTGCTGCAGGGTGCTGTGCAATATTAGCACTGTTAGGATAGACAAGCTAAACCCAGAGATTTCAAATGGGAACCCATGATGTTAAATAGATTCTGACTCGTGGTCTTTCTAAGCTCCTTGCAACAGAAAAACTGCTCTTACTTTTTTCATAGTCAAAAACTAAGAACCTAAGAGCTGGTGTTTTCTGCGGGGTACTTCAAGTTTAACAAGGGGCGCCTGGTGTCAAAAAAGTTTAAGGACCATTGGCATATACAGTTTCCCTCGATTTATGCGGTACATGTGTTCCCGGAGAACAGCGCATACATTTAATTCACATAAAGCGAACCCACTTTACAATGTAACAAATAGGGATAGGTTCCCATGGCAGTGAGGGAGGAAGAGTGTGAGGCTGAGACTAGGGAAAGGGTGGTGGGAGGGTGCCGCTCCCAGGACTGCACAGGGCAGCAAAGCAGAAGGAACAGAGCGGCACTCACCCCAGCCCTACCTGCAGTGAGCCCAGGAGCATTCGGCACCAGCAGCCTGCAGCCGCTGGGCTGCACCGTGCTCTTTCTGTCCCTTCTGTGCTTGGTGTCTGCTTGTCTGCATTCATCTTTGTTCCTGGGCCACTACAGCCAGGGCTTGGGTGAGCAGGGCCATGGCCCTTTCCTCTCCCCACTTCCACAGACTTATTTGCCTGGGCAGGGGTGGGGGTCTATGCTGATCGCATAAGAGCAAATTTACCTTGCATATACTGTAACCAATTATGGGGGGTCTATGCTCATCGCATAAGAGTGAATTCACATATAAAGAACTCACATAAATTGAGGAAAACCTGTGTTTTTCAATACACAATCAGTGATGAAGTGTATTCTAAAGGCTTTTGCAAAAGGAAAAAAAAAGTCACATCCTATAGAAGACTTTTGGAAAAGATGCTCTAGTTAGTTAGGCACAGACTGCATCACAGTAGCCAATCTTTTGGCAAAAATGCCTTAAGTTAAGCCCCAAAACCCTTCCTTGAGTGCCGCTCTGATCTCTCCTCCCTTACCCCCATAGATGTGCCTTATGGATTTTGAAGTCTGGGGCATTGAAATAGATGCAGAAGGGGTTGAGCTTCTAGCTCCATGGAGCAGTGCTGATGTGAGAGCAGGAGTTGCTGCTAAGAGCCATGGTAGACTCTTTCACTGGTAACTCGATACCTTTTCAATATTTACCGAAGATGATGATAATAATAATGATAATAATAGACTTGAATGTCCGTAGTTGGAGGCCTCTGAGTTGGGGGCATAAATGTTTGAGGGACTCATTGAATTTGCTCAAGAGACCTTGGAAAGCTAGGGTTTTTTTACAAAATAAAATATGTAAGTTCAAAGTACAGTTTGCTTATGCTTAGAATATGGCTAAGACATGCTTAGAAAATTTCATTCTTAGTGGACTGGTGATGAGGAGGAATAAGGTGTAAATTCCCTTTTTGACTGTTCTGTTCTCGTAATTAACTAAGATCTACTTTTTAGAGGAAACTCACGACTGATTCCTTGCAGGCCTCTTTGGCCACAGAAACCTACGAATGAGAGCTGAACACGTAGGAGAATGTTCATTGGCAGTTCACACTGCTGTCTTGGGAGGAGGGGTGGGGAAGGTGTGGACAGGCTGGAGCACTGTGGGATGCTGAAAAACTGTGTCTCTCTCTTCTGCTCTGTGGAGTATATAGACATTTCAGGAAGTGCTTCTGTCTACAAATGGCTTACCATCACTTCCAAACTCTATTCTTCTATGGTTCTACAAAGACATCATGGCACAGAAGCAAGCTGTATCACATCAACATGTTATTTCTCAATTTTGGAGGATCATTTTTGAATCGTCAACCATTTTGAGTGCTTCTCTGACCACGTATGTCTTTACGCTTGCTGTTTAGAATGTTTCAAGTGCTTTTGGAGCACTCAGCTAGGTCTAAGGCAGAGGAAGGGAGTTTTTCTAGTATTTCTTTTTACATTTATCCCTCTTAAAATGTTTGATTTAATGGTAGAAAAACAAAAAGAAAAAACCTCTTCCAACAGCCTACAATTTTTCTCACACCTTCTTGTAATTATCTTTGATATAACAGCCTGAAAACATCTGCACTGAGCCTAAAGAGTCATAGGACTACTGAAAATGGGTGCTAAAAATAAAAACATTGATTATATATATGAGATTAATGTAGAAAAAGAGACTTTTTGTAAAGGTACTTTAAACAGGGAAGTTTAAGAGTTTCTGTGAAATGTTTGCACTATTGTTTACTATGTAATATTCAAATGTCAAAACAGATATATTTAGAAATTATATGGGTACAATTTGGCTTCAATCTCACAAATGCTTAGGCATGTGCTTATCTTTATGCATTTGAGTAATCCATCAACTGTGAGTTTTAAAAATAAATGTATGCCTGAGTATTTACAACGTGAATTCAAAGAGTGATTATTTGAATGACTTTATAATTATACATAGCGTAGCTTATATACAGTATATAAGCTATAATTAGGGAAAACTGAAGGTGTTCAAAACAGTGTTTCAGTTTTGGTTTTGCAGTTATGAATGAGATGGATCTTCAGAGATTGGCAGGTTTATGAGTAGATTCAAATAAAAGTCTGTTAAGTTTTGCCTTTGCTACTTCAGCTGAATCAGTGAGGTACCCTTTAACAAACATTTCATTTTGGTTAGTGTTTTGATCCCACAAATATGGTAAAAAATAGATGTGAGGGACATAGTTTTATTATGCCACAACTTGAATTAATCTTGGAATTATCTGGCAATAGAAATGAAAAAGTCATACATTAGAAAAATGTTTAAATATTCATAAGGTGCTGGGTGGTCAGGGAGGATGGTGTGCCACAGAAAACATTTAGTAAAGTAAGTGTGCCTTGGTTTGGAAAAGGTTGGGAAAAACTGGTGTATATCATGATTCCTTCCTTAATTATGTCACTTTGTGAAAAGTTACTGTCAGCTCCTTGCTTTTCACTCCTAGTGAACTTTCTCTTTCACTTCTTGTTCCCTACTCATGAGGAAAAGGAGATGTTTCATAACTGTACCAGGAGCCCCAACTCCATTCCCCAGCTAATTTAAGGGAATCTTTGTCCTAGAATAGAAATTCTGCTTCCAGTTTTGGTTGATTATGGAACTGGGGTTCCTATATGATGAATACAGGAACTGGACAAATGCCATATATTATGCTTTAATTTGTCACAGTACACTTCTTGAATTGGCATATTGGGTCTCTGACCTGATGAGGAGAATGGTTTGATTGGGTTTTTTTCACCTATCTGCTAATAAGAAAAAAATAAACAAACAAGTTTGTGTATCTTTCCCCTTTATCCTTCATATGCACAGGCATCAGTGGCCTGCCTGAGCCCTGTGTGCCCACTGACATGCTTAGACTTCTCTTTGCCACAATGTCTTTACAGAATCATAGAAGAACAGGTCTTGGAACTGATGATAAAAGATGGTAAAACACTTGTCTGGAATGGCTTAGATGGAGGTGATTCAGTCTACAGAAGGGAGCTGGAATAGATAGACAATTTATCTACAAATGTTTGTCTTGCCTGCAACTAAACTTTTTCATTAGCGGGGATTCAGCAATCTCTCTGGGTAATCTGTTCTACTGTTTAGCCACTCTTACAGTTAGAAAGTTCTTCCTAATCTACTATTTTCTTGCTTGTTTATTTTCCTTGTGCCCTAGATAAAGAACAGCATGGGAAAAAGTGTGACGGTAGTTGAAGGAGACTAGACTAATGCATAAAGACTATGCAAAAGGAGACATCTTTTTTTTTTTTTAATTTTAACTATGGTACTGATTATATTGTAGAACTATATCTCTGATGTTTAGTGGTTTGACACATTATATCTTCACTGGAGAAATTGTTAAATTTCAGCCAGATAACAGACTTGTTGCCATTTTGCATGTTTTATAGTTTCAGGAGCATTTTATCAGCAGTGGCCTGTTATTTTTACTTACGGGTCTGTGCTGAAAGAACTTGTTTCTGTACAAAGGAGATTTTATCACATGATCTTGTCTCCAAAACTTCATTCTCATGTCAAAGATATTGCAAAACCAGTAATACTCCATATTGTGATAGAATTAATAATACATGTAGAAGTGGAGCAAACACTAGCAGAATGGGTAATTTATATTTATACAGTGTGGGGCCTCTTAAATGTCTTAACTCTCTCATTGTTTAACTGATCTGGGGGAAAGAGCTGGAATGTGACCCTGCTATTTAGCCGAAACTATATAACAACTTTCTACCTAAGAATGTATCTGTATATTCCTACCTACAAGAGAAAAATGGGAAAATTAGGAAAAATTGAAATATGCAATACTTATTTTCTTAGCACCCTTTACAGATCTAAGTTCACTTTGCTACTTTGAGAACACAAAATGTATTATGTATAACTTGGTTTGCTCATAAAATTATCATGTTTGATATTGTCATGAGGTGAGAGAGCTGGCGAGGGCATGGACAGAATACCAGCAAGAACCACGTTTCTGGAGCAGCTGCCTGATGAAACTAGAGTGGCCCTGGAGGGCGGGGGAGGAGGAAAAAAACCCCAGAGGAAAACAAGAGGAGTGACATGGAGTGCTGGAATGAGGAGAAAGCCAATAAGGAAGGCAGGGCGGGTGAGGAGTCGGATGTCAGCTGGCTGGGGAAGATGGAGAACTGTGTTGAGCCAGAAGATATTGACTGACATTTAACTGCTGGGAATGCAATCTGGGAGCCAGCGCTACTTCGGAAAACACAGGGACAGCTGAGAAGAGCCGGCTGAGCCCTACTGTAACAAGTAAAACTTTTCTTATTTTATTAATACATGGTCCAATCGGGTTGGAGCCACATTGTAAAAAAAAACAACCAAACAAAAAACGAATAAACATAAATACAATAAGCCAGGCACTTTTTGGAGGATTTAAAGTGAAAGGCACCCTTTTTTTGGTTTGGTTTTTTTCTTATACCCTTGAAGAAAACAAAAGACAGGAACTCAACTCTGTTTATACTACCTGAATTCATTGTTTTGCTTCGAGAGGGTCATGGACAGAATACTTACCTCCCCTGGAGAGGGTGTTGTTCATTAGACTTGGAAACCGGCTTCTGTCTTTTCCTTCAACCTGAGATACCAAGATACATAAGAAACAAGAGAAAAAATATGTGTAAAAAAAAAAAGTGAGATAAATGGATAATAAAAGAACCTTATCATAAAGAACACGCTAAGCTTTTTTTCATTTTTTTAGTCAACCAGATCGTTTTGTGAGACAGGTCAAAACCTTAAGGAGATAGATCAGTCCCTCCTTGTCCAGTGGAGTTTAAATTGCATCTTCCCAGTAAAAAATGAAACAAAAGCCTTTAACAACAAGATATGGCAGGTGAGACTGGGGGTTATCACCGAAAAAACGAAATGGAATAATCTGGTAATTTGACACCTAATCTGGGTGATTGTGATTTACATACACCAAAAGATTAAACATAATACATCACAGGTATATTTATTAAATGTAAAAGTATAGTTTATTCAGGCAATAATTGCAAATTTACTAATTGAATTTACTTTAAATTTTTTTATATTTTTGTTACAAATGGAGCTACAAGTTGCTGAACTCTAAGGAACCTAACATCTCTTAGTTTTTGGTAGTTTATAAGAAGCAGGCAAATATTAAAGTTGAAAATAGAAAAAACCATCAACATTATAGTAAAACAAAGAAAGTTATTGTATATTCTGGATTTAGTCTCCTCCACAGTGTCAAGCAGATACAGAAAGCACTCCTTTTTAGAAAAAGAACTGTGGCAAAAAAGGGGGAAAAAACCCAAGGCTCATTGAATACAAATTTTGCTAGATGAAACTTTGTCAAATCAGTCTCATTTTCTGAGCTATCGCTATGGGCCGTTTCTGCTTCTTCTGGTCCTTCGTTTTTATCATCTTCCTGGACTTCTGAAAACTGAAGGTTTGCCCGGATTGAGACAAGTTTCTCTACTCTTTCACATGTTAGCTTATTTCTTGATTTGGTGTGAGTATTTCCAAACATAGACCAGTTTCTTTCATACACTGCAGAAGATGGAGGAATCTGAAGCAGGTGAGAAGCAAGAGGAGCCAGAGGCTGTGTTGTGCAAAGGCCTTGCCACCATGTTGCAGGAGGAATATGCTTGGCAGAATCTCAGCCTGCATTCCTGGACCAAATACCTGAAGATGTTCTGTATTCTGCAACATTTGAAAGTACCTTTCCAGCATCAAGTCTTAAGTGTGTTGCTTGTTTTGTAATCCAGTCAAATGCAGTAGTAGTGCTATCATCACTAACATTTTTGCCTTTGAATTTTGGATCCAAGAGATTTGCAACAGCATAAATTGATTGGCAACAAAATTCTTCCCATCTGTTAATGAAGTCTTTCACTTTTCTTTCTTCTGCACTTGTAAGTGGAGCTGCACTTAGATTCTCAAAAACAGTTGATTTTATTCTTTGCCATGTGGTAAGGAATGTCTGACAAAAGTGCACTGTCTGGTTCAGATGCAGTGATTGCTGAAGACATTGGCTTTAGACTCTTTAGGGAGTTCTTCAGCTGAACCTAGAAGACATCCTAATCAAGTACAATGTTCCTAACACTTCTGGGTACGTTAAGATCCTCAGTTATTACTGTTTCTTGAAGAGCTCCTTTGTTTTTTAGTAAACTTTCAAATGAGATCATCACTCCACCCCATCTAGTTTTACAACAGAGTGTGTATGTGGGGGGGAGTGCGAGTGTGTGTTTGTGCAGGGGAGTGTGTGTGGGGGGGTGTATGTGTTCATAGGATGAGTCCCATGCTCACACCCCACCATACACATGCACCCACACCCATATCTCCTCATAGACAGTTCCCCCACAAACCCCATAGCCACACACCCCACATATCCACACACACCACCACATGCTCCTTCACCCCACAGCCGTACCTGCCGTACCTATCCACTCTCCACAAACCTATACGCC
>NW_017729029.1:72385771-72387699 GCF_001723915.1 Gavialis gangeticus | reverse complement strand
TCCCCCCACAGCCGTCCCTGCCGTACCTATCCACTCTCCACAAACCTATACGCCCCACAATATACAAGAGTAAGACTTCATTTAAGCTGTTGCATATAAGCACCTTTGTACATTACACAAACACATGTAAACCAGGACAGAAATATCTTTTGAAATCAAATTAATGAATGTTCTAGATGCTCACTTTTTAGAATATAATTTGGTATTTTTCTGGTTCTTAGATGGAAAAAACCCTTGCTGAAAGGAGCACTTCCAAGGGCAAAGGGAGTGTCTTCTGGTGACAGGTTGTGGGGTGGGGATTATAGTCACAATATGGCAACAGGAGGCATGGCAGCTGTCAAAGGATGGGGTTACCCATGTGACCCTTGACAGCTTGCCAAAACTCAGTAAGTGGCCCTCTGCCCAAAATAATTGCCCACCCCTGTCATGACCAATGGCTCCTGTTTAGATTAGTGAAAGGTGGTAATGAAGAATTGTGCTAGGTCTCAGATTATATAGGCAAAGAACCTTATAAAGGAAAGTTGTGGTGATTACTGTTATTTCTCAACACATTTCCTCTCTTCCTGGCAAAAACCCCACTATTCTCCAGTGTTCCCCACCCCTTTTTCATATTTATTTCTCTTGGAAAGGTCTTAACTATCCCCTGTGATATCATTACAAAAGTTTGGTCTTCCCACGTTTGCATACCTACTCTGTAGTAGGACTCAATTTGTCCATAATTACATAAGGGGCCTTCCCATTGAGGTGACAAGGCATGGTCCTTTTTCCAAAACCTTTTTACCATGACCTGATTCCCAATTTCCAGATCTATCCCCATAGTGTGCAAGAAACTTTTTTGCAATTTCTTTTCTCTCCTGCCTAGATGTGGAACTGCTTGCTGACTCACTTCGTCTAGCTTTGCAGCTTATTGTTTGACAGACTTATTTTTGGAGACGGTGGCTTTCCATTCCTCCAGAACTGGGACACCAGACTTTTTGACACTTTTATCTGCCACCCAGTCATTAATTCAGAAGGACTGAGGCCAGTTGACACATTGTTTGCTGCTCTTAGGGCCATTAAGATATGAGGCAATTTCACATTCCAGTTTTCCTCTGTGCTGGACACAGTGTCCTTCAAAGCCTATTTATTCATCTGGTTACATTGTTCCATATTTCCACTGGCTTGAGGGTGATATGGCACATGATATTTCTGCTTAATGCCAAGCCATTTGTAAATCAATTGAATTAATTCCCCTGTAAAATAGGAACTGTTTCCTGATTCTGTGATAGTAGGTATACCCCCTTCTCCCTCAGGAACCGTGTGGTCAGTCAGGCGTCTGGCTGGATTCACTGTTGTATTTGCTTTAACATGGAAAGACACAATCCATTGTGTAAAACCATCCATGATGACAAGTAATTATCTATTCCCCTTTTGATATTGTTGGCAAGGGCCCTGTATAGTCAATCTAGACCCTATGCCCTAGGCCATGTACCCTGTGTGACTGTAGGGGAGGCTCTTTTTGTTTGGCTAGCATTAACTGCTGATCTTTGTAAGTAGTTCTGTATGTACTTTTGCACTTTTCTTCCAATAGAAGGCCACCATGCAGACTGAAGCAATCATTCTAAGGTATGAGCTACTCCCTAACAACCTCCCCAGTCACAGACCAGATACATGATCTCACTCTCAAGGTTGATAGGGACAACCCACACCCTGTCTGGGGCGAGGGAGGGGGGTTAAAATCACCTTCCCCAGAGTACTGATCTGCCCTGCCCTACTGGCTTACTTAGTGCTTGCTGCAACTGTAGAGTACAAATCCCAGAGGCAGTTGGAAGCAGGAAGAGGAAGTGATGAACAACCCTGCAGAGTCCTGCTGCTGTGATTGTGGACTACAAATGCCAGAGACCTTGGGGGCAGCAGGAAGAGGAAGTAAGCATGGCCCATGCAGTCTA
>NW_017729029.1:72380394-72380771 GCF_001723915.1 Gavialis gangeticus | reverse complement strand
GGCACAATGTCCCCTTGATGTCAGTATCTGAACAGGGCATAGAGGATTTTGTACATTGTGGTTGTGTCTATATGTACATTAATTCGCCTTTCCTAATGTGCATTAAATTTAGTACCTCCAATGTGAGGTACTAAATAAATGTGCGTTAAGCTGTCCTAATATGCAGTAATAATAGTGCATGTTTTTAAGTGATGCTTAATGCGCAGTGGCTATCTTATTGCACATTAGCATAATTACACTTTTTTTTACATGACACTTTAACACAAAGTAAAATAGGCTACTGAGTATTAAATGACACATGTAAACATGCCCTGTTTTGCTTAAATAATCAGTATTGCACAGGATGAAAATGTTGCTACTTGTTGTATATTTAGATC
>NW_017729029.1:72375114-72375394 GCF_001723915.1 Gavialis gangeticus | reverse complement strand
AAGCATGGCCCATGCAGTCTAGCACCCCCCAGCTTCTGGCTTGAGCCACTGCAGGCATGTGGCTGCATTTCCTGAATCAAAATTGAATACCTGTTCATTTGCTTAGAGGTTCAATCTTTGCAGCTTATACTAACCTGCAAAAACTGAATTGATTCAACCTTGGACTTTTTGACTGTCTGTACTTAGCCTTAGGGTCTGAGGTAATTGTTTGCTCTGGATTTAGGACTCAGAGGCCTTGTTGGGAGCCCTAAGACTGACCATGACCTTACTGTTTGACAGT
>NW_017729029.1:72352191-72370114 GCF_001723915.1 Gavialis gangeticus | reverse complement strand
CACATTAGCATAATTACACTTTTTTTTACATGACACTTTAACACAAAGTAAAATAGGCTACTGAGTATTAAATGACACATGTAAACATGCCCTGTTTTGCTTAAATAATCAGTATTGCACAGGATGAAAATGTTGCTACTTGTTGTATATTTAGATCCTGCAACCACAAACACCATTATGTGTGTGTGGTCTTCTTTTAGGTATCAGGTGTCAGCAGTCTGGAGGTGGGATGTAAAGACCACACCCTTCAGTGGGGTGGATGAAACGGGTTGATGGTGTGCCCTCTGTTCATGGTGGCCTTTGGGACCCTTCCCAGGTGATTGGAACATTGACCCCTCTCAGGGAGGAGGAGGAGGGAAAGATGAGGAGGAGGGACCTGGGCTGAGGACCCTTTGATACTCTCAAGTCTCTGCTTTTGTATTCTTCTTGCCTCCTGATGACTCTTGATCTATGGCTATCACTGGTTGGTCTCTCTGTGTTCATCACACCTCCATGTCCTGTGTCATCAACACGTTCCAAGCCCATCACTTGCACACCCTTCCCAAAACTAGAATTCTAGGCCTTCTTCTTTGGCCTTGGTAGTTGGTGCCACCTTATGTTGTGTTATGGGCGGTATAGTACATACTCCCTCTGCTTTTCAGACTGTGTCCTTGTTGTGTTAAACAACTGTCTCCTTCCAAGGCTGTGTGAGACTGTGATACCCAGACTCTTAGAAATTAATTAACCTGTGCCCATCCTGAACCATTCTAGTGTGTGTGTGTGTGTGTGTGTGTGTGTGTGTGTGCGTGCGCACGCACGCACATGCGCGCATACAGCAAAAGCTGTGTTATCCAGCACTTTACCAACTGGAAAGCTCCACTAACTAGTATCTGCCATTTTGCTGAGGGATGCGGCAAAGGTGAAACTGGAACTCCCACTTCCAGTTTCACCGCTGTGAGCAGAATTCTTCTTCTTCACTTCTTCCTTGTGGACCATGGCCTGGGGCAAAGCAGCCTGTGCAGGGCCCCCCTCCCTGTTTTCTGACACACTGACACTAGGGAGTGCATCGGATGGTGCATATTTGATTAACTGGCATATTTAATTAACTTTCATCCCCAATTCTCAGAGGATGCTGGATAACAGAGCTTTTACTGTATATGGCTTAAGAATGGTTATAGTAAACCTTTTAAATACCATTCGTAAGCTATGAGTCATGCCCCCTGATTCCAAAGTGTTGCTCTGTCTACAAAAAGTTTGGTTAGTTTGTCCTCACATGGGGCACCAAGCTGTTATGACCCCCTTTTTTGCTCTTCCCAGAGGAAATAAGAGGTTCAGGGAACTGAAATGTTCTTCAGGATCAGGTGTAACTGACGCTTTATTTGAACAATGCAGTAATGAGCTTGTTAACGGTAAACCATTGGGCTGCAGCTCACAAAAGAGCCCAAGAAACTTGGAAAAAATTGGCAAAGTTGCTGAAGTTTTGGCCTTTATTATGTTGGAAGGCCTCTATTTTGATGCAATCCCTTTGGAAGCATGGGTCCCCCAAACTGATTTGGAGAAAGTGGATGGATTGTGCATATGGAATATCTTCTAGTAGGAAAATATTACATGGTGAATTTGACCTTCCAAAAACACATGAATGGCAATAATTGCAGTTGCATCAAGTGTTTAAAAAAATCAGTTTGGTCCTGAGGCTTTAGGTGCAGCAAATATTCTAGATATTTTGTTTTTTTGCCTTGAAATTTGCTTTTCTTTCCCCATCCTATTTTATAAATTTATGAATATATGCTGTCACGTAACAAACTTGATACAGAAAACTTACATCTGAAGTGGAATGAAGACCTAGGTATCCAGATGACAGAATAACAGTGGAAATCAGCAATGCAGCACAATATTCAAACATCAACAACTTTTTTTTTTTTCCTTCATCTTATGCGACAAAAGATCATTTTTTGTCTGCACTGGAGTACCTCTAAACTTAAACAATTAAATATACTGCCACTAGATATATGCTGGAGATGTAAGCAGTGCCTGGTCAAATGTTTTGGTCGTGCCCTATTATAATTTTTTTTTTTTTTAAAGAAATGATAGACTAAAAATGGTCTTGAACACAGTACTGATACCTTTAGCAAATATGCATGTTCTTGGTTACATCTCTTAGGAATTTAAACTGATTGCACTTTTACAGCAGGCCTTATTAGTGACCTGCAAGATTAAATTACCTCATTGAAAGAATAAGACTTCTCCAAAGGTCGGAATCTGGTATGATGAGACGGTACAGCTGGCATTTATGGAGAAAATTATGTAACTGCTTTGAAAAGTTTAGTGTACTTTGGAAAGAATTCTTTGACGGTTGTGGTAATTTAAATGTTAGTCTGCGTATTTCTTTCTTCTTCTATCCCTCCTGCTTCCTCCTTTTTTTCTTTTTCCTTTTTTTCCCACTTTATTACTTATGGTGACATGTACATTGTTCATACCGTGTGTGTTTGTTGTGTGTATGTGTCATATAGAGTCATAGAATCAATGAGTCGGAAGGGACCTAGACAGATCATCTAGTCCGACCCCCTGCCATGGGCAGGAAGGAGCACTGGGGGTGGGAGGGGTCATAAGACCCCAGCCAGGTGCCTATCCAGTCTCCTCTTGAAGATAGGAGATATAATGTTTCTCATTTTTGTACTTCATTGAAAAAAAATTAAAAAAGGAATGGAATGTGATGCCAGGATACTGAGGTTTGGTATTAGTATACTTAGACAAATAGAACCTTACATCAACCTGATGATCTCACACGGTCCCTCCCAGCCCTAAACTTCTTGGAATCTGAACAATAGTGTTTTCCAAGAATGAATCAGAGACATTTGCACCATGATACACCTTCTTCTACCATGGCTTCTGAAACTATACCCTGGTCAAATGGACCCACAAGAAAATGTAGTTACATCTTTAGCGGTTGGAGGATAGTGGTGAAGCATGAATTTGGTAGTCTGAAAGTACAATGTTGTGGCTTACAAGGCCTTTTAGATGCCAGTGTTGAAATTTTTGTCCATCAGAGTATGCCCTGCTAAAGTCCTCCACAATGCCTGTGAGGCTAAAGGAGATTATTTTTGCATAGAAGGGAGCCAGGACACTGATTGTTTGTTGATCTAACTCATACAACCAGAAAGTGTGCTTGTCAACTCTGGTTTACGTTCAAGGAAAGCAAGGGATACAAGGCATACTGTATGTGCCCATATCCTGGCCACACAATGTGCTATTTATAAGTAATTGATTAGGAGTGTATGTGCTGCATTCTTGGTTATGCTTGGCCTGGAAACTAGATGTATATTTTTTATCTACTTTGTATGCTGTTTTGTTTTCAAATTGAGTTAGCTGGGCTATGAAGAGGAGTCTCTTGCAGTTCTTTGAGAAATAAATTGTAGTTCATGAATTTTTGGTTGATCTTGGCTAAAGGATATCATTCTTTCTATTTTAATTACCTTTAATTTGTATGTCTGTCTTTTATGGGAGCTGAATCATGGGTTTTTAGATTAAATGCTTTGTGCTTTGTGATACTCAAATCATTTTTTTTCAGAAGCGTGGATATTTTTCAAGTACCTTGATGATGACCAAAACTATATAGAATATGATAGAATAATACTTTATTAAACAGATATGCATATTCAGAGAACAAAAAGACTAGGTATTTCCGCTCTGTTGCCTATTTCAAAGTGTATTTTCCTAAGTGCAGAGTAGTGCAAAGTCAGTAACATGAAATCTAGTTTAGTAAGGCACTACAGGAAAAGACCAAACTATTGTTACTGAATAGAAATCTGAAAGCCACCTCAGTGATTGTGGCTTATGGTACCCTTTTGTGTTCTCCTTCCCTCTTGCACTGTGTTGTTCAGTGTGTGTTAGGAGGAACTGCTCACTGGATTTGTAGGCAGGCATGGTTGTCCATTGCCCAAGCAACCCCAGTTATTTCCATTTCCTACTCATCATGTAGTATCTGAAGTGGGGTTGGGTCCTAGGTATGGTAAATAAAGTTAACTACATCATGGAGTTCCACTCTAGAGTGCCCCTTAATACCTTTCCGTGGTTTCTCTTCATGAGACGGTGTATAGAAAGTTTATGTAACATTACTAGATAAAGTATGTCTCTGAAAAAGAACTATGGAAGAGGTCCCAAATTGGCACTAAGGGAAAGAGCTTCTAATTCAGGCACTTCCTCATCCCAAAGAAACCTGAAGGTTTTTCATCCCATTCTAACTTGCTGAAACTGAACTGCTGTGTTGAGTGAGATGACTTTTGTGTTCTGAGAGTGGAAGGCATTTTTCCACTTAGGTTTTGTGGTCTGACAGATAAGCCAGAGAAATTGCATAGAAAAATACATTCATTTTCATTCTCAAAGTTCCAGCTGTCATTGAAGAAGTCACAAGAAATCAGTAAGGAGGGAGGGGGGCATCTACTGACCTTTGGTATTAAAAATTGTTTCAGGGGCTCAAGCTGGGTTGAGTAGGATAATACGTAAGTCCCTAACCTCAGAACTACCATCAAATGCTTTCCATTAGAACTGCAATACAAAATACAGACCTTCCCCACCTCCCCACTACCTAATCCAGGGACTTTTTACGTACTCCCTAAAATCCACAAGCAAAGGAGCCTTGGCAGACCTAACACATCCAACCATGGAACCTAACTGAGGAAATATCAGGCTTCACTGAATCAATCCTAAAACTGCTTGTTGCCCAAAGAGTGAGTTTTGTCCAAGACATAACAGATGTTCTATGAAAACTTAACAACATAGACCGCCTTCCCAACAACACCCTCCTAGCCACCATGGATGTTACCGGTTTATATACCAACATTCCACACCAGGATGGCATCCAAGCTTACCTTGCATACCTACAAGATGACAACTCAGAGTACAGAGCCAAAGATACTACTGACCTTTTACACATCAACCTTACACACAACAACTTCACTTTCAATAACCAACACTTCCTCCAGACCATGGGCACAGCTATGGGCACCAAAATAGTGCCACAGTATGCCACCTTCTTATGAGCCACTGGAAGATGAATTCATCCAGGACTGAACCATCAAACCCTTGCTATACCTAAGATACATTAATGACATCTTCATCATTTGGACTGAAAACCTGCAATCTCTGATTGAGTTCCATCAGAAATTCAACAGTCATCACCCCTCCATCTGACTATCTCTTGACTACTCCAGCATCAACATCTCCTTTTTAGACACGATGATCAGTATCCAGAATGATAAAATACAGACCATGATATACAAGAAACCCATGGACCAACATACATATCTGCACAGAATTAGCAATCACCCTAAACATACCAAGAAAGCTGTAATATACAGCCAAGCCCTCAGATACCATCAAATTTGCACTGAGGACACCTGAGATTGCCACCTCATGAATCTCAAAAAGGCTTTTGCTTAACAAAGACACTCCGCCAGAGACCGAGACTGCACTTTTGAAAGAGCCACCTGGATACCATGTGAAGAATTGCTGCAGTACAGAAGGAAAACCCCCATGAATTGAACACCGCTGGTTATGACATATCACACCTCCCTGGAACCTATACGGAAAATCCTCAAACAATTGCAATCCATACTAGAAGAAGACCCAATTCTTAAACAGATCTTCACAGAACCACCCATCCTAGCCTTCAAACAAGCACCGAACCTTGCTAACCTCATCACCAGAAGCAAACTTCCTATGGCCTAAAACAAACTGAATTGATCCAGACCATGCCATGAAAAGAAATGTAAAACCTGCTAACTTATCTCCACCACCGCCACAATCACTACATCCCACAACAGAACTATAAGCATTCCTGGATATCACACCTGCACCTCCAGAAATGTTATACAGCTCATCCAGTGCACCAAATGCCCTGACAGAAAACATGTAGGAGAGACCTGACGACAGCTATGTACCAGAATGAATGTACACCAGGAATCTATCAAAGACAAGCATATCCAATTACCTGTGGGGGCACATTTTGTACAGGAAAACCACTCTCTCTCCAATCTCTTAGTTCTCATCCTCAAAGGGAATTTACAGAATACCTTTTAGAGATGAGCCTATGAACTTCATTTCATCAACCTACTGAATACAAAAACCATGGACTAAATGTAGACATTGAATTTATGACACATTATAACTGGCTAACATCTGACTCCCCAGGTATGTCTCCACTGTTTACCAGCTACATTGATTGTCTCTTACCCACTGACTTCTCAATTTACGTCTTCATTGAGGCTTTCTTGCATGCACACCAGCCTCTGGCTTCTTTACTATTCATTCTATCCAGGAAGAGCACACACCCACTGCAGATGCTCCCTTAGCCTGACAAAGGGTATTTGTACCCAAAAGCTTGCAAAGAAGAATTTTTCCAACTATTTGAGTTGGTATAATAAAAGATATCAGATTTATCCAAAGAACCTTGTCTGCCTAAATCCATGGAAGCACCATATAGATGGAGTAGTATCTGGCCCATTACCTGTAAATTTCAAACCCTCAGAGCTGACCACTTTTCATTTGTATGTCTCCACATGATCAAAGTTTTGCTTAAACCCCAGACCAAATTTCCCACTGAGGTTGCATCTAAATTCTGCTGCAGAGATCTTTCTTTTCTCTTTCCCTTTGCCCCACTATTAAGAAATTAAGAGGCCATTAGTTTCTGTTTGGAAAGTGATTGATCATTTATTGACTGCATCGTCAAGAGGAATGCTTTCTGAAACTAAAGGTTATTAAAAAGGATTACCTTTTAGATTCAGAACTGCTACTCTTTAGTTGGGGAATATGCAGGTACTCCCTGATTTGAGAAAGGGTATCTTCCAGGAATATCCCTATTTTGTTAGCTGTCCTTCTTTTCATTGGCTTTATAGTTTTCTATCCAATCTTGGGCTCTGATGTTCAGGAATAAAGTGGTTGAGGGGTTCTGGGTAAGAATTCATTTAGTAAGATTGGATTATTAATTATCATGAGGTGTTGATTGTGTAAGAAATGGTAATAAAAATATTTGGAACATTTCAGTGTTCATTCCTTGATTCCCTTACGTGTGTCTATGCAGAGATATCCTTCAAAGAATTCTCCGCTCATCTACTGAGAAACCAGAAAATGCGAAATCACTAAGGTTACTAGAAAAGGCAGGGTAGACTAACTGAATCAGAGACACAAGCTTTTGTCAGCAACAGCTCACTTTATCAGATTCTCTGTGATGGTTAATAAGGTTAATAGAGGAGAAATAATAAAGGAAACATTATTGAACAAATAGCATTAATATTTGCAGAGATCAACAACAAAAATGAAGGTTGATGATGTGGTAAATCATTTTACTGCTCATTGGCACAGCCTGTCCGATCCTCCGCATGCTTTAAAAGTGCAGTGGTATAGAAGAACTAAACAACTGTTCAGTGACCTTTTGCACCAGTATTTCAACTTTGGGCATTGAAATAATTTATTCATTTTGGCATGTGACAGGCAAGAATGTGACCCTTGCCTCACCATCCAAGAATGTGCAGTGACCTGCACAAAAGGCTGTGAAGGCAGCAGTTTTTTAGATTTCATAAGTGCTAAATAGAGGTGGGGGAAAGATCATTACTTGAAAAGTCACTGGAAACTGGATAATGTAGAGGTGTGGAATCATTCCACAGTAAGTTTAACCTTAATATCCAACTTTGATAGTGACTGAAATTTATTGTTGTACGTTTGATGTCTTAGTTGGGATGAGTTTGATTATCTCAGTCAAATTCCTAGAAGGCTAGCTTGTACTGCTGTTTCCTGTTCTGTAACTCTTCTGTTGACAAGAACTTGAGAATAAAGTTTTTTTATTGGCATGTTCTAGCAGTGTGTTTTACAACAGTGTCATACAATAATGGCAGTAAATAAAAATATAGTAAGCCAGTATGATAGTTGTTAGTTATACCCAGAGTTATGTAGACCAATGATAGGTATTTAATTTATGATGAAATGTCCTTCATTTCTGTGATGTGTATATGTTATTCTACATTATTGGTCATAGCTGTACATTTTCTGTTTTGTAATGTGTATTAACCACAACATAATGATTTGTTAGTTTGCCTTAATTTTTTATGTGGCTATTAATGTTTCTTGTTAGTGAACAGCAGTTAGCTTTTAAATGTTTCTGTTTTTGATCAATGTCTTGGTAGAAATAGACAACATATTAGGCAGGGACAAACAACCCAAGTTTTGTACTTGACTGAATTCTTATTTCTGAGAAATAATTGGACCTGCAAATACCATCCCCAGCCTCTCTGTAGTAATTCCTCTTTTCTCCCCTTTGCTGTTCCAGTGATCTGAGACTCTGCAAGCATCAGAAGTTTCACTCTGTTGAAAGTGTCAAAGGAGTTGCTGAGATTTTCACTTTTTTCCTTGGAAAACCATATGTAAAAATGAGATGGTTATCATGTTTCCTAATTTGTTGGACAGGAAAGGGGCAGTAGTGGGAGGGTACTGAGGTACAAAAGCACATCAACAGTATCACTTTGCCTATAGAGAAAGATCTATTTGGGTTTTGGTTGTGAGAGAACATATTAAAGAATCATAACTCATTTTGCTATGTGATCAAGTTAGGAACTCCCAGATTTACATTACTTCGTGTATGAGCACTAAACTTCTTTTAGCACAGCATTACTGGTTTTTACTGAATGTTTTGGCATTAGAAAATCCTCTGTGTAAACCCTACAGGATGAAATACTACTAACATCCCTAAGGAATAATAGGATTTGATAATGCAAAAACCCATAATTGTGGTGCCAGTTAAACTAAAATGAGACAACTTGAATACAAGAATGTAAAAAACAAAATTAACTTCATTCTTAAAACTTTGCAACATATTTAAGAAGCTGATAGTAGATAAGTTTTCAACAAATGTATGCCAGCAAAATTTTACTCAAATGTCTAACTGAGGTTACCACTGTACATTACATTTATGTTACATTTAACATGTTAATTAGCATAAATGACATGTGCAACGAATTTAATGAGCCATAAATGGCAAACCACCTTTAAAATATTCTACAAATAATGGAGAACATGTTTATGTCTGGTTTGTATGGTACCTTAATCTGAACATGTGGTACATCAGCACACCAGGTCTGTCCAGTGTAGATGCTCAACAATCGACTAATTGTCAGAATTGGCCCTGGACAACCCCAATCTCTGACTAGTTTGCTAACAATATTCTTGGCACAGCCCTGACACAGCCTTAGTCTCCAATGGGCTAGGGGCTGTCCCAATATCTTTGGTGACAATCAGTTGATTGTCAGCACCAGTCCCGAGAGTGGTCCTAGTTCTTCAGTGGGGTAAAGGGCTGTCCTGGTGTTGAGGGGAGGGATTATAGGCTACAGGTGTGGTTAGTTGAAGGGCTTCCTTGGCTGGAAAGTCTAAACCCCACCAGAATCCCTGCTGGGGGAAGCCCTCAAACCCACTGAGGCTTACAATCAGCTGATTGTTGGTCCTGGCTTGGACAGATTTTGAACTGGACCCATGGCTCTCTGGGCCAGGGTCAACAATCAGCTGATTGGCTGCCAGGACAGCCTTGGGTGAACCAGATCTGGGATTGTCTGGGTATGGGGTCTAAAATCAGCTGATAGTACAGGTCTGGAACTGGCCTCAGGCTATCCAGGATGAGGCCAACAATGAGCCTATTGCCAGTCCTGTGTGCAGGCATGAGGGTACCTGGATTTATGATCCTGGGCTCCCCCTGGCCTAACAAGTAATAATGATGCAATTGGAATCTGGACTTTCTTCCCAAAATTGCTCCTTCTGCCATATACTTGCCAGGGGCATAAGTGTCATCGCAGCATTAAATAAACATGTCAGAGACCTAAATGTCCTCTGTCAGTTACTAGATGTATCCTGGTATCTAAATATCTTCCAGAATTCATATATGTATACACTGAAATTTGGTGCAAATTCAGTGTATGATCTCTCTTCTCTCTCTCCAGTTCATGCATTATTGTTGGTTATGTCTATACTTAATCTATTGCATTTTTTTAGACTGCTACCAAGAGATGAACCTTGCTTATTTGCTACCACCACACTGCATGATGTAAAAAAAGGCTGTATGGTAGTGTTTTCGGTTGTGTAGTGTAGTGGAGTAGGTCAGTGATTTTCGTAGATTTCATAGACATTAGGGCTGGAAGGGACCTTGGAAGATCATAGAGTCCAGCCCCCTGCCCGAAGGTCAGGAAGTCAGCTCGGGTCATAGAGTCCCAGCAAGATAAGCATCCAATTTGCTCTTGAAGGTGTTCAATGTAGGCGCTTGAACCACCTCCGATGTCAGGCTGTTCCAGACCTTGGGGACTTGGACAGTAAAGAAATTCTTCCTTATGTCCAGCCTGAAATGGTCTTGCAGTAGTTTATAACCTTTTGACATAGTCTTCCCTTGGGGCGCTCTGGTGAACAAACATTCCCCCAGATACTGGTGGTTACCCTTGATAAACTTATAGGTGGCCATCAGATTACCCCTGAGCTTGCGCTTTTCCAGGCTAAAGAGCCCCATGGCTCTCAGCCTGTCATTGTAAGGTCTGTTTTCCTGACCTCTGATCATGTGCGTGGCTCTTCTCTGGGCTCTCTCAAGCTTCTCCACATCCTTTTTGAATTGTGGAGCCCAAAACTGGATGCAGTACTCCAGCTGCAGCCTCACCAAGGCTGAGTCCAAGGGGAGAATGACTTCCCGGGATTTGCTTGAGAAGCATCTATGGATGCAAGCCAGCGTTTTGGTTGCTTTACTAGCTGCAACATCACATTGCAGGCTCATATTCATCTTGTGGTCAATGATGATCCCCAAGTCTCTTTCTTTCATAGTGCTAGCCAGTGTAGCACTGCTGAGCCTACAAGGATGCTGTAGGTTTTTCTTCCGAAGGTGGAGAAACTTGTATTTTTCAGTGTTAAACGCCATCAGGTTCTCATCCGCCCATTTGCTGAGCCTGTCCAGGTCAGCCTGGATCACCCGCCTTTCACCTGGTGTGGATGCTTTGCCCCAAAGTTTGGTGTCATCGGTGACCTTGGCCAGTCCGCTCCTGACTCCAATGTCCACATCATTAATGAAGATGTTGAACAATATGGGTCCAAGGACAGAGCTTTGGGGGACCCCACTGGTCACAGGACACCATGATGATTGACTTCCATCAATTACTACCCTCTTGGTCTGACCACGAAGCCAATTTCCCAGCCAGCAGATCGTGGTGGACCCTGTCCCGGGGGGATGAACCAAGCCCCAGTGTCACGATGGGCTGGGGTGGCAACTGAACACGAAAACAGGCCGGGTTTTCAGGCAAGGAGGACTGAGACTCATGAATCATTCTTGATTCCAGATTAACAAGGGTTTATTCAACTTACGCGTTGTAGGTGTAGGTGCTGATTCTTCGGTTACCGTCTTTGAATACAAACACAATACAAAGGGGTCTGTTGGCCCACAGGGTTCCCCAACAAGCCCTTGCTATCCAGCCCGGAGGCTAGGGGCAGCTGCCTGTTGGTTAGTCCTAGGGCTGGTCAACAGCTCATATGGTGGAACACAGATAAACAAACTGTAACTGGAGAACTGTCCAGTCTCCTTCATGACGCCAATTCACGCTCGCTGCAGATGAGAAGTCTGGTAGCTGGAGAGTCGGGCTGATCGTGGAGATGACTCCTGGCCGTTGTCTCAGCAACCATCAAAGATTAACATCAATCAACAATAGAGGAGAAACCTTCTATAGAAATTAGGAAGCTTTCTCTCTCCTCAGTATGGCAATCTCCTCTAAACTCACTAACCAATTGTCCTGTAGGACCAACTCGTTAACACCCACTACTTCAAAACTATCTCTAACCAACTCACCACCACACACACCCACAACTACCCACACCTGAGGTGGGGGGCTAGAAAAATGTATAGGAAAACCATGGCCAATTAGCTTGTTCCTAGCCCAGAAAGTTCTAGTCCCCTGACGTCAGAGCAATCTCTTCTGAGTCTGCGTCTAGTCAGAGACTTTACACCTACTGAGCATGTGCTAAGGGAGAAACTGGGTCATGGCTGATTGACAGCTCTAAAGGTTACAGAAAGGGCAGCTCTGATTCTTACATGGAATTTTCCACTTGCAGCCAAACTAAGTTCTAGCATTGGCAGCACTTATTCAAAACTTTACTTCAACAGACCCAAGGCCGCAATTGGCCAGTTTCGCCAAGACGTGATCATGGGATACCCGATCGAAGGCTTTTTTGAAGTCAAGACATATGACATCAATCTCTTCTCCCTTGTCCAGGTAATAGGTCACCTGATCATAGAAGGAAATGAGATTGGTCAAGCAGGATCTACCTGCAACAAACATGTGCCGGCTATCCCTTAGGATGTTGGCGTTGACTAGTCCATTAAGGATGGCGTCTTTAATAAACTTTTCTAAGACCTTCCCCAGGAAAGAAGTCAGGCTGATGGGCCTATAGTTAGCCAGATCCACTTTCCTCCCTTTCTTGAAGATAGGCACCACATTGGCCTTCTTCCAGTCTTTCGGCACTACACCAGAGTACCAGGAGTTTTCAAAGATCCATGCCAGAGGCTGGGCTATGATGCTTTTCAGCTCCTTGAGTACCCTGGGATGTAGATTGTCAGGGCTGGCTGACCTTGAAGGTATCCAGCTTCTCAAGGTGTTCCTTCATAGATAGTTTCATAGTTTCATAGATTAAGGGTCGGAAGGGACCTAGTAGATCATCTAGCCTGACCCTTCATGAGGTCAGCATTAATGGAGGGCAGGGGATCTCCCTCACCCAGACTGCCCTGTCCCATGGTTGGCATGGGCACCCCATGGGACTCATGAAAAACTGATGCAAAGTACCCATTTAGTAGGTTGGATTTTTCCTGGGCATTAGTTGTCAGTTGCCCCATCTGGTTCACTGATGTTCTCAGAAGAATGCCCAAGACAAAGGTTCTGAAAATATCCTGGACACAGTTGAAAAAGCTGCCATGTGACATTTTTCTGCATGTGGTGCATAATAAAAATAAGTGAGTGTGGTCAGTTTCTTAGCAGCATACTGGGGTCTGCTGTCAAGGGTATGTAGACTTTCTTTGTGTTGTATGGTCAAGTTTTAGCTGAAGTAAAGACATTATAATGTTTTACAAGGTAGCACAGACTAATGGGCTGAAGATCAACACCTTAGATGAGTCACTGACTGAAGGGAGATTACATTTCAAGAAAGGACTGAGAATCTATTGTTGTCATCAAAGCATTCCTGGGGACCTCAGTCTGGAAATACTAAAAGTAGAACATATTATCCCATTTTACGTTTCTCTTCATTTGCTCATATTTTTCCAGGGTTTTTATAATGGATGTGTTAGCATTCTTTATTACTAAAATTGCCCACCAACCTTGCTTATAATAAAAGACTTACTAATCCTACAATGGTATTTGCAACTTGACCTGGTATGTAATCAAATATGATGATTGGTGCATTGTGCTAAGTGAGAAGCAGGTGAATGTTATCTTGAAACTTTGCAACTAATTTTAATAGGAAAGACAAATAAACGAGCAGTTTAGTAAAGGTTCAATCAATAAGAGCAATACAGTGAGGTGACTCACTGAATATCAGATCTTTGGAGTACTTTTATGTGGGTATGTGTTGTAGATAGTCTGCTGGCACCGTATCTAACAACAAGGATATGTAATAAGAGCATGCTTTCTGTCTGTTTGTTGTAAAGGAAAGATGATGGTGAATTAAAGTTTATGTGATAAATTATTCAGGAAGAAATGCAGCATTTTAATAGAGTGAGTATTTTAAAATGTATATAGTTAGGGCCTTAATATTAATTCTTTTAATCTTCAAAGTGCTTTGCAAACTTTATTCCCACATGAAGAGTAAATGTTGAATGCAAGGTAACTTGGCGTCCAGCATGAAGTTTTTACTTTTACTAGTAATATTTCATTATTTAAACCAGCTGTTTCTACCATGGTTACTGCTGCAACAGTAGAAAATGTCTACATACTATAATATAACAGAGAAGGATTATACTGAAAGGTTAGACTATAAGTGTACAGAAAAGTAGCTTTCAGACCTGATGAGAGGAAGATATGCATGTTTAAAAATATATCTACAATAAATTAATCTTCTTCATGGAGCTAAGGTTGAAATCTGGTTAGATGCAACTCTTATGAAATCATGGGGCCTCTATGCAGCTGACCAATGTGTTTGTCAGGAAAAGCAAACCATGGATCATCACCTTGGATGCTCTGTAGCAGCACAATGCACCCTACAAGATCTGGCAACACTAACACCATCAGTAGTGGCCTATGCAGAATCTTGGGAACAGACCGTATAGAAAGGTTGGATTGGAGATGCAAGGAAGGTGTCAGAATGGACTGGTCCAAGGGGGTTACCATGGTGAGAGCTGTATGTCAATCAGAGTCAAAAATATCAAACTGGAAGTTGAGGCAAACTGTTGGTGGAGCTGGCAGATCCGAGACAGGAGGATCCATGACAGGATCAAAGCTACAAGTGTGCAGGACAGCAACGCATGCGGTCTGGCTGGCCTACAGAGGTTGTCCAAACTTTTATTATTATCCTACTAGTATTTCAGAGAAGATTTTTGTTGTTGTCTGTTGCCACCTCTGTTGCTCTGGGAGTGCTGCCTGAGGTTCTGTTGCTTTGGCATCACCACCTGGTGTTGGTGCTAAGGTGTGGTGCCTACTGCCACTTGGGGTCTCTGCCATCTTTTGGGACAACTGTTCTCAGTTGCTACTGCTTAGGGGTTGCTGCTGTTGCTTTAGGGAACACCACACAGGGTCACTGTTGAGGTGTGTGGCCTGCTGCCTCTTGGGATTGCCACCCACTGTCACTCTGTAAGCACTGCTAGAGTTTCTTCATCTTGCTGCTTGGGACCGCTGTTGCCACTTCATGAATACCACTTGGGATTGCTGCTGGGGTGTGCTGCCTGCTGCTACTTTGTAAGCATTGCCCAGGGTTGTTGTGGAGGTGTGCTGCCTGCTGTTTCTCAGGATCACCATCTGCTGTGGCCTGTAAATGCCACTGGTGTCAGTGCTGAGGTATGCTGCCTGCCCTCTCAAGATTGCCACTTGCCATGGCTTAGAGTTGTTACTCTGCTGCTCTAAAAGCACCAGTGGGGTCTCTGCCACCTCTTGCTGCTGTGGAGTGTGCCCCCACTGGGATCTCGGCTATTATTCTCACAAGTAGGGCAGGTTCAGTTATTGCTTCCTAGTGAGGGTTTCACTAGCCTTAGCAACAATGCCCTTAAAGGGTGATCTTGGTTTAGAGTCTCTCCAGGCTTACCCTCTTTAATAAAAAATGTAGGCCTGCTGTTGGACTCAGACCAGGTCACAGTTTGTGCCAACCTCCTGGTGACCCCTGGACAACTATCTCGTGCAGCTCCTGTGTGTCTTCCAAATGAAAAAAATGGGGAAGCTCAGTGATGCAAAGATTTGGACTCTTTAGTTCCATTACCTTTAATTTTTAAGGCACAAGCCATTGAATAAGCACAAATGGGCCCTTGACCCATTGAACCTGCATATTAAATGAGGGCATGCAGCTTTTAGAACATTTAGAGTAGACCAAGGTAGGTATGTATGTATCAATGTGCAGGGCTACCCTGACTGTGGCAGGGCACATGCAGTGCCTGCCATTTTAAGGTTTCAAGTTGGCAGTGGACCAGCCAGCAGATGACCCTAGGAGTACCCTGGGATTGGCTGAGGAGATAGAACATCCTCTATTTTAACCCAGGCCCTCAGAGATGAGCAGTAGGTTGAGTTGAGCAGGCAAGGAGGCAACATCAGGATAAACTGCTCCTAGAACATCTTGGAGATAAGGGCAGGAGCTATGGTGATGGTTTGGAGGCTCCTGGTTCCGAGCATGACTTTAAACAGCACCCTGCCAGGGAAGGGTCGCCTGGTGGACTCCCTATGGTGGGGGAATCCCCAGGAAATGCTAGGCCTATTACCTCCCTGGTTAAAGGCGAGGAGGGGCACCTGCAAACCCCGGCCCCTGCCTATGGGCAAATTACTGACAAGGGAAAAGACCTGGGCTGGGTAAACCTAGAGAGTTAAACCTGAGTCCAGTGTAGTAGGGCCAGGCATGGCGTAAGCCATCTGAGCCCCCCTGGGTGAGAGACCCCAGGGTAGTGGGGGCCAGGCATGGTGGAAGCCACTTGAGTCCCAGTGGGTGAGAGACCCCAGTGCAGGGGGCCAGGGATGATGCAAACCACCTGAGCCCCACAGGGTGCAAGACCCCAAGTGGCCCCAGTGAGGAGGGAGACAGTGAAGTGGCCCAGAGTGGGGCTGAGCGAGAGAAGTGGCCCAGAGTGGGGCAGAATTACTGAATTGTGAATAAGGAAATACTGGATATGAGAATGTACATCAGTGAGGCATGGGACGTGTAAGGGAAGGTTGGAGCATTTACCAAGGCCCTTGGCATCAGGAGGGTGAGCAATGGACTGCCTCCTGTTTTAGAAACATCAATCATATTTTTCATCAAGGTGTGGCAGGTGAGTGAGATGGAGGTTTAGCCCTGAAGAGTTGGGCGGCCAGCAGTGAGATCCAACCCTAAAAGGCTGACCTGTTACACTGATATTAACTTTTATAAAAGTGTCCTGCTTCTATTCTGGCATGAAGATCCTCCTTGATTCTTTAGGTTAGTCGTAGATACTCAATTTGTAGTTACTATAAAGAAAAGGTTAAACAAACTTCATTCGTTCACTGAAGAGATTGAATTGGTGTATAATTCTGTGTTTTGCTAGAAACGTTTTTCTGTAGATTGATGCAAGTATTTGATGGTTTCTGCTTCTTAACATACAAGAAGTGTACTGACATGTTAACATTTGTTGGCTTTTCAAAAGCAGCACTTTAATGATAGTGTTTCAACATCTTAGTAATAAGCGTATTAAATGAATGGATCAAATACTTGGTGAAATTATTGCCACTGAGTTGAGGCATGGAAAAAAATAACAGCAAGTTTATCATATGTCAGTTAACATCAGGTATAAACAAATATGTACAGAATGAATGAAAATACATAAATTGGTAACAAATAAAAATGACATAATTAGAGTAATTTTTATCAGCAGTACCATTCCAGTATTTTTCTGCTTTGTAGATTATAAATTATACAATATTTCAGATTTGCACATTTGAAGCAGATATTTCCAACATCAGAAAGCATTCAGTTCATATACACGAGGTGCTGACTGTGCAGTCTTTACTGTGCTATTTAGTACATTTAGTACTTTGTATAAACAAGTACTAAATGACTGCAGTAGCTAGAGTTACTGGAGTTACTACACAGTAGTATTGCTGAATGGCTTTTAGGTAATGCTGGCTGTGCAATAGCTCATTACTATTGTGTGGTAGCGTTGCATCACGTGTCCTGCCATGTGACGCTACTGTGTAGCAGTAGCGTCTTGACATGCAACAAGTCATGGCGCAGCCATTGTCTTGTGTAGATGTGGCTACTGCATATGAATGGTAGCAGAGATAAGATTACTAACATATATATTTTTGTTTTTGTTTGCTGAATTTTGACATCGTCTCCCACCCCATCCTCATTAAAAAACTAGGTGACTGGGGCATTGATGCCTACACAGTCAGATGGATTGCAGATTGGCTCAAGGGTCGTACTCAGAGGGTGGTGGTGGATGGGTCATGTTCAACCCGGGGGGAAGTGGGCAGTGGAGTCCGCCAGGGCTCGGTCCTTGGGCTTGCACTGTTCAATTTCCCCATCAGTGATTTGGACAACGGGGTGAAATGCAACCTGTTTAAATTCGCTGATGATACCAAAATTTGGGGTGAGGTGAGCACACTAGTAGGAAGGGAAAGATTGCAGCAAGATCTGGATAGGTTACAGGAGTGGGCTGACATAAACAGGATGCGTTTCAATACTGACAAGTGCAGGGTGCTGCACTTAGGCAGTAGAAACCAGCAGCACACTTATAGAATGG
>NW_017729029.1:72327162-72347191 GCF_001723915.1 Gavialis gangeticus | reverse complement strand
CTACAGGGCAGACCCTACATTGAAAGACTGCGGGACCTAAACCTGTTCAGCCTTCACAAGAGAAGGCTGAGGGGGGACCTGGTGACTGTCTATAAACTCACTAGGGGGGACCAGCAGGGTTTAGGGGAGACACTGTTTCCCCTAGCGCCCCCTGGCATGACAAGGAACAATGGACACAAATTATTAGAGAGTAGGTTTAGATTAGACATCCACAAGAACTACTTCACAGTTAGGGCGGCTAGGAGCTGGAACCAACTTCCTAGGGAAGTGGTGCTGGCTCCTACCCTGGGGATCTTTAAGAAGAGGCTTGATGCCTACCTGGCTAGACTCATTTCAGTCCAGTCTTTTCTCCCGCCCAGGCAGGGGGTCGGACTTGAAGATCTACAAGGTCCCTTCTGACCCTACTTCTATGATTCTATGAATTTAGAATAACATTTATTTTTTAATTCCATTCATAAAACAGCTTAACATTTTAAGGTATTTTGGATAATGAAAGGGGTAATTTTCATGTAATGCTGTATTTTATATTTCAAAAAATGAAGTGGGTACAAAAAGTAAAAGAAATTTATGAATAAGTTGGCATTGAAAATAATCCCTTTTTGTCTTGATCTGAGAGAGAGAAAATGCCTGTAATACCAAGAACACATTGTAACTATACAAAATATTATGGGATATAGATACCTTGCGTCTTCACAACAGTTTATAAATAAATTAGACTAATGGCTTTCTAGTATTTAATTCATTTTTATATGCCTTGTAACATTATATACTAAAGTGCATTGTACTTCTGGAGTGGTCCAGTTTTTATTAGGCCCCCAGTCCTGCAGTCAACTCCTACATAGTGAAGCTCTCTTGAATTTACTGGGGGTTGCACAGGCATTTGGGCTCACCCATGCATATCTGTTTGGAAAGCTAGGTAGTAGGTAGGTTGTAAGTATAAATGGCTGAGGGTGACAGCCTGGCTGTACTGAAGTCAATGATAAAAATCTTACTGACTAACATACAATATACTTCTGCATAAATTGAAGAAAATACATAGCAATTTCACCTGGTTATACCATCCTGGTTTATTACAGATCTGATGCAGTTACTAAGTGTTACTCATATTTGTCTCTTCAGCTGATAGCTTTTTAACGTAATTTCTTGGAGAAGGATGTGTTTTGTCTTTAGTATTGTGAGAGGACCTTGGTGTTTGTTTCAAGGTGTTTGTAATTTTTGGTTTAACCCCCCCCCCCCGTTTGTTGGCAACCTGCCCTGTATTTACTATGATACTTCGACCTAGTTCTGGTAGTTCTAATACTGAGTGAAATTTATTTTAAGTCCTTGTTCTGGAAAAGCCATGATCAGTTGTATGGTACTGCTGAGAGTTGTCACATTCTTGTCAATCTTCTTTCTGTATCTCTACTGACAGTGGGTGCATTATAGAATTCAACTGTTTATTTGCATTTGATTTAAACTGTAATTTTCTTACCAAATTTCTTAAATTAAAGTTGTTTAAATATTCAAGTTATATTTCCACACACAAATTCTAATACTAATCTTAACTTAATCAGGAGGCACTCTTTATGATTAGGAAGGTGATTTGCTGGTCATTTTGAAATTTAATAATTCAGAATAATTTTGTTGCGTATCTTTCCTTAAATAGTCAATTAAATGATATATGTTGGAGAAGAAAATCTCCAGTTACAATTCCCATTTAATTCTTAAAGTTTTAATTATTTTGTAGTCTACTTTTCACCCCGATGGCTCTAGGACTTTGCTTTTGGCAAACTTGTTATTAATGTGATACAATCTTGATCTTTTTTATTGAATATTCTTGTTTGCTGATAACCGTAGGGGAATGATGTATGGAAATCATTCTAGCGCTATATAAGCAGCAGCAGTACGTACTGTTTGGCCATTCTGTGTTGTTTGCTTTAAAACTGATAAACAATATTTGTTTAAAAATAACAAACAAACAATATTTGACTACCACACTTTGACTGAATGAGTGGAGTGGCATGTAGATTGTATTGTAAGCCTGTGGATAGACTTTTCTATTCCATAGAGATTGTTTGTTCCATTTTGATAACTATAACTTTTTCCCCTTTTTGTTTCTCTTTCTGCTTGCCCTCTGCAGGAAGTAGAGGTTGGTATTATCTTTTGTATTTTCTGTTCCTTTGAGTACTCATCTGTATGTATTGATTTCTTATACCATACTAAATGTGGCTGTTGTTTTCTCCTCCAGGATGATTATTTCCGCACATGGAGCCCGGGTAAACCGTTTGATCAAGGTAAGAGTTTCTGTCTTTTAAATAATTTATAGCTGTAATATATTTTTAATAACTTGTAATATATTATTTTCTTAATTTAACACAGATAAAACTGATACATTTGTACATTCTTTTCCCCCCCAATGTTGCTTATTTAAAAAGGGCCACAAGTTGATACATTTATATTCACTACCATCATAATTATTGGAACATGGACTGAAGAACAATAACTATCGTCTGAAGGTTGCCCGATTTGTTTCCCATTATATATAAAAGAGATTCAAGTCTTTTTTAATTGTAATTTTTTAGAAGTTTCTATGCCTTGCAGCAGGAACCTGGACAGGCCTTAAATCAAATAGTTGCCATTTGCTGTCCTACTCGTATGTATTTTAATTATGATTTAGTTGAGATAGTGAGCTGTAGAGGACCAATGTTTGTGGTTTTGTCATGCTCAGTAGATACTGCCAGAAGGTTACTAATATGTGAATAATAATAATTTGAATATTCTCTCTGAAATGAATAGGTTCCTTAGTATCTCCTTGAGTCATGGTGAAATGCAACTATAGCTGCAACTGGTGTGAGTGGGCAGGTTATTATTTTTTATTAACCACTAAAGTGTCAACACTTCTTTTTTTTCCGTAGATATTTTAGTATTATATGACATTTAGTTTGCAGGAGCATTCTGTAGAGAAAATAAAAGTGATATAGATGGATAAGAGATGTGAGAATACTACAGTATGCTTCTAGAATAACTTGAGTGAATGTGGAAGAGGAAAGGATTTCTGTGGGCGATATTTTTTACTGGGCCAACTGCTTGGTTGGGATAGACTCAGACAAGCTTTTGAATACAATGCATTTTCCAAGCGTGAGTGGTAAAGCAGACAGAGTGCACATTAAAAAAAAAATCAGGGTTGTGAAAAGGAAGGAGAGAGAAAATTCCCAGGGGTAGCGGACAAGCAAATCACAGGAGAAAGGATAGCTTGATTTAGTGGAAGTTCAAAAGCTTTCAAAAGGAAAGAGTGTCATTATCATCTATAGTGTGAAGAAAGAGACTATCTGGAATTAGGTAGATGATAATATTGCTTGAGGGCAATATCAGCGTTTAGTCCTTGGTTTTTAGTGTCCAGCCAGTTTATGAATTTTTATTCCTAGGCTTGCCTCTTGAGGATGGTTTGTAAATTTCCCTTGAGCTCCAGGATAGTGAGGCTGGAAAGTGAGTGGCTGTTCTGCAAAAAAGTGTTCTCCTATGTGTGTTCATGGGTCTTGTTTCATTTTCATGTGATCATTCATTTGGGTGAGTTTTACTCTAGTTTCACCCACACATTTTCCATCAGGGCATTTGGTACACTGAGAGATGACACCAAATTTTTGGATAGGCCTGTGTAGGATCCATGGACTTTGATGCGTTTGTTGTTGTAGGTGTTGATTGTTGTAACAGTGAGGATATGCACAGGTTTTGCATCTTTTTATGACAAGCAGGGATGTGCTTTTTTCTGGAAAATTTTGAATTGGAAAATTTTCCACTGCCCTAAATAGAGCGTGATCTGATTTAGCATGCTTATTTGACTTATATTTAGTAATTAAAACTTACTTAGCCACAAGTATTTTAACTGAAATATTTGATTAGAAAAAAAATTAAATATAGCACACTTAATGTGGTTGAAATGTTATATTCAAACAAGCTCAAAGCTTTATGTGGAAATAAATTATTTTTATTGGACTACTTGTAAGAATGTAAAGACAATACATAATAGCATGCACTTCCCTTACATTGTTTAAATTTAAGGGGAAAAAAAACGTAGGCACTGAAAACTGTTGACACTAATTTTAGTACACCCAAAGATCTGTGCCTGATATGCCATGGTTGTCCACTCATCTACTTCAACAGAGTTTAACTTTCTTCCACTGAGGTAATTGCGGCACCTCCAGTTTCACTGTCACTATCTGTAGAATCACTTGCACTACTTGTTAGTTCCATTTCAGAATCACATTGAGGCAAATTTGATTCAGAACTACTTGAACCACATTCTCTTTCACTAAACGATGGTTTTACCAATGAGTCTATGGGCAAGGGCAACTTCTCATCACACTGCATCTTCTTCACTAATTGTGCTTCTGACTGATTCTCCAGAAGGAAGAGATTTTGAGAAATACAAACAAGCTGAGCAGTGCATTCATATGGTTTTAATTTAACCTGCACAGCCAACTAGTTGAATTCATAACTTGATTTTTGGTTTTTATTATTATATGAGTGTATTTACCCTCCTGTTTACAAATCAATAAAACATATACATACTCTGTCACACACTTCTGAGGGATAATCACCTGAAAAACATTAATTACAACTTTGAAACTGCCAAGCTTGCCTAATTTTATATTGGCATCCATTCATTGTTACTAATGCATTTAATGAAACAATGCATTTTTAGAAATGGAAAATTTCCCACAGAAAAATAAAGCACTGGAAAATTTTTCATCCCACATTTCTGACGGCAAGGCTGTGCCCCATTTGTAATGTCTGTTGAACAGTAGAGGGTTTGCTTCTGATGATACTCATCCAGTTTGGAAGCTTTTTTTAAAGGTTTATTTTAAATTTGCTTTGCTGAATTTTAAACACATTACTTCATGTTCTGCCCTCTGAAACAGAAGGAGCAGAATTATTTTTCTTCTTCTTTATGGCAGCCTTTCAGGTATTAGAAAACTTGTATCATGCACCCCTTAATCTCCTTTTTCTAAACTAAACACTTCTAGGCTTCACAAACTTTCCTCCTGTGGCTTGCATTCCAAACCCTTTGATCATACATTGTCACTCACTCCTGGATCCTCTCTAGTTTCCGCGCACAGTTCTCTGGCCAAGGTCCAGCTAATAGAGTGGCACTATCACATCCCATCTTCCTCTCTCTTTTTTTTGCTTTTGTTGGGAGGTGGGGGAACCCTGCTTGACACATTCATTGTCTTTCTTTTGTAAGTATAGCACCTTATGTTTGTCTCTGGAATTTTCATTTTCATTTATAACTTAGTTTTATAATTTATCAAGCATTTGCGTACTCATCCTACTGGCAAAAGCATTTATCATCCTTCCCAGTTTTGTGCCATCTGAAAATTGGTCAAGGAGGCACTCTCTTCCTGCATCCAAGTTTATTAATAAACATGTGAAATAACACTGAATCCAGAACAGATCCCTCTTCAACCGCACCTGAGACCTTCTGTTTATAGTTAACTCTTGCTTGCAATTATTCAGTCAGTTTTGTATCCATCAATTTCTATCTAGCACCCAATTTTTCAAATTACTTTTAGGAATCTCATGTGGGACTGTATCAAAAGCCTTAGTAAAGGCCAAGTATACCATGGTCAGTACTTTCTCATCTTCCACTAAACTAATTTCTCTGTCAAAGAAGGAAATCAGGCTGGTTTGGCATGATTTATTCTTAACAAATCCGTGTTGGCTGTGGATGATCAGCTCTTCACCCTGCACTTGTTTACAAATTGACTTTTTAAAAATAGTTTGCTCCAGTAACTCCTCATGTACTGAAGTCAGGCTGACTGGTATGTTTCCTCTGGTCCTCCTTTTCCATTTTTTTAAAGATGATTGCTGTGTCAGGCTATCTCTAGTCACCTTTCTTGTCATCCACAGCTTCACAAATATTGTAGCCATTGGCTCAAAAAATTCTTCAGCTAGTTCTGGTAGCATCCTGGAGTGAATTCCATTGGTCCCTGCTGATTTGAGCTCTTTAATATGCTCTTTATTTGCTGTGAACTGCAAATCTTCTTTGCATTAATTTTTATTTTCTGTTTGGTCATGCCTTTTGTTGTGAAGACTGAAGTACAGTAGTCATGGAGCCGTTGGGCTTTCTTTGTGTCCTGCTAGTAGTTCAATATCCCTGTTGAACAGTGAATCCAGAATTTAGTTTTTCTCTTGAGTCAGTTTTCTCACCCAGGTGCTTACTTACACAATGCAGCAGTCTTTCTGCCTGGGGCTTTCCTTTCAATGGGAACACTGCCCAAACCCTTTTAACCTCCTGTCTATAGCTTCATATTAATTTAATTCCTCGCAGTACAGTTGTTGCCTACATGGATCAGCCGGAAAAAGTGATTAAGAATCCCCAACAAGAGGGTTTTTTTTAATTATCACTCCTTTTTTGACATCATTGTCATGGATCCCCCACCCTTAGAGCCATATGACTCCTGCCTTTTGGTCTCTAGGGCATGTCTCTTATCTCTTCTGTAACTGTCTGTGTCCCCAGGCCTGGCGTTGGTGACTTTTATAGACTGAATAGTTCCTGCTCCACTCTGCTTCCTTAATCCTCCCCTTCTGCTCTCTTGCTTTCCATGCTTTGTTGGAATTATTTAACTTGGGAAAAGGGAGGCTGCATATGCTCCAAAGTGACTTCTGGTCTGCTGTTGGTCAGGTTGGTACAATAGCAACATTAACCTTGTGAGTCATTTCTTGGCTTCCGACCTCTCTTCTGGCCATGCCCATGACTAACAGGTATTAACCATTTATGTTCAGATGGGCTCTGGGCCCTAGTCCAATATGTGGCCCTCTCTAGCCTCTGTGTAAGTGTCCCATTTGGGCTCTCAGCCCCAGTCCAGCGTATGGCCGTCCCTGACCTCTGCCTTGAAGTGTCCTCTCCGGCCTCTGCCTCTCATGGGATAAACTGTAGCTTACTCCATGCCTGGCTTCTCTTAGCTGATGGTAAGCAATTCCCTGCATCTGGGGCTCCCTGTGGCTGTTGACTGCTCTTAAAGTAACAGGGAGTCCCCAGCTCCTTGTTACATCTTCCATCTGCTGTTTTCTCTGAGGCATTTTTACTAGTAGTTCCCATGCAGAGAGGCTGAGTAGATGTTTTTATTTGTCTGTGTCTCCTGACTTCAGTGATCCTTTTTTGTTTGTTTGTTTCTGGAGATCACATGCTGTCACTTGTCACTCGGTATACATTTTAGGGTTATATCTCTTTCTTTGAACACTGCTAATGCACTGTGCTTTGGATATTGTATATTTTCCTTGCATTTCTCTGTTTTCTATTTATGATCTGGTAGTCAGCTGAAAAAATAACATTAAAGGGGGAATGCATCTGGAGTAAAGCATAGGAGTTGTCTCCTTTCAGTCATCCTTTCATCCACCTCATGTTATGTGATCTGTAATTGAAAGAGCAAACAGCGTTAGCTTGGGAAGGCACTTTTTAATAATTAAAGCTGTCCTAATACTTGCTTTGACAGATTAATGAAGAAAAGATTGCTTAAAAACAAATCTATTGCATATAGATTATGGGATGTTTTCCTGCCAGTACACCACTTTTCCATTTCCATGTGCCAGCCCTGTTACATTCTTTGTTAGGTAATTAATTTTGGACAGTAAATGTCCAACTTTAGTTTTCACTGATACTGGATCAGGGAGTGTGCCAAAAGAAGAAATTGTTTCTTAAGAATTGGCTAGGAAGGTTTTTGGTACTCTGTGTTTGTAGTCATGCAGACATTCCAAATTAATCAGTTACTTCTACATTTTTATTATTTTTCTGAGTGAAAATAATATTACTGACTAGATCAAAAAATAAAATAGACAACTAAAAGACAAGCATCTCAATGAACCTGTACTATATCACTGGGGCCCTAGTGTTCTAGAAATGGTCTAGGAAAATAATGTGATGATAAAAATTAGTCAGACTAAAAATACTATAAAAATGACATTTAAATATTTGTAAATTGAATCCATTTGTTCGGTGAAAAAAAATCCTGTTACATTTGGCCACATAATTAGACATTTTAGTTGAATGGCCATTCTCACCTTTTAGGATGCAACAGTGAAACAATGCCTGCAACTGAAAACTGAATTTACTATTGGGGAAAAGTGCAAACAAGTAACATCCCCTATATTTGTCAATAAAAACAGGTACAGCAGTGGCAACAGCAGTATAATTGTTCCTCACAGTTTTTCATATCACTTTGCACAGGAAAAAGAGAGAAGCTACAGAAGATTAGGCCTGGAGAACAGGGATGGGATTTTTAAAAATGTTTATATCCTATCTAAAGCTTTGGGTTTAAGCATTTGGTAATGGTAATATTTAGGATGAGATTAGAAGTTACAATTAATTAAGGGCACTAAGAATATGAAGAATTATACATTCCAGCTTGAAGGGCCATCCCTAGGGGGTGTGAATCAGAGTGACCGCCCTGGGCCCTGCGCTTTGGGGGGCCCTGTGGTCAGTGCTATATAGGCCCCACTGTGGCTGCCATGCACAACCGCTGCAGGGCTCTGCTGGCTGTGCCACTGCCAAACACACCACCTCTGGCTGCTTGCTATGCCCTGCCCCTGCTCCGCCAGCTCTGGCCACTCACCTGAGTAAGTGAAGTAACTTAGGTTCAGAATGGGTTAGCCTGATCTATCGAACAGCTGTACATGTTTGGAGTGTAGCCCCAGGGCTGGGAAAGCCCAGCTGCTCACCTCAGCCCTGGGGCTGTGCCCTTCCCTTCCCTTCTCCCCCTCCCCACCTGACCAGGCTATTTTTAGCCCTTTACCCTCTCCTATGCCCAGACAATCCACACCCCCATGGACCTGCCAGTCCCCCCTGATCCTGTCAAACTCCCTGCTATTCTGAGTTAATATTTCAGTATCCCTGCACAGCTCACAGGATTGGTAAACACTTGTACATGTTACTCCCTGTCTATGTGCACGTGGCTTAGTGAGCCACACAAATGTAGACCAAGTCTAGTGAATGAGTGTACTCACCTTTTAACAGAGGAGGTTGCTTTTTAGCAGTTATAACTGTTATGGTGCATTCTAGTGTAGCCAGTTATTTTGTAGCAAGCATACAGTATTATTCAATGCCATTTAGGGGTGCACTGATAGATTGTTGTGGCCAGTACCGACAGACAATTTTTAAGGAGGCATATTGGCCAATACTGATCCAATTTCCGATACAATAGTGTGAAGCTTGTAAGTCTGTTGTGATAGAAGGGGAGGGGGGAGGGAAGGGATGTGGAGGGGGCAGATCAAGGCCCCTGCAGTGAGGGAAGGATTTGGCCTGGGACTGGGGCAGCTGTTGCCCAGCTGGGGCAGGGCAAGGCATGGTACAGAGCTGTGGCTCATCCAGGGGGCATGGGAGGGGGGAGTGGCCCTTGCTGCTGTGAACACCCTGAGAGGGCATGGGTCATGGCGTGTGCCCCAGATCTGCATGGGGTGCAGGCAAGGCAGGATGCAGCTGCAGGCTGGGGGTGATACTGGACAGGTGGCAGTGGAAGTGCTGGGAGGGGATTATGGGAGAGGGCTGCAGCCACTTCAAAAATTGCTGTAGCTGCTGCTGCCATCCACTCCATGCAGATTTGGGGACAAATGCTCCCCCATGCCCTCCTGAACGAGTGGCAGGAGCAGTGGCAGGAGCTGCTGCATGAGTGAATGAGCTGTCAAATGAGCTGCACGCAGCAGTGGGAGCTGCTCCCTCCCTCCTTTCCCACATCCCAGACAAGCTGTAGCTCCATCCCGTATCGCCCCGCCCTGGCTAGGCAGCCGCAGCCACAGCTCTGGGGCCTTGATTTGCACCCCCATGCCCCGTCCCTTCCACCACAGCAGACTTACAAGCTGCAGCATAGCTCTCCATGCTGCCAGCTGTGCTCCTCACTACCTATGTGTTACACTGTGGTTGCATGCATGCATGGCCCAATTTTTGCCCAAATTATTGGCCACATCAGGCTGATTTTCTATATAGACAATTTTCTTTATATTGGTGCCAATCCGATATTGGACTGATGTATTGGTGCACCTCTAACACCATTATGTGTTTGTACTCCTTCATACTTATTCAGTACTTGGCTGACTCTACCAAAAAGAGCTCATCTACATGTGATGCTATGTCATTGTAGCAATTCAGTATAGCAATATGGTGTCCAGGGGCAAAACCCATGATGCCGTAGCTACATCACACTAGCGATGTGCTTCCCAAATATAGCGCATCACTATGGCAATGTAGTGCCTAAAAAGAACCATGTACATGGCACAATACCAGCTGGTATGCTAAAAGGAAGTACTAAATGATTGGGCAGTAACAGCGGTGCCATAGTGGCATGTGTAGGTGCATCCACAGTATATTAAATAGGATAGTATTTTCTTTTTTAAATTAGGGATGTAAATACCTCCTAATAGGGATGTGGAATGAAATGTCTATCTCATTTGATTCAGTTTGTAAACCACTATGGAACACTGAGTCTAACTGGATTATATTCATATTGTAACCCAAATCTATTTCCATTTAATCTGTTTGGAAACAAAACCCTGGGCTAAGTCTTACAAGAATATACTTTCAGATCTACAAGGGAAAGGGAGAAGGTAGCAGAAGACTAGTGCTGTATCACTGGAATTATTTATCATTTTAGAGCCAAGTTTTAAATGGATATCTAAAGTAAGGTTTTAAGCATTAGATATTATGTTTATCAACTCAATATCTGTATGTGTGGAATAATTGTAATTTTCTTAAATTATTGTCATATTTTGACTAATATCAACATTTTAAGCTTTAATTAAGCATTGAAATCTATTAGCTTGGGTTCTGAACCCCCTTTAGTCTGGTATTGAAATCAGGAAGATCTAGATGGCATCAACATTTTACATTAGCAGTTTTGATGTGGGATTAGGACCTAATTTTTGCTATGTCTTTATCATTACAATTCTCAATGAGGCAGCTGCTCTCCCTTAAGTAAGGTCATCTAGTGAAGTGCAAATAACTTCCTGCTAAACAGAAAGATGATGGTGCTCTGTTGCTTTTAAGGGCCAAATTTAACCTTTTTAAGGGCAAAATACAAATATATAATAAATTACCCATTCTACTCCCACAGAAGATGGAAAAAAGCTTTAAATGAGATCAGGATCAAACCCAGAATCTGTTACATGAAGTTATTATAACACCCCTGCTACAGTACTGAGCTGTCTGGCCATTATAAGGGGAGGGCAGTTTCTTGAGGACAAAACATGATAGGTCCTAATCTAGCACAAGATAGAACTAAGTCCTAATCCCACATCCAAATCTGCTAATGCAGAATGCTGCTGCTGTCTAGATCCTACTGATTTCAATACCATTCTAGAGGGGTTCAGGACTCTTCAGCCTGGAGAAGCAAAGGCTTAGGGGGGACTTGGTGGCAGCCTATAAGTATATGAGAGATGTGCAGCAAGAACTGGGAGAACATCTGTTCACCTGGAAACTTCTTTACCATCTGAATTTCCAGAGTCTGGAATAGACCTCCCCACCCCCCAGAAGTTGTGCAAGCACCTACTCTGGATACCTTTAAGAATCGCTTGGATGCTGATCTTGCCCAGTTGACTTCCTGTCCCTCAGACAGGGGGCTGGACCCAATGATCTTGGGAGGTTCCTTCCAGCCCTAATGCCTATGAGCCCCAGGCTGATAGATCTCAATGCTTAATTAAATGTTTAGTTTCACATTTGTATTGGCAACACCAGGGTTTACTTTTGGATTTTATTTATTTCACTTTTAGTTGCCTTTTTAGGAACTAATCTGTAAATCTGTATAAAAGAATGTAGTAAATGTGCAAGCTGCAACAAAATCAAAATGCTGATAAATGATCTTGAACTCAATTGCAGAAAAGATAAATTTGCCATTTACCATGATGCAATGGATTTTAAGAATCCAGGGCTTTAATTAAAGTATCCTTTCTTTTCTAGACCTAAGTGATAACTTGCTGTTCATGCTACAGTTTCAAATAGACACACGTTTTCAGAAAAAGAAAAAAGTATATTCATATTTTTGCTTTCGTCTTTATAGAATCTTGTGAAGAACCTATTTGTATTGATCTATTTTTTAATATTCTTCCTGTTCTTTATGAAAATTAATAAAATAGGTAGTTCTGATTTCTTTTTAGTTTTAAAAAGGTGCGCCCCCCAAGTTGCCGTGCTGGGCAGCGTTTGCCACTGCTGTCTTTGGGTTGCCCAGTGCGCAAGCTCTGGGCAGGCAGCATCAGCCAACACTGCCCAGCGCGGCAAGCAGCGGGGCTGCAGCTGCTGCCATCATGCGCAGCCCCACGGGTGAGCCTGGAGCCGGTGTGGGTCCCAGACTGGCTGCAGGGGCAGGTTAAAAGCTGGTGCTAAGCGTGGGGGGGGAAGTGGCCCCTTACCTGCCCTGTGCCTGGTGCCCTGTGCTGCAGCTGCTCGCAGCCCATGTAGGGTGGCTTGTGCCTGCTCAGGACAGCCCTGTGCAGGCTGCAAGCGGTTGCAGCAGGGAGTGCCGGCCACGGGGGGGTGGGTAAAAAGGTTCACTTTTTACTGTGCAGCGTGACTTGCTTATTTTCAGTTAAGCATATGCTTAAGTATTTGCTGTATTGAAATTAGAATGTTCAGCATCTTACCCACTGAGGCATACATTTTATCCTCCAAGGCTAGGGACAGAAATTACACATAAACTGGTATAAGTGATCGGAAACCCATCTAACCCTGTAACAAAATAGAAGTTCAGTGCACATAGACTGATTTAAAAATTGCAGAATCTGGTTTAAAATGCATCTGTATGGTGTAGTATCAGACTGCATCACGTTAGGTTAGACCAGTCTGTCATACTTTTGTTCCAGTTTCCATCGTGACACAAGTTAGGTTGCAGTCCCCCAGCATCCCAGGATGCATTGTGGCCCCCTGATAACACACTTCTTGTAGGGTGGGCTCATCTGCTCCAGCTAAGCCAGGCAACCCTATCTCTGGGTTGTTACAGAGCTGAGGCAGCAAAGCCTCTGCTTCCCAGCCCGGCTAGGGCTTCCTGACCCTCACCATGGCCCTGGTCCCCAGCTGGGGTCTTCATGGGTTGGGGAGAGGTGGGAGCTTTCACCCTAGCAGCCTGGCTCTACTAGCAGTGAACCCCCCCAGTCCTGCCCCCTCTCCCTGCCTCTCAGAGGTGGGGGGCAGGGGGACACACACACACACCCATATAAATTAGTATTAATATGAATTACTATATTAATATGCTAGTGTTCTCACTCATATGTAGCTATAGATATATAGATAGATAGATAGATAGATAGATAGAAATATCAATATCTATATAGCTACATATATATTTTCACCATAACAAATTGTTAACTCTTTCTAAAAATTCAGTCTTAAAAAATTTAAGTGAAAAAATAAGAGCTATTATGCTGAGGCCACATCACATCACAAACCGTCACTAAAATATAAGCAAAAAACCTATGGAGAAGAAATAAGAATATCTAGTCTGAGCAGGTGATCATTCCATAATTATTCACAATCCAAAAGGAAAAAGAAAAGATAAAAAAACACAACTCCCAGCAATAGTAAACTAGAAATATGGAATTATTGTTCTCAGTGGCTTTTACAGAAAACAGTGCAACATTAGTAATATTGAGCTATTAAAGACTAAGCTGTAATTAAGTGAAAATAGCAGGCCTGGTGATAGGAGCAACAGCTGCAAATATTTATTTTAAATTGCAAGTTATGTAGTTATTCTAGTTAAGGTTATATAGTTGTTCTCATTATAAACCTGAGATTTTGGATTAAGTACTTTGGTAGTTCTAAATTGGTTCAGGCTGAAACTATGACTTGTTGTGAATCTGTAATATTTTAACATCCCACCTCTTTTTTTATGCTATGATCCTGCAGTTGTTGAAAATGGGCAGACTGCTTGGATTGCTGTTTCTGTATGAAATTCTGTTGATTTTATTAAAAGTAGTATATTTGTAATGCTTTGCCATCAGTGAATCCATTGGTTTCTTCCCTACCAGAGATAACATTTATGCTAACTACAAGATATAGATCCAAATGCTGTTTAAGTCATACATGTTAAAGCTACTTTTCCAAGCCAGTCCTGCTGTTACAATAATGTGCCCACTATTGTGTCACCTTCTGAAAAGTGTATGTACACTTTGTTGGAAGTCAGCAGTTTTCAAGTCCCTTATGAATACAACTTCTGACCACAGCAATATTTTGTGTAGTGTGGACATTAAGGAAAGGTTGGTGACTTTTAATGCATAAATCCTTGAGATCTATACACGTTGGCTTGATCGTAACAGATAATCTGTTCTATGTTCTTTGATATCAACTATGATTTGTAGAAGATTCAAGAAATAATGTATCTAGCTTTCCCATGCAGGTAGTATTACATTTAACAGCTTTCTGTTTGAGTACCTAAACTCTTCTTGAATTTTTTTGGAAATCGTTTTTGTGTTTTTTTACATTGAATTTTACATCTAGCTTGCCACAAGCATTCATTGCTCCTTGCATTTATTGTTTGTGGGCCATAGAACTTTCCTCTTCCGTCTAAAATGTTCTCTTTCATTTAACCCCACTTTAATTCTTACTTTGTCTTATAATTACTCCTGATAACCTCTTTGTTCTTAGTTTCCAGTCCTCCTCTGTTCCTCCAAGCAGACTGTTTGCATTTACATGGAGTTAAACACAGCACTTTTTCCTCTGCTATTTAATTTTAACCTGTGTTGAGAGGTGTGAAAGGATTGCTGCCTGAAATTTTGTCCAGCATCTTTTTCAACTATGTCATTGGGCCAATAAATGATGTATAAAAAATCTGTTCCCCCTCACATATTTCCTGGACCATCACAGCTATACCACTTCTAACCTACTAAATCATAAAATGAGAATTTAATTTTAATAGTTTCTCACTTCACTTTGCTTGTATACTTTGTTTTACTCTAAAAGGCATTTCTGTTATTATGATATGTGGCATAATTGCTTGCATGGACAGATATGAGACGTTCTGCTGGCATTAATAGTACACAACCAGCCAGACGTTGTGATGAGCATGTGCCCTCATTGTTAAAATATAAACCTCCATTTACTGTAAAAGTTGTGCTTCAAAATGTGTTTACTTCGAGACACTGAAAATATTTTGATTCTCTGCTTCTGAAGAAACCAGTGACCTTAGTCTAGGAAGAGGAGTTTGTATCCATGGACACTTAGTGCTACATGTCTTATGGCTTCTATCATTTTGAGCTATTAAAATATAATTTTCTGTTGTTTCAGAGATAATTAGTTTTTTTTTTTTGTCTAGAAAAAAATAATTCTGTTTCATGAAATAGGTATTCTGCTTTTGTGTTATGCTAATTATTCTGTATTAAGAGATGTAAAGCTGAAATCATGATGATGAAAATGATGCACAGAATATGATCTCTTTTAACAAGTTAAAAAAAATAAAGCAAAACTTTTATCGCTTGGAACTTTCACAAGGAATAAAACATAAGAAAAGAATTTACTACCAATAACATTTATTTTTAGAACACAACTGGTGCTAAAGCTTGAATGGTGTGGCTATTAGGGCTGTGTGAAGCTTCAGCTGCTGATTCGGTTCAGCTCAACAAGGCAGGCAAATATCCAAATCAAATCAGGAAACCCTTTAATCTCTCTGAATCAAATTGAAAACCTCCAAGTCGATTCAGAGAGATTCAGTGATTTGACATAGACACAGCTTTAAATGTTTTTTCTACATACCTCAAGGTACAAGGTGGCTGAGATGCTGGGGCAGATGGAGCATCCTATGGCAGCGTTGCATGGGGGTCCCTAGTGCACTCGGCAGTGGACCCGGAAGTGAACTAGAAGCACTTCCGGTCCACTTCTGGGTCCTCCGGGGAGCATGCGGGGAATTCCACTCCACCCCCCTGCTCGGTAACTGGTGCCTCCTGGGTCTGGGGGGGCACCCGGGGTCCCCCCATGGCTGATTACTGAGCTGGAGAAGCATGGGGCGTTCCCCACATGCTCCCTGGAGGACCCAGAAGTAGACCAGAAGTACTTCTGGAAGTACTTCCAGTCCACTTCCGGGTTTGCCGCCGAGCACACAGGAGGGCCTCCTGAGCTCCTGTGGGACATTCCGTCTGCCCTACACAGCATTCACGAGCTGCAGCTGGTACCGTGAGGTATGTAGAAAAAACATTTAAAGCTGTGTCTAAGGCCAAATCGCTGATTCTCCGAATCAGCACCGAATCTTCAGATTTGGATTTGGCTGAATCAAACTGGGACAGTGATCCAAATCAATGAATCAAATCACTATCCCCGATTTGGGCTGAATCTGAATCCAACTCAAATATGGCCTGCTCCACACAACCCTAGTAGCTATTGAATAGATTTCTATCTACAAAGGTATTTGTGTAATTCCTGAAGCAAGAGACCACCTCTCTTTTTCCTTGAGGGAAATATCTTGAAGGAAAAGTTAAGTATTTTCATGAAACAGATAAATTATGAAATATTTCCATGGAGGATGAACCACCCTGAAGGTATTGTTGTGGCAGTAAAATATTTTTTTGGAACACATGACCGCATTATATTTGGTTATTATAGTAGCATCTTATAGTAGATATGGGTTTACCCAGGTTTACAGTCAAAATGAAATTGAAGCAATTTCAGCTTTTATATTTTGGTTACTATGTTTTTATAGCCTTTTGTGCTTCATCAACCAAGTTCCATAATAATGCCAGTGACCAAGAATTATATATTGCATATATCCATTTAACTATTTCAATTTTGGTTTTAAAATTGATCTCCCCAGGGTAACTAAAGGATATTATAACCTGGCAATAAATAAGGTATAAAACACACTTGGAAGAGTGATTTTTAAATGATGAATTACCAGACCAGTCTTTTCAGAAATCCTTCAAAACACAGGCTTGAGATTAATAAATTTGTGAATAAAATGTAGCTCAACTGTTTTAAATAAGATGTTACAGAAGTTATACAGATCAATTAACATAGGGTTCCAAGACTTATAGAAATGATTATCACAATAAAATTGTATTATCACACAAGTTTATACTAACTAATTTTACAGTGTTTTCTTGAAAATATTTTGTCCTTAGTTTTGATCTGGATTCCTAACATCAAATATCACCTTAATGATCGGAAGCTACTTGCAATTTATCCTGAAATTTATCAGCAGATGTCACCATCTGGAATACCTAACATTAAACTTGGAAAATAGGCAGGATTAACTCAGGTTAGCTGATAACGTATGACCCTGCCCTGCCTTTTGCCTAATGCCGGACTATTGTGGTTAACTGTCATTCTCTCTGCTAAACTTAGATTAACTTTTTTGACAGATTTCCAAAACCATAGCAAACTCTTTAGGTTTTTATTGTGGCTTGCCAGTAATTTTGTAAAGAAGTAAGTAATAGACTTCAAAATTGTTTCCATGTGTCTATGTGAGTATTACCTTTTAATGGATCTATTCCTCAGGACACTTAGGCTAGGGACAGAAGTTACACATAAACTGGTTTAAGTAATCAGAAACTGGTTTAAACCTGTAACAGACCATAAGTTCAATGCATATAAACTAGTTCCAAAATGGCCAAAAATGGTTTAAGATAAACCTGATTGAATGTAGTATAAGGCTTAACTGATTGAGGTCAAACCATTTTATGGAACTTCTGTCCCAGACCCCTTCCTGGTTTAATTTAAATTAGAGTCCCCCCAGCACGCTTTTTAGCCCTAGGCTGTGCTGGGATGTGGTGTGCTGTATGCTCCATAGAACAGGGCTGGTCCTGCCTCTCCTTCTTATCTGAAGCACTATTACTGCTCTGGCTGGTTGAGAAGGGAGTGGGGGACTGCAGCAGGGATTTGCTTGGCAGGGTCACAGCAGAGTCTGCTAGGCTTCCCTTCCCCCTCCCCCCTTGCTGCTCAAGCAGGGGTACCCCCTCCCCCCTTGCTGCTCCCTGCTCAAGCAGGGATTCCCCCCTCTCCCATGGCATGGACCCCAGCCAGCATCTGGCCACAACCTACCCCCTGCTAGCTAATGCTGAGAGGGGTGTGTGTGTGTGTCTCCAATTTCCCTGGAATGGAGGTAGACAGAACAGTGTCCACTTGGGGCTTTCTGGAACTATTCAGCCGGTCAGTTGGGAATGTCAGTCAGCCAGCCAGGGCTGCAGCTCTCCCTTCCTCTTTCCTGAGCAAGAAGCCAGTGGCTTGCAAATGCATTGCAAATCCCTAATGAGAGAGTTGCTTTTATTTTCTTTTGTAGAGAATTTCAATTTCTACAAAAGAATGAAAGGCATGCCCCACCCTGAAACCCTTATATCAAATGAAGTTTCACTGTGCAGTGATTTAATTCTGGTGATTGCTTCTGCACATCAATTACTGAGCCTGGTTAGAGTGTAGCTTCCTGGTCCCACATTCTGTCAGTGTTCAATGGGGACAGACGGAGGTCTGAGAAATGACCTGGTTTGCAATGAATGGGGCCTGTCAGTGCTGTCAGTTTGAGATTTAGCCAAATATGAAGCACTAGCTAGCAAGATAATAACAAGGTGGCAGCATATCTGCCTGGAACAAACAAGTTCACACTGTCACACTACCCTCATCAGCTGTTTGGGAACTGGCTGTGCGCACCCTGAAGAACAAGACAGCACAGGCACTACTCAGAGACTTTGGTACTATTCACTTCCTGTCCAGAGGTGCAGACAATAAGAAGCAGCAGGGAGAGGGAGATTGAAATGCTCATCCAGTATCATCAATATATGCATGCAGTCCACACAAGCAGATCCTCCCTCCCACCACCATTTTGCCTCAGAGTGCTAGCTGAGGGCCGGAGTCTGGCAACACTCCCCACTCCTTGAGTGGCAAGTAGGAAAAAGCCTGGCAAGGGCTGCTTCCTCCTCCCCCTCCAGGCACACGCCGGCTGGGGACAGTGCAAGCCAGGGTTGGGGTTTAAACCACTCCCTAATGATATCATCCTGCCTGGGCCTGTCCCCCCACCCCCAACTCAGCATTAAAGAAGGGAAGGGGGGGCTCGCTTTAGCAACACCGAGCTTCTAGCCTGAGCCACTGCGAGCATGCACCTGGATTTCCGGAATCAAAAATGAATGTCTATCTGCTTGCAAATTGGTTCAATCTATGCAGGTTAGACTAACATGCAAAGATGGAATTGATTCAGGCTTGGGCTTCTTGAATGTCTGTGCACTTGGTTCTAAGAAATTATTTGCCATTTGTGCAATCTGTATGCTTAGAGAGCATCTTCTCTAACCAGCGATATAGTGTTATTACATAAGCAATAATTAGATATTGGGATTTTTTCTTTAGAGTAGATCTGACAATTCAAAGGATATATGCATTGTTTAATTGTAACAAATTCACAAATTTGTTCCTGCTGAGGATTGGAATAATCCTTGAAAAATGACTAGCAGATGTTATTCCTTTTTTGACTGTGTAACTAGTGAAAATTCATGAGCCTGGCAGGTTGTTTCCTTTAGGAGAAGGCAGAGTTCCATTAGGATAGAATCATATCTTTAATTTATTTATTTACATAGATTGGACAAAGAGTTTTCTTGAACTCTGGAAAATAAGAGGGACAACATTTTTTCCCCCTGTCTCTTAAATTTCAGGACTTCCACTTGGTACTTTATTCCAGATGTTGTTTGGTTTATCTCCTTCACCCCTGCCTCCCTTAGGGTCTTGCTACCAAAACTTCTCTGATTTGTCTGGTGTTTCTTTGCTGACTTTATTGTTGTCCCCTGCGTTCCTTTTTTGCTTCTTTCACATCTCTTTCACTTTTCAAAATAATATCTGTATTCAAATATTAATTCCTTGGGACTATATTCTCCTAAATACCTTGGTTTGGACTGAACTGGGCTATAAGATCCATATATAGACCATTAAATGCTTGGTTACCATCTGTAACTAATAAAATAGCTAGTAAAATGACTACCAGGGAGAGTACATATATTGTTCATTCCTCAGGTTAATCAGCAGAGCAAAAGAGGAAGGGAACAAAATAATCAAGAAAAATAAACCAAGATAAGTTATTCTCCCCTTTTGCCCTCCCCCCAACCCCACCTTCAA
>NW_017729029.1:72319626-72322162 GCF_001723915.1 Gavialis gangeticus | reverse complement strand
TAATCAAGAAAAATAAACCAAGATAAGTTATTCTCCCCTTTTGCCCTCCCCCCAACCCCACCTTCTCCTTAATCATCAACTTATGATGCAATTTTAATTAAAGAGTATGTAAACTGCTGTATTCACAGGCAGTCAGCTTATCCTTGGTGTGCAGTAATTGATCCTTTCTGGTTATTTTACTAATGATAAAAATGTATTTTGCTGCCCTTCAAGTCTTTGCAATATTGTAGATGGAAAGATGGCTAAACAAGATCGATTTGTGGTATTAGAACTGTAGTGTTGAAAGGGCCTCAAAGTTTAGTTTAGCCTTGTGTACAGATGCTAGATTCCTAAACCATAACAGACAGATGCCTACCCAGCCTGTTTTTGATAATTTCCAGTAAGGAAGGTTCTATAACTTTCCTACTCAGCTCCGTTGTCCTACTTTTCTTATAATAGTGACTTTTTCCCCCTGAGATTTGATCCAAATTTGCTTTGAACTACACCTGTAGTTTAAACCCATTCCATGGGTGTTGCTCTTTGTGGCAGGGGAAGACAATTAGAGGTGCATCGGTAGAGATTTTGGGGGCTGATACAGATAGCCAATTTTTTAGGAAGCATATCAGCCAATACTGGTCTGATTTCCGATACAGTTGCATGCAGGTGGTCAGTCCGTTGTAGTGGAAGGGCCATGAGGGGCAGATCAGGGTCTCTGCAGTGAGGGGGAGGGAGTGTGGCTGGGGCAGGCTCTGCCCAGCTGGGGTGGGGCAGGGCTCAGGCAGAGCCATGCCTTGTCCATGAGTGGGGGGTGGTCCCTGCCACTGCAAGCACCATGGGAGGGCATGGGGGGTGGGGACATATGTGCCTCTTGGATCTGCATGGGGAAGGGCTGGCTGCAGCTGCAGGCTGGGACAGGGGCTGTGCCAGGCTTTTCCCAGCAGAGGTTGAGCTGGGCTGTGCTTGGGGCAGTTGGTGGCAGCAGTGGAAGGGTGCTATGGGAGGGGGGGCTTTATCCACCACAAGTTTTGCTGTATCCCCCCCATAGCCCTCTCTCCCAGTGCCGCCGACCACCCTGAGTGCAGCCCTGGCCCCAACTCCCTGCTCCTCTTGCACCTGGAAGATTGCAGCACAGCCCCGGCCCCAGTCCACACCTGCAGCCCACCCTGCCTCTCCATGCAGATCTGGGGGAACATGCCCCTCCCATGCCCTTGGGCACATGCAACAGCTAGTGCCCCTCCCCTGCCCTGCATGCCCGGAATGAGCCATGGCTCTGTCTTGCCCTATCTGGGCAGCATCTGCCCCAGTCCCTGCCCCACTTCCTCCCACCCTGCGGGGTACATTGATCTTCCCCCCATGACCCTTCTCTCTCTTTCCACCACAACAGACTTACCAGCTCATGCAGATCTCCATGCTGCCGGACTGTGCTCCTCGCTGCCTGTGTGCTGCGCTGTGGCTGCATGCATGCACGGGCATTTCTCAGCTGAATTATCAGCCACATCATGCCAATTTCCAATACAATCAATTTTCTTTATATTGGTACCGATCCAATATCAGATCAATATATTGGTACACCTCTAAAGACAATCTTTTTCCCTTTTCTTTATGGCAACTTTTTAAGTATTGCTATCCCATATCCCATTTTCATCAAACTAAGCATTCTCTCACCCTTTCCTGTGAAAGCTTGCATTCCAATCCCCTTCTTATCTTTGTCACTTGCTTCTGGATCCTTTCTAATTTCTCAACATTTACAGTACCCAGAATTAGCCACAGTGCTCCTGCTGATGGCTAACCTGTGCCAACTATATTGGTATAGTCATATTCAGTGGCTTGCATGCAGTGCTCCTCTATATTTGAGGCCCCACTGCCTTTGTTTTTGTTACAATAGCATTATATTGCTGATTCTTGTTAGGTATGTGATGCATTGTAATTTTTGGTCCATTGTATTCGTTAGATTTTTCTCCCTTAAATGTAGTTACTTTCATTTGTTTTTAATCTTAATTTTTTTGGCTGTCACTCAGTTTATCCAGATCTTTTTGAATTTTATCCTCCAAGGAGTTTGCATCCACTCAGCTGTCATCTGCAAATTCATCAGTATACTGACTATCCCTGCCTCCAGAATAGTAATAAAAATGTTGTTCAACATAGAACCACACCCATATGAACCTGACTTAAGACCTTCTTGAACAGGGAGGTAGTTATCTGTGTAAGACTCAAGTCAGGCTAACTAAATGCCAATTTGACATTAGTCCATTTATGCCTACTTTTTGCTTGCAGTTATTCATCCAATTATATTGGGAGCGTGGCACTCTATATTAAGGAGGAATACACATCCTCGTTAATTAGCAAGGAGACAGGGGAGGGGCACTCTGAAGTGCTTTGGGATACAGTACAAGGCAGTCAAGGGGAAAGGGACTTAACAGTGGGAGTCTACTACAGACCTCCCAACCAGGGAGAAGAGCTCGACCTGGAATTCTTGGGTTAGCTCACAGAGGTAGTGAAGGCTAAGGATGTGGTAGTCATGGGGGACCTGAACTTCCCGGACATCTGCTGGGAAGAG
>NW_017729029.1:72317556-72318466 GCF_001723915.1 Gavialis gangeticus | reverse complement strand
CAGGAGGCGCTACTTCTCGGTCAGGGCGGCTAAGATCTGAAACCAACTTCGAAGAGAAGTGGTGCAGGCTCCTACCCTGGGGGGTTTTAAGAGGAGGTTAGATGAACACCTTGCTGGGGTCATTTGACCCCAGTACTCTTTCCTGCCATGGCAAGGGGTCAGACTAGATGATCTGCTCAGGTCCCTTCCAACCCTAGAAACTATGAAACTATATATCCACCTAAAGGTAATCCTGTTTACCCTGAATTTCTTACCTTGATTATGAGACTGTTATATGGGACCATGTCAAAAACCCTTGCTGCATCCCTTGTATATTGTGTCTGCTACATTCATTTTATTTACCAAATAATTTACTCTATCAAAGAACGAAATAAAGTTGGTTTGACATTATTTGATTTGAAGATAATTTGTTCATGTCGACTACTAGTGATCACTCCTTCATCCTCCAGAATTTTGATTGATTGTGTTATAAGTTGCTCTAGTAAGCTCCTTTTACAGTAAATAGTTACTGAAGATTAGTTTATAATTACCAGGGTCCTCCATTTCCTTCTTGGGCACTATGCTCTTCTTCTTTCTTATATCATCACAGCTGGAACTGATTGCTAATTGCCAGCCACAGTGCTTGTATAGCTCCTGTTAACATGTGCACTGAAAGAGAATAATTTGTCTGTCTTTCTTGTATGCACATTTCATATAGGTATTGATTCTGCTTTATTATAGTGATTTGCTTTCATTTATGTACTACATGTTATTACTTATGCAACCTTAGCACAACTTAAAATGAGACAGGTTTCCCAAATGACATGTATATTTGCTGATGTCACTCAGAATATAATTGCTGTTCATAGAATCATAGAACCATAGAAGTATGGTCGGAAGGGACCTAGTAGATCTTCAAGTCCGACCCCCC
>NW_017729029.1:72317062-72317545 GCF_001723915.1 Gavialis gangeticus | reverse complement strand
TGCAAGACTGTGTGCGCCACCCCCCGTTTAGGGAGACTGTCTGGACCCCCGTTGCTTACCTTAGCACTCCTTGCCTTTGTCACTTGTCTTACTCGGATGGCGTCTCCTCGTCTCCCTGTGGCCCCCTCCCTCGGCGAGGCTAGTTTAAAGCTCGCCATACAAGATTAGCCAACCTGGAAGAGAAGACACGCTTGCCTTTAGGAGAGAGATGAAGCCCATCCCACCCCAGCAAGTCCCCCGGCGAAAAGTATGTGTCATTATCAAGGAACCCAAAGCCTGCCTGGCGGCACCAGCTGCATAAGTGCCGGTTGACCACGCCAATGCAGGCCTCGTGTCGCCGTCCCTGCTTACTCACCGGAAGAAGAGAGGAAAATACCACCTGTGCCCCCATCTCCTTCAGCTTGTCTCCCAGAGCCTTGAAATCCTTCATAATGTGGTCAGGGTTGCCCCTGGCCGCATCGTTCGTACCCACATGGACGACAA
>NW_017729029.1:72308496-72312062 GCF_001723915.1 Gavialis gangeticus | reverse complement strand
CGGCGAGGCTAGTTTAAAGCTCGCCATACAAGATTAGCCAACCTGGAAGAGAAGACACGCTTGCCTTTAGGAGAGAGATGAAGCCCATCCCACCCCAGCAAGTCCCCCGGCGAAAAGTATGTGTCATTATCAAGGAACCCAAAGCCTGCCTGGCGGCACCAGCTGCATAAGTGCCGGTTGACCACGCCAATGCAGGCCTCGTGTCGCCGTCCCTGCTTACTCACCGGAAGAAGAGAGGAAAATACCACCTGTGCCCCCATCTCCTTCAGCTTGTCTCCCAGAGCCTTGAAATCCTTCATAATGTGGTCAGGGTTGCCCCTGGCCACGTCGTTCGAACCCACATGTTATTTCATAGTCATGCAGATACATAACCTATTTATTAATTTGTTATTCATTCTCATGCATCACAACTTATGTACATATCCAGCCTCATACATCATCTTTTAAGCTATTGTTATCAGTAAATAAGATGTCCTAGGCAGAACTGTCAGCCTTAATTTTGGACCACTTTGTCCAGTAACATATATTATGATTACTGTGCACTGGATCGTCTTTAAATTCTTAGGACTGTATTAGAATGCTGTCTCTCTGCCACTTTGCACTTTCCTTGAAGCATTTGGAAACCTCTTAATATAACTGTTCTTATTCTAGGCTCTTTTGGTAGGGTAACAATAGGTAAGGTCGGCTAAGGTGAATTAAAATACACATACACTTGAATCACAAAAGTTAGGAAAAACAGAATATTAAAATGTAGATAGTATGGGTGCTGGGACATTTAATTCTCAATCTGGAAATGCTTTCGTGATTGTAAAAACCAGGAATTCCATGGAATTTCTGAGTCACCATTATAAAGGGAAACTTTTGATGTTTATAATTCCAGAAAGCATTAAGCTTTTATGTTTTTTTAAAGGCTGTCTGAATTCATCTACAGTTGTTACTGGTTCAGTAGTTCTTTGGTTATTAGCTTGTAACATTGGAGCATCTTTATACATTAGTACACTGAAGCATGTCAAGTTTTTCTTGCTAATTTCAGTATTTCAGCCTACAGGACTTTAGAGCTGTGTATGTCCCTGTGCACCATATTGAATGCTTTCCCCATAGTGTCTTTGCACTTTGTAGATGGCCTGTCTGAGCAAGAGGTATACAAAGACCCTGCTGATTCAAAACATTAATGTGATCTGTATACTGTGCTGCAGGGTAGGATTTCAGCTTTCTTGAAGTTCTACCGACCATGACTATATGGAGATCTATACTATTCAGTTTGATCTCAAATATTTTTGCAGATGAAATTGTGCAATAGTAGAATTGTTTTCAAATGTGCATGGAATGTACTTTCTATTTTGTTAGATAATGTTGCATAATTAGGACGTTTTATTTTCAGGTCTGTTTTAATTTAGCTTTAAAATGATCTAAAATATAAGAGATGAAATAATGACAATAACAATGTCCTTTTTTCCAAACAGGAAATACAGTAATTTGTTTGTTTCTTTATTTGCCTTTCATGTAAAACTACGTAACTATAGGTAGAAATTGTTTGCTTCACCAAGTAAATGAAAGTAGTTAAAACACATTTTATTATTAGGTGGTTTGTACCAGCAGTTTCATTGTCAGTGCTGTTTTCTAATTGTTTGTACTTTGGGTTTTTTGGGTTATTCTCTTAAAGTAGTAGTTCAAGTAAGTTTTGTGTTTTTCTGGTAGTGGTAGATTCAAAATGTTCATTCCATGTCTTATTTTTAAGTCATCAAGCTATGATGATAGTGATGTGAAGTACTTCAAAATTTGTTATAAGCATGGTTTCTGAAACCAGTGGTGTTCTTACTAAGGGTCTACTAAAAAATTATTTGTACGCAATGGATATACCACTGTTTTGTTAGTTAGGTATAGATCTGGAGTAAGATTTATTCTCCATTATCTTCACCATATGTTCAGTGGAGTCATTCTGAATTTACACAGGTCTAACTAAAAGTAGAAGCCTTCAGTTTGGATGGTTTCTTTATATCCCAGTTGCTTTTCAGATCTCAGTACAACAAAATAAAAAAACAAGGCTTGAGAGGGAGCTAAAATGGTGGGGTTGTTAGGAGTGGGGAAAGGAAATTAGTAGTGACTGATTATTCCCCCACCCCCCTTACTTCTCAGAAATGATCAAGTGATCTGTGTCAGACTGTCAAAAAATAAGCGTCTATATCTGTGCATGCTTTCAAATCTGTCATTGTTCAATTAATTGTTAAATAAAATTAAATTGCTGAGTAATTTAGTCAAACCTAACTTCTAAACAGCAAAATGTTTTCTGAAACTGTCACTTTATAGAAGTAGTGCTGCTGTGAATAAATCAGGCAAGAAGCCCAGCGGATAAGTGCCATGCAGTCAGTAATTAGGCACTTTTTATTTTCTCTATTGCAGTAAGATGAATTGTATTCCTGGGCACACAAAGGCTTCTATAACTTTTCTGATAGACAGGAAAACAATGCTGTCATAACTGCTGTTAGAAACTGTGTTTGTGATAAATGCACTGTGTATTTTGCCTATGGTTCTAAATCAAAGTAATGAAGGTAAGACAGAAAAGCTGGGAGGGAAATCCTCAAGTGTCTCTTTGCTTTTGTTTAGATTTTCTTATGAGAATACAACAACCGTTTTCTTTTAACTTGACTCCCACTCACTTATTAGTGATAAGTAAGTACCTAGCATTAGTTTGTGGTTTTATGGTAGTTTTTCAGTTTGATGATAATTGGGTAGTCCAGTAGTATCTCCTGAAGTATATCTGACAGCAAGCCCAGAGGGAAGACTATTACAGAAATATTGGTCTCATTGGGCACTTACACACATGAGGGGAGCCTGATCCACGCTGGAAATCTAGCACATCAGAGCATGTAAACTAATGTGCTCTGGGAGCCTTGCGCATCATGGGTGTGTCTAGACGAGCCCGCACGTGTCTCTTGCAGTGTCTCTAACCCCTTTGAGATGCTGCAAGAGGCATGTGTGGGAATGGGAAAAGGTTCCCCTGCTGCAAGTTTGCAGTGCAGGGGCAAAATTAGACCCCTGGATATCCAGGGGTAAAAAAAAATGGAGCAAAAAAAAGTGGGGCAGGGCACAGTCTGTGAGGCAACTGGAGGCTGGGTTCTCTACAGAGATGCTTTGGCTGCCAGAGTGTCTCTGTGGTTGGCCCTCACTCTGGTTCTGAATCCAGCAGCAGGGCTCCAGTGTCAGTAAGTAAGGGGTCGGGAGGGCTGGAGGAGGGGGGAGAGGACCATGGGGGGGATCCCAGCCCTTCTATTTCCAGCCCCACCCCCTGCCTGTCCCAAGGTCCCCCAAGGCCACGATCGAATCCCTTCCACCCCAGCATGCCCACAATTAAAACAATAACAGACCCCTGGCACTTAGCTCAGTTCTAGCTGCTCATCTGGGTTGCTGGGCCTCCCCACCCCAGCACAGCATGGGGCAGAGTGACAGCCCTAGCCCAGGTCCTGCCCTGTGCTGCCCAGGCAAGGGTCTTGCTTCTGTGGTGAGTAGAGGCTTTTTTTTGTTGTTGTTTAAAGTGCCGGAGCCTGTGGTTTGGCGGGCAGCCATCA
>NW_017729029.1:72303013-72303225 GCF_001723915.1 Gavialis gangeticus | reverse complement strand
TACAGAGTGACTTTGGGATTTCTTTATCAGGGATTTTTCAGTTTTCCAGTAGGAAACACCAGACTTCCTGCTAGGGAGGCAAGTGTTAGGACCCTGCCTGCTCAGAGTTGGCATCTTGGACCCAGCTGAAGGTGGTTGATCTCCTGGCCAGTTGGGGCCAGGAGGACGTGATTTGACAGTTCAAAGCAGGCCAGCACACTGGGAACATCTTC
>NW_017729029.1:72297481-72298013 GCF_001723915.1 Gavialis gangeticus | reverse complement strand
AGCAAAAAAAAGTGGGGCAGGGCACAGTCTGTGAGGCAACTGGAGGCTGGGTTCTCTACAGAGATGCTTTGGCTGCCAGAGTGTCTCTGTGGTTGGCCCTCACTCTGGTTCTGAATCCAGCAGCAGGGCTCCAGTGTCAGTAAGTAAGGGGTCGGGAGGGCTGGAGGAGGGGGGAGAGGACCATGGGGGGGATCCCAGCCCTTCTATTTCCAGCCCCACCCCCTGCCTGTCCCAAGGTCCCCCAAGGCCACGATCGAATCCCTTCCACCCCAGCATGCCCACAATTAAAACAATAACAGACCCCTGGCACTTAGCTCAGTTCTAGCTGCTCATCTGGGTTGCTGGGCCTCCCCACCCCAGCACAGCATGGGGCAGAGTGACAGCCCTAGCCCAGGTCCTGCCCTGTGCTGCCCAGGCAAGGGTCTTGCTTCTGTGGTGAGTAGAGGCTTTTTTTTGTTGTTGTTTAAAGTGCCGGAGCCTGTGGTTTGGCGGGCAGCCATCAGGGGGTTGCAGGGGGTGGGGATGCAGGGGG
>NW_017729029.1:72294931-72297394 GCF_001723915.1 Gavialis gangeticus | reverse complement strand
TGTGTAGTGGTCTTTTGTTTTAGTCATGGAGGAATATGGATTTTGGGGTATTATACAGAGTGACTTTGGGATTTCTTTATCAGGGATTTTTCAGTTTTCCAGTAGGAAACACCAGACTTCCTGCTAGGGAGGCAAGTGTTAGGACCCTGCCTGCTCAGAGTTGGCATCTTGGACCCAGCTGAAGGTGGTTGATCTCCTGGCCAGTTGGGGCCAGGAGGACGTGATTTGACAGTTCAAAGCAGGCCAGCACACTGGGAACATCTTCTGGGTGATAGCTGCCAAGATGGCTGGACAGGGGCATATGGTAGTGCTACACAAAGGCCAACCCTGCAGCCACAGCCTGCTGGCAGCTGGCCCAGAGGAACAGATGCCTCTATTGGCTGTGAAGTCCCTATCTGGGTCTGGCAGGTGGCAGCAGGTCACAGCCAGGCATCAGCCCCCACTGCCAGACTGCTATGGTGGGTAAAGAGTGCAGGGAACTCTTAGGGCTGCTTCAGCAGTCCAGCTGGCACAAGGGGTAGTGTATCTGGGTACTAACTGGCTCAGCCCCAGAAACTCCTGAGAGTGAGCTACTCGCCAGGGCAGCTTTCTATACTGCTCGGGACAGCACAGGTGCTGGCCCCAGGCTGTAGCTCCCCCTAGCTGCAGATCTGGGAGGAGCCAGGCAGGGTTATTTTGCCCCAAGTGGCACAATATGCTTCACAACAAAGTGTATGTCTGAGCACATGTGCTGAGGCAAAAAGCCTCAGCTCAAATTTGTACTGCTTCTATGTGAGCTGCTACAAGTGCACATGCCTGCATGTGTGGATGCGCCCCATGTGTATGGACGACATGGCATGCCTCTATGCTGAGAAAATGGCGGTGGTGCATTTTGAACTAAAACACATTTGATATGCTTTAGTTCAGAGTGCACAACCACCATTTTCTCAGTGCAGAGGTGCACTGCACTGCTAATGCAAGTGATGTCAAGGTGCTTTTAATTAGCGTGGTTTGCTAATTCAAAGCACCTGGTGCCATGGAAGGAACACGTGTAAAAATGCCCATTTAGTTCAGTGGCTTCTACTGGGTTCTTATTCAGGGAGGGAACTACTGAAACAGACTGACGGTCCATCTCCCACCCCTATGAAATCTTTAGTATAAAATAAATAGCCATATAAATTGTGCTTTTATATCAACTTAGTAATACAAAACAAATTTATTATTTTCACAAGAAAATGCCATTTGGTTTGAAATATGTTAGGAACAACCAAAGTTCAGACTTGCCACATCATTGGCTTGTTTATATCATTTTGGCCAGATTTTTGTATTTTAAGTTGTAGGGGGAGTTTTCAAGGGTTTAAAATTATTTAAAAAAATACAAATGTAAACTATGTACCTGCATGTTTTCACTCTTTGGACAGTATGCGACTGATTTGTTGTTAGGCTTACCCATATATAGTGTTGTTTATATAAATTTTCTTTCTGGGGCTTTATGTCTTAGAACTAAGCTACTTAGAATCATAGAAATTTAGGGTTGGAAGAGACCTCAGGAGGTCATCTAGTCCAACTCCTGCTCAAAGCAGGATCATCTGCAACTAGATCATCCCAGCCACAGCTTTGTCTAGCCAGGTTTTGAAAACCTCCAAGGATAGAGCTTCCACCACCTCTCTGGGTAACCTGTTCCAGTGTTTTACTACCCTGAGTCTTAAAGATAAAATTTTTCTTAATATCTAACCTAAACTTACCTTGCTGCAACTTGAGACCATTGCTCCTTGTTCTGTCATCTGCCACCACTGAGAACAGTTTAGCTCCATCCTCTTTCACACCCCCCTTCAGGTATTTGAAAGTTGTTATTAAATCCCCTCTAAGTCTTTTCTTCTTTACACTAAATAAGCCCATTTCCCTTGGTCTTTCCTCATAAGTCTTGTCCCCAAGCCCCCTCATCATTTTTGTTGCCCTCCACTGGACTTTTTCCAATTTGTCCACATCCTTTATGTAGTGGGGGGCCCAAAACTGAACACAGTACTCCAGATGTGGGCTCACCAGTGCTGAATAGAGGGGAAGTATCCCTTGAATTCCTGTCAACACACCTGCCAATGCAGCCCAGTATGCCATCAGCCTTAGAAAGAAAGGCACACTGCTGGCTCATATTCAGCTTATTGTCCACTGTAATTCCCACATCTGGCCCCTAGCAGGGCTTTACGAGCACTCTTGGTGCTCTGGCCAGGTGCCAGATGACTGGAAGAGGGTCTATGTGGTCCCCATTTTCAAAAAAGGGAGTACCCAGGTAACTATAGGCCCGTTAGTCTTTCTTTGATCCTGGGGAAGCTCTTTAAGAAGATTATCCAGGAGCACATCTGGAAAGGACTGTCAGGGGACACGATGCTCAGGGGCAACCAGCATGGGTTCATTAGGGGCAGGTCCTGTCAAACCAACCTGATTGCCTTCTATGATCAGGTCACAAAATCATTGGATGCAGGTGTC
>NW_017729029.1:72288321-72289931 GCF_001723915.1 Gavialis gangeticus | reverse complement strand
GGATATAGTCTTTCTGGACTTCAGAAAGGCCTTTAACACTTTCTCCTGCCCCATTCTCATTAAAAAGCTAGGTGACTGTGGCATTGATGGCTACACAGTCAGATGGGTTGCAAATTGGCTGAGGGATCGCACCCAGAGAGTGGTGGTAGATGGGTCATATTCGACCTGGAGGGATGTGGGCAGTGGGGTTCCCCCAGGGCTTTGTCCTTGGGCCTGAACTGTTTAATCTCTTATTAGCGATTTGGATGAAGGGGTGAAAAGCACCCTGTTCAAATTCACTAACACCACCAAGATCTGGGTTGAGGTGGGCACGCTAGAAGGGAGGGGCAAGATACAGCTGGACCTGAACAGGTTACAGGAGTGGGCGAATGAGAATAGGATGGGATTCAATACTGACAAGTGCAGGGTACTGCACTTGGTCAGTAAGAACCAGCAGCATACCTATATGCTGGGAAACTCCCTTATCGAAAGCACAGTGGCAGAAAGAGAGTCTTGGAGTCATTATCAGTTCCAAAATGAACATGGGCCGCCAATGTGAGGACACAGTCAGTAAGGCCAACCACACCTTGTCATGCATTCACAGATGCATCACAAGCCAGGCCAAGGAGGTGATCCTCCCCGTCTGTGACACTGGTCAGGCCACAGTTGGAGTACTGTGTCCAGTTCTGGGCGCCGCACTTTAGGAGAGATATGGCCAGCATCAAGAGGGTCCAGAGGAGGGCTACTTGCATGATCCAGGGACAGCAGGGTAGACCCTATGAAGAGAGGCTACAGGACCTGAGCCTGTTCAGCCTCCACAAGAGAAGGCTGAGAGGTGACTTGGTGGTCTTCTACAAACTTACCAGGGGGGACCAGTGGGGAATGGGAGAGACCCTGTTCCCGTGTGCACCTCCCGGAGTAACAAGAAATAACGGCCATAAGTTGTTTGAGAGTAGGTTCAGGCTTGACATTAGAAGACACCATTTCACAGTCAGAGCAGCTAGGATCTGGAACCAACTTCCAAGGGAAGTGGTGTTGGATCCTGCCTTGGGGATCTTTAAGAGGAGGCTTGACAATTACCTAGCTGGGGTCATATGAGCCCAATATTCTCTCCTGGCCAGAGTAGGGGTCGGACTTGATGATCTACTTGGGTCTCTCCCAACCCTGCATCTATGAATCTATGAGTCTTTTTCTGCAGAGGTGCTGACCTGCCAGTCAGCCCCCAGCCTGTAGTGGTGGATGGGATCATTCTGTCCTAAGTGCACGACTTGGCACTTGTCCTTGTTGAACATCAAGAGATTCCTTTTGGCCCAATCTTTCAATTTGTCCAGGTCACTCTGAATTGTAGTCCTACCCTCTACTACTCTCCCCAGCTTGGTGTCATCTGCAGACTTGCTGATGGTGCACTTTATGCTATCTTCCAGGCCACTGATGAAGAGATTGAACAAAACCACCTCTAGGACTAACCCCTAAGGCTCTGCACTTGATACTAGCTGCCAGCTAGATATCGAGCAATTGATTACACTTCTCCGTGTGTCATGGCTGAAGTTATTGAGGGTTGTGTTGCTTGACCTGAACCCCACCTTGATTCGCTAAGCAAGCAAAGAGGAGTAGAATGTCCTCCCCAGAGA
>NW_017729029.1:72280045-72283321 GCF_001723915.1 Gavialis gangeticus | reverse complement strand
CTCCTGGCCAGAGTAGGGGTCGGACTTGATGATCTACTTGGGTCTCTCCCAACCCTGCATCTATGAATCTATGAGTCTTTTTCTGCAGAGGTGCTGACCTGCCAGTCAGCCCCCAGCCTGTAGTGGTGGATGGGATCATTCTGTCCTAAGTGCACGACTTGGCACTTGTCCTTGTTGAACATCAAGAGATTCCTTTTGGCCCAATCTTTCAATTTGTCCAGGTCACTCTGAATTGTAGTCCTACCCTCTACTACTCTCCCCAGCTTGGTGTCATCTGCAGACTTGCTGATGGTGCACTTTATGCTATCTTCCAGGCCACTGATGAAGAGATTGAACAAAACCACCTCTAGGACTAACCCCTAAGGCTCTGCACTTGATACTAGCTGCCAGCTAGATATCGAGCAATTGATTACACTTCTCCGTGTGTCATGGCTGAAGTTATTGAGGGTTGTGTTGCTTGACCTGAACCCCACCTTGATTCGCTAAGCAAGCAAAGAGGAGTAGAATGTCCTCCCCAGAGAGAAGAGGCAGGCTTTTACTTTTGGTTGAATATAGAAGGGATATTGGGATTACAGTACCCTCCAGGGTACATCTTTTCTACAAGTGGTTGAAAAGTTTGGGGCTGTTGAAGAGGGGGTTTATGGGTATGTCAAGATATGGATTTTGTAGCTATTTTTGTTTGTTTTTGTTTTGCTGAATTGATATTTTATATCATGTAATCGGCACCATGAGTAGAATATGGAGACCGCATCATGTATTTTGTTATAAATCACATTGGGCAACCCCTCCCCCCCAAATAATCAGATTTAGCTCCCTCCTCCTTCTTTCCTCCTCTGCCCCCCTCTCCTGTGACCCCAAATCAGATACTTGTTTATGCCTGCGGCAAAAGGCTCTGGTTGGTTCTTACTTTAAATGAATTGTTTGCTTTTCTTTCCTATTGCAATTATAAAACCAACTTCCATGTTCTCCTTTCCTTCTTTTTCAGTCCCTCAGCATTTTTCTTTCTCTGATATATTACATTTTCTTTTCAATTTACCACTGTAGCAATCCTTGTCCCACATCTTAAAGTAGCATCTTTAATGTAGTGTAGTCCTCCTTTGCAACTCTTTGGGTTGGGTTATCGGTTCTGTCAGAATCCAGTACCATGAGATCACACAATATGTGCAGCTCTATTGATGGGAAAGACAGTGGTATTAGGGGGTCATTTACTAAATTCAGTCATTGAATCTTTCTTCTTCCACTTCAAGAAAGGTAAGTTAGCCTGCAAAGTCCTTTCTTTGGTTTGGAGGACTGCAGTTTTGGTCTTTTATCTGCACTGACTACTGGCTTTAAGTTATGATGGAGAAAACATTACATTCTTATAAAATTGCTAAGCCTGGATCTATTTGGGTTTTGTATCACTTAAATTGTAGGTGTCTGGTCTCTAGATTTCATTCTGGAGCCCAGGCTCTCTATTCAATACATTAGAAAAGTTAAGTACTTCAGCACGGGAAGCCTAACCTCCTGTTAGCAGGAGAACTCTCACTGAGAGACAACAGCACTGTCGCACCTACAAAACTACACTCCTAATAAGCTCTCACCCATGGAAAGTGGTGGTAATTAGTCATAATTAATTTGTTACCCTAGGATCTACTGGGGGCCCAACACCATACAAAATTGCCCCCTCAATGCGGCCACCCTTGTGTCTTTAAAGACTATCACCAAAAATCACAACCACCCTGAAGGCAAACTACAAGAAACTTGTATTAGAACAGACAAACAGTAGAAACCAAGTTTACATTACTTAAACATAATTAATCAACTAATATACAAAATTCACAACTATAATACAACAATCCCTTAACCACAAAATGCATCAATTTAACAATCCTGTCAGGAAAAGAGATTAATCCTGGAGGCTTAGATCTGAAAGACCTGCACTCCGAAATCAAGGGAGCGGAGATACTTACATTGCAGTTGACAACCAAAGGAGACTCTCTCTCAACTCTGTGAGCTGCTAGACTGCTGCAGATACTCCACCCTCTGGACTCCAGGCTCTGGAGGGCTAGTTCACCTGATAGCCAGAATGTCAGGATCGGTTGTCCAATATATCTATATCTATATCGGGATCTGTTGTCCAGTATATCTATATCCCAGTATATCTATATCTATATCTCTTTACTACTCAGTCACAGACTCAGATTCTTTCTCACCTATGTGTGTGTGAACACAGTTCCACACAATCTGTCCCACAGTCTCTCATACCTTGGGTGCAGACTTCTTTTAAGAGTACCAGTCGGACCATACCTGTCAGTCATCCATTATCTCATCATCATCTCAAGAAGGCCATCAGTCAATAAACACACCAATCACATCCCTTATCACTTCAGACCATTTTCCCACGCTTTTCACTCCTGCATATGATACCAATCACTGGACACAGTACACGCCATTTTTTGTGCCTAGCACACTACTCATTCACACAAAGCACACTCATGCCTAGGGTTCAAAGGTTCAGACTATCCAGAACGTTCCCTGGCCTGCATCCTAATGCGTAGGTGTATGATGTCATAAATATACCAGTAATGTATTTAAATTGACATCACCATCTCAGGAGGGTATGTTGCATTGAATGTATTGTCTACACTCCACATTTGTTTACTGGGGGCAGGGCAAGACATAGTAGTCTTAAACTTCAACAAGTGGGTTTTAATTTACATATTAGGAAGAGCCTTCTAACCATGTTAGTGATTTAAGCATTGAAACACTTTTGCTAGAGTAGGTTCTGATATCTTCAGGGGCCCCACACCACTGAAATCCCCTGCTGTCAAAATGCTGCAGAACCCCCCCTGGCTTTGTGAGCTGAATGAAATGGCTCTGTAGGCTATAGGTTGCCAGCCCTAACTTAGAAGGTGATGATACTGCCTCAGTCCTGGACTAGAAGACTTCTTGATGGCATTTTCACCATAGTTTTCTTCACGGTTCTGAAGCACTTGGATGCATCTGCAAGCCTGCCCCTCTTCAGAGCACCTCTCTCCAGTCTATAGGTAGGCTTCTTCAACCATTGGGATGCAGAGCCTCATAAATATATTGGACTGTATTGAGTGTCACTTCAAGTTAAGGAAAGTGGTTCTTTATTTCTATTTAGCATTGCTGAGCTGTGTCCAATTTTGAACACTGCAGTTAAAAAAATGTGGACAAAATGTGAGCAAGAGATAACTCAACCAAGTGTAGGACCTGCCCAGGTAAGAACTCACATATATACCAAGGGACCAGTTGTCTCTCAGGAAGGGGGGG
>NW_017729029.1:72275435-72277154 GCF_001723915.1 Gavialis gangeticus | reverse complement strand
CTAGGTCTCTTCCGACTCATTGATTCTATGATTCTATGAAATTAGAAAGAGTCCAGCAGAGAATATAAAATTACTTGAGATCTAGGAAACATGACTTAAGAGAAAAGATTGGAAGAACTTTGGGTATTTAGTCTGTAGAAGAGAAGACAGAAGGGGAATCTGATAAGTCTTCAAATTCGTGAATGTTGGTTATGGGGAAGGGAATGGTTATTGACTATTCACTGTGGCTGTAGGAGACAGGGCAAGAGGTAATGGGGCAAGGGACGTTTAGTTTGGATTCTAGGAAGAACTTTTTCACTTGGAGGGTGGTTAAAATTTTGAACAGGTACCTACAAAGTTTATAGAATATACTTGGATATTTATGAGAGTGGGTTAGACACATTTGACTGAAATGGTTTACAGGGAGCAGTAGGAGGTACTAGATGACTTCCTGAGGGTTTTTGAGTTCTACTTTTCTATAATTCTATTTAAAAAAATAAGTACACTACCTCCACCGTCTCCAGATGTTTCATTTCAGAAAGAAAGCAGCCATAGCTACTTTTTGTGATGGGCCTCTTCATGGTGAGTGCTATGGGCATGTCTAGCACACTGGGTACCTGGGGGAACTTGGGGTGGAGCTCAGTCAGACAGGAACTGGGCAGCAAACTGCACTGACCAAGGTAGTTCTGAAAAAGTACCCATTGCACAAGTCAAGTAATAATTAATTTTGTTGCCCTTTAGAATGAAAAAAAAAGCATTAGTGAGAGTAATTATTTAACGTTTAGAATCTGAAAAGGCCAAAGCAACTGGTTGATATTTACAGTTACAAAACTTCAGATTTAAGCCTGTAATTGTATCATGAATTATCTCCCTGCAGCAATTCTGGTTTTTCTCCCAGTTTATTATTTCAGCAGTCACTTCAGCTGTATGAAGAATAGCATCACACATAAGTAGAAGCCAGAAATTAGCTGACTTCTGGTATATTTCTAGTAATGGTAAAATTGAATTATTTTTGGTAATAAGCATATTTTAGGATGCAATGTTTAATTCTTCAGCTCTTCATAGGGATAAATTTATGCACCCAAGTAAACAGGGGTTTTTTTTTTGCATTTTACAATTATCATGTAAATAACAGACAGAGCAGCAAAGTAAAAGTGAAATTAAAAATAAGATCATTTATAATCCAATATTAATAAGAATTATTGAGAAATCTTTAATAACAAAGATAGTCAATCCTGGGACTCTGAGAGTGGACTGATGAAACAATTATACTGCTTTAAAATAGGAACGTGGGAGAATACTTATAGATGAACTCCAAGGAATTTACTGTACCTGCTTAATTTATTTAAACAGCTACAGTAACAACAATAGACTTCAATAATTTACCACCCATTTCTTTCAGGGGCAGATCATTGGGTTTAGCTTCACTTATTGTGGGATAGGAGCAGACAGGAAAAAAACCCACTGATGAGTTAGCTCAGTCACTCATGAGCAATGATCCTGGCTTTCTCTAATTAAAAAAAAAAAAAAAATCACAACTTCTCTGTTTAACTCCCCCACCCAAATCCACGTTTTTCCATGATTAAAATAAAACACCAGTATATGTATATATGTGTGTATGTATGTATGTATCAATTGAATACAATGTTTTATTGATATATTTAACATTTTAAGCAATGTGGAATTCTATCAGTGTGACAGTTACTATAATAAGGTAAATTCTAAATACCTATAAATTTT
>NW_017729029.1:72266849-72270435 GCF_001723915.1 Gavialis gangeticus | reverse complement strand
AAAAAATCACAACTTCTCTGTTTAACTCCCCCACCCAAATCCACGTTTTTCCATGATTAAAATAAAACACCAGTATATGTATATATGTGTGTATGTATGTATGTATCAATTGAATACAATGTTTTATTGATATATTTAACATTTTAAGCAATGTGGAATTCTATCAGTGTGACAGTTACTATAATAAGGTAAATTCTAAATACCTATAAATTTTTGTGTTTGATTTTTATGGTCTATATCATGGAAAATCAGAGCTCCCCCTGCCCTCTTTACTTACCAGGTGTGGGTCCAGCTGCAGCTGTCCCATCCCCCCCACTGTTTTGTGGTGCTGAGCAGCCCTGATATGCTGGTGCCTTGCCTATGCTATTGCCTCTCACTCCCCATCCACAACCACCCTCATCCGGAACCCTGCCAGAGGGGGTCCCCAGCTGCCAGGGCTACAGAGCCAGTGACCCAGGTCTGCAGCCCCTTTCCCCCCCATGATAGTGCCTGAGCCCTGGCTGCCACATGTGAGAGGTGGCGGCTGCTGCCTCGGAGCAGTGCACAGAGCCTGGCTTCCCCTCCCCCATGGGTAGCGCAGCTGGAGTGGAAGCTATGGGGAGGAGGGGGAGATGTGGGCTGCTTGCTGCAGGCTCAGGGCTCCCAATTCTGCTTCCCTTTCCAGTGGGCAGGACCCAGCATGGTGAGACTGGGTGGGGAAGCTTGGTGCTGCTGCCAGCAGCTCCACACCACCATGATGAGGCTCCCTCTGCCTGCCCAGCAGCAGTGAGGGGCACGACTCCATGCTGCCACCCCTGCTTCTGCTGGCACTGTGGAGCATGTGGTGGCTACATGAAGCTTTCCCACCCCACTCTACCCTGCTGTGCGGAGTCATCAAATCGTAGAATTTTAGGGTTGGAAGGGACCTTAGGAGGTCGTCTACACCAACCTCCTGCTCAAAGCATGACCACCCCAACTAGATCATCCTAGCCAAAGCTTTGTCTAGCTGGGTTTTGAAAACTTCCATGGATGGGTAACCTGTTCCAATGTTTTACTACCCTCCTAGTGAGAGAATTCTTCCTAATATCTAACCTAAACTTCCCTTGTTGCAACTTGAGACCACTGCTGCTTGTCTTATCATCTGCCACTACTAAGAACAATCTAGCACCATCCTCTTTTGAACCGCCCTTCAGGAACTTGAAGGCTGCTATTAGGTTCCCTCTGTCTCCTCTTCTCAAGACTAAATGAGCCCAGTTCCCTCAGTCTTTCTTCATAAGTCATGTCCCCCAGCCCCCTCACCATTTTTGTTGCCCTCTGCTGAACTCTCTCCAATTTGTCCACATCCTTTCTGTAATGGGGGGCCCAAAACTGAACACAGAACTCCAGATGTGGTCTCACCAGCACTGAAAAGAGGGGAAGAATCACTTCCCTTGACTTCCTGGCAATACACCTACCAATGCAGCCCAGTATGCCATTAGCCTTAGCAACAAGGGCACGCTGCTGGCTCATGTTCAGTTAATTGTCATAATAAAGGGTTACAGTTCCTCCCCATGCCCCTTCCCTCACAACAGCTTTCCCAATGGACCCAATTGCTCTCCACACTACTGGGCTGTGCTCCTGGCTTGCTGCGCTGCAGCTGTGCATGAATAGGGCATTTATCGGCAACGTCGGCCAAAAAAGCTGATTGCTGATACAATCAATTTTCCTTAGATCGATGCCGATCCAATATGGGACCTATGTATCAGTGCACCTCTACTAACCACTGTATTTTAGAATAGCATGGGTGGTGGCACTGGGCAGCCAGAAATGCAAGAGTCATTGGGCCAGAAGGAGAATAAGCAAGAGGGAGCAGAACTCTGTAGCTGACTGGTTAGGGTGACTGGTTTTTCTTTTAAATTCTTAGTACTTCACAGGTAATAATGATATGTTTTCCTTTCTGAATAGTTTTGTTCGTTTATATAATAACATACTATGTATAATAACTTCTATTTTGCTTCTAGTTCACAGTCTTCCTCCAGTCCCTTAAGTACCTGTTTTCCTTTGTGTATGATATTCATATAAGCCATTGTTTTATCTAGTATTTGGGTTAGGCTAAATAAAGTATACCATAGATTGTGCCATTAGCTACAACAGTGAAGAGTGTGTGTGTTTATGTATATATTGGGTGTATATATATATATATATATTGGGTATGTTCATGCATGTGCATGACTACCATGCTCACGTAGCGTGATCAAATTGGGAAAAATAGCTTCTCTTGCATCCTCTCACCATGATTAAAGTATGTTATTTTTAACTGTATCAACTCTACAGATTTGGTTAGCCATATTATTTTGTAGTTTTGTAACCATTGTTGTAGTTCTTTCACCATCTGGGAAGCAGCAGAGTTGTATGGTAGATAGCAGGGAGGTCACTCACTAGGTTTTATTCTATTAGAAGCAGGCATCTTATACATTTGCTTAAGATATTGCTTCACAGTGGCTGTCTACATGAGACACTGACTGTGCAGTCATTACTGCGCAGACATTTAGTACTTGCATACTCGAGTACTAAATGACTGCATAGTAGCTAGAATTACTGTGCAGTAGCGTCGCCCAACAGCTTTTAGGTGATGCTGATTGCACAGTAGCTCATTGCTACTGTGCAGTCGTGTTGCATCACACTTCATGCCACACAATGCTACTAAACAATAGTAATGATCTACTATGCAGTTAGCATCTTGTGTAGATCTGGGCAGTGAGATATTTTACAGTGTAGTTAAAATTTGACCATTACATGTCAAGAGGTGGAAGGATTTGTTTCTGATGCTTATCTTGCTGTCTAGAACTTCGACTTCAATTCCAGTACTCATACCTTTCTTTCTTTCTTTCTTTCTTTCTTTTAGTCAACAACTTTTTTTTTTTTAATTTTAACCACATTGGCAGAAATTTCCTGGGGATCCTGTTTTTCTTTTGCTTAAGCCTTTTGTTGTTACAATTATCTTTGGGAACTTCTGAGGAACTAGAAAAAATAAGTAGATTTTCTCCCTTATACTTTATCTGTGTAGGAAATGACTTGGTGGGGTTCTTTGGTGCCCCTGTCATAAAAGGTCCTCAGACTCATAGGGCTGGCAACGGAGGCCCTCAACCATACGAGTGGCCCTCCTCTGGACCCTCTCCAGGTTCTTCACGTCCTTCTTGAAGTGCGGCGCCCAGAACTGGACACAGTACTCCATCTGAGGTCTGACCAGCTGCGCATAGAGGGGGAACAAGACCTGTCTGGACCTGTTAGTGATGCTCCTGTAGATAAATGACAGGGTGAGGTTGGCTCTGCCTATTACTTCGTCGCATTGGCGACTCACATTCATCCTGGAGTCAATCCTGACTCCAAGATCCCTCTCTGCCTCTGTGCTGCTGAGAGGGTCAGCCCCTAACCTATAACCATAATGCTGTTTCCCTCTCCCCAGGTGCAGCACTCTGCACTTGTCCTTGTTGAACCGCATCCTGTTCAGATCCGCCCACTTCTCCAACCTATCCAGGTCTGCCTGGATGCGGTCCCTGCCTGCTGATGTATTCACTTTACCCCACCGCTTGGTGTCATCAGCGAACTTGAAGAGGGTGTTCTCCAC
>NW_017729029.1:72252681-72261849 GCF_001723915.1 Gavialis gangeticus | reverse complement strand
TTCTGGAAGTCCAAGAAGATGACATCGACTTCCTCCTTCCCATCTAAGCTCTTTGTTACCTGGTCATAGAAAGAGACCAGGTTGGTCAGGCAGGATCGGCCTTGCACGAACCCATGCTGGTTACCCCTCAACATCACTTCCCCTGCAGGGCTCTCACAAATGTGGCCCTTGATAATTTTTTCAAAGACCTTCCGCAGGATAGAAGTGAGGCTGACTGGCCTGTAGTTGCCAGGCTCTTTCTTCCTCCCCTTCTTGAAAATAGGGACCACATTGGCTCTTTTCCAGTTCTCAGGGACTTGACCTAAGCACCAGGAGTCCTCAAACAGCCGTGCCAATGGCTCCACAATGACACCAGCCAATTCCCTCAGCACCCACGGATGAAGGTCATCCGGGCCCGCTGACTTGGACACATCTAAGCCCTCCAGGTAGTCCTTAACTGGTTCTGAACTAACAGTCGGGTGACTCGCATCCTTCCGGGGCCTCTCTACGCTATCACCTGATAGCACCCCATTGTCAGCAGACAGGAACACAGAGGCAAAGAACTTGTTGAAGAGTTCTGCCTTCTCTCGCATGTCTGTCACCAACTGCCCTGCCCTGCCTCGTAGTAGGATCAGACAAAGCCAAGAAGGCAGCCAGGTTGCACCACTAAAAGTTGGAGAAGTAGGCCAATTCATTCATGAGCCACCAAACAGATTAGAAGGGTCTTAGTTAAATGATAGGCAGATGATCTAACTGGCTTCTATTTTGCACAGTGCTTATTAATCATAATCATTTGGAAAAAAATAGATAGGGGTGGTGGGGATTGTGTTCGTTTAGATTAGAACCTGTGATCTAGCTCTTTCATTGGCTTTTATGGGGCCAGTATAGGCTCTTGGATATGCGTTGAAAATGTTTGTCATGTGTCTGGAAATTTTCTTAATAAGATTCTCCTAAGAAGTAAATTTGGAGTGATTTCAGCTACTCTACTTGAGATGGTGGACTAAGATGGCTCTGTTAAATCTTGCTGGTTCCAATTTCCCATTCCATCCTTGATGATATTGATATCCTGGATAATGCCAAACTGTCAGAAGCTCTAGCACCAAATTAAATTATAGTGGAGATAATGGGCAGCCCTGCTGTGTTGCCCTGTGAAGTATGAATGATAAATAAATAGATCCATTAGTAATAATTGGGACAATTCCTGTATATAGTAATTGCTTCTTTAGCATGTAATGATAACAAATCCAAATATATCTAGAAAACTTCATTAAATGCTCCTAATTCTGTTCCCTGCCTTCTCAGCAAACCAAAGCAGCAATGTATCTGTTATTTTACTGAGTGTTTCTTTTAACTATTTCAGCTATAAAGTAAACACATTGTGAAACATTGTCTATTACTTTTTAATCAGTGTCTTGGGGGTTATGATATGTATACATCATTCCCTGCCTCCTGCTTTTATACGTGATTTTGGAACTTTAATTAACAAAATAAGCCCCTAGCAAATGCACTGTTTGAAAGTCTTAACAATACTTAATATAGCTGAAACCATAACAGTTTTAGAAGCTTGTTTTTTCCCCTCCCATTTTAAGAAGTCAATTGTAACATTCTAGCTAAAAATAAATCTTTGAAGCCTGTATAAAAATGGATTGGGTAGGTTTAGAGCTCTCCCATTTATTGCCAAATGTTAGTGGCTGTATCATTGTGTTGTAGAATCTAAACTCTCATTTTAGTTAGGGGAAAAAGAGGCCTCCAGCTTTTATGATTATGAAGATAATCTTATAAATGGGAACACAATGCAATCTGATGTATTTGTCTGTTTTGAAGTTGCACAAAAATAGCTCTGAGGGACAAATGAACTTCTCTTCATCTCAGTTTCACTTAGTCTCACTTCTGACAGTTTCAGAGTGAATATTGTTAATTAGGTCATAGTTTTGTACTTTATTAGAACATGAAGGAATTTGTTGGGTTGACAGTTTAGGGTGCAGTGACATATATAAAGTGGGTGTGTTGAAATGGCAGTTGATGTCAAAAGTAACTAAAACCAAGGCATTAAATATTTAAAAAATACCATTTTTTCCACATTAAAATCTTGTCTGTGTGAAAACCCAAAAGAAAGGTTCCTATAAATTTAAAACTTTGGGTCTTTCAGATGCAGATATCATTGCATCCCCGTTGGCAAAAATATTTGAAAATTCATGGCGCTCAGGCAAGGTCCTGGAAGACTGGAAAAGGGCCAACATGGTCCCTATCTTCAAGAAAAGGAGGAGGGATGACCTGGGGAATTATAAACCAATCAGTCTGACTTCCACCCCTGAAAAAATCCTGGAGAAAATTGTCAAGGGATCTATCAACACCAGACAATCAAAAGGAAAGCTTCTGAAGGCCAGCCAACACAGCTTTGTGGTTGGCAGGTCTTGCCTGACCAACCTCATTTCTTTCTATGACCAGGTGACATGAGGCATGGACAAGGGAGATGATGTGATGTCATATATATGGTTTTCAAGAAAGCCTTTGATGTAGTTCCCCACGATGTTCCCATGGCTAAGCTGGGGAACTGTGGCCTTGATCATCTTATGGCCCAATGGCTAGGTAACTGGCTTCAGGGTCAGACCCAAAGAGTACTAGTTGACAGGGCCAAATCAGTGTGGTGCAGGGTGAGCAGTGGAGTCCCTCAGGGCTCAGTACTTGGGCTGGTACTCTTTAACATCTTCATTAATGATCTGGAGTCAGAAGCCAGATGCAAACTGGCAAAGTTTGCAGATGACACCAAATTATGAGGGAGGGCGGTCACATTGCAGGGCAGCTTGGGGATACAGGCTGACTTGGACACGTTCTCAAGGTGGGCTGGCCAAAACTGGATAGTGTTCAATGTTGATAAGTGTAAGGTGCTTCACCTCAGTAGGAAGAACCCTTAACACAGTTACAAGCTTGGCAGTGGTATGCTTGCTAGCACAACAACTGAAAGAGACTTGGGGGTCCTGATTGACCACAAGATGAATATGAGTCACCAATGCAATGCTGTGGCTAGCAAAGCAAGCCAAAGTCTGGTGTATATCTACTGATGCATCTCAAGCAAAACCAGGGATGTCATCTTCCTGCTTTATTTGGCCTTGGTGAAGCTGCAGCTGGAGTACTACATCCAGTTTTGGGCCTCACACTTCAGGAGGGATGTGAAAAATCTTGAAAGAGTTCAGAGGAGTGCCACTCATATGATCCAAGGCCTGGAGGACAGGTCGTATGAGGAGAGGCTGAGGGATTTGGGACTCTTCAGTCTGGAAAAGAGAAGGCTCGGGGGTGACTTGGTAGCAGGCTACAATTATATAAGATGGGTACATCAGGTCCTGGGAGAACAGCTGTTCACCATAGCTCCCCAAGGGATAACAAGGTCTAACAGCCATAAACTCCAGGAAGACCGACTCAGACTAGACATAAGAGAAAAGTTCTTTATGGTGCAAGTGTCGAAGGTCTGGAACAGACTGCCCCTAGAGCTGGTGCAGGCACCTACTCTGGACTCTTTCAAAAAATGTCTGGATATTTTTCTTACTGGGATCACTTGATCCCAGCTGACTTCCTGCCTGTGGTGGTGGTGGGGGGGGGCTGTCTTCAGTGATCTCACAAGGTCCTTTCCAGCCCCTAATGTCTATGAAATCTAAGATGCAATCAAGATATTGGTACTCTTATCCTGAAATATGTCATTTCCCAGTCTAATTGAGTCCACTTTTAGAATAGATCAAGGTATTGTGGAAGAGGAGAGTGTCTTCCAGTTTCTGTTGTTGAATTAATCTGGAATCCAGAATAGCTTGGTGTGTGGACAAACCCTAAATCACTTGCGCCTTTTTTGGATTAGGAAATGGGGGGTGTTGGGGAGTATTTTAATTTCTTCTCCAGTATAAGAGTCTTCAGTGGCTTCCTAGATATCAAAACCTAAACTTGCTTTCCAGTTCTTCAGAAGGATCTAAAGCAGGGGTTGGCAACATTTTTGGCTGGAGTGTCAAAATCACTCCAGCCTCCACCCACGCTGTGACTTGGTGTGCCAGAGCTGGGGGAGCCTCAAGGGGCCCAATCCTCATTTCTGGTGGTGGCTGCACGTATGCCTCTGGGTGGATAGTGGGGCTGGGTTTGCATTGACCCAGTCCCTTCCCTGCTGCATGTGTACCCACTACCACCTGCCACCATGGAGCCAGTGCTGGGGCTTCAGAGCTCAGAACAGCTGTTTGCAGCCATCCCGTTCTTTGGGCTGCTGTACTAGGTGGCCAAGAGTCGGCAAACATCTGTGCTAGACTCTGCAGCCCCAGCATTGGCTCTGTGGCAGCTATGCATGTGACTCTGGGTGGATGGCAGGGGGAGGATCCAGGGTTGCACTGCTCCAGTCTCTTTCCCATCATGCACTGCAAGCTGTGCGTGTGCCTGCCACTGCTACGGAGCTCGTGCTGGGCCTCTGGAGCCACAGCTGTTTGCTGCCTTCTACAGCCAGCCCAGGCTCTGGGCAACTGCAGCAGGTGGCTGGAAGGCTGACCAGAGGGTGGTGCAGCTGTCAAGGGGCAGGGCTACCCATGTGGCTCTTGAAAGCTCACCAACCCTTGTTAAGTGGCCCTCCACCCAAAATAATTGCCTTCCCCTGCAGTAAAGTGAATGATTCTTCATTGACAGATTTGTTTTCTGTATATGTTTGCTGTTATCTGCTTGTTCTGCTTAAAATAGATACACACACACACACAGACACACACACAGCCACACACACACAGTGAGAAAACTAATAACACTACAAGCAGTTTTGGAAGTCTGTTTGTACATTTAATTCCCTATTACACATCTTTTATTATTAGTGATGCATGAGCCAAAATAAATGCAGCTGGACTGTGAGATTTCATGGCAAGTTACTAAGACTGGCACTAGGAAAGCACCCAAATATAGATGTTGAAAACTGATCGGATTTGTTCTCTGTGGTAATTAAAAAAATAGATATAATACTATTCTCGTGAAGTCATGGTAGACCAACACTTTATAGGTAAAATCTGATATGGAATTACATTTACCAATAAAATAGCATGTTTGTTTGACAGAATTGTTTAAGTTCTAATGTTTTAGTAAGTAGTATTTATTACTTTAAATTTAAAACTTAGCCCTTTATGTCTCTATTCTTGAACGGTACACTTTTGTCTCGATGTGAGTTTATTTTGTGTAGATGTGCACAAATACATCAGTCCAATATCGGATTGATACCGATATAAAGAAAATTGTCTGTATCGGATATCAGCCTGATGGGGCTGATAAATGCCTGCGTTGTGCGCGGCCGCAGCGCAGCATGGAGCAGAGCTGGTAGCTTAGAAAGCTGCCCTACAGTTGGTAAGTCAGAAGGGACGTGGGTGGGGTGGGGAGATCAATACCCCTTGTGGTGAGGGGAGGGGGCAGGTGCAGGTGCTGCCCAGCTGGGGCAGGGAGGACGTGAGACGATGGCTTGGCTCATGGGGTGGGGGCAGCATCCGCTGTTGCTTGATCCCCGGATCTGCTTAGCTCGGGTCGGGCTGCATCTGTGGGGTGGAGCCGGAGCTGGCACTGTGTGAGGCTTTTCTTGCTGAGGACTGGGCTCAGAGCGGGCTCTGACACCACTGGGAGGACACTGCACCCACCCTAGATTTTGCCACAGCTCCGCTCCCTGTGCTTGGGTGGAGGAGGGGCATTCAGCTGTGGCTGTGCCAGGCAGCAGTGTGTGGTTGGGAGCAGAGCTGTGGTGAAATTTGGGGTGCAGGGCACTAAGACAGTGCAGGACAAGCAGAGCAGTGCAGAACAAGCAGCTGCCATTCCCTACCACTCTGCTTCCCTGCCCCTGGGTGCCTCTCCAGCCTGGTGGGCGTGACCTGTCACACCTGGGAACAGTGGGGTTGTGCAGAGAGGCTATGAGCTTCCTGCTGCACTGGGCCATGCCCGCTGGGCTGCAGAGCCTCAGAGGCAGGCAACAGCGGGGCCGCATGGAGAAGGTGCTCACCCCATGCTGCTTTGGCCACACTGTATGTACTGCTGCTTGCAGCACAGGGTGAGCACCTTCTCCATATGGGTCCGCTTCTTCCTGCTTCCCTGCCTTGGGTGCCTCTGCAGCCCAGTGGGCATGACCCAGTGCAGCAGGGAGCTCGTAGCCTCTGCGTGCAGCTCCACTGTTCCCAGCCACGCTGGGTTGCGCCTGCTGGGCTGGAGAGGCACCCAGGGAAGGGAAGCAGGGTGGAGCCATGAGTGACGAGCAGTTGGCATTCCCTACTGTTCTGCTTCCCTCCCTTGGGTGCCTCTCCAGCCCACCATGCACTGCCCTGGTGATGCACCCCCAGCGCATGCCACTGCTTGTAGCGCAGAGCTTGTAGCCTCCCTGTGCAGCAGTTATTGTATTGTGCAATTACTTTTTGAATTTGTCATGGTTTGGGGGGGCAGTAGAGTGAGGCTGGTATATATCCCTATTAATTGCATGTAATAATGGATTCACTTTATGCAAATTTGCTTTATGCAAGGTTTTTATGGAATGCAACCTGCACATAAAGGGAGACCCGAGTGTACATTAGTTACCTGAACTCGGCTGTGACCATCAGAAAATGAGTAATCACTGTTATTGTGTCTCAGTTACTTGGGGATTGAAATCATATCATCTGTAATTTGATGGCAGTCTGTGAAAACATCATTTAATGACAGTGACCTATAGTTATCAGATGATTAGACTGATCTATAAAACTCAATATATTAACTGGGGATAGCAAGCTAAAAGCCTGGCATTTACTTTACAGTATGAATATTATTCTTTTTCCAAGACACTATATTAAATTTTCAATTACAGGCCTCCCCCTCTCCCCCCAAAAAGAAAAACAAAACCTAAAAAATAAAAATACGTTTACCATAGACATCTAGGTTGTAGAATGTAGTGAAATGAACAGAAAAATGGAAGGCAGGTACTCCAGATATCTGATGCCAATTCTTTCAGTAACTAAGTTGGTGATCTTGCCCCCTGTATTTCATTCCCTGTCAGTGAAATGGAGATAACCCTTGCAGTGTCCAGCTGAATCAGGTATTGTCTGAGTCCTCAAATGCTGTGAATAAGCACTACATAAATTCTAAGAATAGCTGAAAAATCTCTCTCTCTCTCTCTCTCTCTCTCTTTCTCTCTCTCTCTCTCACACTCACACACACACGCACGCACACACACACACACACACACTTAAATAGAATTGGCATAATCTTATAGCCAATTCCTGTAGCTCCTTTTGATAATGACATTGCTTAGATAGAACAATTTGCTTTATCCAGGCATTTCATTGGTAACCTGCCAAGGGAACCAAACAAAAATGCAACAAACAAGTTTCCTGCTACTACAGTTGTAGTTCCCAACAGCAATTGCTTTTGAACAGTGCATTGTAGCTCACTGAATCACTTTGCTGGCATGAAGAGAGATTTTGACATTTCTTGTAATTGACTCTCCTGTATTCAGTGATTCATATCTAGTATTGCCATAATGTAGTAAGATATTGCCATATTCCAAGGAACGGTAACAGAGTAAATTCCTCAGTTGGTTGTGTGTTGGCAAGTCAAGTATACTGAGTCTAGGAAATCTTCCAAAAGAAGCATTCATAAAGCAGGTTTGCACAGCAGCTTGTAAGGAGGTGCTTGGCTCCTCAAGGGCTTGGAATCCAGCTGCAAGCACTCAGCAGATGATTTTGTGCTTTTCTGGGAGGCTGGGGGAGGGGGGCAGCTGGAAGTGATAACCCACCAGTGAGGATGGAGGCATCAAGAGGCTTAAGAACTGCAGGTGGGAATCTTGGAGGAGGAAGAGAGCAGGCTAGCATATCAGGGAGAAGTCCAGAGATAAGATTGTCTCTCTTCTGATATATGAAGGAGGATAGAAGGTTTTGTATGTTTGTTCATGGTTGTTTGGTAGGTCTGATTTATTGTGGGTTGAAAGCTGTTTCCGAAAGGAATAGAACTGTTTGGAGAACATGAAGCCAGAGCTGACTTGCCCATCTCAGGAAGTGGGGTAAGTACATTTATTTTATAACAAGAATGCCCTATGTAAGATACCTGAAGTAATTATTCTGTTTGTGGCAATAATGAGGTTACAGCTAAAATACTGTTTCCAGTGTTGGTTGCCATGTTTAAGGGAAGATGCAGAGAAGCTGAAAAGAATCAAGTGGTGAACAAGAAGAATGTTACAACGTTTAGAAAATCTGACCTGTGAGAAAAGGTGGAATGAATTAAGTTGGGTTAGTTTAGAAGGAAAAAATGGAGGAGAAGCTGTTTGGAAGTGATCAATTATTTTCCGTAGTTATTGATGGAAAGGAAGGAAAAAGCCAGCATAATTTGCAGCAAATAAGATGAACATTAGATATTAAGAAATGCTTTCTAGCTGTTAGAATGGTGAACTTCTAAGACAACTGCGTAGGGAGGTTATGAAGGCTTTGAAGAACATTTTAGATATCTATTGGGGTGGTTAAGTTTTATACTTGATCCTGAGTGTTTTAGGGGACTTGGATGAGATGATATTGGACTTGGATGAGAGATTGACATCATATATTTGGACTTTAAAAAAGCCTTTGATCTGGTGTCCCATGATCTCCTCATAGAAAAATTGGCCAGCTGTGGCCTTAGCTACATCGCAGTCCAATAGCTGGGGAATTGGCCTGTGGTATCCCCCAAGGCTCCATCCTTGGACCTGTTCTCTTTAGCGTTTTTATCAACGATGTGGGTACTGGTGTCAGAAGTGGACTGGCCAAGTTTTCTGATGACACTAAACTTTGGCACAGAGCGTCCACACCTGAGGATAGGCTGGTGATCCAGGCTGACTTGGATAGGCTTAAAAAGTGGGCAGATACAAACCTGATGTCATTCAATACTGACAAATGCAAGGTACTCCACCTTGGGGGACCCCCCCAGTCCCCTGCAGCATGCTTATAGGCTCTGCAGTGCTACGCTTGCTAGCACCTTGGCCAAAAGAAACTTGGGGATCACAATTGACCACAAAATGAACATGAGCCATCAATGCCATGTTGCAGCTGGTAAAGCAAACCAAACTTTGGCTTGCATCCACAGAGGCTTCTCAAGTAAATCTTAGGATGTCATCCTCCTACTGTACTTGGCCTTGGTGAGGCTGCAGCTGGAGTACTGCATCCAATTCTGGGCTCCACAATTCAAGAAGGATGTGGAGAAGCTTGAGAGAGT
>NW_017729029.1:72249895-72252627 GCF_001723915.1 Gavialis gangeticus | reverse complement strand
CACGTACATGATCAGAGGGCAAGAGAATAGGCCTTATGAGGAGAGGCTGAGAGCCATGGGACTCTTCAGCTTAAAAAAGCTCAGGCTCAGGGGTGACCTGGTGGCAGCCTATAAGTACATCAGGGGTGTGCATGGGGATCTGGGGGAACATTTGTTCACCAGAGTGCCCCAAGAGATGACAAAGTCCAATGGTCACAAACTCCTCCAAGACTGTTTTTGGCTGGACATAAGGAAAAATGTCTTTACTGTCCAAGTCCCTAAGGCCTGGAAGAGACTGCCGCCAGGGGTGGTGCAAGCACCTACTCTGGACATGTTTGGATGCTTATCTACTGGGATCCTTTGACCCTAACTGACTTCCTGCCCTCGGGGCAGGGGGCTGGACTCGATAATCTTCCAAGGTCCCTTCCAGCCCTAATGTTTATGAAATCTATATTTTAAAAGTTCTTTTTAACCCTACATTTCTGTGACTTTGATTTGACACATAGCTGTATGTAGGGATTGGCTAAGTTTGGAGCTAATTTTGTATTAAACTGTAATTGCATATCGGTGGATCAAGAGAGGGTCAAGTGGTGTGGTTGTATCCCTCCTTTCAGGCCTTGCCATGACAGCAGCAACTGGGGGATCCTGGGAATTCTACCCTTCCCCTCTCATTCTCCCTGCCCCCCAACTGCCACTGCTGCTGGCTGATCTGGGGGCAAAGTGGTTCCAGAGCCTCTTCTGCCTCACTCCAGCTGGGCTCAGCGGGTGGTACTGGTGGGGGAAGGCCCAGGCAGAGTTCCCTCTCCCTGCCCAGTCTCTCAGGTGTTCCCTGACAGCTTGAGAGTAGGCTCAGAGTGGAGGATCTGCCACCTGCTGCTGCTGCTTTCCCCAGTGAGACTTGGTTACCAATGTAGCCTCCCTGAAACCCCAGTGAAGTGTCATAGGTGTGGCCAGGACAGTAGGGGGAAGAGGGAGGAGAGGGGCAGAGCTGTAAATAGGTTCTGGGGATCCTCCACCCCTGTGTCAGTAGTGGGCATTGGGGGTGGGGGAGGAAAAGGGGATGGGAGGCAAAGAGGCATGCTGCTGAGGATGGAGTGGGGCAGGGTGGAGGAATGGAGATTATTACCTGTTTTGGGAACTTTAACTTTTTAAGTTGCCTGCCCCTGGCTGCTGTTCTCATGCCATGGTCTGCCTACCCTGATGGTGCTGCTGGCCTGGCAGTGCTGGTCACTGCTCCTGAAGCGCTTGAACCTCCCATATCAAAATCATGGATCTGCCTGTACTTGTATGTGAGTACCATCATAAAGTTATAGAAAAGCAGGGTCAAAAGAGACCTCCAGAGGTCATCCAGTCCCATCCCCCTACTCGAGGCAGGGCCATCCTTATCCAAACCATTCTGTACAATCCATAATCTAAACTCCTACATAGGACTGTCATCAATCCTGACACAACACAGACCTAGCACTGTAACCTGCCATAGGTAACACAGGGGAACCACGGAGGCCAGTGTCCTGTTGGCTAAGCAGCATTGTCAGTACATGCTCCATGATCCTAGGTGGAGGGCCTCCCACAGAGGAAGGCAAAAAAACGAACAAAATCACAGTCTGTACCAATCCGACCAGGAGGTAAAATTTCCTTTCTGACCCCAAATATGGCAAACAATCTGACCTTGAGTTGAGGAGCAAAACCCTATAGCCAGGAACCTCCAGCTTTGGTTCCAGCAGGAGCATTGGCACACCCCAGTCAAAGTCTCCAGCCTTTTCTGTAACTAACACCTAGTGCTTCTGAGGAACGCTTCAAAACACTGTGACATGTAGCACAAAGGGATGGGGGTAACCAACAAAGCCTAGAAGCATGCAAAATACCCATAGTAGAACATAGGCACAGCTATACCTAGATCATCCCTGACCAGTGACTGTCCAAACACTTCTTGAACGCTTCCAACAATGGAAAGTCCACAACTTTGCCAGACAATCTATTTCACTGACTCACTGTTTTAACAATGAAAATGTTTTTCCAGATATCCAACCTAAACTTACTTTGCTGCAACTTTAAGGCCTTGTTCCATGTTCTCCTCCTCTCTGTTGCAAGAGAGAAGAGGTGCTTTCCCTCTTTTTTTATGGCAACCCTTCAAGTATTTGTCCCCTCTTACCTGCCTCACATGACTTGCTTTACAAGCCCTTTATCATCTGTGTTGCCTGCCTTTGGACTCTCTAACTTCTCCACCTCTGTTTTAAAATGTGGAGCTCAGAACTGCATGCAGAACTCCAGATGAGGCCTAACCAGTGCCAAGTAGAGGCACTTTCAGCTCCCTGTGTCTTGCATCTAATGCTTCTATTGATGCATCTCAAAACTGCATTCTTCTTTTGTGCGGCTGCATCACATGGCAGATCACAAACTCAGTATAAGTCTGCAAAGACTCCCAGGACCTTTTCCATAGTGCTGCCAGCTAGACAGGTGTCACACATTTTATATTTGTGGTTTTGATTATTCCTTGCAAGGTGTGTAGCAACTCGTATTTGTCTGCATTGAGCTTCAACCTGTTAGCTCTAGCCTGACATTCCAATCTGTCAATCCATCTGAATTGCACTCACATTCTCCAATATGTTTGCAGTCTGTACCCGTCTCTGTTTGATGATCTGCTCCCATGCCGCCTTGGCGTGGATGCCTGGTCTTGTGCTCCAGGGGGCCTCATGTGAACCCTGGAGTGTTCCTCAATCGCTTTCAGAGCAGCCCCCAAACTCCCCTGCCAC
>NW_017729029.1:72235502-72244895 GCF_001723915.1 Gavialis gangeticus | reverse complement strand
GACCTTTTCCATAGTGCTGCCAGCTAGACAGGTGTCACACATTTTATATTTGTGGTTTTGATTATTCCTTGCAAGGTGTGTAGCAACTCGTATTTGTCTGCATTGAGCTTCAACCTGTTAGCTCTAGCCTGACATTCCAATCTGTCAATCCATCTGAATTGCACTCACATTCTCCAATATGTTTGCAGTCTGTACCCGTCTCTGTTTGATGATCTGCTCCCATGCCGCCTTGGCGTGGATGCCTGGTCTTGTGCTCCAGGGGGCCTCATGTGAACCCTGGAGTGTTCCTCAATCGCTTTCAGAGCAGCCCCCAAACTCACCTGCCACAACTTCGGATGGATCTTCAGTGAAGGGAGTCCCCATTGAGGATGCCTCCAGAGTTTTCACGTGCGGATGTACATGGGGCTGCACCTCCCTACACCCCGGCCATACGCCAACCTTCGAGATGAGCCTCAGAATCTTTTGCGGCTAGCACTTAGATGGTGTCTTCCTTGTTTCCTATGCTTCCTCCTTTGCAGATGGACGCCTTGGGCTCCAACTAGACCCAGAAGGTCTAAGGGCACTCTGCCTTCGAGATTATCCCCTCTGATGCCCCGAGCGTTCTATGATGGATATCGCCAGTGGCTGCATTCCCACATTGTCTTTGGTCTTCAATTGGGGCTTCTAGTCCCCCCAAATCCAGCAAGGAGTGCTGAGTTAACCTGCTCTAGGCAGGGAAAAAGAAATAGAACAGACAAAGGAAGCACACAAAAAGACCCACACAGACAAAACCACACACACCAGGAATGACCCAAAGCAAAGAAGGAAAAAAGGGTCAAAGGAGGAAAAGAAAAGCAAAGGCAAAGAGGAAGGGCAACCATGGAGCTGTGGGCCCTCTGTTCCCCTCGCACCAAGTGCCCCTAAGCTAGTGTGTCCCCTGAGTTGGGACCTGCACTTTCACTCCAGCCAGGGTTTTCTTTGTCTCCTCCCAGATCCGCCTCTGGTCCGGTGTCTTGGTGCCGGCTGACATTGGTAGGAGCTCCTCCGATGGCTCTTGCTGCTACAGCTGCCAGACTCTCTGCTGATTCTTCTGATCCCCGCTAGTATCCCAGTGTGGGGATCTCTCTCAGCCCCTGCTGCTGCTGCCACTTGCTTCCGCGCCGGCTCTTTGGCTTCTTGCCACAGCCAGATGCCTCCAGCACAGTGATCCTCTGCCGTTTCTCTCGCTCCTGGCATCCCCTTTCCCACATTCTCGAGGCCGGCTTTTATCTTCACACGCAGCACCTCTTGATGATGTCACCCGACCCCAGCTGCAGATGGGAGCGGCTGACGGACTGCACGGGTGTCTCTTGTCAGTGTGTTTCTTCATTTCCTCGGCATCCTGCAAATGGTGAATTGTTTTTTTTTTCACCCTGGGCTTCTCTGTGGGCATGTTTCCTGCTCGCCCGTGCTTTTGTCCCTGTGACAGTCCTTTCCAGTTTTGTGTTTTCTGCTTAATCAGCTTTTAATACCAGTATCCAAATCATTAACCAACATGTTGAACAGCACTGGGCCCATGATGGACTCCCTTCATTTGAAACCTCCTGCCATTCTGACACAGATCAGTTAATCATTACCTTTTGCTTGTGGCTATTGAGCCAGTTACCTGTCCACCTTGTAGTAGCTTTATCTGGCCTACATTTCTCTGATTTGTTTGAGATGGTCATGTGGGACATTGTAAGTAGCTTTGCTGAAGTCCAGGTACACTATACTCACAGCATTTCCTTCATCTACCTGTAGCGGCTTCAGGGTTAACTTGCTTACTCAGTCTTTTGCTGTTTGGTTACAGTCTTTTCATAGTCTTTATTCCCCCTTGGTAAACTCCTTCCTGGCAGGACACAATCAAGATAAACACTGAACACTGTAAACAGTGTCTTTTGTCAGTTCACACCTACAATATCCACAGTCTCTCAACACACTCAGAGCAGTCAGTTCACATCTCACTGTTGTCTTCACAGTCTCAGGCCATCTCTCAGGATAAAGCACTCCAGGCATGGTCCCTGGGCTCCACCATGGTCTGTGACCTATCTCATTCTCCTTTTGCAGCTCTCTACTCTCAGGCATTCAGCTTCCAGGCTGTCAGAGATCTGCTTGCCTCTAGCTCCTCTCCATAGGAACCTAACACTGTCTCTCTGTCTCTGTCTTCCCTTTTTGTGAGCCTTTTTATCATCTTACCAGGTAATTATCTCTCTCAGTTGGCCCCATTGCCTAGGCAGCCTGCAATCAGCCCTTACACCAGGGGTGGGCAAAATGTGGCCCAGGGGCTGGATGTGGTCCGCCAGGTCATTCTATCCATCCTGCAGGGCCCCTAAAAAATTTAGAAAATTAATATTTATCTGCCCTGGGCTGCCTGTTATGTGGCCCTTGATGGGTTGCCAAAACTCAGCAAGCAGCCCTCTGCCCAAAATAATTGGCCGCCCCTGCCTTTACACCCATCAACTGAGTTGTAACCCTTGCAAGCCTGCAGACTGTCCCCAGGCTCCTCAAGCTGGCAGACTGCTCCCAGGCTTGTATACTACCCAAGTAATTACTTTAACAAAGAAGTGGATCGAGTGTGTTTGATACTTTTTTTCATAAATCTGTGCTGGCTCCTCCTTATCAGTCTTCCCTCCTCCAGAATTTTGCAAAAGGCCTTTCTTAGAATATGCTCCAGTAATGTCTCAAGTACTGAGGTGAGGCTGTCCGGTTCATAGTTCCCCCGAATCCTCCATTTTACCTTTTTCTAAAGTGGGACTCTATGTAGGCTTCCAGCTTACAGTCCTCATCGGCGTATTGAAGCCTGAAGCAGGTGCTATTATTTCATGGCCTGTGCAAGACATCTCCCATGAGCAAGAAGTTGTTGCACACTGGAGTTTTCTTTTATATATTGTGGGCCATGCCACCACTTCAGTTCTATTTCTCTTCATAGCAAAATTATTGGAATTATAGCTATCTCCCTTTTTTTCCATTTTGATATAGCTAGTTCCAAAACAGATCAGGCTATTTTATCCCTTTTAAAACATTTCTATATAAGCTGTGTTGAAACATGGAAAAAAAAATAAGAGCATTATTTGTACTGGGGCTTCACCACAGTAACAAAGTATACAAGAAGCTAACAGATTAATAACAAATGAATAAAATTCACTGGTTTGACAACCGACTGCGTGAGAAATATTCTTTGTTTTTCAGTACTCAGTGCTTCATAATTGATCCCCAAACAATAGGGGCAAGGGGCAATTTCTTTCCTCATTTAAAGTCAAGGCAGAAGTCTTTCTATTGTCATTGTCCACTCCCTTTTGAAATGTCTTTAATTCATTTCAAGTCCATTTCTCTGTAGCTAAATCTCTTCCAGTTGAGGGCCATCTCTTCCAGTAAATGTCACCAAGGTAGTAGTCATCAAGGTTTACTCACTTGTTAAACTTTTGGAAGTGTATGGACACCTGCATCACAGGAATAGCTTTCTCAGAGTGGCTTGAAATACCAACAGCAATTTTCTAATGGAATCATAAAATCAGTCACTGTTCTTGTGGATCCATATACTGTTTGTTTATCTTTCATGGTATTCCTCTACCCACTTCTAGAACTTGGAGCTATCTGACTACTTCTGTTAGCAATATGTAATACATTGGTTAGCACCATTTAACTTAATATCTAAACCTCCAAAATTATTTCAAGAGATAGAGAAACTTCTGTTGTAATAGGCACAGAAAACAATCTAGAACCATTAATATCCAAGTCCCAGGTGGCTCAGAAAATGGCCACCCCACAGGGTTGTTATGCAAAATATATAAGCAATAGACTACAGTACTACCTAGAAAGAGTTATGAACATGTGTTTGCTTTTTATTTTGGGTCTTTTACATGGAAGTAGTTCAGGAAAGGAAAAACCTAGTTTTGGACTGGTCAGGAAGAACATGTTTTTCAGGTCTGCTTCATCTCCTGAGAAACTCACCAAATCCATTCCCAGGAACAGCTCAGCTCCTGCACCAGGATTTGTAAATGCATTATCAATCAAACCAAACAAAGCAATGCCCCCCCCCAAAAAACAAACCCGAAACAACAACCCACTAAACAAATCCCAAAACAAAAACAAAACAACAAACCCCAAAATAAAACAAAAATAAATGGTGCAATGTTCTGCATCAAATTAGATGATTTCAGAACTTAACTGATCTGTATGTGATGTGCCTTTGCATCCTCTGTCTTCCAACAAAAGGAAGGGGGTGTTAGCAAGTAGCAGAGAAATCTCTCACAAAGTTCAATGTTTAAAACTCCATTTTACGTTAATTTCCAGATGAGATCCTTACTAGTTTCCTAGAATCTTTAAAAACAAACAAAAAATGAAAAAAACTATGGTATCTCTTCTGAGAACCCTTTATATGCTTTCTTTGAAATTATGTTTTCATCTTCTTGCCAATCCTTTTCTGAACAAAATTCCCTTCCAGTTTCATGATGATGTCCATGAGAGTTAGTATACATGTAGCGGTGTGGATACATGAATGCTTGGAGCCCTTTCAAAAGGGGAGTGTTTCACAAAGCAGCAGTGGGTACTTTCAGATTGTTGTGTGTGAACAAGTGGAGAGAGATTCAAATGTAGTAACACCTCTCCAGTTTTAGTGTTTGGAGTGTTAAAGTGGATAAGTATTGCTACATTTACCCATAACACTTAGAACATACCAGCTGCTGTTATTGTGAAACACTCTCTTTTGAAAAGGCTCCAAGCATTCATGTGTCCATACCCTAGGTGTTTTCTTGATTTCACATCCATCCTCAGGAGTTTTTTATGGTTTTTAAAATAAGTTTTTACAACTAAAAGACCTTTGTTTCATATTCTCAGCCAACCCGCCCCGCTCTCCCCACCTCCCACTATCCCACTAAAGTTAAAAAGTGTCCTCAATATATCCTTTCATTATCAACAAGTTCTCCTGTGCAGGGAATGGAATAACTCTTTTTTTTTATTGTTGTATTCAATCATATGTTCAAACTTCATACATGAATGCCCAACTGCCTTTAAACCAATGGATTTCTTCTGAGTTGAACCTAAATTAAGTTTTACTGAACAAAATGTGTTGCCTTACAAGATCTGTGGACCTTACTCAAAGACTTCAGTGCTTTGGGTACCATTCTTGGGGAAATAATTCTTGGAATGATGATCAGTTCTGTTTATGATATGTTTCAAATGGACTCTGAGCTCTGAGACTCTGTACAGTGTCTCAAAATGAAAGAAGTCCTTGCCTCAAAAAGCTGAAAATGTAATATATATTGAGAAAGATATTGAGTAATTGTTCCTTGGTGTCAATTCCTACTCATTTTATCTTAATTCTAAATCTCTCACTTATCTGTCTCTTCCTAGTGGAGGTTACTGCTACTCATAGTGATCTAGATAAGTCACACCATAAATAAACCAGTGTTCTAATCTATGAGTGTTTTCATGTGAAGTGGTCCAATCTGTACAAAAACTAGTCTCTGAATAGATTACTGCTCTGGTTAAAAGTGCCTGCCAATTTCTTGATTTTCACCTTGCTAAAAGTATGGGTCAAAAAAGTTTGAATTGCCAGTAGAGTGTGCTCCAAGTGCAAATAAATAAATTAGACCACTTGTTTGAGAGATCATTTTATTTTATGTACTATTTTCCATATGCCCCTGTGTGGCAGGGCACTGTTTGTGCTGCCACTTTAAGGGCCTGGAGCTGGCAGCTGCCAGGTGCCTGATGAGGGCAGTCATTTTGAATCAGGGGCTGCCCATATAAACAGGATAGTTCTGCTGCTGGAGGCCAGGCAACAACATTGCCTGGTTGGAGGGCTGCTTGTGTCATCTGGAGCTAAGGGAGGAGCTGTAGGGGATGGTAAGGAGGCTCCTGGTTCTGGGTACAACCTAAAACTGCACCCTGCTGGAAGTGGATGGCCTGGTGGGGCTCCCAGTGGCACAGGAGCCCCCAGGAAATGCCAGGCCAGTTACCACCCCAGTGAAAGGAGGGTCGGAGCGCCTTAACCCCTAGCCCCCACAACTGGGTGTGTTACCCCTTGATTAGAGGGTCTGGAAGGTGGAAAGAGAAAAGGGCCATAGACTCAGACCTGTCTGAACTTCCCCTTACTGGTCAATGCTGAGGCCAGGACCAGAAGGTTCAAAGAGCCAGGGGCCCACCGCAAGGAACACCTAAGAGCTGAGGGCCTGGGGGTTCGGAATGGCCTGGAGGTGGGCCCGGGCTAGTGAGCCAAAGGTCCCATAGGGACCACACCCGAAGGGGAAGCAGTTCAGGGAGCTAAGCTGCCCAGGATGAAGGCAGATGAGGCTGCCTGATTGGAGGGATCATAAAGGGGTTCAGACCAGAGGATTGGGGGCCCAGTGGGGGCCAGTGATTGTAGGACATCTGGATGCCATCTGTGTGGCTTGGGCTGCGGTGTAGGGAAGGGATGGAGATGCAGATAGCTCCCCCTGGCATTGGGGCAGGAAATGGGCAGCCTCCCACTTATTAACATTCATTAACCAATTAATTCCAACAAGATGTGGCGGGTGAGAAGGCAGGCAGTTAGCCCAGAAACAGGTGGGCAGGCCACGGTTAGATTGGCCCAGAGCAGGCTCCCTGTTACACCCCGTTAAATTATAAATAAAAGCCACTTGCCTCATAATGCAGTATCCTGTTGCATTTGAACTGTATGAACCCTCTAGGTTCACTCTGAAGTGCAGTTACTGACATAGCTATATGTACCTGCCTAGCTAGTGTGTAGTTGACCACAGGTGCTCAGTCTCGGTGTGCATATGCATGTTTTCTCACTGCTAAGGAAGATCAATTGCTGCCTGCACAAAGTTCTCAAAAACACCACTTACGTGGCTAGAAAACTGCCTTTTAAACATACAAAGGGAAATAAAATTTTGCCCTAATTGGCAATAACATAATATAAATGTAGAAGTGAAAAGAAGAATCTCCAGGGTGCATAACTGAGTCATTTTCTATGCTATGAAGAAAGGGGAGTTCTTTAGTTTATCCTGGTGATGAGGTCTGCTTCCTCGTATGTTCTGAATGTGCAAAAAATGAAAGCAAACCATGTTTGTCCTGGAAACTTAGGCTGCTTATAGACATTATAACAAAAAAACCCCGGAACTTTAAACTCTGTGTACTCCTGTGCTGACCCATGATCAGAAGAGGCAACTTGTTAGTTGTACCCAGTTTGTCTGACATCTGTATAAATCAGGTTCTTTAGTGGGGCTTTTTTGGTGCTTTTATCTAATAGCTGATTGAATTAGCTATTAGATAAGTGCCAAAAGCCCCGCAGAAGCGCCCAATCTGTACAGACTTTGAATCTTTAAAAACAAACTAATGTTAGTTCAATACCAGGTTGAACTAATGTGCTGCTGCTCCAGGGAAAGCACTTTTTTTTGGTTTGTTTGTTTGTTCATTTTTAACATCTGCAAGCATCCTTAGTGAATATCATAAAGCACTATTAGTTGCCTAATTTTTAATATATATGTATGTGAATATTAAATATTTTTAAATCCATACAGCGTTTTTTATGACATGCTTCTGTGTAGTGTTCAGTATTTTTGACAAAGACTTAAAGCAAACCACATCAAAACCATAAACCATATAAAGCCTGTTTAACTAGCCTGCTAAAAGTGATTTATGGTTGTTTTTCAAGGCTGTAGAAATGTAAAGCAGCTGGAGTGCACCTGTCTATTATGGTATAATTACATAAATGGCTCTTTTTGTCTGCACTGAAAAATTATTAATGATTCCATTCTTTTTTTTGTTTTGTGTTGTTTATAATAAGTTGAATATTTTTTTTCCAGTTGGATATGTTGTTCTGCAAGCTTCAGAACTAAGAAAGTCACTCCAAAGACTTGAAGCTATATTTAATCACATTTAGGCCCACAAAATCGGTTGTCAAAATTGTAATTAATGATGAGATGCTGGCTCGAGTTTCCATGCCACTTGCTTAGTCAGCCTTATAGTACCAACACCTGGCAATTCAAACCTAGAATATTTATATTGTATATTTATACTGTAATTTTAAGGTTTACTTTGAACATGAAGGTAAACATGGAAAAAGGGAATTTTGCTTTTAGTAAACATACTAACATTTGTTCAACAAAAAATGAGAGAAATGGAGAAAGAGTATATGATTACTTAAATAGTATATTATAAATCACACATACAAAATAAATCAAAGTAAGTTTGCACAATTTTAATTCTGGCATTTTCTAACTTTTATGTACTGGACTTTGGAATCTTAATGTTGTTTTGGTGTGCGTGTTAGATTTTAAAAGAAAGAAAACTAACCTCCCGACATCCAAGTTTATACTTGTAGCATTACATTAATAGAAGGTCATCAACAGGCTTTAGATCTGCTATTCAGACTTCAGACATTTGAATTAACTGGCTAACTGACTAGGTGTGTATGGGGAGGAAATTAATGTTTTGCAATTTCTTGAGGGACTTTTTTGTGACAGGAATGGTGAAATTCAGGAAACTTGTGTTGTATTCCAGGCTATAGAGGACATTTTGTTGTTTTGATCACAGACTTTTCTGTTGCAAAGATTGATCCCTTATGTTCCAGTTCTCTGCTGTCCTAACCTCTTTTTCCAAGACTCTTGCTTAGGCAATCCCATCCCTCTCTTGTGAAACTGGTCGTCTGCCCTAACACTGCCCCCATTTCCTCTCTGCTGATTCCTAGTCCACTCTTTTTGACTAACCTATGTTATCTTAGTCTTCTCACCTCCTCAAAGCTCCTCATATGTTCTCACTGTTCTCTCCCCATCATTCTTTTCATTGACTCCTAGTTCTAGCCTTCTTAACTGACTATCAGTTCCTGCATCTCAACCCAAGCAGTCTCTGGCGCCTCCGTTTGCCTCTGCTCTGAATTCATTTGCCCAAGCAGTTTCACCTGTCCCTATGCTTCTTCTCATTCCCAGCCCTCATCAGACTATTCTCTCTCTCACCTTTTCCTTTGGTTCAATTTATGGTCTCTCTTTCTTCAGATTACTTCTAGTCTCCATCACCTTAGGTGGCTTAGAGCCTCTCAAACTTCAGTTAGAAGGAAAAATCCAGCTTTGCTCTATATCCTTGAATTGATACTTGCTGAGTTAATCTGTGATATGGTTTCTAAGGGGATGAAGTATGCTCGTTGAAGACAAAATCTTTGGAAATTTTAGCTAGTATACTCTTAGATATGCTAAAGTCAATTTAAAAAAAAAAAATCTATATGGCATGGCCAGATTTGAGTAAATTTTCATTGGGACAGTGTACAAGTCTATAACACAACAAGACTACAACACAGAGGCCAGTTTCATGCCAGGTATTAAATCCCTGGTCTGGAGCACAGGGATGCTAGACTTTTATAAAGTGAAGATCTGTAGAATTTTAATAATGTTGGAAAACAACACATTTTTTTTTTTTTTT
>NW_017729029.1:72234355-72235373 GCF_001723915.1 Gavialis gangeticus | reverse complement strand
TTTTTTTTTTTTTCAACCCCCAGTTTTAGCAGTTTAACTGGTTTAACAGTTTCTAAGAGCTCAGCCTTTAGTTTCAAAAGCAGTTTAGTTTGTTTGAAGCCATTTAACCTTAAGCAGATGCTCAGCATGGAAAATTTCAGCCCAAGTGGTTAAAGTTCGTGAAAATATCAAGCCACTTAAAAAGGGTACATTGAATGACCATACTAATAGGTGGTGTTGCCAGTCTCATCTATAATTGCATGGTGTGAATTATGAAAATGAAAGGTTAGTCTCACCAGACTCTGTAGTGTACAGATAAGTCTTGCAATGAAACGTCAATATATTGAAAAATATGGGTATGATTCAATACTTTAATTATAATACTAAACCTGATTTTAAATTATGCATTTACAAGTAGTATATTTTTATATGTATCTCTTGATTTTTAAATGCATCCAACTTGCATAACGTGGGTTAGTACAAAATTTAATCTGCTCTGAATAACTCTATTAAAAGAAATCTTTTTGGCAGAACACTCTCAAGATTTATAGGAGGAAGTGCATGGTATGAATGAGGTACTAACTGTCTCGTAGGACATGACAAATGAGTCAGTGTTGTATAGTACTGGAAAACTTTCTTGGCAAATTCACATTTGAAAATGGGAAAGGGAAAAAATAGAGATGCATTGAGTCAAAATATTTGAGGGTTGTTCTAATCCTAATGGAATACCCTCTCCAACCCCATGCATATAATCAAGTAAGAGAACTGATAGATAGGTTCTGTTAGGGGAGGAGAAGCCTATGGGAAGAAAGGGGGAATTGCTCCCCTTGCAAGGGGCTTCATACTCAAATTCCTTCCTCCAGAAGGAAGCAGTTGTTTGGCTATGTGTACCCCCATTAATAATTTAAGCACCAATGTCTGAGTTTTGAGTCTCTTGCTCTGTGTTCCTTATTCTCCCTTCATAGAATCAATGAGTCGGAAGGGACCTAGACAGATCATCTAGTCCGACCCCCCGCCATGGGCAGGAAGGAGCACTGGG
>NW_017729029.1:72233258-72233546 GCF_001723915.1 Gavialis gangeticus | reverse complement strand
GGGTGGGGGGGTGGGGAAGGCAAGGGTTAAGAAGCATTTTTCACCTGGGGAGTAAAATGGGTAATGATGTAGGGTTTGGGTTCACCCTGTATTTCTTATAAGATTAGGATACTAATTATCATAGAATCATAGAAGTTGGGTCAGAAGGGGCCTTACAGATCTTCAAGTCCAACCCCCTGCCAGGGCAGGAGAAAAAACTGGGCTGAAATGATCCCAGCTAGGTAGGCATCAAGCCTCCTCTTAAAGACCCCCAGGGTAGCAGCCAGCACCACTTCCCTTGGAAGTTGG
>NW_017729029.1:72232636-72232945 GCF_001723915.1 Gavialis gangeticus | reverse complement strand
ATGTTGTCCACATCCCTCCTGAAGTGGGGTGCACAGAACTGGACACAGTACTCCAGCTGTGGCCTGACTAGTGTTGCATAGAGGGGGAGGATCGCCTCCTTGTCCCTGCTAGAGATGCACCTGTGAATGCATGACAAGGTACGGTTAGCCCTGCCAGCCGTAACCTTGCATTGTCAGCCCATGTTCATCTTGGAGTCAACAATGTCTCCAAGATCCCTTTCTGCCTCCGTTCTCTCAAGAAGGCAGTTTCCCATCTTATAAGTGTGCTGCTGGTTACTACTGCCCAAGTGCAGCACCCTGCACTTGTCA
>NW_017729029.1:72229660-72232441 GCF_001723915.1 Gavialis gangeticus | reverse complement strand
GCTTTTGTGACCTGATCATAAAAGGCAATCAGGTTGGTCTGACATGACCTTCCCCTAATGAAACCATGCTGGTTGCCCTTGAGCATCATCTCTGAGGCCGGCCCATCACAGATTGCTCCATGATGATCTTCTCAAAGAGTTTCCCTAGGATTGAGGTAAGACTGACGGGCCTATAGTTGCCTGGGTCCTCCCTCCTTCCTTTTTTAAACATGGGGACCACATTGGCTATCTTCCAATCATCCGGCACCTGGCCCGAGCACCACAAGCGCTTGTAAAGCCATGCCAAGGGCCCTGCAATAACCCCTGCTAGCTCCCTCAACACCCTGGGGTGGAGGGCATCTGGACCCGCTGATTTGAACACGTCCAGCCCCTCCATAAGCTCTCTAATCCAGTCCTCCCCAACCTGAGGTCTGGAGGTGTTCCCCTCGAGTCTGTCTTGCATCACGGTGGGGAAGTCCCGGTCCCTGCGCAAGCAAACAGAGTTGAAGAATTGGTTAAAGAGGTCTTTTTTTCTCCTCTGGCACAACCACCAGATTACCCAGAGGATCTTGCAGGGGCCCCACATTTCCCGGTGTGGGTATGATTTAATTGTATGATTTAAATTTATGAAGCTTACAAGGATTTTAGTTTGACAGTTTGGAGGCAGTGGGGATGAGAAGCCAAAGGGCAAGCTCCCAGAAGTAAACAAGACCTGGGATTTTGATGTTGCATCTTTTGGTTATGACTAAAGGGGAGACCTAAGAATGTTTTGATTTTGTGGCTGGCTTCAAATTCATTAGGGGTATGCAGCAAGGGATCGGAGATGATCTGTTCATCAGGGTGCATCTTGGGGTAACAAATAACAATGGTCACAAACTGACAGAGAGCAGATTTAAGCCAGATATCAGGAAAAACTTCTTCATGGTAAGGGTGGCCAAAATTTGGAATGGGCTTCCAAGGGAGGTGGTGCTCTCTCTTACCTTGAGGGGTTTTAAAAGAAGGCTGGATAGTCATCTGGCTGGGGTTATCTGACCCCAGCACTCTTTCCTTCCTAGGATTTGATGATCTGTTGAGGTCCCTTTCGACTCTAGCATCTGTGAATCTATGAATTTTGCTGACTGAAGTCAGCAGAGAAGACTCTTTGGCACCTGCTGTGCCTCTCAGGTATTCAAAGATTAAGCTAAGTCCTGTGGGTTGACTAAGGTGAGTCTACTGCAAGTTATAGGCTATTTAGTGGAAGTTTTACAACTGTACAGTGAATCCACTTGAAAAAATGCCTGGTGCATTAAAAATAAAGTTGGAGGTAGTGGTTTAAAACTTATGTTTGGGTCTGTTTGCAAGCACCTGCACATCTGGATCATATATGTCTGCTCATATGGAGATGCACTTGCACACAGAGAAAGGGGAAGGGGAAGGGAGAGGGAGAGGAAGCAAATGAAAATCACTTAAAGATTCCCTACTAGTGGAGAAATTCTGGAAACAGAATTGGGTCTTTGATTAATGAGGGTCAGGATCCTGAATTCCCAAAACAGCATCCATAGCTGAAGTTGTTTTATGTCTCCCTTAACATCTATTTTCACAACTGCAAAGGATGCAACTAATACTGTTGCCCTGAGGGGTCAGGCCAATGTTCAGGATCCCAATATAGTGCTGTTAGACAGGAGGGTGTGGTGTACTATTGCACATATACACACATACTACCAGCTCAGGTACATAGACGTTCAAACCAGCCTAGGCACATCATACCTATTAACAATTCAAGCACATACACTATACACCCCAGATTAGACACAGATCACTAATTCGTATATCACACACACAATGCCACACACACACACACACACACACACACATACACACCATTCAAACTAGCAATTCAGATACACACACGTTCAAAATAACTAGTCTAGGTTCATGCACACTTATCACCATTTTTAAGCCCATACATGACACACACACCAAATTTAGACAGAATTAGTTCCCAGTTACCAACACCTGCACATCCAATACATATACGTGGATTACTAATTCATATACCACCCCCCACACACAATGATATCTATATGTATATGTGTATTCACTAATTTACACACATATCACCCACCTACACATACACACAGGTGATTTTCTAAGTTGGGTGTTGTGATGTGTATGTATGTATGTGCTTGGTGTACTTGGGATACCTGGGGAAAGGTTAAGGTAAGAAAGTAGAAGTGTAGGGAGTTGAAATTACCAGGACTGGGATTAGAACCGGTAGACTACAGGGGTCTGGGCTGAAGAACTGAGGCTGGGGGTAACTTTAGGTTAATTGATCTTAATTGATTAAAAGATGATGCCCAAAGCCTGCAGAACAGGGAAGGAATGCGAACACAGCTATGGGGGGGCTGAAAAGGTAGGTAGGGAGAGGGAAAAATGTGACTAAGGGAAAGTGTGGGTGTTAAAGAGGGGCTCTGGGTGTGGGGAGCCAGAGGATGGCTCCAGGGCAGCTAGAGAAGCTGCAGAGAGCAGCAGTAGGTGCTGGAAGCTGGATAAAACTGGACAGCTAAGAGGAGCTGGGGTGGGGGGGAGATTGCAGAAGGTGGAGGGGAAGCCTGAAAACAGAGACTGACAGCAGAAAATCACAGGAAAAGCAGCAGGCGGTAGGGCAGCAGGAAAGCAGAGAAAGGCAGCAGAGAGTCACAGGGAAAAGGCAGTAGGTGTAGGGAAGGGTGAGAGTTGGCAGAAGAGGGGAGATGGAATTGGGAGGAGATGGGAAAACTAGCAGAGGGGGTGGGGACTAGAGCTGAGAGAGAGAGAGAGAGA
>NW_017729029.1:72217194-72228728 GCF_001723915.1 Gavialis gangeticus | reverse complement strand
GAGAGTTGCTGGTTCTGCAGGGTCTTTTGTTTTTTAAATGCTGGTCTTGTCTCTGTTCCTGGGTGAGGTCCATGGTTCCTGAATTAATCAATGCGAGGTGATGGCCCAGTTGTTACAGGCCGTTCAGTAGAGGCCTGCTACCATTGTATTTCAGTCATTCTCAATCACTCTCATTCATCGGGGAACCAATTTACATGGGAGAGGTACAATGAATCATATTGTTGCAACATGGGTTGCCCAGGCAAAGGACAGAAGATGGAGGCTTGACATAAAATGGAAACTTGCCATGACTTTGGTTCACTTACAAACACAGGCCTAAACCATACAATATCCATATGAAACAATAAAAATCAGTACAAAAATGATAATAATACAATATACAACAGTAAAAATTAATGCAAACCTAATAATAATACAGTATAAAACAGTGGATATCCAAAACCAAAAACCTGCTACCAAAATAAAAATGTTTAAAGCTTATCCTAAATTTGAGCTCACTTATTCTTATCTATAGGGAATAGAGAGGGAGAGAAAAAGTCAGAAATGGTTGGGGAAGGGGAGGGAATGCAATTAAAAAAAAAAAAGAAACTGGGGGTTTTGCTACAATGCTGTCTTTCATATTCACTTTTTTCTACAGTAAGTAAATGGAGGTGGTGTGTGTAGGAGATGACATGGAAGGAAAGTGAATAGGATGAGTATCAATACTGAAAAATGATGGCATGGCCTCAGCAACAAGGGACAATAAATGAAGTATTGTAACTAAAATGTAAGCATCATAGGGCCCCTGTACACATGCAGGTAAAGGCACAATTGGTTGTAAGGCATGATCCACACAATTGTGCCTCCTGCCATGCCATATGTTCACAATAGGAGGCATGATTGTGGGATTGTGCATTAGATCCTATTGTGCCATACTGCTGGTGCAGGGGGAGCCTGATCCTGGGCTCCTAGCTGCAGGGGCCACGCATAGCTGGGGCCAGGAGACTCTGCAACTGATGCGTTTCCCAGACCAGACTGTGCCTCACTCACGGCTAGAGCCAAGAACCAGGCAACTGTTGAGACTCCTGGTCTGGGCTGTGCCTCACAGTTAGCTGTGACTGAGAGCCCTTAATGTCTGGGCTGCACCTCATGCACAGGCACAGCTGGGGCAGAGAGCCCTGTCAGTTGTGGGGTCTCTCGGTCCCCATTACGGGTGAGGAGCTAGACCAAAAGCCCTGTGGGCCGAGGGTTTCTCACCCCTCCTCTGCTGCGTGTTGAGAATCAAAGCAGCTGCAATCCCCAGGGCTTGGAGTGTTCAGTCTGGGCAAAGGTGCACCCCTGTGGCTGGAAGCCCTGTCAGTTTTAATGCGCCTCCCAGCTACAGGCAAGACTCTGCTACACGTGCAAATTAAAGCTTGGTAGCAACCAGCTTATAAATATAGTATGCATTGTGGAGACCCTCAGATTGGGAACCCATCCCTGATCCAGGCTTCCCCTCATACCTGTTGAGGAGCTCATTAGGCAGTCTTGCATCAGGGGACTGGTTCCAAACTGCCATGCTGCACCATACCCTTTTCAAGGGACGGGGGCATAGCTGTATATCAGACCAGGGAGTGCCTCCTGCCTGATCCCAATACTGGTCAATAGTGGGCATGGACCGTCTATGGGACACAGTTGTCCCGTGACCCTTGGAAGCACAGGACATTCAAAGTCACTGAGGGAAGGATGTAGTCCTCCAATCTTGGACTCACTGAGGTGCTCGCATGTTCATACCGCATGTTCCAATAGAACAATAATAGAAACCAGCCTGTAAGATGTTCCACATTAAATGTGGTACATTTTGTGGCTGGTTTCCCATTTTGTATGCAATTTATGGCATGATATGTGTGACACGTTATTGTTTATGGAAATGAACAGGTTAAAATGAAAGCAGTGTAAATCAGTACTGTGCTGACTCTTCTGTCATACCTTGTTTCTCCATCTTGTCCTAACTGGCCGTGTCTATACGTTTATTAATGTGTTGTAATTATGGCACATTAAGTTCAGTACCTGTAATACCAGGTACCTTTCTTGTTCCCTTATCCCTAGGGGATAAATGATGGTTTTGATTTCCTGTTCCCTGATTCTTTCTTGCTTGGTGAGAGACTGTATTCCAACTCTCTTGAGTTCCTAGCAGCCGTCAAGCCTCAGGATATGTTGAAAAGTCATCTTCCTTTCACTGCATATTCTCAAAAAGCATCTTTGCTGCACAGGAAGTTTGTTTGGACCTGAAGCAAAAACAGACTGTTCACCTGCAGCCCTTGAGCTTTGGCTTGGTGCTTGTTGATGTCTTTCCATCCCTTCTCAAAATATGTTGAAAACACCAGGCAGCACCATTTTGTGGCTTCATTTCTGGTAATTTGCTGATGTGTTCTTCCAACGTATCTGAATGAACTTGCCCATATTTCTTGGGATGAAGGCATGGTATTTTTTATTTATGGCCTTACCCAGACTTGTTTGATCATGTGTGATTTCAGCCAAGCCTGTCTTTGTATAGCCTGATTTCCAGTACCAGATAGCTGTGGCTTTTACTGGAAGAAACTCTTGTTCTCCACAGTTGTTCAGTCTGTTAATCATATAAGGTAAGAATGAGAGACAGCAGGTGGAATAACTTTAATATTTTTTTCTCTTGGACAAATATATTGGCTTTGCGTCTGATCTGTTGTTTCCAGCAATTCTGGCCACATTCAGAAAGCCCATTACCATCAAGGATATCTACCCCTTGGTTGCCATTTTGCATTTCCACAGGATTTTATGAATGCAAGAATAGGAGAATCCAGAAACCCTTCTTCATGTGGAATAATCTTAGTTCAATTAGTCCTAATTAACACACACAGTTTCTAGGAACTCATGAAGAGGTGAACATGTATTTAAAAAATTGCCTGGGGTAGGTATCAGGATCTCCTGTTCCTTTTGTCACAGGACCCCAAAATACTGACACTAAAGTTGAATCTGCTAACAGAAAGAGGAGGAAAGAGTCTTCATCTCCCTCTGTCATGCAGCCTGGATGATAGATGGCTTTTACACATAGCAAAAGCATGTTTGGTTCCAGTCAGAAATATTTTTTATTCATCACAGCAAGAACTTGAGTGGGTATACATACCTGGCGATATGAACTAGGCTTCCCTCCTGGTGCTGTGTGAGGAACAACCTGAGTAGACCCATCATCCACCTAGATTGCCTACTGGGTTTTAAGCACAGCAGCCTTTCCATTAGTTCACTTATAAGGGCCATCCATCAGCAATCTCAAAGATAACTTGTGTTTTCTCTCCTGACAAGTCCATAGATATCTTAAGAGCCTATCTAGGGTCTTTACCCTCATTTCCCTAACCGGGGCATCAGTTTTTGTGGGTTTTTTTTAATGAAAGTACCACTTGAACCTATGTCAACATGCTCTCTTCTACATTCTCCATGAAACTGGTTTTCTGATAGTGAAACCCTGGGATGAGTTCTCAGGGTTACTTTATCAGGGCAGCTGACCTCATGAGGTCTCTTCCAGCCTGACTTCTTATAATCTTATATCAGTAAGAAGGATAGGTGAGATTTGAAGTCCTTACAGTAGATCCGCCCTCTGTTACATTGTGCCCTGATAAACCCTGAGGACTCTTTCTACATTTTTGCCTAAACTTGCCACAGATTTTTCTTTTAGGGTACCAGATGAATTTGCCAGTTCTTCCTAAAGCCTCATTCATGTGGGGAGGGTTTGCATTTGCTGAACATTTAAAAGTCATTTTTTTTTTTTTTTTTTTTTTATTTCCTTCACTGAAAGAAAGTTGTTTAGAAAGTCTTCGTTGCTCTTTGTATTAGTATCTGAAGGTGCAGGAATAGCAGCCCAGAGGTTGTCCAACTGGATCTTCAACTGTATAAAACTACTATAAGACTGATAACATCCATCTGCCATCAGTGATAAGGGCACATTCCACCAGAGTTTAGGGTACTTGAACAACATCACATTGTGATATTCCTATAAATTATACCATTGAGGAAGTCCCCAGAGAAGATGCCATGCTTAGCAGAGTGTTTGATAGTACTATTTGTTTTTCACCTAGATGTAATCTGAGAACTATCACTAGTCCTGTGGGCACAGCTTTTGCGTCACCCACTCATAGAATATGTGTATGGCAGTTACAGAAAGTTACTTACCAGTAACTTAAGTTTAAAATATATGGTCCTCATGCATATTCAGATCCTTCCCTTCTTCCCTTCCACTGCAGATTCAACGCAATATGGGTTTCTGAAGTTGAAAGGAGATTGAAGAGCTGAAAGTGTGTGCCCTGTACTTCCTCTGTATGGGACACTAGGAGAGAAATGGCTACAGTACATTCTATGGATACTAAAGCAAAAGTTGCAGGAGTGTTTCTCATTCTAAACTCTAGCTAATTAGTGAGAATATATATGGACAAAACAACTCAGAAAACTTCAGTTTGGCTAGGTACAGATGCTCAGGGAACTTAGGAGATTTATCACATTAAAAATAGCCACATAATCTAACTTATTTGGCCCATGTGCAGATTTTACACTTAAATCTCTAGTTAGGTTGATCTAAGTGTAAATTGTACAAAAGTTCAGGAAGTTTAGATTGGTCTAAAAATGGCTGACCCCACCTAATTTAACCCTAACTCAGAGGTAATCTAATTTAGATTGGGTCTGGCAAGACTGATTTAATTGAATTTCTTCTGCACAACTCCCAGTACAGCCCTGAGGTTCCTGCCCCATGACCTCTCACATAGCATTGGAGGGCCTCTGTGTGTCACCCCACCCCCAGCTCCCTGTGGACCTGCTAGCACCCCAATTCTGCCAAACCCTCCCAAACCTCACCAATCATCCCACGGACCCCTCTTGCTCCCCCAACCCTCCACGGACTCCACCAGTCCCCCCTGATTCCCCTAAGCACCCCTGTGGACCCTAATTATTCCTCCAAACCCCACAAGCTATCCTGCCAATTTGCCTTGGATTGGGTGCCCATTTTTAACTTGATCTAACCTCCCCAAGGTCTGTACATATCCTTAGTGCTAAGTAACTTTGTGTTGGAACCATCCCAAGAAACAACTTTGTGTTGGAATGTATTCTGGGCATTCTAAGGCCATTTGTGCTCTTTGGGTTTAATCTAAATTAGAGTTCAATTTGGTTATTAGGTTACAAAAATCATTTTTGGCATCCTGATTATAAATAATTTTTCAGGGGTTAATTTACCTTAAAATGGCAGGTTTTACAGGATACAGTCTTTAATTGGGAAGCAAATGGAGCAGTGTTATTTCTCTTTATAAAGAAATGTAATAACTATCAACATTTTGCTTTTCATCCATGTTTTACTTTCAACTTACAGTAAGAAAGAAAAGTGACTTAGTTCTCCATTATGACTTCAAAACAGGACAAAATTGATTTGCTGAAAACTGTTTTGTGGAGAAATACTTCAGAATGATCTAGGACTTACCTTAATATGGAGGCAACTGAAGCTATTTTTTGAGGCTTAAAAATCTGTATGTAGAAAACGTAATAAAAAAATTGATAAAAGATTTTTGTGTCTGAGTATTATATTAGCCATGTATCAAAAGCACCAAGCTAAAGGGTTGATTTTTTTTCATAATCACTAAAGCTCTAAATCATTCTGTGTAAGTAAATTATGCAAAAAAAAAATCCTGTTATATAGTCTGCCCAGGGAAACATAAGAATCCAGTTGCATACTTTGTCTTATTTGGACTTAAACAATTGTTTCTATTTTTTTAAGGTTTTGTTGGTGGACAGTTATATAACCCTGTAGATTTCCTTGATCTGCTACACTGCCAATGGGGTTTTGTGCGTGGCCTCCTTACTTAAACCAAACAAAATATGAATGTAGATTGGGGAACAATGTAATAGAAATATATGCCCATTTCTTTTCTTTTTTTTTAATGAGACAGGGTGGGGAATGTGGGTTCCAAAATCAATGAAGGATGAAAGTTCCATAATGATGATTCACCCTTTATTTTATGGCTTTTTTTAGTAGGCTGCTTATGTGTGATTTTGCTGTGTTTCCAGATGTGTTGAGGCTTCTGGGTTTAAAGCCAAACCATTTTGGAAATAGCGTTAGTGCATCACTGAAACTGAATACATGTAGTTATGGGTTAGTGAAACTGGAGTAAAACACAAAAAGTTATTTCAGTGGGAAAATGGACAGCTTAAAGATTGTGGAAGGTATTGTAATTTCCCAGAGTACTCTGAGATTTGGGGTTAGTTCTGAGGTCAAAGTGTCTGCAAGTACAGTGAAATCTATCTATATTGGGTCTCAACTACCCAGATATTGAGACAAGCCAAGTTCACACTTTACAGTTACTTGATGGCTTGAAGTGTCATGTAAACAAATATAGATGATGATTTTTTTTCCGTCTCTTTTCCTTAAGCTAGTTACATTTGCCAAATTTTCCTCCACCTTTAACAACCACATTTTTAACTATGTAGGTCTACATCCCCATCACTCCTTCTGATGGTATGATCCATTTGGCATCTACTTATGCTGTCTGCAGTATTTTTTTCTTCTTATTTATGTGACTTGATCATCTTAGTCACTTTTATACACTTTAAGTGGGCAGTCTTTTAGTATGTTTAATCCAGAGGTTTGGTCGACATTCATATTGTCTCAGAATTTTTGGAAAAGCAATTGATAATTGCATAATAGCTAATGCAAGTAAATCAGTCTGAAATATTATTTCTTTCGCTATGCTCCTGACACACAATGTACTATTTACAACCATTTTTCTCAAAAATACTTTTTATTTATTCCTAAAAATGTTTTGGTAATTCCCACTGCATTTTCACATGGCACTTCTGTTTGAAGTAGTAAAACAGTAATTTCTTCCATACCCAACATGGCTCACAGAATGTGTATGAAATTATTTATTTGTAAAAAATTGGTCTATTTCGTTTCTTTGTAATATTGTGCCTGGGTCAAAAAGCTAATTCGGTAAAAGGCAATGTTAAACAAGACTGAACTTAGTCTTTGATTACATAATTCATTTTAACAGATTGATCACAATAAGGCGCATCAACTCCTGAGGAATTTAAAAAATATATTTGTAAATATTTAAACTTAGGAGATAGATAATCATTTAAATCAAATTAGTACCGTGATTATTATTATTAGAATCAATGAAGCTGCAGCTTGCCACTACAAACAAAATGGCAAACTGGGTGGTGGATCAATTTATGAAAGGTAACAAATAGTTTCAACTCAATTCCATTCATTCTACCTAATACAGTGATAAAGAGAAGTGAGGCCTGAGTATTCACATTCCTCAGACCTACACTGATTGATTAATAATTCACCACCTCTCCAGAAATAGCATCCTTTGTACTCTTCCTGCAGTCATTGTTCTTGTTTGCTACCATTTTTTAAAAACAGTTTGTTGATGGTTGTGTACATGAAGATCACCAGGACAGTGAAGAAGAACAAAATGAAGTGTGAAGTCATTGTATATAAATTAAAAATGTAGCTGCAGCTAGTGATCTAAAGCTACTTTATTCATGAATGATATCATCCACATGGAGGATTAACATGCTTTACTTTAGGCATGTTGTCTTCACACTGTTGACTGATTTGCCTTAACTTTCCACAGGTCTTGCGTTATACATGGCTTTGGAGTTTGTTTATGAAGTCTACAAGGCCTCATAGCCTTAAAAATCTCTTGAATTTCTTGTTTCATTTGTGATTTTTATAAATTACAATAATTTTAAATTAACATCATTTTTGCAGATTATTGGTAAAATTTCATAAGAATCTGTTTTCCTTGTCAATTCGAAGTTGAAGATTTTTACAAAGCCCAGGTTCAAACATCACTGAATGTGCTGCATTCTACCTAGCTCTGTTGAAGGAGTTGGAAGAAAATTGTGATTTGCTACAACTGCTGCATTAATAACAAGCATCTTAAAATAAAGGGGATATGAATAGGAAAATCAGTGGAAAAAAGTACTCTATTTAAATAGACTACAACATTTTTAGTAGTATTGCCATGGTAGTATTGTCATGGTAGTATCTAGGTCCCCTATCTGAAATCATGGGCTTGCTATCCTAGGTGGTATAGAAATAAGAAGGCTGAGACAACTGATTTTTTTTTTTTTTTTTACTGTACGTTTACTAGAGAACTTTTAAAAAAATATTTTTCTGTAATTGTTTTTAGCTTTGGATCCAGCAAAAGATCCATGCTTAAAGATGAAATGTAGCCGTCATAAGGTATGCGTTGCTCAAGATCAGCAGACTGCTGTTTGCATTAGTCATCGGAGACTTACACACAGGTAAAAGTTTAAAGTTAATGTTGTTGATAGTTTACTGCTTTACTACTAAGGATTGTAGATGTTATAAATATAGTAGCTCAACTCTATTGTAATGTAGTCTTTGGTGAGATTGCTTTTTTAAAAATAATTTGGCCAAATAAATTATTATGATTTTTTTTCTGTGTTTTTTGCATAGTACGTTATAGGATTTATTTATGTAAACTTGAATGACTTGCATTGTGACACTTATTCAGATAAATGTTTTTTACGCTCATCCTAATTAAGAAAAAGGATCAGGGCAATAACTGCCCCTTGCTATTATGTGACTCATTGGTCTTAGTTGGTGTTTTAAGAGTTGAAATCTCTTTAAAATACATAACATTCTTATCTGTTAAACTACTTCTCATGTCTTTGTCTAGCTGCTAATAAATAAAGTAGGCCCCATATTTCTATGGTATGCCTTTTCTGCCAAAGTTCCCAACTTGAGTTTGGTTTTCATTGAATGTAGTGACATTTTAAATTCCATACCAGTTACATATAAGCTAATATAAGGTACAATGTGCATAGGGTTAGAACAGATATTTTTTTCCTCTTAAAATAGTCGTGGAACAGAGTTTCATACATAAAATATTTAATACCTTTTGTAAACTTTGCAAACTTCTCTTTTTAAAATAGTGCTTTGTTTGGGAAAGAACATAAGCATTTCAATAGGTCATAACTATGTTTAAAACTAAACATGCCCTTAAGTCAGTGGTGTCCAACCTTTCTATGGTGAAGATCACTGTTTGTAAGTAAAGAGCACCCCAGGATCTACTTCCCCACTCCACCCCCCAGCCCCCTGCTCCACCCCACAGACCAGCATCAACTATTGGAGGCTCCACGATTGGTTGGTGACCACTGCCTCAAGTACTTTGAGATGGGCCCTAACAATGGCTAACCATTAGCATAATAATGTTTTTTGTTGGTTAGTAGAAGCTATATTAAAAGGGACAATTTCAAGCTTTTCAGATAATAAATACTATTTAAAATTTGTTCTAGGGGATGTTCTCAGCTTCCTAATATCTAGTTTTGTTTAAATATACCCATTTGTAGCTGTTCAAGCAAGCAAGTTAGTATTTTCATACTAGCAATGTAAAAAGCAATGTTTTAAAGCTTTCTTAGCTAGGCAGCTGCAGTCAATTAGCAAAAGCTATTTGTAGAGCTTTGCTGTTGACATCCGACAATGATGATGTAAAATTAGAGATTTTGGTATGATCAGGCATTATATAAGATGAAAAAATTATTGTTAAACAAATCTAGCTATGCTCATTTCAGTGTATGTAAACCATAGGTGAAAATACGTCAATGTCAAATGCAAAAGGACATCATAATTATGGAAATACAATTGTAAGTCTGAAAGAGTAGTGCCCATAAGAAGAAAAAATAATGAAAAATGGGCTTGCTTTATATTTCAGAGTTAGCTTTCTGTCTAGTAGTGAGGTGCTGATGAGGCTTCTAGACCAACTGAAATTTCCTAAGCTATTTGTATAAATATATTACGTTAATATCATGGAAATTCTGTAACAGTTCACTTTCCCTGCTGTCCCTGGTGTTGTACCTGAAGGTGACTCTGTCTGATACTTTATTTGAATATCCTACAAACTTATGCTGTGAATTATCAATAGCAGAAACTTGTTTATTTAGCACTAATAATGACAAACTTTATAGATTTAAAACTATGCCAAATTGTCTCCTAGATCTGTGCCCTAAGGTCATTCTCAGAATTAGATCACTGCGTCTAGCTCCTAGAAGAATGGCTTGGCCATTTTCATTGCTTTGTGCTCTCTTCCTGAAGAGATTCTCCTGATATAACCTGTTAGGTTGGATTGAAGGAGAAATTGTTCTTTCTCTATCTCAGTAGAAATTAGGTAAGAAAAATAATACAGCGTCAGGCTATATTATCTATATATTTATATTGGTATTACTTCAGAAGGATACTGTGTGTGAAGGGTAATTTAAATATTTGCTTTTAATAACATTTTATCCACAAGTTTTCCATCACTTTTCCATTTTTTATTACTGGTCTGGATGAGTGTTTGATCTGGGCTGCTGGTTTGACTCATAGATTCATAGATGTAGGGTTGGAAGGGACCTTGTAGATATTCTAGTTTGACCCCCTGCCATGGGCAGGAGAGAAAACTGGGCTCAGATGACCCCAGCCAGGTAAACATCAAGCCTTCTCTTGAAGACTCCCAGGGTAGGAGCCATCACCACTTCCTTGGAAGTTGGTTCCAGATCCTAGCTGCCCTGACTGTGTAGCGCCTTCTACTGTCTAGTCTAAAATACCTGTGAATGTCCGATTGCCGAAAAGGAGGCGTACACCCAGTGGAAGGGAGGGGCTATCACCAAAGAGGACTCCTGAAACTCTTAGTCTTTCTTGACAGAATTTCTTAACAAAATAACCTGGGGGTAGGGGGTGGGTAGACAGGGGATGAGGGGTTGGAGGTGTCATAAAGAAGAGATTATAAACAGGGAACGCCCTGCACACTCCAAAGTTTTTAAATCCCAGCTTCCCTGCTTCTGGGTCCTATTAGTTACTCCAGGAGATGTTCCCACAAGGTTTCAGGGAAGTTGCATAGGAAAAGAAATCATTTCAGGCTCTATTAGGCCCTTGTTACATATTGCACTTTGAACTGCTCAAATGAATGTTGGTTGGTGTTAAAACTAGCTTGAGTTCGGAGCAGTCCCACCTTAAGCTAACAGCCTTCTCTGACTGTCTCCCACCTATGTAACTATGACTTGCTGCTAGAGGGCTGGCTAGCAGGAGTCTGACTAAGAGCTACAACTGTGAGTTGCCACTATAGGGCAGGGCTGCTGAGCTAGGAAAGGCTTCCATCCCTGCTCTAGGTGTGGGGGCTGGGAAGGTTTGGGGGGAGTGGGAACATGAAGCTCGGAGGTGGAGAGTTAATGGGATGGGGTGGGTAATGAAATGGGATGTAGAAAGGAAATGAGGACAGGGGAAAGACAGTGAAATGAAGGAAGTCAGCCACTGAAGGATGAAAGAGAAGTAAAAAAGAAAAGAAATAAAGAGGAAGTAAGTTAAAGAAGGTATTGTGTTTTAATAAATTGCAATTTGGGATTGAGATGTGCTGATCATGCTTCCTGGGGTGGCTGGAAGGTGGGAGCAGTGAGGGGAGGAACTTTTGGGGCAGCTACTTCCCCTACTCCAGAAAGGAAGCCCCAGCTCATGGGCATCTGGCCCAGCCCCCTACGTTGTTTCCCACCCACCC
>NW_017729029.1:72206880-72216902 GCF_001723915.1 Gavialis gangeticus | reverse complement strand
CCTGGCCACACATTAATGGAAAGCGAGCTGGGTGGCATGCCTTGGAGTAGTGGAACTTTAGACTGCCTGAAGTGTGCTTAAAACTAGTTTCTTGTGTTAATGTGTGGAGAATCCAGGGGTTAAGAACTCCAGGGGCTGCCTAAAATTATTGTGTAACAAGGACCTTACTGTTTTATCTTGATTTACTAGTTCCCTTTTGAGGTGTTTTGGTACCCTTATCACTCTCCTGTTTTTAAGTTAATCTGTTGGCTTTTTTTATTGAAAGCTTCCCTAAATCCTTGCTGGGAAAGGCAACACCTCCCTTTATCCCCAAGTCCGGACCTACTAATCTCTGATTCTTACACAACACAGCTCTTGGACCTTATGGAAGGCCTCCACCAGAGGCTAAGGAAGTGGTGATGAGACACGTTCCATTCAGAAGTATAGAGATCCTTGTGTTCTATGATCTGCAGTCAGATGGCACTTAGAAAATGATCTGGCCTCATATCCTTCTCATGCTGTTCCTTTTGCTCTAGTTCTTTTGGAACTATATGTACATAAGTAATGACTACATGATTAAACCCTTTGTTTATGAACAAGAAAGTGAACAAATAGAGATAAAGTATACAGTATTACAAATGCATTTGTGAATTATATTGTAAAACACATTAATCAACAAACAATATATTTTTCTTTATAATCTATATCCAACTTACATATTGATTTCAGATTAAAAGTTTTTAAGGAAGTTGTGAAGTACAATTTGAGTTTTAAATAATTTTATAATCTTAAAGTATAAAATAATAAGTAAACTGATAATTTTCTCACATGGTAGTTGGTAGTTGGAAAAAAACCTTACTGCAGCAGCATGCCACTAATTATTTACTAAGAACTGGGACAAGACTGAATATTTTTTTGTGTAAATTATTGATTTTGCTATGTGGAAAATAGAAATGGAGTTCTTGCTGCCAACATAATAAATAATAAGAGACTTTTACTGTTCAGAAGTAGGAAAATTAAGAATTAGTTTGTTAGGAGCAGTTTCAGTAATTGCACTGCTTTATCTTTCTTATAAGTTTTCTAAATGACATTAAAAATATATAGCTATCCAAACAAAGAGATAGCAAACACTTTAAGTGAATGACTATAATATTGTAAAGTTCCCTGGGAGCTATTATTTTAGGAGTTACCAACAAAATAATGTAAAATACTAGTTTAAAATGGGAAGCGAGAAGAATACATTTGATATGTGTCAAGCTTTAGAATACTGTTAGGGGGGTTTTCAATTAGGACAAAATAACTGGGATAATTTAATCAATCAAACATTTTGACATTTATCTGTTTTGTCAAAACAAACTTTTTCACTTTTTGTGGTAATGAGTGGGGATAATACTAACATTTTGTTCCATAAATGCTAGATAATTGATTCAAGAATAATAAGAATGTATAACAAAATGCAATTATAATTTGCTTTTATAATGTTTTAATAACTTGTACTGAAAAGGTGTATTTCACCATTATTATTTTCCATCTGGGAAGTTATAGTCTCTTAACAAGATTTTCTTCAGGGCTAAGTACAGGCCGTCATAAATCCTGAGGCTAAATTGATTTAGTCTTAGCAGGTTGCTCTAAGATGCAGAGATTAAACTGACAAACAACTGGACGCTTATTTCTTTTAATTCAGGAATGCAACCACATGTTTACAGGGACTCTAGCCAAAAACTTGGGGGCTTTAATGCACATGTCTCTGGCACGTAGCCAGCATGGGCTGTGTGTTTGCTTCCTCTTCCTGCTGCCCCCAAGGTCTCTGGGATTTTCAGTCCAGAATTGCAGAAGTAGGACTCTCTAGGGTTCCTCATCACTTCCTCTTCCTGCTTTCAGGTGCTTCTGGGATTTGTAGTCCACAGTTGCAGCCAGCAGTAAGTTTTTCAGTAAGTTTAGCAGCAGGTAAGCTCTGTACTCAGGGGAAGGTGGACTTAATTCCCCTCCCTGGCCCTAGACCTCAGCTGGGTTTTGCCTGGGGGGGCGGTGCAATCCCTGCCTCTTTTCCTGTGCCCCCTCAACCGTTCTCTGCTGAAGCAGGCAGCCCAGCCCAGCACTGGAAAGCATGCTGTGGGACTGTGATTTTAACTTGAACCAGGAAGAGGTCTGGGACAGAAGTTTCATAAACAGGTTTGACCCAAACCAGTTAAGTCTGATACTACATTCAACCAGGTTTATCTTAAACCAGTTTCAAAATAGCAGAAAATATGCAGTGAACTTCTGTTCTGTTACAGGCTTAAACCCATTTCTGATCACTTAAACTGGTTTATGTGTAACTTCTATCCCTAGCCCAGATGTTTTCCTTAGTGCCTGCACTGAAACACTACTTTTGGTGTTGATAAATGTACACGGTATTCACACTATATTTTATTTTAATAAAAGCATGTCAGTCAACTATTCAAAAGATATCTCATTCTTGACCAAGATTTGATTACGTACGTTGTGGGGAATCTGTTTTGTTAGTAAAAGGTTCTCTCTAAAAATAGACACCAGGTCTTAAGATAAAAATGCTTGTATTGTTATTAGTATAACATAAATGCTACAACGCACACAGGAGTGAATGTGTAGGTCTGGGCAGCTCAATTGATTTCAATAAAGCTGTAATAATTTAAGCAGCTGATTTGACTTGTAATTTCTTAAATTTTTATTTGCCTGCCAGTCTAGAAGACTTTGTTTTTTCTTTTCTTAATCTATATATCAAATCTGCTGTGTAGGGTAGCTTTTGTAAGTTCATTCCATTTAGTGAACACCTTGGTGTCAGAGTCACTCAGACATGAATGTGAGTCTCAGTTGGGCTTGTGCAAAAGTCTGCACCTGGCTTTATATAGCTGGAAATGGGTACCTACTGATTGGAGCTATGGTGCACAAAGTAGTTCAGAATGGTGCCAGTTGCATTATTTCACTATGTCCTGCTGCCTTCAGTAATTGGCAGCATAGCCTGATGGGTCGACTTTGATTCTGTTGGGCAAACAGCATAACATTTTAACGCTTAATCTGTATGTAGCCCTTTAAGAACAGGTGTACAAAAACTCCACAAGATACTGGTCATAAGGTTGCTTCAAAAGCAGCTGGAGCCAATGTAACACTGTTTCCTTACCTAGCTGATCATAAAAAGAGAAGTTATGTGACTGACTGGACTGAAAGGCATATGACATGAATCAAAGTGCTCATTAAAAAAGGATGGGTATAAGATCAGATTTTTCAGACATTTTACAAAGGAACCTAATGAGCAATTTAACTTGTATCATTACAGTATGGTCTTTTGTCATATTTTTTTGGTAGTACTTTTAATTTGGTTTAAGCGAATACTTTTCTGGTGTAAAAGGCAAGAGTTCCAAAACTGAACAGGCCAAGATGAGAAACCCTTTTGCTTTTTTTTGCAATACATTAATAGGTGCTTTATTTTTAGGAAGTCTGTCTTTTTCCCCCCTCTAGCAATCTTCACTTATTTATAATTCTCTAGCTCTCCTGTTCTTGTGATAAGTTGTTCCTCTGAGGTAATGATACACACACCCAAAGGCCACCTAGCTTGTTCTGTTGTATTTATGTTGTATACACAATCATAAATTATTTCAAATGGCTAATTAACAATTGTGTTTTTCTTTTGTTTTTATTAAGTAGTTTCCAATTTAGCAGTCGTGTGTGCTGCACAAACATCAATTATTCATAAACATTCTCAGGCTGCCCACACCTTCCCCTCAATGAACCCTCCTTCTATACATTCCATCTCTTTCTCTCTAGCCATTTTCAAAATGTTATTGGCTAGCATGGATGACACAGTGCTCTGTGCCATGATAGCAGCCGTTACAAATAGGCAGCGGCTTGTGGAGATGTAGCTGGATGGCTTTAGTTTTGTAAGTCTGAGTCTTGTCTACTGAGCAGTTTTTGCTATGGGTTTGGCAGCAGCACCAACAGCTACCCTGCCAGGAGCAGCAGCAGCAGGAGTTTGAGGAGGTGAATGAGAAAAAGAGCCAGCTGCATATGGAAGAACTTCATGGATCATTTTCCCTTGGCGCAGAACCATTTCTGGAGTCATAAAGCAAGTGCTGGCTGGCAGGGATGGATTATGCTGCAGGCTTGGGATGAGTGGCGTGGCTGAAAAGTGTAAGGATGATGATAAAGGGCACTATTCTGGAGATCTGCCCAGAGCTGTAGTATAGTACACCAAAGTGAGAGCTTTCCTAATTGTCCAGAAGTGTGTGGCCATCACCATCTGGAAGCTCAGAAACCCTGATTGCTGCCAATGAGTAGCTAACTAATTTAGAGAGAACAGATGGACTGGGCTGTTGTGGTGCTGGTGGTAGTGGTTGCAGCTATTACGAAGGTACTGCCAGTGCAGGCACCTTATTGATGACATACATATGAAGTTTCCAAATTACACTGAAGTATTGATGGAACCCATAATACCATTTTTTCTTTTCCAGCACTAGACTGCTGTGCTTATATAGAGAAAGGAATGTTTCTCCGGTATGCTCCATGCCCTAGTAATTCACTGTGGCAGATTTAGTGCGAGTCAGTCATGATGCTAGACTTTACTAGACAAGGCACAGCACTTTTTATTTAATGGAAAAGTAGGTTTGTTCTGATAGCCATCACTTTAAACATGATTACTGTTGTTATTCCCCTTGTTGTTCTGAAAAACTCACTTTATCCTCTAATACTTTGTTTGCATTTGGGTTATCAAAAAGCTCTCTCACAAGCAGTATCTGCTATGCATTAAAACTTCATATTTTGCATAATACCTGTGAGAGCAATGTGAGGGGAGGGAGGGGGACTCGGTTAGGAAGGCAGGGAGGTTCAGAGACTCTTTGAGATCATTATGTCCAGTATAGTGAGATGCCCTCTCTAAAATGGTGGTCACCAGGGGCACTTGATCAAGTGTGCACTGTGTTCTTTTTCTGGGAACGGACAGTTTTACTTTTATAGTAGCATTTTAATGAACTGTATGAAGACTGATATTCATTTGCATTATTTAGTGAATCTTAAAAGACAGTAACGTCTGGGGACAATTTTTTTAATATAAAACTCCATGCAATTACATGAAAATTTGCATGAATATGGTATAGGGACTATATTATTAATTGCCTTTTGAAATTATATTTGTTTTCTATGTTTATATTAACTTTTCATGTTCATTTTATGAACATTTCATAGTGTTTTGTGAGTGTTTCATGTAATAGTTTACAAATATTAAAGGTCATAAAAATGAAGCATCAAGATTATCCATTTGTCTTTTGGAAGTATTCTTTTATCCAGTCTTGTAGATAAACTTATACAAATATGAATACTGTAAAACATCTTACTTTATAGAAATGTAAGTGCAGATAGAAACACTTTTGCTGCAGCAATTTTTAGTAAAGTGCAAATGTGAATGGAACACTGAAAACAGCATAGCTTTGGTATACGTGATACAATAGTAAGAATTGATCAATAAGTACAAAGTTCAAATTTCTTAATGTAGGATCTCAAAATTGCAAATTTGACCTCTTAGTTTGTAATCTGAGTTGATGTGGTGTTCCTGTCTGCTCATGCTGCTGTTCACATGAGAGCTGGAATGCTGCAGCAGAAAGCAAAGCTCCCAGCAATGTTGAAGGGTTCAAAGTGACTTATGCTGTCATCTGTAGACCAGGAAAGTGTAGTCACAGTGAATTTCTGATCCTAGGATGCAGAATTTTTCAGAGTCTCTTGTCCAGGAACTGCTCATGGATAGCGTGCTATGCTGGAGGTGGAGAGAGGATGATGTTTTGCTTCAAAGCATTTTCCAGAGAAGTTGTTTGTCTTGCTGTGAGCTCCAGCAATGATCATTCTCCTTTTTCTAGAAGAGCACAAGCTATGGAAAGACAAAGATGGTTCTTTGTTAAGTTTTCATGGCATCAGAGATGTATTTTTGTTCTCCCCTTGTTTTTGAGATGCTATCCCCATAGCTTCTCCTGTATAGTGAGTCCTCTTTCAGTTTATTCACCCTTTTTCACTTCACCTTGATCATGAAGATGTGAGGGCCAGTGGTTGCCTGTAATGCCACAGTGGTGGGTGGTTGTCAGGCATGGAGAGGTGAAAGCTAGAGGTGGACTTGTTTGCATTTCTATATGTATATGTACCTTTTCAACCATTTCTTATGCTAGCAGACATGGTGCTGATACTTGATCAGGAAAGAAACTTTGTTTAAGAAGGATAAACAAAGTTCAGAGCAGAGGGTCAGACTCCATGATCTACAAGGTCCTTTCCGACCCTAGAAATCTATGAAATCTCTGGAACCACTGATGTTATTTACCAGAAGGGTACCTCATGTTGGCTTGGAAAGGAATTACAAAACAGTTCTTCCTTGTAATGTTGGATCCGTAACATACTCTGTATCATTCATTTTCCATTTTATATCTCAGATGTGCACAAAATCTGCTGTGATAGTGACTTTAATAATAATTGTTTGAAATCCTAAGGGTTAGGAGTGCCCCCTGCCTGTTGCCATACTGATACTTTACTATTTCTACATCTTTCCATCTGCATTCCAAATGGAGTGTAGCTACTGCTTAAATGCTAGATTTTGTGCCAGGAAAAATGTCTAAATGGAATGCTGTGAAATATGTCTTACCATGCAATGATAAAATGATGTGGAATATGCCTTATTCTGTTGTGAATATACCCTGTGGAGTTATGAAATGCTATGTTATCAATACTATGATACAGTGCTCTGAAAGCTGTAGCCTCAAGCAAGGCATTGATCAAACTCTGAGACAAACTAATTTAAATGGTGCCTACTTGCTACAGCATTCAGTAAACTTATTTTCATGCTAGGGTTTTCATTTGAATCTGGCATGCCAAAGAGGGCTGGGTAGTGCAAGTTTTCCATTTTGAACATGCTGAAAATGGGAATAGGAAATGAAAGCGGAGGTGTTTCTAATTCCTTTACCTGATCACCATTTTGAACATATAGATTAGGAAGTTTAGAGAAGTAGTTAGTCATCTGAGAGAGGTTTATAGATGTATTCTAAAGTTAGGCAGAAGGCAGGCTAAATACGCACTTTATAGACTAATTAAATAAAATATTCTGAAGCTTGTGTGTGTATGCATATTTTAAGATTTTGAGAATGTAAGCTTACTTTATCAGATGCTGTGAAAGGGCAGCACAGAGTAATATATAAAGAGGAGTGAGTAATTTTTCATACAAAATGTGAGAAGTGGGGAGAGCGGGGCAGTGCTGGGAGAGGCAAAAAAAACAAGGAACCCACAAAAGCAGAAGTGTCACAACCGGGTAATAGGAAGAGTTTGCCATTATAGGCAGCTGGGAAGGAGCCAAGAAATATTTGTGTGGGGGCCACAGAACTTAAATTTACTTAGTAAGTCTGTTTTTAGAACAGATTCCCTTCTCAGCTACCCTGATGCAGTCCCATGTTGAGAAGGTAAGCCTGTTAGAGGATAGGACTTGGAGAAGCTACAATCAACATCCTCCCATCATGGTGTCATCCATCAGGCACCTAGAAAAAAACCACTCATATATATAAAAGTAGATATCATGGGTATATATCATAGTAGTTAATGTCAAAGGTTCTCACTGGATGAAGCTGTGTGTCATTACCAGTATTCTCTTGGTCTGACTTGTGCTCTTGTTGTTGCAAAGAGATCCTGGCTTCTGGGCAAAATCCGTTTTTTCATGCAAGTGTCTGTTGGTCCTAGAGCCCTCACTAATTTCAGCTGTCTTTGCACAACCTTCAAATATCGGTTAATAGTGTTATCCCATGATAAAATCCCATCCAGCTTTCTAGCAAACTGTTTTTGTCACCTTGCTTTGTAATAAACTATTACTGGGCATTCCAGGATGCAACTCCTCTTGAGTGTTGGCTTCATCAACGTTGTGATATTTCTCTTCTCAAAGACTGCATGTTTTTTTGCCTTCCTCCCAAGAGCCTCTGAATGGCTCTGGTTGGGGTGTATATGTAAGATATGCTAGTTGTAGTAGAATGGTGCTGAATTCAAGGATGTGCACCTGCAAATGGTGTGTTCCAGGCAGAACACCAAGATTTAAACAAGGAGATGATGTCCAATTGATGCAATCCAAGAGAAGTATAGGACATGCAGATAAACTAATCTGCCATGATATGACGCATATCAATCTGGGATGGAGTCTTCAAACTTGTACACAGTTGAGCTTCCATCCAACATTTTGCACTAACTTAATGCTCCATGAAATTACTATGCTTTCACACAGGAGTACAGAATATGCATTATCCTGCTAATTAGCCCTCTAAGAATTGTCTTGTGGGCAAAGGTTATTTCAATGTGTATAAACTAAGTTTTGCATAAACTACACAACTTAGAGTAGAGAAACACTGGTGGGATTATTTACACAAATCTTTATACACATTGCCTTTTTGTGCATTTCCCTCAATGATTCATCTACTACAGCTGGAGGAGAGCCCTCTGGAGCAAAAAACCTTAAACGGGAGCAGGGCTGCCATCCAGCAGAGTACTTAAACATGTACATAATTTTAAATGTGAGCAATGCCATAGGTTTGATAGGATTACTTGTATATGAAACTGGCTGGATTTGGTCCAAATGCATTTTATCAAAATAACAATATTTAAGTCCAGCAAGTAGACAGAAAAAAGGCAAACATCTTGATTAACATCATCTTTCCCTACTTTGACATTTTTTCTTTTGTTTTTGTGTCATATCTGTTCAGCTGCAGGAGACAATTTACAAATGAGGTCACACACAGTTAAAACTTTGTCATTGTCAGGACTATTCCAAAATTCAACTCTAAACTGTCAGGAATTGGCAAAGTACCAAGTGTTGAATTTCCAGAGTAGGTAGATTGAAACATAGAATATGAAAACAACGCTTTGGGCCAGACACCCAGATCTGACATCCTTGGAGTTTCTTTGACATGTTACAGCGGAGTAAGCAACCTTGCACTGACCAAGCCTAATAGAATCTGATAAAACATAAAAGGCTTATTATCATCTTGCATACATATAAGAATGCTTTAGCCAAAAATGATCAAATGCAACAGTCCTTTCTGTAAGGAAAGTGTAGAGTTATTTGTGTATTGAATGGTGTTTCATGTGTGGCACTTGTTTTTGTTTCTTAAATTATAAGTTGTCTTCAGTATGTTTTATGGCCTTTTATTTGTTTTAAATTTTTTACCATAAGTGCCAACTATGTAGTTCTTTAGGATGAATATGAGAAGAAAAATAAGTTAGTTGGCTATATGATTTTGAGGATGATCTCCAAGATTTTTTTTTTTTTTTTGCTTCCTCTAAATTTTCAAAATGCCAACATGCTCCACTGCTGGAAAAAACTGGTTCATAGGCAGTTCATGCCACATTCAATTTGTAGTTAGTAGTATTTAAAAAAATAAATAAAAGGCCCCAGGGGAGGCACACCTAGGCCAAGGGTTAGTGAGGAACTAGTTAGGGAACTTCTGGAGGGACTGGATGTATTCATATCAGCTGGCCCGGATGATCTCCACCCTAGAGTACTGAGGGAATTGGCTGAGGTCATTGCAGGACCCCTGGCATGGCTTTACAAGCACTCGTGGTGCTCTGGTGTGGTGCCAGAGGACTGGTAGAGGGCCAACGTGGTTCCCATCTTCAAAAAGGGGAAGAAGGAGGACCCGGGAAACTATAGGCCAGTTAGTCTTACCTCAATCCTGGGCAAGCTTTTTGAGAAAATTATTCTGGCGCATGTCCACGAGGGGCCAGCAGGGGAGATCATGCTTAGGGGCAATCAACATGGATTCATTAGTGGCAGGTCCTGTCAGACCAACCTGGTGGCCTTCTATGATCAGATCACCAAATCCTTAGATGCAGGGGTAGCAGTGGACATAGTCTTCCTGGACTTTCAGAAGGCCTTCGACATTGTCTCTCACCCTGTTCTCGTTAAGAAACTGGGGGATTGTGGTGTTGACACCCACACAGTAAATTGGGTAGCCAACTGGCTGGAGGGCCGCACCCAGAGAGTGATGGTGGGTGGGTCATTTTTGACCTGGAGGGATGTGGGAAGT
>NW_017729029.1:72158549-72201555 GCF_001723915.1 Gavialis gangeticus | reverse complement strand
TACGGGACCTGAACCTGTTCAGCCTCCACAAGAGAAGGCTGAGGGGGGATCTAGTGGCCTGTTACAAACTAGTCAGGGGGGATCAGCAGGCACTGGGGAAGTCCCTGTTCCCCCAAGCACTGCCAGGAGTGACCAGGAATAATGGTCACAAGCTGGCAGAGGGTAGATTTAGGCTAGATATCAGGAGGCACTACTTCACGGTCAGGGCGGCTAGGATCTGGAACCAACTTGGAAGAGAAGTGGTGCTGGCTCCTACCCTGGGGGTCTTTAAGACAAGGCTAGACAATCACCTTGCTGAGATTGTTTGACCCCAGTACTCTTTCCTGCCACGGCAGGGGGTTGGACTAAATGATCTACTCAGGTTCCTTCTGGCCGTAGAAACTATGAAACTATTTTTCATATAATGCCATGATTTGGGAAGTCCAAATCCAGCACATCTGACCACCATTTTTTAGTTCATTCTGTTGAATTGTGATGTACATTTTTTTCCCTAGTTATTTTGACTTTAAAGTCTAAGTAGTAAGTGGTCACAACATGTAGATGGCACAATGCAAGTGTTCAGTTATCAGTTATTTTAATTTGTAATATCCTAGGCCCCCTTCTACACATTACAGGTCCTAATTCTGCTCTATATGTTATAGGTATCATGCAGTTAACTGGTTAATTGTACAATTACCTGGAGACCTGTTACATGTGCAAAATAGCTATCACATGTTAAAAAGCTCCAGTCAGCTATGAAGTTAGACCTTGAAAATGCATACTAACCTTATAGCTAGTTGCTGTTGAGCTTTAATTTGCACGTGTAGCAGGGTTTCACCTGTGGCTGGGAACCCCGTCAGCTGACAGGACTTGTAACTGCAGGGATCAACTCTGGAGACCTGGGGATTGTGGCTGCTGTGATTTTGAAGGTGTGTGGGTATGTGAAACCCCTGGGTCCATACAGGATTCTGCGTCCTGGCTGTGTATAGCCCTCTCAGCAAAGGGGGCTCCCACCTGTAGGTGCCTGCTTCTTGCTGACACAGGGGGCTTCCCCTACACGAGTAGTAAGGCATGATTGGATCTAATTGGCATGATTCCATTGTCATACTTGCTGCAATGCATGTGTGTCATGGGAGGAGGCACGACTGTGTGGATCACGCATTAGATTCAATCATGCCTTTACCTGCCTGTGTAGAAGGGGCCCGAGTTACATATAAGGGGACAGAACTGCATGTACCTTAGATATTAGGGCTGTGTGAAACAGCACCATTTCATTTTAACTTCTGTTTCACTATTTTGAAGGGACAGTTTCATTTCATCACTTTGTTTAGCTGTTTCGACGCGTTTCAATGTTTCACCGATAGGCTATAATGTGGCATCATAAAATGCCTGTAACTTTGTCATTTCTTGCCTGATTCAGATGAAAGTTGCAGGGATGATAGCCCATCTGAGGGCATGAAGCCTGCCAAGTTTCAAGGAGATAGGTGCAGGGGGTTTTGTGAAACTGCACCTCAAACAGTTGAAAACAAAACTCGTGTTGTTGGCAGCAGCAGCCTGCTGTCATCCTGTGTGCAGATCTGGGGATCCACACCCCCAGGAAGAGTCTGGCATGGCCCCATAGCCCTTGTGGGGTGTGGGCCCCCAGATTTGCATGCACAATGACAGGAGGCTGTTGCTACCGCCTGGGACCGGCGCTGGGTGCAGTGTGCACCCAGCGCCGGGAAGACTGCTGCTGCCACTGGCCGCAGGCAGCACCGGAAACCTCTTGTCATCCTGCGTGCAGATATAGGGCCTGTGCCTCCTGGGAGGCCCACGCTGGGAGGGCAGGAGGTGGGGGGAGCTAGAGCAAGTTTTGGGGTGACAGCAGCCCCCCTTCCAGTGCTGTGGCCTGCCCTGAGCACAGGGGAGAGCACGGTGCTACCCCTGCTGCAGCCCTGGAAGTGCCAGATGCTGCCTGCCTGCAGCCGCTGGGCTGCGCCATGCCAGGGAGTTCAGGGCATGATGCAGCCCAGTGGCTGCAGGCAGGCAGCGTCCGCTGCTCCCAGGACTGCACCAGGGGTAGCACCGGGCTCTTCCCGGCACTTGGTGGTAGCACTGGGAAGGCAGGTTGAGCTCCGTGTGGTTGGCGGAGCTGCTCAGAGCACAGCCCTGACTCTCCCCACCTCCCAGCACCGGGCTGCACTCTGAGTGACTCTGCCTGCCCCATGGAGCTTAACCTGGCAGCAGGAGACCCAGTGCTGGAGCCAGTTGGAGCACAGCCCTGGCAAGTGCATCCTGGTAGCGGGAGGCTCCACAGCCCCATGGCTGGTGGTGGGAGGTGGGGGAGAGCCACTGTCCAGGGCTGTGCTGAGAGCCAGGGCTGCATTCCAAGCAGCTCTGCCACTAGCTTTCTGGCACCTGCCACCAGGCTCAGCTCCGTGGGGCTGCGGAGCCTCCAACTGCTGGGCTGTGCTCACCAGGGCTCAGCTCAGAGCCAGGGCTGTGCTCCAAGCAGCTCCACCTGTCCCATGGAGCTCAGCCCGGTGGCAGAAAAGCCAGTGGTGGAGCCACTTGGAGCACAGCCCTAGTGAGCACAGCCCGGTGGCAGGAGGCTCCTCAGCCCCATGGAGCTGGGGCTGGGAGGTGGCGGAGAGCCACTGGCCAGGGCTGCACTTGGAGCAGCTCTGGCACTAGCTCTCTGCTGCCAGTCTCAGCTTCGTGGGGCTGCGGAGCCTCCTAGTGTCAGGCTGCACTTGGAGTGGCTCCACCACTGGCTCTTCTGCCATCTCCTGCCACCGGGCTGAGCTCCATGGGGCTGATGAAGCTGCTCGGAGTGCAGTCCTGCCTCTCCCCTGCCTCCCACCACCAGGCTGCTTTGAAACAAAACGTTTCGAAACATTTGAAACATTCTGAGTCCCCTCATTTAATTTTGAAGCCTTTAGTTTCATCTTGATTTCACTGTTTCAAGCTCGAAACTTGTTGAAACAGCTTCAAAACAAAACACCCATCAAAATTTCACACAGCCCTACCAGACATCTTTCTTTATAGTCATTTCCCTCTTCTCTTTTCTCTCCATTCTCTGACTTAGATTAATCTGTATTTCCTTCCTTTTTTCTCCTAGTCTGGTGTATTACTTTGTTTTTATATACCTTCTATCCCTTCCACCTCTTGTTTGAAAAGCAGCATTTATTTTCCTCTCCCATATTCACAACTGGTATCTGTTGCCCTCTACCTTGTTTTCTTCTCTAAGGTTTCTTTAACCTTTGTTCAGTGCTGGTTTTTTACTTTCCTGATCTTATGTCATTCTTGCTAGTATTACTAGTATTCTATTTTCTCTTCCAGGCCCTTACCTGTTCCTCTAATACCAATACTTAGCATCCAGTAGGCACAGAATCTCTGTGAGAGAGGTGATTTAGTAGTAGTATCCCAGATAAAACTCAGAAAGAGGGCTTTTTGCATATACAGGGTATCAATAAAAATTAACAAGTTTAAAATATGACTATAATATGATATGACACTCTTAAGTATATTAGTGGGGTATAGGCATGCTATGGTAGCATGTCATTATTTACCAATCATTGAATTCATGTTATCACCATGACAGACTGTGGTTTTATTGCAGTATTTCTGGGTTAAATATGTTTGTTATAACGATGTGGTATGCCTCAGTTTCCTTGATTAGCTTGAACATCAGGAAAGAAGGGACTGTTTGTGTGTGGGAGCCTGCCAGAGTGGCGTATTACTTGGGAATGAGCCAATTTGCATAGGACCCAGCAGAGTACAAAAATGGACTCCAGCCTCAGCACCTGAAAAGACTCCCTGCTCTTTCTAATGCCAAGAAGGCACCTCAGTGGGGCAATGCAAAGAAATGCCTAGAGCCAGGGCTGGGGAGTCGCATGGTCACTTGCAAAACATGTTAAGAATATCACATTACGGTCTCAAAACAGTTAATAATTGTAAAATCTTTTCAGTCACTTAATTCAGGGGTAGTTAACCTGTGGCATGAATGCCACAAGTGTGTGGGCAGCCTCTGGGGAGGGGGCAGGCAACACAGGAGATAGGGTAGGGAGAAAAAAAAGAGTATAAAATCTGGCAGGGAAAGAGAATTGGAGTGGAACTTGAGAGGGTGTGGAGCTGATGTGTGACATACCTGCCAAAAAGATTAGACCCTGTTGACACAATCCATCCTTTTGCCAATCTGTGCCTTTATGCTCTCCTAGTAGATTTCGTGTTCAACTACTAATCAATTGATCTTAGCCCAAAGGCCTAGAAAAAAACTATAATGAATGAAATGTTCAATTGTTGTACTGAATCATATCATTGATCCATCTGCTTTATTATTCTGTCTTTAGAAGTCTGCCTCTTGCAAGCACTTCTGAAGAACAGAGGAAAGGGAAGTAGAAAATGCTTTCTAATTACATATTTATGTTGGTCTTATCAGTGTATCTGGTCACCTAGTGATTTATGTGGTACTCTGATGTGGAAAAAACATTGCTTTTTCAGCTTTGGGGTGATCAGCTTTGTGGCTTAGAGCATGAGATTTGGTTAACCTTGTCTGTGATGGATGATGTGACAAAAATCTAGAGTAAATTTCTAAATGCTACAGTACAGCAATACTATTCCATTCTATTCAGTACCCACAGCACTTAATCTCTCTGGCCATTCTTTGCCAAATTTGTGATTAAGCACTTGATGTCCTAAGAAGTAATAATGATTGATGGATGAGATGGGCATCTAGTAGGAGAAAAGTAATAAAAAATTCCTTTTTTTTAAAGTATTTTTACACATACTTAATGCCATCACACTCGTAATACATATTTCAAGTAGAATAACAATATTGTCCCTACTTTACATATGTAGCAATTTAACTAAGGGATCAAGTTTTCAGAGCGTCAAACTATCAACAACTTTCAATGGAACTTAGATTCTGAAGGGAATATGTCACTTGCAAATTCAGTTTAGCTTTGCTTCTTATGTCATTTTGGTGCTTTTGACAATTTCACCCTTACCTTAACTCCAATTCAGACATTTTTGAAAATGTCTTTAATCTATGATTATCCATTGGGAAACGATGCATGAATTGCTAAAAATTCTGGCAAGTCAGATTGATTAAATGTGAAGTTTTGGTGAATGGAAGACAAGACCTTCACAAGTAGAGCTGAATACAGCAAGGTTCTTTTGCAAGAGTGGTAAAATCATAAAAAGGTAAAGAGTTAACTCTGGTATCTGAATAGGCTGAAACTAGCATGGAGTGATTTAATGTCAGGTAAATGGTTTGTGTTTTTATGGAGGAGCCCTATCAGTGTTAAATACTCTTTCCTTTAAGATCAAATGTCTTCTTGCAAAGTAGATGCCTTTGAACTAATGATGGGAAAGTCAAAGAAGGAATTGAATAGTTTAGCGAGGTTCCGGTGGGCTTTCTTCTGTGTGCATAGTCACAGGTGGTACAGAAGTTGGGTTTTTTGCCATTTAAAATGCTTTATTGCTGTGACTTAACAGAAATGCATAGCTTTAAAGCACTTTAAAAATGGGTACAATGCTTTAACCCTTGTTAAAGAGGTATTAAATTTGAAGCACTGTATTTTACAACACTTTTTAGCAACCTACAGCGCTTTTAAATAACTTCTGTACACTGGTCAAATTTCTGACCAGTGGAGAAGCCCCAGGAGGCTGTGGAGCTCCCTCTGCCTCCTAGCCTGGAAAGTTCAGAGAGGCTCAGTCGCCCCCCATCCTCCCCTGAAACAATGCACTTCTGACATGTTTAAACATGCTGTTACTTTATAATGCTATAAAAAGTGCTCTAAATTACAGCGGTGTAAAATGTGCACGGAGCACTTCTATACACTCAGGAACTCTTGGTGTTAGGCTTTATCCAGCTGCTTTGCATTTGAGAACACATGTCTAGCATAAGAGGCATCTGTTTTCAAATAGAGACTTTTTTAGAGTTTTTGATCTGTGTAACAAATATACAAGGTGAGAAACTTCCTGATCTAGGCTAAAATGAGGATGAAGTTGTTTAAGGGGCACATTCTGAAAGAAAACTCTGGTATGATTTTGTGAAGAATATGCAAACCTGAGTTGTATTGCTTTTTCTGTTAAAACCCATTACTGTTGAAAGTGTATCTGTGGGAACTGTGCTTTAAAGAATAATAAAATTACATATAGATTAGGATCAATTACTTATCTTCTATCCACTCTCTTTTTCTACTTATACTAATAATCCCTTTTCTGTGACCAGAGTACTCTTAACTGCTTTCAACCTTGCATTTCCATTACCAGAAATGCTTCATGTATTTACATGTGTGTGGGTGCATAGGCTGTGCATTAACATGGGCAAAAATAAATATAGCACAGAAAATCAGGAATACTCTTGTTACCAAATATGTAGCATACCAGAATTATTCTGGCATGTTTCTATTTAAAATTAATAAGCCATTGGTTAGCTTCTGAGGAGCCTCATGCTAATTTATTGTTTACTATAATGTGAAATAATAGATTTGTGATATCTGTTCACTGCTAGAAAATAGACATGCATTGCTTTTAAGCATTCTGAAGACAAATTTTTAACTAATGATAGTATAGTGCAGCATAAAGATTGATGCGCACAAAATGTATGCAAGCCAATATATGTCTGTATACAAATTGGCTTACATTTGCTGGGGGACACTGCTCTTGAAAATTCTTGCCTCTGCTCTCATGAGTTATACTCTCCTTTCATGAGACACCAGCATCTGTGGGAGTAGAGGTTCATATTGTAAACTACTTTTTTTTTGTTTTATGTATTTGGAGTCTCCTTTTTAGCCTAAACTGCCAGTAATTTCCATGTTACTGTAATCAGTTATAATATTCCTTATAGAGAGAGATGATTCCTTATACAGAGAGAGATGATGTGCACAGATTTTAGATTAATACATTTTAGGGGTAGAATGAATCCTAATCTAATGCAACTCATATTACAAGTTGTAACAGTATTGCGACTAAGGTAATAGGTATGTTTTTTTCTTTGGATACATGATTGTCTGTCCCCTTTTCTGAAAGTCTGGCATTCATAGGGTGATGGAGGAGGCAGCTGCTAACAAGCAAGTCAGCTTCTGGGAATAAGAAACATCCTCATACTTCTAGCTCATAGATGGCAGTTCCTTTGTTAGCAGCTGGCTCCTTCCCCACTACCCATGGATATGATCTCAAAAAGAGCAGGGCTCTGTGTATTTTATTTTAAATATATGTAGATAAGATTTGGTTTTCTTAACCACTCAATTAAAATCTTAACTGTTCAGTTCAAGCCTGAGTCAGACCATGTTAAAGTCTGCGTGAGATTTCTTGTTCCTTTCACTGTGAGTTAATCAGGCTCATTCTCTAGCTAATTATAAAAAAGAGGGAAGAAAGGAAAAATATCTTCTAACTTCCCCCCTCTATATTTTCTGTTTCCTGTATTTCATTTTTTCTTATATATCTTTAGGTTGTATTATGTTTTTCATTAAACAAAACAATGGACTTGCTTTCGGCAGATTTTCCAAAAGTTGCAAACACTGCTATTTAGAATGTCATCATTTCACATTATAACACTGCTGTCTGAAGAAGGCCAGCTGGTGCAGTTAAGTCCCTTATTGGAAATTTTAGTCTGATTCATTACTGTGATTTGTAGTTGTGTACAGAAACACTTAATCATTCTTATGCTCCAAGCTCTATTATATCTACTGAAGGCTTTCTGTTTCTCTGCATAATTTGTGTTGCCAGTCTGCCAGCTTGGAAAGGTTTCAAGCTTGTTGTTTTATCTGTTTGTTTGCACAAGAAATGATGCTGCACGTAAGCTGAATTTACAGTAATTTTTTTGTAATAGGTTAATGGGTAATAGGCAACACTGCTTTATTCACACTGGTAACATTACATAGCTTTATGTAGTTAATTAGTTCAGTGGCATAGCTATGCAATTGTGATGATTCTTACAGTCTACAATTATTTTTTTGAAAGTAATGTGTTAGCCATACTTTAACGTATGAAGAAAACAGTCTCAGTTTTTATACTAAAATGTATAATTATTTTATAATAAGCAGGACATTATAGCTTTTAGATGGCTGTTGTGTGCTTTCTTTTCTAAAGGAAAAGCATCTACTGACCTGATCATAACACAGAGCTCCCCTCAGTTTGTATATATTTATTTCATTAATGTTAGTAGATGTGAGATGGAAATGCATCTAGAGTATAACCTTTTGGGAGTCTGTTCTTTCTTCATGTTCTTAGGTAACTTCCACTAACATTAATCTAAGATATGTATGCAGTTTGAAAGAAATATACATACTGATATGTAGTCTTAGCATTTCTAATATAAACCTGTACGAGACTGAAACACTTTTTCATTTTTTCAGTTTGACTCTTTTTCTAATACGCAAAACACATCTGTACAGGGAAGAACCAAAGCAGACTAGAAATTAGAGACTTGAACCATTGATTTTCTTTTCTTTCTGCCAGTAGTGAAGATATTTCTCTTAACTTAAACCACTTTTGTTTGTACACTGGAAAATAGAAAGAAATTACTGTTTATGAAGTCAAAACTGGCAAAGTCCTAGAGTGAGAGCAGATAATGTAACAATGTAACATTCAGAAATGTTACGTTGTGCTGTCCAATGGATCAAAAATGGCTTTCATTTATTTTCTCCTGGAAAATAAAAGGCAAATGAACAACCTTCTTCCTCCAGTTTAAGTCTGAGAATTTTCAATTCAGAAGGAGAGTTGCTTTCTCTTGACAAAAATACATACCCTTTGTAAAAAGGGTATATAAAGGAATCCTTTTCTTTTAAATACACTGAGAATGGTTATGGGCCTAGATTCATAAAACTGAACGTTGGCAACCCCAGTTCTGTAGGTACTATGGTAATGCAAATGGATATTACTAAGAAAACAAAAATCTATCAAAACTGAGGCTTTCTTTCATCTTGAAGTATATATATGTAAGATAAATGTAAGACCAATGTTATCACCCTGATCCTGCAGGGTGAGTATTACTCAGGTGAACAAAGTGAAAACAAGTAGCAGAAGCATGCAAATTGCAGGACCCCAAACCGAGTAGTTCTAGAGGCCTTTAATTCTGGTGGTATGTGTTGGGATGATAATACAGCAGTACACAGACAGTCCCGCAGGTTTAGACTGTTTGAGGCGGCTTTTTGTTTTGTTTATTTTGTTCTCTTTTGCTTATGTGTTTTATATGCTGCCCTTCCCAGTGAAGGTCTAGGGCAGCTTAGATTAAATGAATAAATAAATATCATTTAAGATGTTAATAAAACAGCTTAAAGGGCACTTAGCATAAATAAAACAAAATAATAAAATAAACCAGAGATTCACTAAACATTCGTGCCTTGTTCTGGTTGCTGAATGCCTGCCCCAATAGAGAGTTTTTCAGCTCTTGTGAAAGATGTTCAGATTCAGGCTCAAGAAGGAGTGGGTTGCAGAACTGAGTGGCAGCTGCCAAGAATGACCCCCCCCAATGCATTTTTGCCCAGCAGACTTGATTTACTGATGGTACTTGAAGGAGGTGGCTTTTGGGTGACTTAATTCATTGCAATCGGGCATACAAGAGAGCATAGCTTCTTAGATATGTACAGATGGTAGAGAGACTCTACTTGCTGTGCTTATAACTCAGGAGAAACTGGCCAAGAATCTGAAGGTGGAAGGCAAATCGGTTGTTAGTAATCATGAAATGTTAGAGTTCAAGTTCACAACATAATTGAGTTTTGTGATCCAAGGAAAAGAAAGACCAAGACGAGGCAACTGCAGAATAAAATTACTGGACTTCAAGCAGCAGGCTCGGGGAACTCTTAAACAGCTTGCTCTCCTGATGCAAAGGAAGCATAGCAAGAGACCTGCTTTTGCTTTTGGATAAGCCAGTATGCCACCCAGCAACTTGAAACTTTAAAGGAGTCTTCCAAAAATTGAAACCATGTACTGAAGTGAAATATGATAGGGTAGTATGAACATATCAGGACAAAATCAAAAACGTTATAGCACAGCTAGTAAGGGGCTTAAAAATAACCAAAGCTTCAAAACCAAAATAACCGTAAATTTATTATAAGAAAGAAGACTAGCATAGCAGTGTAGGTCCCTTACTTAATATTAAATGTCTATTTTATATATTTTTATATTTTATATATTATTAAACTTGTCTTCCTAAAAGTGTCAGATATTAGGCACCATTAACTTCAAAGTCAAATGGGTAGATATTCAACCTAGAGTATGGAAAGAAAGGTAGAAAAGATAAACTAGATTATTTTTATATTATCAGACCTGTTACATTTCATCCTTGAGTACTCAAGGAGTATCTGAAAAGTCATTGTATGTTATCTTTGCAAACTCATAGAGTTTAGTCATAAATGGCTCAATGTGAAACTTGCAGGAGGTCTTAGTTGGGGGATCTCCATAGGGGTTTATTATGTTTCTTAGAACAGTTCAGTATGTTCATTAATGACTTGGATGATGGAGCTGAGTATAAACTTAATACATTTGCTGTTGGAATCAAACTGGGTTGCATAGCAAATATGATAGGAGCCAGGATCAGAAGAGAAAAGGGTGCATGTCTTGATGTCAGCCTTATCCCACAGGGGGAAGGGGGCATGGCCTGGCCTTGTTCCACATACGGTAGATGGGGGATGGCTCTACTGTGACCAGCAGTGCAGGGCTTGGGGGTCTGAGAATTTAGCAAGAGGAGGGTCACTACTCCACCTCTGCCAAATTTCCTGCCCTCTGAGGAGCCCCAAGGGCCAGTTGAGATGGCTCCGCAGGCTGTATTTGGCCTCACTGTCTGGAAGTTGAGCCACCCTTGCCCTAGAGCGCTTAGGTGTTTATAAAGACTGATATATTGTTCCTTAGGTCTGGTTGGGCTTGGCTCACATAGACAGGAGCTGGGCCAGGGACAACTGCTATTTTGCTTGTTTGTGTCTGGAGACTTTTGATGGTGCTGATGTGGATGATCCCATGCTGCCCTCACGAGAATGCAGATCTTCTTACTATTCCATAGAGCTGCTGGGGTTTAGTCTCCTGTCAACCTGAGCAGGCTGTCTTGGGACAGAGGGCTCGCAATTCAGGGAGGTTGTTTACCCTGTCTTGATTCAGCAAGTGTGGTGATAAACATACTCTTTAGATATTGGCTGGAGACTTGAGGACATCTTTAGCACCTGCCAGGTGCCAGCTATTGTGTGGGAGGATGGTAGAATCATGGGGGTTGAAAGGAACCTTGCATCTAGTTCAATTCCCTACACAAATGCAGAATGCCTTATTCCTAAGCTATTCTAGACAGATGCTGACTCTCCCTCCTGAAAACTTTAAATGAAGGAAATTTCACAATTTTCCTGGGCAAGAAATTTGAAAATTTAATCTAAATCTGCTTTGCTACAGTTTAAATTTCATATACTGTCTTTTGAGGCAAGAGAGAACAATTGTTTTTCCTCCTCATTACAGCAGCCTTTCAAATATTTGAAAATTGCTGTTGTGTGCCCCACCCCGTTTCCAAATGTAATGCATGTAATTCTCTCTAGCTTTCCTTGTATAGTTTGCATCCCGACTCCTTTATCATCTTTGTTCCTTGCCTGTGCATCCTCTCCAGTTTCTCCACATCATTTTTGAATTGTAGAGCCCTGTACTACACACAGTAGTCTTTACTGACTGTAAACAGTTCTGTGTAGAGTGGCACTATCATCTCCTGTGTCTTACGTAAGAAATGTCATTTATAGAAAATGCATCTAGCCTAGTATCCTGACATAGTGATAGAGTGGATGCTGAGGGTGCAGGGCACTCCCTGCTCATCTGCAATTGCAGCTTCCAGCTTTCAGAGGTTTAGGAAGTTACATACAATACTTCTATTTAATGCAGTCCAAAATTGCATTTGCTTTTTTTAGCAACAGCCTCGCATACTGCTGAACAGTGAGATTGTCATCCGCCGTAACCCCAAGGTTCTTCTCAGAAGTGTTACTGATTAGCCAATCATCTCCTATTCTGTATCTGGGTATTTGTTTTCTCCTCTCTAGATGTAGCATGTTATATTAATTCTTATCGAATTTCATTCCGTTGCCTACTGCCCAGTTTTCCAATCTGTCAGGGTCCTTTTGAATTCCAATCCTGTCAATCCAAAACGTTGTCATCTGAAACTTGATCAAAACTCTCTGTTTCTGAATCTAAATCATTCATAAAAAATGTTAAACACTGGACCCAGAACAGACCCTGGTGCAACCCCCTTGAAATCTCCTGCCAGTCTGACATTGACCCATTTATGCAAGTGCTTTCTGTTCACAGTTATTCAGCCAATTATGTACACACTAATCAAGTGATTTTTCAACCAGGTTGCTGCAGCACCCTGAGGTGCCTTGAGATTCCTTCAGGGGTGCTGCAGGATGGCACACAGTATTAATACTGTTAAGTGTGCAAAGATGATTCACAAGATAAACCCAGTGATTTCAAATAGGAATTCATAGTGTTAAAACCATCCTGCCCAGCTGTGGTCTTTCTGAGTTCTTTGCAACAAGGGGATTGCTCTTGTTGTCTTTCTGTAGTCAAAACTGAGTGAATGCTAGGAGCTGGAACTGGTTGCTGTCCCAGACTGGGGTAGAACTTTGCTATCACAGTCCCATTAGATAATCACAATTGCTCCCTGGATAAAGAAGTTTCATTTTTATTGGCAAAGGAGCTCAGCAGCTACAACCTATATATCTTTAGGGAATAAATGTTTGGGCCTCCCCTGGACTGGAAAATGTAGGGCATTCAGGGTGTGCCACAGAATGTGCTTAGTAGTTGCCTCTGCAAGGGTCAAAATGGAGAGCTGTGTAAGTGTGCTGGTTGCTGAGCTGCAGTGAGCTGAATTGAGCAACCCACCCCTTCTCCAGCAGCTCCTTTTTGCCTGTAGGTTGGTCCTTCCTACCTCCCACCTATGCAAGCATGTCTCTTGATGATATACAGGCAGGTAGTTCAGTTTATCATACATGCAATCTTTGTGAGCGGGGTCTGGGGTGCTACATGATCTGCAACTCGTCCACAGTAGAGGTGGAGAGTGATTGTGACAGGTAGTCTGGAAGCATAGTTGTCTGGCAGTGGGTCCTTCCTCAACTTTTCATAAGGTGAGTGAATGTCTTTGTGCCTTCAGTGGCAGCGTCTCCTCTTTGCATCTTGGAGCTCCTGCTGAGTGCAGCCAGCTTTCTGAAGTTCACTGATTTATGGGTGTCTGCTGTGTCAGAGATTTCAGAATGCTGTGCTGGAGCAGCTGCTGGTATCTGTGAAATGTCCATTGAAGGCATGTTGCAGTGTCCATTGTATGGCTGGAGGTAATTCATCAATGTGAACTATCAATAGTGGGTCTCCTAGGTCTCCCCATACATCCTAGTTGCCTGACAATTGGTTTTAACCTGCTTTCAAGGCCTAAACATCCCATGGTTAAGTCAAGGAGTGTATTGAGACCATTTTAAACTGGTTCAAATAGCATGTTGAACTGTATCAATAAGAGTGTTACCTTCAAATCAGAAGCTATTCTTCTACTTCATTCAGCATTGATGAAGCTTTATCTGGTGTACTGCAGGGAACAGCAAGCTGTGGACTACCAGGTGACTCAGCAGTGGGGGATTTTTTGTGGTATTTCTGCAAGAGGTTAGCACTACAGAGGGGTATGGTACTTAAGGAGGGTGGAGAGGCAGCAGCAGTAATGTGGTGGAGTAGAAGTAGCAGCCAGGTAAGAAGCTGCAGCCTGTCTTTGGAACTAGCTCAGTTAAAGTTGTCCACTTCAAAAGAGAGTTAATATATAGTTTACTGTGTCAAATTTTGGGCACTATAAGAAAGATATAGCTAAATTGAAGAGATTCTAGAAGAGAATAGCAAACATGATTAGAAACGTAGAAAATGTGACATACAAAGGAAAGAGTGGAACAACTTGAATACTTAATCTAGAGAAGAGAAGACTAAAGGTGGATTTGATAACAGTTTTCCAATGTAAAAAAGTTTGTTATAAAGACGATGGTCTACAGGAGCCAGGACTTTGAGTACCATATTTACTCCAATTTAAGATGACCTTGAATTTAAGGCAACATCCCAATAATTAGATTTTATATATGGAAATGGCCAGAGTCTAAAACTAGAATAACATAAAACTAGAATAACATACTGGATAGAAAAACACCACTGGTTTAAAATTAAACCAAACTAGATAGTCTAATACTGTAAAGACTGTGTTAACCAGTATTGTACTAATTGGAATAGTCTATTAACCAGAATTTCCAATATTCCTCCCCCCCAGATCCTAATGTTAGCAACTGGAATCTTTGCTGAGTCTATCTGGCATGTGCAATAAAGTAAAGAAAGGGATCTGTGTGGGGCAGAGTAGGCTGCCTCTGCCGGCTGGGGCCAGGGCAGCGCTGGGCTCTTCCTGGTGGGGGTGGCTGTGTTGTGCTCCTGCCTTCCCTGATAGGTATAACTCTCAGATAACTGGACTTTTTAGATACCTGGCACCCCTCTTACCCCACTCATGCCGGCTAAAAAAGCTTTTACTGTATATAGTTTCCTTGCAGGAAATTTAAAATAAAAAGGATGCTTCTGTGCAGAACTGATATTTTCCCAAGTGGATTATGAAATACTTTCTATGCCTCATGGCAGAGCATAGAATATCAGCCTCACAGCAGTTTCTGTTTATAGTATTTATGTAGAAAATTGTGTCTCTTTAACTCCCTAATCACAGCCATCTCATCATAGCTTTGCCACATAGTAAGAGTGAATGTGAAGTGAGGTTTATGATTAGTTCCTTTGCTTTTAAATAGCAACTTAACAGAACATCAGTTCAGCTCTGGGGTTACAGGAAAAGTGGCGAATAAGCTGCTTTGTACAGACATGCTGTAGAAAGTAAAATGAAGCAGGAAAGCAAATCAGATAACTATGGTTTTGGTTCAGACTAACACAGGTAACTGCCTGTGTTCTTGGTATGTGCCGTACCGTTGAAGGCCTTAATTATGTGCAAATGCAACAATGCTTCTGTGCACAATTTAATTAAGGAACAAGTCACTGCATAAGAGGACCAATAGCTCTGCCTTCTTATGTTTCCAGATGGTTCAAAATGACTTGTAAAGTATTTTAGGATGATTTCAAAGGTTTATTATTAATATGAAGTGTGGTTTTATAACTCAATAAAATGTGACAGTTTAAAGAAAAAACAATAACAGCAACAAAAACCTTCAAAGCACACATTTTCAGGTGCTGCCATATTAAGTACTGTTATTGCTTTTGTCATTGTTTCTGATTCTTTGACAAAGTTCTTGTTCTTGGCAGTATCTTGTTCCTGTAGTTTTGCTGCTGTTTGCCCTACTCTGCCTTGATATACCCTTTGCCTTTTTATGTAACGTGCATTTTTATGATAAGCATGACTGTGTATTGTTCAGTTGCATACAAATCTTGATTAAACAAAATACAAAGTAGAGAAGACAAACATTTCTGGTGATTTGACTGGAGAAATAGTGTGTTGCAGTTTGTGTTAGGGAACAGAACTGTGCATTGGCACAAATTTATTGAATCCTTGGTGAATAGTTAAAAAAAAAATCCAAATGCTTAATGATTGCAAATTCTAGTTAATAAAATGAAGAATATTGAAATTGGAGAGAAACTTCACTGAAATCCTCCTCAGTCACTGAAGAGTAGAATGTATTTAATCAAGTTGGTTTGCCTGGGACTAAGGAGAATTTTTTTAATGAGGAGTTAGCCATGTGGATAAAATGCAATGTATTTATCTTGCAAGCATGAGTCTGTGAAACATTTTTTTAAAGGAACATGGTAACGTAATTCTTTGGTCCCACAATTAGAGATGGGAGCTGAAAGAAGAATTTTTGCAAATCCTGAAACACGTAATTTTACTTGTTTATGTAAATGCCAATAAAATACATTTTGTTTGGATTTAAACATTCTCCTATTGTATTTAGAGCCAGAGTACTACCACATTGTGCATAGTTTTGAAAATTAACCAATATCTATAAACATACATTTGCACAATAAAAATGATGACTCCATCAGTTTTCATTGTCTAAGTCCCAAAATTAAACAGTATCTCAAATAGCAATGAATAAATTGGAATTTTTTAAATTGTTGAACTTGTACCTTTGTAATTTTAGTAATAATACAATGAAGAAAATTTGTTTTTGACTTGATAGTATTCCTGTCTGTCAGTGCATGTTAGCATACCTATCACAAGGAAGTCAAAGCAAGTGAATGAAATTGTAATGCACTTAAATTGGCACTCCTTAAAGCTTTTAACATTTTTCAACTACTGTACACAAAAAAGTGAGAAATTATTTTCTAACGCTGCAGGCATTCAAAAATGTAACCAGTCTGATTCTTGTAACCAAAGACCCTTGAAGGCAATAAGATTAGTACTGACTTTTGGAAAATAAACTTTAAGCTATAATGTCAAATTGATCATGACAATGGAAGATCAGCATGTTCAAATTCCTGTAATAACATAAGTGCCATAAGTGTCACATGGAGAGTAGGGAAAAACAGAAACCAATATAGGGGTTTGAGAAAGTGCTGCTTTATATAGATGGTGTCATGTCTCATGAGATGAACTACTGTATCTAAGATTTGAAGGGGGGGAATATAAACGGACTTGAGAGACAGAGCTAGCAAGTCCTCTATAACAGCTGAAAATATCCCTTGAGGGTTGTTTGACCTCTAATGACCAGTACAACAGTTCCACAGAATTCAGTAAATTGCAGCAAAGCCTTGTTTGTATGTATTTTGGCTATCCAGTTTTCAGCCACCTACATTAACACCTACCTCCTGCTAGAAAATGAATCTGAGCATGCTTTCATGTCAGTTTTGCTTACTCATTTTTAGTCTCCTCCATGAAATCAGCAGAGAGCCTTTTCTGGGTTGAAAGTCATGCTGATTTTTTTTTTTCTAGTAGGTTACAGCTAAAAGTACAGGAAAAGAGTTGATGATCTGTGACTTTTCCTTCTATTTTAGGAAAAGAGTACTGAGAAGATTAAAGATAATTTAGCTAACTGCCAACATATCTTTATGAAGTGTATTTTTGTTAAATGCATCAGAGCTGTTAACCAGAGCCTGAATCTACAAGTTCTGTGCTGACATGTACTGATACGCTGCTGTACATCTTAAATTCGCAAGGATTAAAGTGCTTGTTAACAGCTTACATGTACTCCTCTAGCACATTATTAACAAGCCATCTAAAAACATCATAGCCTGTGTTACAGTCGGGTTAATGTTAATCTCAGCATTTCATTTTTAACTAAAATACAACGAACATTTTTCACTACTTAATGAACAAACAGCATAACTTAGCTTTTTTTTTTTGTCTTGGGGCACAATATTGCTTTGAGTTCATAACTAAAGCTAAAAGTGTACCTGATCCTTTTGAAATGGCTTTAGAAAGATAATGAGTTCTGGTTGCAGAATGAAGGACAAGTAATGTTAACATTGGAATTGCCAAGGCAGCTGGCCTATTTCAAGCCTTATTGCTCATCAGTACCTGCCAGCGGAAAGTTGATATACTGGGCCTGATTCTGTTCATCCATGCTGCTTTTTATGCTCTGAGATTTTCAGTAGAATTATGGCCAATTTAGAAAAGTCAGAGAGCAGAATCAAACCCTAGGTTGCTAATTTAAAATCATGATTTTCCTGGGTATGTAGTAGAAGTAAAATTGCAATTTTCTATAATGCAGTACGTACATATAAAAGATTATTGCCATTTCAGGGGAAAAAAAGGTGGAACGGTTGTGGGGGTGTGGGAGAATGATTAATCAAAGCTGGCAGATGAAAAAGTTGAGCTGTCAAGCGAGGGACAGTATCACTGGTCTCAGGACTGCAGTGGTGAGTAAAGGAGTTAGGTGCCGTTAAAGGAAAGCAAGAGCAAGATTTTGGGAAAAGTTTTGTAGAGCATTACTGCAAATGGGAGAGCTTGCAATGTGGAGGGAAAGTATGACTATTAGGAGGAATGCTTATAAAGTGCCCACTACATTTTGTGTCATTCATTCAGGCTATTAAATCTGACTTAGTCTGCACACAAGTGATTTGGAAGGATGGCTGGAATTGTATGATGGATGCAGTGTTTGGCTTGGAATTGCTACATTTAGTCACTAGAGGGAGAGAGAGTTCTTAATGCTCCTCCTTGAGTTTTATAATTGGTTCAGGCTAGTTCTGTGCATGCATCATAGGAAAAATAAAGCAACTTACTACTTCTGCACAATTCCCTATTGCTTGAATTTTGCAGTTGAGTTGCATCATCATAATGCAAAATAGTGTATTGTATTTTACGGTAGAAAAATTACTTGAAGGATATTTTACACTATATAATAAGCTGTTACTGTCACCATCGCCTCCATCATTTGGTGTCACATAGGACATGATGATACATGAAGTGGTGCATAACATAAACAAAAAGTAGAAGAATAACTGTACGAAGCATAAGGCAGAAAAAAATGTGGAACCATAAAGAGTCTAATAGGAACAAGAAAGCAGCTGAAGTAAACTGGGGTCTGCTGTTATTAATTTGCCCCCTGAAGTTACACTGGGCACATCTACACAAGATGCTACTGTGCAGTGGTTACTGCACATTTATTTAGTACTTGTATTAGCAAGTACTAAAAAATATACAGTAACCGGTGTATAACAGGTTGCCCTCTCCAGTGCCATCTTCCCTGTTATTCTGCACCTTACGTGGGGTGTCCTTGGAGTCCCCTTTAAGATCTTATGTCCCGCTCTCTACTCACCTGCCATGTGTTGATGGAAATTATTATGCTGATGTTGTTGTAAGCAGGAGACTGCCTATTGTATTTCATATGTTGGAGTCTTTTGCCTCCACAGGCCTTGACCCCAGTCTCTCTAGCTAGGCCTCCCCATGTAAACTGACCAAACAGGGTTTGGACTCCGAAGCTCCTCTTTCATTGTGTTGAGGGTCGTGGCCCTCTTTTCTGCTCCAATCTGGAGCCTGGCCTCCCTGGCCTAGAGGCCTGGCCACTGGCCCCACACCCAGGGGGCCGCAAGTCTCAGTCCAAAAAAAATAAAAAAAATTGCCACTCAGGTGCACCAGACCACCCCGGCCTTTTCAGATCGCATCCTCTGGTGCCGGGGTCAGTGCACCCCAAAATCCCATGCCCACACTGGTGCTGGGGCCTATGTACCCCTAACATGGCACCTTCTCTCCAGGGTAATGCACCCCAAATCCTGCACCCACACTGGCGCCAGGTCCCCACGCTGTCATGGTGTCCCAATGAGGCCGCTTCCTTCCCCAGATAGACTCACCCAAACCACTGGTATTATTCAGTAACAAAAAGAAATATGAACAGTCTTGTCCATGAGCAATAACCGCCACCAACAAAAATGTGATTAAAGAAGCCAGCATGCCAGCTTACATTTGCCCAGGGTTTGTGCTTCAGCTCCCCACCGTCAGCTACAGTCTTTCTTTTGGGGTTGCTGCCATCTCTCCGGGGCTTCTGTAGTTCCCCTCCTCCAGCCTTAAGACCACTCATCAAGCCTCTCCATGGAGCTCTGGGATGCACTCCTTCCTCTTTGGCTGCTGGTCCTACTGCCGCTCTGCGCAGGGTTTTTATAGTCCTGGCCTGCCCCTTCCGGTCAGCTAACTAGCTGGCCAGGTTCAGCATTTAACCCCTTCCTTACGGGCACTCTGTGCCCAGAAAGTTCTGGCCTTAAAGGGGTCGATCTGTCTTCTGGTGACAAGGCTAGGGTTCCCTGTTACACAGTGTTACTGCACAGTTAGGCTGTGCGAAGCTTCAGTCATTGATTCTGTTCGGCGAAGATTTGGCCCAATTCAGTGGCTGACTCTCCAAATCTGAATCAAATCAGGAGACCCTGTAATCTCTCTGAATCTAATTGGAACCCTCTGAATTGATTCGGAGAGATACGGAAAGATTCGATGATGTGGACATAAACACAGCTTTAAATGTTTTTTTTGTACATACCTCAGAGTACCAGGCGGCTCATGAATGCTGTGATGGTGGGGTGGATGGAGCATCCCACAGGAGCACGGGGGGGAGGGGTCCCCAGGGTGCTCAGCAGCAGGCCCAGAAGTGGACCAGAAGCACTGGTCCCCACCACACTCCCCCAGCTCAGTGACTGGTGCCTCCTGGGTCTAGGGGGGCACGTGGGGTCCCCTGGTGGCCGATCAAGCTGTGGGCGCAGGGGTCCCTCTGTGGTTGGTAGTGGACCTGCAAGGGGACTGAAAGTACTTCCAGTCCACTTCTGGGTTCACTGCCGAGCATGTGGGAGGCCTCCTGCGCTCTATCTGCCCCACCATCGCAGAGTTCATGTGCTATGCCTGGTACCTCGAGGTATGCAGAAAAAACATTTAAAGCTATGTCTATGGCCAAATCGCTGATTCTCCAAATCAGCATCAAAGCTTCAGATTCTGCCAAATTGAATTAGGACAGTGATCTGAATCAATGAATCGAACCGCTGTCCTTGATTTAGGCCGAATCCAAACGGAATACGACCCGTTCCACACACCCCTACTGCACAGTAGTGCTGGAAAACATCTTTTAAATGATGCTTCTGCTCAGTAACCTAATAATACTGTGTAGTAGCATATTAGCATTGTCTGTGCTGTGATGCGTTACTGCACAGTGTTATTAGGCTACTGCGCAGTCAGTGATTCATGTAGATGTGTCCACTGAGTATCTGCTTTTTTGTAATGCCAATGGTATGTACTACTAGCCTTAATCAAAAAGAAGAAAAACAAAAAGTCCAAAAAATCTCAATTGTGTTATAAACCCATGGCTTGTGCTATGTGCCAGATAGAACACCTAAGCTGATAATTGTCAATCTGTCAGATGTACAGATCTCTGTATTCTGTTTAAAAGATGGAGGAGCTCTGTAGTATTGTTCACTGAGAAGCATAAAAACTTGGAGTCTACATCCAGCAACATAAAGGATGTGCATTTAGGTCAGGGGTGGGCAACCTGAGGCATGCATACCACAGGTGGCATGGGTTGCCTCTTTGTGGCATGTGGCAGATCAGGCAGGGGCAGGCAGCAAAGAGGTAGATGGAGCAGGGAACAAAGCAAAGCAGCACATCGGGTAGGAGAATGAGAGTGGAGTGGCACTCTCAGAGAGGGCACATGGCTTAATTTTGTGGTTCACTTGCCAGAAAGGTTGGCCCACACTGTATTAGGTGAATAACAAAATCTTTCTCTATATAACTGTTCTAACATATAATTTTGGTTGGATTTGTAGACAATGCTAATCATAACTTAGGAATCATAAGCATAGTGAAGGAATAAATAGAACCAGTGTGTGACTAGAGCCTGTAGAGCCATTCAGACATTTAAGTGATACTGTCTAATTCAGAGAACTCTTCAGGAATGCACGTGGGCCAGAAGTAGTGAAAATTGTGCCCAGCACAAAATTGGACAATGCCTCTAAAAGCATATATATGTAAAAGCAGCTTTTGGAATGTTTATGAATAACTAATTTAGCAGCAGTTTATAGTTAGATATAGTTATAAAATAGGCACATGTAACTCTAGCGAGCCAGTTTATAATAGCTAGGGACTCGCAAACTAACTACAAGAATGCAGCTTGTCATCTGTGGTATTATCAACAAGGATGAAAGTGTAGAAATGCAAGCAGAACCTCTCATCTGCTGAAAAAATGCTCAAGGGTTTCCTAATTGCACCTATCTGGTTATGATCCCAATGTTGCTGGGTACTGGAGGACTGCAGATGTTCTAGATTACTCTCCAGGTATGCCTTCAGCAAGCATCTACATCAGGAGCTGAAGGAAACGGCAAATAGCTTTATGATGTCTGATCTCACATACTGAGGACATTTTCAGCTGGTGATTCAGCTGCTTTGTAGCCACATTATGCTATAAGCATACAACGTACAACCTAGAACAGTGTTTAGGATTAGGACCTTGTAGTTTAAATGGGTCTTTATGCTAGTTATAAGATAAGAATGTTTTATCAGTGTCCTTTGAGCCAGGCTTCTTAGCCCTTCTAGCCACAAATCAAAATCTTGGAACAGCCAATACACAAAACTTATAAACTGTTCATGGAGCCAAATTCAAATAATAATGTGTTATTACATAACTTTTCACAATACATAATAAACAAGAGCTAAAGACAATTTGAGGTACATAGATACTAAATTAGAAGATAGAGAAAAAGAATAGCTTTGTTTTACTGTTTCTTTTTTCCTTCAGGAGCTGCCTGGGAGCTCCGTATGGCTCATGATTTATGGTTTGTCCATTCCTGCAGTTTACCTTTTATTTTTGGCCCTGGTGTGACTGATACTAGAATAGCTGCCCAGGACTGGTATCTGGAATTGAAGAAAAATGTTGATAAATTACAGAGGGTTCAGAAAGGAGCCACAAGAATGATTAAAGGGCTGGAAAATGTGTCTTATGGTGAGAGATTTCCAGGGCAAAATCTATTTAGCTTATCAAAGAAGAGGTTAAATGGTGACTTGATCACAACCTACAAGTAGCTACATGGGAAACAGAACTTTTGTAATTGCTTTTTCTGTCCAGCAAAGGTAAAATAAGATTCTATAGCAAGTCTGATTGGATGATGATGATGGTCCCTTATGGTTTTATAGTTTCTAAGCCAGTGATTCCTAAACTGTGGGTTGTGACCCCAAATGGGGTTGCAACATCAGTGGATGAGGTTGTGGGGTGGCGGGGCTGTGGGTTGAGAGTGAGGGGCTATGCTGAGGAAATGGGACCATAAATGGTATCATGCTGAGGAAAAGTTTGGGAAACACTGTTCTAGTCTGTAAAGATACTATGCAGAAGCTTTTTTCTTTTGCAACAGAAATGACAGGTACCAGACTGGATAGCTGTCTTGTGTTGTATCATGACACCAAAGTTCTCATGACTGCATGGGGGCAAAACATATTGTTGAATGTATTAATTGAGCTTGGTACATGATGCCCTCTATTCAAACATTAGCAGTGCCTACTAAATTATATGTTTCTCTGTAAGTGTTCATTCAGTTTGCATTTGGTTAAAGCTTTCCAGCTGGCAGTTGTGTATAATCATAGATCAAAGACGGTATGGACAGCACTGTGACCATTACAGTATGGGAAGCAATGTATAATTACATCTGTTTAAGTAAATTTTGTTGAACAAGATCTAGTTTAAAAAAGGAGGCAGAAAAGTCATATCATTGTCTTTAAAATTGCAAACAAAAGACCTAGTACTATAAGTTGTTGAGATGTATTGTCTCTGGTTCAGGAGGATTTTATGGAGTCAGAATCTTGGTTTGAGATTAAGATCAAAACATTTGAAGAGGCCTGATTATCCTCTAACAGTAGATGTGCACTGATTTATTTAAACTAAATTCACTGGGTGTGTTCCTCCTCTACAAAAATAAAGAGGGGAGGGAATATTGTAAAAATATTTTTTGAAGGGCTTAATGGACAATTATTTAAAGGTATTAAGTGTATAAAATCAATTTGTGATTGTATGGCCCCCAGGTCAGGGACCTTGTTACTGTTCTCCTGTAAAGTTTTTTGTTCATGGTTTGTGTTATATTAATAGCAATAACTTTACTGCTTTGTCATATTTATGCATATTTATAATTTCCTTTCTCTTTCCCCTCATGAGTAATTATGGTGATGTCCCACACAATTCTACTGATGTTCTTCCCACAGCAGCAGCCTGAATATTAATTCAATAATGGGTGCATCTACACATTCATTAATGCACCATAATTACCGCACATTAAGTATAGTACTTGCATAACCAAGTGCTAAATCAATGCACGGTAACTGACACTACTGCGCAGTAGCACCAGTGCACAGCTTTTTACTGATGCTAACTGCACAGGAGCCTAATACTACTGCACAGTAGCACATTAGCATGGGTTTTGCCTGGCATGCTACTGCACAGTGTTATTAGGCTACTGCGCAATTACAGTCTTGTGTAGACACACCCTCTGTGTACTAATTTAGTAGCAGTCTATTGGCTAGTATGCAGTTCTCCTGATGTATTTTTTTTTCTGCTTGAGAAACAACCAGAGTGAAGAATTTCTCAAAAATCTTATCTGCTCTTGCAATTCTTAGCTGATCTGAAAAACAGAAAATCAAGAAGTAAATTAAAGCCTGTTTGTCAGATTTCAGTAGTAGTCAAGAAGTCCACAGTAATACCTGGAACATTATTTTTCTGTAAACAGATAGTCTATAAAGGTATCATTACACTGTGTAGAGTCCCAGGGGGATACTGCATAGGATCAGGGGATCATTTTAGCACATCTCTTTGTAGCGTTCAGACCCGATGTAAGATTTCTTAAAGAATAATTTGTTTAGTGAACACCAATAGTTTATGTAATGACCTAAATGCTATAATCTGTTTTATGCAAAATCAGTGAGGCTTTGCCTGGTACAGGCAGCCTATGCTGTCGCAAAGCAGGACTTGGCTTGCAAACCATTGAGGTCAGGGACTGACTTGTTATACCTAGTGTCTGGCACAAGAAGGCTCAATTTCCTTAGGGGCCTTCAGGTTATTAATAACAATTTAAGATGCTGACAGTTAAGTTTGTGGAGAATATACCTTGTCAACCCAAAAGCTTAAAAAAAAGTAACACAAAAGTCTTGTTCATACTTGCCACTTTCATATAGGCTACAGTGTTGACAATAACACACTCCATAAAGCTCTTATTTCCATTTCCAACAAATAGAAACAGCAATGCAGGTGTAAAATTGGAATCTAATATTAACCCTTCCCAGTAACTACACGTGCTTTTTATATCAGTTATATCAATGGAGCACCACATTCGACCATCATATATTCCATAAAGTTGGGAAGTTATCCTGTCTTAACACTGAGAAGGTAAATATGAAAGTTTTACATTAGTGTCAATTATAGGGACCCATGTAGAAAGAGGATAGCTTCTGAGTCTTCAGTTGAAGCTTCTCTTGCTGTATGATAACAAACAGAACTATATGGCATCTACTATCTCCAGAATATAACTAAACTAAGAATAATGTAGTCTTCCTGAATCCAAATTAAACTTCACTAAGGGCAGAAATATGCCATATAAAAATAAGATTCGCTCATTTAATCTTGTTTGTAAAAATAGCTCTTAATATACATGAAACTGAAAGAAGTATGTATAGATTTTTATGGATATTAGAATACAAACAAAACATAATCTATAACAATAACTCTGAATATGGTATCATTTGCAAACATTTGGGGTGGTAAATTAGTTCATAACACTACAATTTTTATTTGTTATGGTGTGATATCTTACAAATCCAGGGCAGATGGAAAAATATTGTTTTAATGTTCTCTAATATGTTTCTGAAACCATTTCCTTTTCAGAAAGAAGTATTTTTAGGATGTAGGTCACTTTAATACAGATGTATAAAGAACAGCCAGGATATAGACTATCGTTATTTTGCAAAACAAGGAAGAGATGCCATGAATATAACACCATATTTTCTCTATCACTAGGAACAATAGCTTTAATCTTCAGGAGGGGTAGTTTAGTTTGGAGATTCAGAGGAACTTTCTGACTGTGCGGGTGGTCCAGGATTGGAACAGGCTACTTAGAGAAATTGTAGAATCTCCTTTCGTGGAGGTTTTCAAGACCAGGTTAGACTTGGCTGGGATAGTTTAGTGAGGGATAGTCCTATTTGAGCGGGGAGCTACTATATGACCTTGTGAGGTCCCTTCCAGCCCTACTTTTCTGTGATCGTCTGAATATATCTAACATACACAGGAAGTTTTACATACCTTAAAGCAAGTTATCATTTTAAAATCTAACAGATGATTTTTACAACTTAATTACTATGCCAAGTTCAGAAAAACCTGCACCTTGTCCATAGATGATAAATAAAAATACTAAGCGAAAAGGCCACGTCAAAACAAGGTAATGCAAGGGGAAACATACTTGAGTATCTCTTCGAATTCTCCTACCAAATGCAGAGGGCCTGCTCACGATGTAAACAATGTCATGTTAAGTTCAAGGTGAGGTGGTCGGAGAAACAGTGCAACAAGCCTTAAGGAGGTGCTAAACAAAGATTGTATGCACACATTGTCTTTGATGTGATACCAAGAGCTGTCATTTGTTTCTGAGTGGAACAGCAGGCAGTATTTAAATTGTTGTGAGCCATGACAGTTGAGATCAATGAAATTTGGCAAATGGCTTGCAAAATCCAAATGGCTGTACGTGCCCACGGTCATTGTTAGGATATTGTACTGATTGTATATTGCTATACTGTATTAATTGTACCCACCACCACCTAGTGGCATGGGCCCATAATATTGACTATGTAACACTCGTCTATGGACTGATGTTCCTTTTTCAATTACCAGAACTTGCTTAATGTCCATTCCCAGAGCTGTATTTACAGTGTATAGTATTTTCAGTGTATCATGTATATTAATATGAAATTATCCAAATATCCGTAAGAAATCTCCCCCTCCCCTTCCCCATCTCCCTTTTCTTTTTTGTACTGAGATAGCATCTACAGGTCTCACTGGGGCCTCCTTTCACTATGTAGTTTAACTAAATATGATGAAAATCATTACCTGACCCAAAAAAGGTCCTTTCTAAGTTGTAATGAGAGAAGACAGATGAAAGAAGCATAAGATAATAATGTGATGTTTATCATTAGTGTAATTAATAGCATTCCCAGTATACCTGCTGCCCAGCCATTATTTAAGTGTTTCATAAACATCACAACAGAAATGAATAGTAAAGAGAGGATCTGAAGGGAGACAATCTGGTGAGTTTTCTGGATTAATGATGCATCTCATGTAGAACCAACCACAGAAAACACATGTATGCATATTTTAAGATCGTTTTATGTTTGTTTTAAGTCTCATGTAAAATGAGAACAAGACCTTGTGAAAATTTGAGAGACTGATCAAAACAGATGTTCAAAGCACTTCAAAGCTTCACTTCAGTGTGCTTCAAAAATGGAGTGCTTCAGCTGTAGACAGATGTCTAACCCCCTACTATACCCCTGGGGGGCTTCTGCAACTTGCGGCTCTGTCCCTTTCTCCCATCACTTCCTCCCTTCACCTGGAAGCAGGGAAGTCTCTGACCCACCTGGGGTCCTGGGGGCCTCCTTGGGCTGCAGCAGCAGTAATCCTGCTGCTTGGAGCCTGGCCAACAGCCAGAACTTGGCTCCAGGTGGCCAGGCTCTGGTTTTGAGTGGCTCACACTACCCTTATGTGTGCCACTCCATTTGTATTCTTGCATGGGCTTTTTTGACCCCTGGATATGCAGCAGCATGGAGAAGTGCTGAACATGCAGTATGTGGCACCACGCCTATGCTCGTTTAGATGTAGCCAATCTGACTGATTTGGTCCTGAGAGAAGGCCATGCCTAAAACAGCACTCAGATTTGGGGACTGTATATAATACTGAGTTCCTCTTAACATGCTAAAGATTCCAGTTGTAGTTGCAGTCTTCTAGCTTTAACATGAAGACTTTCATACTTTTAACTGCTATCAACCTTTACCAAAGACTCCATTTCTATGGAACCCCCAACTGTATATTCCTTTGTGGTGTATCCTACGTATTTTGTAATTTTTGTTTATCTTTCTCTCAGATCACTACCCCACTTACTGTTACATTAAAAAAGAGTGATCAGTCTCATTTCCCTGTTGTCAGGATATAGCTCTTTACTCAGCATGGTTTTCTTTTTTCTCAAAGTTCCCTGGGGAGATAAACTTTAATCTCTTTTTCTCTGTACCGTTGTCTCATGCTTGTAGTGATTCCCAAAGGTGAGAAAATCACAACAAATAATCTGAATATAATAGGAGCTCATGCAGGTTTTGGGTATATTCTAACTAGGTTTCCCACCCTCTTTATGGATAGGGTAGTAGCCCTTGAGTAAGAACAGGTATCCAACATATTAAAAATATCAGTTCTAGAAGTCCAACATTTTGTTTGAATGTGGTTCCCTGCAAATGCATTTCAGCATAAGTAAATCAATATGGGGTAAAATGAGTACTTTCCTGTAGGTTATGAATATTGTTACCTGTTTACCTCTGAGTAACCAGACTTCAACCTAGCCAGTGACTCTAGAAAGGTAAATGCATAGTAGTACTGATGGGCACTTTTACATGTAAAAGTGTAAAATATTTTAAAATATCCGCATTTAAAAAGAAAACAGAAATCATTTTCTGACACTGATTATTGTGGTTTTTATAAATAAAGACTTTTATTCTTCAGATTCTGTTCAAGCAGACACTGACTGATTTGCATTAAGAAGAAAAGGGCTGGGAACACAGCAGGACTGACAGCAGACATGAAAATGGTGTCAACATTGAATGTATGCAGCTATGAGAGAGATATGTAGCATAAAGATTGCACTGGCTTCAGACTTCTAAACAATACCAAGGTGTCATATCCTTCTACTTCTATCATGGTTAAAGAAATCTTCTGAGACAGACATTCTATTTGAACAATTAGGTACAACTCCCTGTCTGTAATTGAAAATTAGCTGTTTTCTGGTGAACATAATCCAATAATTATTCCCAACAGACAATAAACTATGAAGGGGACATTCCTATTGGTAATATTTAATCAAAATTATTCGAGTCAACACTGCCTTGGTGAGCCATAGTTGATTTTCAGTTAATGTCACCTACCTCTATCACATTTTCTTGTTTCTTGCACATTAAATACATGATAATTACCTCTGATAATTACCATTGTTGGTTGTTTTTTATATAAAAAAACACAACCAACAAAAGTTGTCATGTTACAGAAATTTTAATTTTGAGTTTTTGATTTATGGAGTAATGTCTTCATTTTCTCTCTAGATACCACGTATATGCAGTCATTTGTTTATTAATGAAGTATGAGTTGTATGATTGGAGCACCCTTGATTTGACATAATAATTAAGTATGCTTGCTACCAAACCTGTGATTCTATGTGCAGGTTCTTTCAGAATTTTGAGACGGAGTTGATAGAGTTTGAGTGCTGAACCTCTTTTAGGTTTTGTTTTGATCTTAGGTGTGGTGATTTCCATTTCCATACCCTTATTCCCATTAGATGTGTTGTCTTTCTTCATGTTACATACTTCATTGTTGTTATTTAAAATGGAGGGAAAGTAGTCATTTAGTTTCCTTAATCTCTTCTCCATCTTCATTACAATAGTGGTCCCACTTCTGCTTTACCTTTTTCTCTGTTCACTCTTCAAAGAATACTTTGTGGTGTGTTTTAATATCCTTTCTTTTGAGGTCTGTCTCACTTTATCCCTTTTCTTTACCTCTGAGACACAGCTATCATTCATTCATAGGGCAGCTAGCAGTACTTTTTATTTTCCATTGCTCCTCTATCTAGTTTTTGTTGGTTGGGGTGTCTATTCATTTGGTCAGGCCTGGACCTCCTTCCCTATAACTTTTTTGCCTTTGCTTGGCATACAGATTCCTGGTAGCATTAACACTTTTGAATTGAATGTTATGTCCTTGATGCGTTTAAATGCTTGAACTCCTTAGTCCAGCTGACTTCACTAACTTTAATTAACCAAAGTTTCCTATTTTGAAATTTGAAACTGAATCTCTGTCACCCTCCCTCCATTCTTCCCTCCCTCCCTCCTTACATTTTATTTACTGAATCATTTTGTGATAATGTGTTTCAGTCTATGGCTAAGAAGCTAAAATCTCCCATGGTGAAACAGTAATATTATTTCTTTCATTAATTGTCAGAGGTCTTCCTCCATAACCCAACCCAAATCTCTTGACCTCTCTTGTCATCTAGCCAGAGATTCTTTTTGAACAAAACAGATTTTGTTTTATCCACATGATCCATTCTTGGTTTTTTACATGGTATCACATTACATGGAATTGAAGTCTGTGTTTAAGTGCCTCTTTGCTATGCACTGGAAGTTTTCCTTTATGATTTAGCTCAGGAAAACTAGGGTACAAGAAAAATGTCATTTATGCTAAAAATAATAATAATAATTTAAGTATTTTTATTTTAAATGGTTTAAATATTATTTTTATCAGATTATGCCTTGGTTTCTTATTTTGGCATCTCAGCTTTGGTAGGCTCAAAATGTAAGGGATTCTTCAATGTGTGGGGGGAAAAAAACTAAGTCTTAAAAGATATCACTCTACAGTCATTTAACTGAATGGGATATGCATGTCCAATTTTTTCTAATCAGATAACTTGTTTTTCTTTTTTAGAAAAAAATCTGAAAAAAAATGAAACTCACTTTTCTGTTTGTGCATATGCAGCTGTAAATTTCTTTAACCAAGTGAGATGGGGATACCACTGATAATAATGACCAACAGGTTTAAATTTAAAGAGAGAGGCCCTTAAAATGTTGACAAAGAGAAAAATGTATTCAACATGTTATGATCAAGAGCTGTTTATTAATTAATTTGGCATCATAAAATAGAAAAATAAACTTTTAAGAAATGATTAATCAAAGAGAAATAACTACAAAATTGCATTATGAAAAGGTCACCCACTTAGATTAACTTAGAAAACACCTATGCAAAATATTCACATTTCTTTTCAAGTGATCTCAAAGTTAAACATGGAGGAGAAAGCTGTTAAGTGTTGTTAGATTTATAAAGAAATCTTACTAAAGGCCTTGTTACCTGATCATTTTGTGTGGTTCCTACAGCTCTTAACACACGGGTGGGTAATTATTTGGGCCCGGGGGCCATGCATGGAGTTCCAAGTTGCCACAGGCCCTGTCAGTTGGGACCCTCCCCCAGCAACAATTCACCAAAATTCCCTGTGGGGGATGCAGTAGGTAGGCGTAGTGTTTCACAAGTGGGTAGGGGTGCAGTGTTTGGGAGCAGGATGTGTGGGGAGGCAGGATTATGGGGCAGGGTCATGGAGCGGTGACAGGGTGGGGCAAAGCTGCAATCCTCGGCCCATGCGTCCCTGCAATGGGTGTGGGTTCTGCAGGCAGGGTCATGCAGGGAGCAGGTCATGGCTCTGCTCCAGGCTCTGGACCTGTCCTGTCACCACCCCAAGATCCTGGCCCTGGCCCTGAAGGCAGCTCCCTACCCCTCTAGCTGTGTGCCCTGCCAGTCCATGGAGACCTGGGATTGTGGGATGAAGACAAGGCTGAGGCCATGGCAGAGACCCAGTTATGCCGGCAATGACACGCAGGGCTAGGACCCAGGGGAGAGCTGGCTGATCCACTCATTGCATGCCCCTGCCCTGTGGCAGAGTGTAAGGGGGAGCATGGGGTGTGTGTGGTGTGGTGGAGGGGGCACATGTATAGAGGGGGCTTCCTGGGTGTTAGAGGGGGCTTTCTGGGTGTTAGGTCCTAGGAGCCAGCTGGGAATAAGGGGAGGGAGGAGGAGGCAGGGGGTGCATGCAGTGCAGTTCACACATGCCCTTGCAGTGCTCTGCATAGGGCCAATCCCAGTCTGCTCCTACCATTACCCATCAGTCTGGCCCAAGCCAGCATGGACAGCTTAATAGCAGGATGTCTCCCAGTGTGGCTGCAGCTGCAGCTGTCTGGGCGCTCCTTAGCTCCCCTTATCTCCATGATGCCCCACTTCTGCTCCTGCCTCTGCTGTGCTGCTCCAGGCAGGGAGGAAGTTTCAGCCAGGCAGCTGCTGCCCCACCATGTGGTGCTCCAGCTCTGGCTCCTAGCTGCCTTCCACCCACTCAGCTGCCCGCATGCATTGTGCCAAGTGGGTGGAAGGCAGCTGGGAGCTGAAGCTCCATGCACTGGGTTAGGAGCCACCTGGCTCAAGCTTCCTCCCCACCCAGAGTAGCACAGCAGAAGCAGACAGAGCAGCCACTGCTGGAGGTGAAGGGATCTGGGTGCTGAACCGCACCCAAGATACTGCAGCCACACCAGGGACAGCGCTGCCAGTAAACTGTGCACACTGGTAGGGACTGGGGCTGGCAGGCAAAGGCAGGAATGCAGTGCTGGATGCCCTGGGTATGGCTTGGCCCCATGCGGAACATTGCGGGGGCAGCCACGAGTCAGATTCAGTCATTGGGCTGGATCCAATCAGCTGGTGGGCTTGATCTGGCATGCAGGCTGTATTTTGCCCACCTCTGTCTTAACACCTGGAGTGTCTGCACATTAACAGGAGTCTACTGGAGCACGGTAATTACTTGCTGGAGCATCGGAGCAGCTTTGCTGCTTGTGTATAGGTGACCACAGAGAAAAGCCCATCCCCATCCCCTGCCTGCATGGCTGGGGTCAGTCTCCATGAAGATCCCAGCCGCAGCTGCTCTGCTGTGGCCCGGACCAACCTGCCCCCACTACAAGATCCCATGGGCTCCAGAGCAGCCTCCTGTCCTACCCTGCCCTGCTGTGCACCCTGTCAGCATGGCTGGGGCCCATCTCCATGGCACACCCAGCCTTGCTATCACAGCACAGCTGTGGCTGGGGTCTCCATGGAGAATGGCCCCAGCCATGCAGGTGTAGGGGCTGCTGGGAAGTGGAGTCTGGCTGCTAGCCAGATCTGCCATTTTGCCTACCCCTGCCTTAAGTCTTCTCTCCTTCTGATTAAATAATCCTAATTCTTTCAGCCTTTCCTTATAGGTTTTGCCTCCCAGACCATAGTCATTTTTGTTGTTCTGTGCAGAAATCTTTCCAAACTGTTAACATCTTTCTAAAAGCACGGGGCCCAAAAACTGGACACAGGACTCCAGTGTCTTTATTCTTCAGGTTTCCTTCCTCCTTTTCCTTATGATATTGAACTTGATCATTTCATGGTCAGTCATTCCGATTACCTTCCATGTTCCTGCTCCCAGCCAATGTCTCCCTTTAAATGATTTTAAATATCAAATCCCCCCAAAAGTATCTTTATTGGTTTGTTGTTTATTGTCTTATTGATGGTCTGTCAATTTTCAGTAACCACATAATTTCAGATACCATTTTCTCCCTTTTCCCCACTGCTGATATCCTTTTCTGTGATGTTGCATTTCTGTATTTCTTCCAATTTCAAAATATTGCATCAGAATAAATATGTAACATAGCTAATGTTTGTAACAACTCTTTGTGGGTAGAAGAGATTTTAATTTTTAGCAACATATTAAAAAACTAAAGCTTGATTCTTCTTTCCTTATATAAGAAAACTATTTTGAGGATCTTTGTTAATATCTGTTCATTTAGTTACATTGTTATTTGTCATAGTTTTGTTGTGGAATTTTTCCATATATTTTGCACATATCTCATTTATTCACGGAATTTTTTTCTCAAAAATTAAACATCCAAAGTTGCGGTGTGTGCATCTCAAGGAAGGAAACTGATTTCTGCCATGGAAATAGGGGGTTGTGCTCAGCAGCAGCTCAGCCAGGGTTAAATTCTCTGGATGCAGGGAGCCAGGGTGGAGTACTGTCCTCAGCATCACTCCCGTACTATAGGGCCAGTACAGCTACAGGTGTAAGCCTCTCTCAGCTGGTGCCAAATTGATGCTGTTGCTGACAGTTGAACGTTGTTAATTTTCAGTTGAACTGCATCATTCAGTGCATTGTTCAACTCAGACTGTGGACTGACCTAAGGAGTGTGATATATTTCCCTGCCTATAGTACTACCAGTTGGAGTGGAGGGCAGGAAATTCATTATGTAGATCAGATAGTGAGGAAAATGCAGAGTTCAAGATATTTCTGTAAGTTGGCAGCTTCTAGAGATGTTCACTGCTTCTGCTATATTTATTGAAATGAGTGTAAAAATCTCATACGTTTTTCTGCTGTTGCTAAGTTTCTGATGCTAAACTGAATCTAGTTTATAATATTATAGCTAAGCAGTATTTTGAACATGTCATTTTTTCTTGTTTTTAATTTTAAAATTATGGTGCAAAACTCTTGCTTTTAGAGCGAGAGTACGTGTGTGTTATCTCAGCACTTGGTAGCCTGTAAGGGTTTGGAAACTTTCTGGGAAATTTGCAGTGCCATGTCACCAAAATATGACATATGACATGTCCCTACAAACCTTTGAGTGTTCAGTTGTATGAAGGCCTGAAAAGCATAGTGAAAGCATGTATACTACTAGTGCTCTGCATCTAGAGTGTACTTCATGGGGAGCCCTGTCTCCTGAGGTTCCCAAGGACAGCTGAGCGCAGAGAATAAAAATATGTACTGATTGGCTTGTCACCAATGGACACCATACATTTTATAGGACTAAAATGGTGTATTTAGCAATACAAGTATAACCTTTCTCCATGGCCTAAGAAAAAGCACCATGTACGCAGTGAAGATAAAATTTTGTAATCCACCATCTTTCAAAATATTCCCAAATTGCATAGACATGGTCTGTAAAAAGACAGTCTATAAACCTACAGTAACTTGGTAAATATAATTTTATAGAAGTGTTACGTTCAGGTTTAAAAATGAAGCTATTTTAATATGAATTTCCTACTACAGCAGCACATGTATACCACTTTTTTTTATCAAGTAGTGTAAAACTAGGAAAATAGCAATGTTAGAGGACTTTAATATAAGTTAACCTTTAAGTGCAGCCTCAAACGTAACCTCAAATAAATGATAGCCTGCTTTGAGGTAAAGCATCTTGGCCTGAAAGCACAGAAAAAAGTGTAGAGGAAGGAAAAGGATAGAAATCCCAGCCTACAGTTTACTTTCCCCTGCAGAATGACCTGTAACTTCTGTGGATGGCTCTGGGATTTGACTCTTAAGTCACCTCAAGACCAATCAAAGAGCTGTGGTACAAATCATCCTGAAATTGAGGGACTGCCAACAATGAGCATTACAGATAGAGTTGTAATATAACTTCACTTAAAATGTAATCCAAACTGAAATCTTGTATATATCTAGCGAAAACATTTTATGAATTTTGAGGGGGGAAATGTTCTTTTCAGTTTCAGAGTTGTGTTTTTGTTTTTAAAACGCTAAACCAAAAAAACCCTGATTTTTTTTTTTTTCCCCATTCATTTTGCTTGATCTGACATTGTTGGTTTTTGTGGGAGCAGGGACATATGGAGCATGATCAAACAGCAGATTTAAATTTTAAAAATATGGCTCTTGAATCAACATAGAGTCAAAACATTGTTCATTATGGCTGCTGACAGAAGGCATTAAGGGTGCACCTTACTTTTTTTTTTTTATGCCAGTGCACAATACTTCTGCTTCTTAACACAAAAAACCGGATTTGCAGCACGACTGCACTATCCTACATACTGATTAATTGGACACTACCCCCAGAAATGCTTATGCTCACTTATTGCAGTGTATAAAGGAAAATACACTGCCCTATTTTTAAACGCTATACCATGCGCTGTCTCAGGAGTAATGAGGGTTCTTGGGAAATAGTCAAAGCATCCCTTCGTGATTGCTTCAGGAGCATAATGACAAAATTCCCCTCAAAGTCACAAACAGCACTATCACACATCTAGTTTGTAGATACGGTTGTGGCTTTGTTTTGTATTTTTTACATTCTGGTGAATCATATTGTTGGAGGAATCATATCATGTCAGATTCTCCTAAAACAAGGAAGCACCTATGATTTTTAGAGGCAAGCAGATACCTGATGAAGAGTCTGAATCTGGTAAGACTGTCTCTAAGGCTGTGGACACATGAGCTGAGAATGATTAAATGCAACAAACCTGCTCTAACGTTAACACTGCTTTATCTAGGGGTATAGTTCAGTGGTGTGCTTTTGTAATGGCAATTGCAGAGAGGGTGCAGGTTAATTAAAGTTGTATGTTGAAGCTTGATAGCCAGTTAATGTCAACCAGGTTAGCTAAGTGGAGTTGGTACTCCTTTACACGTAACAGTTAGAATATATCAATTCCCATCTTTCTGAAACATTACCCTTTTGAAAGGGCTCCAAATGCTCATGTCTCCACATCATACAGTAGGAGAAAGTATATTGAAGTAAGGTAAGTGGAATTGCACTAACATAAGATCAGAACTGTGACCTCAATTAAACTTGAGGAACAATTTCTATTGACCAGACTCAGTCAGGTAACTGAAGTTAATAGCTGCAAGAACTGTAGTTTTATATATCCTTGGATAAACTGTAGTATGGTGTCTTACCTACATTTGTAGTAGAAAAACATGGTGGGGGGGCAGTGGTTCTGTTCCGGTTTAGGGTGTTTTAGTGCATTTCCCTAACAGGTTTTGACAGTTTAATATCTTGTTAATTACCAGAGCTCCAATCAATTAATGCAAAACTTTACAATAGCTAGGTAACTTCAATGAGGTGGCTTTTCTATGTAAGCATTTAAAATGTCAAAAGGAAATCAGAAGTGTTCTGTGCATAAAATGTAATATACTCTCAACAACCGAAAGTCTTCCAAAACCTAGTGTCCCATTGGGCTAGCATGATTAAAACAGGCCAGCAGCTGTAGCCAACATCACAATGAAGGAATGATTCGACTGGCATATTATCCTGTTAACTTTGGTTCCTCAACTAAAATGGCCAACTGTATGCTTACAGCTGAGTTAGGTAGTTTCCCAAGAGTCAAGTTTAAAGAGAAAATATAAACTCTAGGCCAAAATTATATATGTTGTTCTAAAATTTGATATATTTCACTGTTACCTTGCATCTAATAATTTGAGCACTGTTATTTCAAATAATGTATAAAGGTGTAACCTGTTTCAAAGCAAGCACAAGCTTTATGGTTTCCATAGGCTGAACTAATTCTACTTCTGAAGTTGGTTTAAAACAGTGGAGTTGTTAATATTTTCATCATTTCTGTCAATGAGTAAGTAGACAAATCATTATAATCAATGTGGTGGTAGATTTCCCTAATATTTAAAAATAGAATTACAATTTGTTTTAGAACGTGTGATCCTCTAGAAGTCACTAATAAGATCACTTGTGTAGAACCATTAACTTGTGGGGCTTTTTAGAAGGCATTTCGTTTTGAATAGGCTCATGAAAGAGGATTTTTCTTATGTTGGTTTCTCATTTTATGTAAGTTTGCTTTGATTTAAATAATATCAAATATACATAGTATTTTTCATTTCACAGCCCTTGCTTCATCTTAGTCTTGGTAACCTTAATGAATAATATCATAGTTCTGAGTAATTATCCTTCCAAAATATCCTTTCCATTTTTCCTTAAGTTATCCTCAGTACTATAGAGGTATTTAACCTATAAGGCAGTAATTTCTAATTACTTTCTTTTGATCATGTCTTCCATCTTCTTTGTAGACTTAAATACATGCCTTTTATCATGCAAGTCATTTGCCAGGAACAGTTTCCTTGTCAGCCTTTTGTGAAGTAGGATTCACTAATTCATAATTTTGACTCTCTCCACCCTGTTGATAGCAGCAAATTAACTCTTTTAGGGGTAGCAATGGAGTGGTTGATGCACCAGAACTCAGCTGGATCTGTTCACCCCCCACAAACTTTTGCTCTAATTAGCACAAACTAATAAATTAATACGAAAACAAGGCATATTGCCTATTCAGCTTTTTCTGTGATAGTTATCCATGAAGCCTATGCCTAAAATCTTAATTGTAATCTTAACTGTAATATTTTTATTTCTCCATAATATCAGCTCTTTTCTGCTTTCTTTGAGAACACTTAAGCAGAAATACATTGAAGATTTAGTTTTTGTACTCGCTGCTTTTTTTCCTGAAGTTTTTCATGGTAAAAAACATCAATATTACCTTTGCTCCTTTAAATTTATACTACAAGGTAAGATTACTTTATTTGTTGTTGGTAATGTGCCTGACACAATGTTTTAAGATAATCCAAGAAAAAGTTTTTCCCTAGGAAAAACAGCAGGAAAGTTTATCTATGATTGTCGGGCATGTATCTGCTGCCTTTTTTGTATAAAGAGATAGATGCTTATCTTAACTCTTGTAGGTTTATTTATTTTCACTGCTCAGTTGGGAAGAGTTTTGTCTTGGTTTCATGGAGTTTTCCAGTTTAATATGTTTCAGCAGAAACTTTTGTCAGAAGCTGATAACTTGCCATGAGAAAGAAACTTTATAGCTTTAATTGTCTCTGGTAATGAAGATTTTGAAGAAATTACAATTCTTCTTGAAGATTCTTCAACTCTACAGTTGTCCTTTGTAGTAGTTGGCAGATGACCTCATTTTCTGTGGCTCAATGGAGATTCAAGAGATTCTTAAAACGGTTAACCTGTCTGTCCAGGACTTGTCTGTCTTGCCAGTTATCATGTGCAGCCTTCAGCAGAGTGAGCTACTAGACAAGGGGCTATAGGCTTCCTATCATGTTTATCATCATGCAGTTGCCTCTTTTCATGTTTGTCTACCACTTGTCTTCCTTGGTTCTCAGCATAGTTTGGAGTTCTTTGTGTTTCCCTTATACATAGTTTGCTGTGCTTTTAGTAATGACAATGGTGAAGGATGTATTTTGAACCAGCAGTTGTCACCTCAGCATCATTGTCATCAAACCAGCATGAACGGATGCAGGAGAGGGGACAGATATCCTCCCTAATATCCAGCCTAAATTTCCCTTTCAAGAATTTAAGGCCATTGTTCCTTGTCTTGTCCCCTGTGGCCACAGAGAATAGTAAATCTCCATCCTCCATATAACCACCCTTAAGGTATATGAAGACTATTATCAGATTACTCCCTCAATCTTCTCTTTTCCAAACTAAATAGCCCTAGTTCTTTTGGCCTTTCCTCGTAAATTATATTTCCCAGGCTTCCAATGATTTTTAATCCCTCTCCACTTGTCTCTTTCTAGTCTGCCCACATTTTTCTTGAAGTGTGATTGGGGTGTTATGTTGTGTGGTCATGTCAGGGCTGACTCTGTAACTTTGCTAAAGGTTATACAATAGATTTTTATAAGATGCTTTGCATGTGGATGATCCTGACTCAGCCTGGGGGGTTGGGCTAAATGACATTTGGATGTCCCTTCAAGCCCTTTTCCTCTAATTCTATTGAAGCTGCTTATCAGTCAGTGCAGTGGTCTTCTTGGGTGCATCCCCATGAGTGGGAACATGTGTTTCCCCAGGGACAAATAGAGGCAGCACATATTTGTGAGTGGCAGATTGCCCTGGGTGGGGCAAGGAAGGCTGGGGCTAGCACCTGGGCTGGCCCCAGCGGCCTTACCTGGAGTCCTGGGGGCCTCTCACACCTGCAGCAGCAGCAATCTGGGCATGTGGAGCCTGACCAGGAACCAGTGTGGCTCTGACCAGCTAGGCTCCAGTTCCAGGTGGCACATGCTGCAGCCATATGCAAAACCCTGCTTTTTTCTGCTGAAGGTTTATTTGACACAAGGATCTCCTGGTGTCCAAAAAAACCCCTGCCATCCTGCAAATTAGCAGCACAGTGAATACGTGCACATAGGCCACATGCGCCTTGCCGTACCACAGACCACACATACGTGCTTGTGGGGACGTGCCCCTTAGGTCTACTTGTTGACTCTGTTGTGGAGTGTTCCCACATTCCCGCATGTATCGGTTTCTTTTATTCTTAATACTTGTTTCTCTTATTATTTTGACTGTGTATGCCAGATTCCATGAACTTCAGTAAACTAACCAAGGATTTTTGGGGCATCTTTTTACTAGTTCCTTCGGTATGTTTCCAATCACTTTGGGGTCTGTCTCAAAGTCTGGGGTGCTTCAGTGAAGTAAAAATCAACCATATACCCTGAACTATCTGCATGCAGGTTTGCCCTACAAATTCCAGTGAGCCTGCACCTGCTGCTTTGCCATTAGCTGTCACTGCAAGTCTTTTTCAATGTGAAAATGTGGAGATAAAAATAAATTGGATTTTAATGAGGGAGTTTTACATGGAGTCATTTCACTCTCTCAGCTTCCTTCAACTGAACCTAACAGGAAGACTAGATCAGGATGACTGGCGACAAGCCTGCATCACTTAATGTCTTTGTAGCAATGACTTTGGCTGTCCATGTGGCAGGATGACTGTGTCTTCCCAGAGAGAATAGCACAGCTGCTGATCTGACAGAGTGAATTTTGCATGTGAGAATGGGAGATGGGTATCTCCTCACAAAAAGGACAACCATCCAAGAGGGACCGTTAACCTAGTTTGAAATATAAGTCAGTGCAGCTGCGAAGTGTGACTATTGGGGCACGTCCCCATGAGCGCACACATGTGATTTGTGGTGCATGTACACGTTTGCCCTACTGGTAATTTGCTGTGAGGCTTTTTTGGGGGGGGGGGGGTTGGATTTTTAAACTCTGCGAAATCTCGGTGTCCAAAAAAATAAAGCCACTAAAAAAGTGGCATGGTGCAGCAGTGTGCGCCACCAGAAAGGGAGCTTGGCCAGCCAGAGTATGGCTCTGGCTGCTGGCTACGCTCTGAGCGGCCAGCTCAGTACCACTGCTGTCCTGGGAGACCCCCAGGACTCCAGGTCAGGCTGCTGGGGCCAGTCCAGGTGCTGGCCCCAGCCTTCCTTACCCAACCCAGGAAAACTTGCCACATGCCAGTGTGCACATGCAGGGGCATGCCGGGGGACAAATAACAGCAGTACAAATATGTACTATTCCTTTTTGTTCCATAGAGAATGCACAACCTTGCACATGCATGCTTGTAGGGATGCACCCTGTGCAGAAGTGACTACTTTGAGCCACAGGTGAGAATTTTGTAGCGTACAGGTTCATTTTGAAGGAACGTGGCTGACTTCTTAAATAGGGTACTACTGATGCCTTATATAATACCCCAGATTTTGTAAATTTAGGAACTACTGATGTTATATATAAATTTCATAATTTTTCTTCTGTTATATTACTTGGAATGAAAATGGTATATTGCATTACTTATATTTTTCTTTCCTTATTACAAATGCATCAATGAAGTAATCTCATTACTCAGTTTCTTAGGAACTAATGTAATTTGATACTAGCCTATATATTGATATTTATTGGTTTCTTCTGAAAAGTACCTCTTGTAAATACTAAAACGTATTTAACTTATAGTCAGTTTGAATACTGATGTGGTTTTCTTGCTTCATGCTAACATTATGCATCATAAGTAAGCAAATCATCTTTAATCCTAGTCATATTTTACTTATTTGTGTTTAGAATATATACATTTGGAATTATTAACAAGCAGCATGCCTTTCATTCTCCTAAGATGAAAACTGTCTACCTTTTAGTGACTTTCAGGTTATATTTTTCTTTGTGCAAAATATAGATGAAGCCTGTCCAGAACTATCAATTTTGTAATGCTAAACTAAGAGATGCTATCCTTTTCTTCTGTTTCCTAGAGCCCTTGCTATAGCTGTTAGGATGACAAGATGCACCTTTTACCGTAGCATATTATTTTGAAGTTGGATCACTTTTCTAAATGATTTTTTTCTCCAGTGATGGGAAGGCAACCTCCCATCACTGGAGAAAGGTGATCTTCATCCTCTTTCTTTTCACTTTTCTTTGAAGAACTTTGCATGAAAATAATATAGCCCCTCTTCACATACTTAATCTTGCCATGTTCATTTAGTTGGATTGTGTTAATTCAGTTGGATTACCAGTTTATATAACTCATCCTATGGCATTTTTATTGTTAAGACCTGGAATTCTTGATGTAAGGTTATTCAACTTGCAATAGGTATTTGGACTTTAAGGCAGAGTCTACTCTTGTATGTGATTACTACAGGGGTGGGCAATTATTTAAGGTGGAAGGCTGCGTACCGAGTTTTGGTAAGCTGTTACAGGCTGTATGGGTAGCCCTGCCCTTTGACAGGTGCTCTGCTCCCTGGTCGCCATCTTGTGACCAGAAGTCCCATCCCCTAACCCCTGACCTTTGTCACAAGAAGTCCCTCCCCTTGCGCCCAGAAGTACTCTCATTAGCAAGGGGTTTTGCCATCTCAGAACCAGAAAGATACCAAAATATGTTCTAAAAAGTGATCATCTACAACATTCATTAATTTAATTTCAAAAAATTATTTTTGTTCTGATTTATGTGTTTGTGTAGTGTATGCATATGTGATTGCACAATATCTTAAAATGAAGTTTTATTCTTCTTATTCTTGTATATTGTGGAGGGCGGGTATAGGTTTATGGGGGCTGTGGGTGTGTGGGTATGTTGGGTATGGGGGGAGGGTGCCTGGGGTTTGTGTATGGTAGTGCAAGGGGAAGCATAGGTGCATGTGTATGGAGGGATGTGCATGTGGGACTCACCCTATGAACACATACACACACGCACTCTGCCCCTGTGCCTGCAGACACGCACATACTCTGCCCCTGTGCCTACCGACACACATGTGCACATACATATATACGCCTACCAGTGCGCTCCCATGCTCTGCAGTCTGGGGATACAGCCAGGAGCCACAGCCACGTGGTGCTGGAGCAGGGCAGGGCCAGAAAAGCAGGGAACTGGCGGGGGGTGGGCAGGGCTGGGCTACTCAAGCCTGCAGGGTTCCTGAGGGCTCCCTCTGGGTCCTACTGTCGCTGTCTCCAGCCAGCTTTGACAGGGAGCTGGGGCAAATAAATATTAATTTACTAAATTTTTTAGGGGCTCTACAGGCCAGATAAAATGGCCTGGCAGGCCGAATCCGGCCCACAGGCCATATTTTGCCCATCCCTGGATTACTATCTATTGTGCAATAGCATAATATATGGTAAGCATATTCATAAAATAATAACCAATGTCATGATATATAAGAAGCATAAGCATCTGTAGAACCTATTGAGCTACACAGATAGTATCAGGTTTATTTGTTTTCTTTCCATTTTATTTACTTTCTTCCACACATGGTTATATGCACAATTCACATACAAGTATATTTTAATCAAATCGATTATACGACAATACTTATAGAGACAACAGACAAATATGCAGGTATTGATTCAAGAGGACCTGTGGCCTCTTGGCAGTGTTTTTTTCCTAACGAACAATTTACTTTTGTCAGTGAAACTGGTATAAAAAGCAGGGTATCTTTTCCCCATTGTCAGTTTTCCATGTCACACAAAATAGTTTGTTACTGTGCTTACATGACATTGAACACTAGACTTAAATACACACAACATGGCATTTTGTATTCTCCATTTCCACCTTTTTCTTAAATCCTTTGCTTTGTTTCTATTTGTCCCCACCAATTCTAGGTTTTACTCAGTCCCCGCTAGTATATCTACTTTGTTTATGCACTCCAGGACAAATCTTTTCAATGATAAAACTTCTACTAACATCAATCAGGATACTATTTTACTTTCCACCATACCTCCTCTGTCACTTATTCTTTTACTGTTTGCCCTTACTTTTCCCATAGTTAC
>NW_017729029.1:72146012-72153549 GCF_001723915.1 Gavialis gangeticus | reverse complement strand
TCAACACCACAGTCCTCCAGTTTTTTAATGAGAGACAGTGTCGAAGGCCTTCCTAAAGTCCAGAAAGACTATGTCCACTGCTGCTCCTGCATCTAAGGATTTGGTGACCTGGTTGTAGAAGGCCACCAGGTTGGTCTGACAGGACCTGCCTCTAATGAACCTGTGTTGGTTGTCCCTAAGCATAACCTCCCCTGCTGGCCCCTCATGGACATGTGCCAGAATAATTCTCTCAAAAAGCTTACCCAGGATTGAGGTAAGACTAACTGGCCTATAATTTCCTGGGTCATCCTTCCTCCCTTTTTTGAAGATGGGAACCATGCTGGCCCTCTTCCAGTTCTCTGGCACCACACCACATCATAAATCCCTTTGATCATCTTCCACATGTCAAACAATCCTATGACAGCCATTCATCTTTGTGATATGAAGATGTTCATTCTCTCTCTTTCATTAGTATTTTTCATTATTTTTGTTGGCTCACCTGTGTATTTCTACACTGCTTCCATATTTTAGGGCATACTAATTTTACCTACAGTGAGGTGATTTTCATCAAATAACTGCAACTGTGGTGTCTAGGGGTACATATATCTCTGCAAGTAGAAACAAGGTTGTGAGTCTGTCTTCTGAACCAGCAGTGTGACATAATGTGCATGCATGTTAATTTTTTTTTTCAGTTTCTAATCCTTCTGTTTACCTAAGACTGGAAACAGATAGTGCCTTTGTGCTGCCATAACAATAACAGAAGCAAATAGATGTCCATTCCCTTTGTTGTGTCTCAGATACCTTTGTGGTCACGATGAAAGGCAGTAATAATATGCTGCTTTTTTGGCAGACTTTTTTTGCTTTATCTTGGGAGAACGTGGTCTGCGTGGAGCTGCGTGCTCTGTTCGGTTGCCCTGGGCAGGTGCTTTCAGGGCTTGAGAGGCCTGATTCTGTATGCCCAGGAATTGTTGCACAGGAACAGGCCCCACAAGCCCTACAAGTACTTGCCTAGCTTTCCAGTATTACAGAGATTGTACTCCTGGGAATTTCCGTGCTGCATCTCTAAGTGAGAAACCCCAGCTTTCCCACCTACAGAGATGCACCCTGGAGATTCCCTTGGGTACATCTCTTTAAGGGGAGAACATATCACCTGTTGTCCCTCGTGATCAGTGGGAAGGACAGTGGGTGACCTGTCTTGTCCAATGAAGTGCATCTGTTGTGAGGCGGAACAAACACAGCAGATTAGCTTAATTTGGTGATTTCTATTTGTTTCCTAAGAGGGCACCCAGACAAGTGTGCACATACAGGGGTGCATGTGTCCTGTGGCACAAATAGCAGTGGCACACAGTTGTGCTGCTGCTTTTTGTCCCAGAGCATTCCACTTCACGTGTGCTCTGGCATGGATCTCCCAGTGTCAAATTTCAGCATGGTACTGCAAATTAGCAGCATAGCAAATGGGTGCACATGGACCATGTGCAGTTAGCAGCACCTCAGACAGCTTTGAGGTGGCATAAGCTGCATGTATAAGCTTGTCAGAATGTGTCCTGTGTGTGGATGAATAGGTGTGATGATTTATTCTCAGGATTACTGAAAAATAGTAAATCATTATTCTGGTATTTCTCTGGTGCAAATACTCATAGCACAAGAGTAGGATACCCAAATATACATATTTTTTAGATGCATCTATTTCTCTGAAAAATTAAGTCTGCTCTCTCCCACTAAATACTAAACCTGCTGTATGTGGCATCCTCTCCATCTTTTATAGTATCCTGAGTGCATGTCTTTCACTTTCTGCTTTCCACAGCTGCATGAAGCTCATGTTCTTTTGAAATTAAATGAATAAGCTTTTTCTTTAATTGCAAACTTTGCAATATATAGCCTGCTAGTCATTGCAATGTAGTATGGCAGAATGCCATAAAACAGTGTTTCTCAGTGGTTTTAGACTCAAGGCACTCCTCAGAAAATATCAGCTCTTCACTTCCACTTTTTTTTCAACTATGAAAAATAATAGAGCAATTCTTCTGTTACAAAGAACTCAGAAAGACCATAGTAGCATAGAAAGTTTTTGCCACCATAGATTGTGATTTGAAATCTCTGGGTTTATCTTGTGAATCAAGCATAGATGCTTGTTCATATAACAGTGCTAATATTGTAAGGCACTCCAGGCCAACCTTTAAAAAGTCTTACATAATCCTTGTTGAGATTCACTGGCATAAAACTACAAAAATATACATGTGCATTTAATTCATTGCATAAAAATATCCTCTGGTAAAGCTTGTTAGCTAATTTTGAAAATCTGGCAAATTAAAAACTGTTGTATGTGAAGGGTGGAACATGTATATGCATGATGTTTCTTTTAAAGCTTTAATATCATTTGACGGATGCTATTTATTACTTTCATAAATAGCTCATGTTAGTTTTTAAATGCGTCTTGCATAAACTGCTGAATCTTAAAATTCTGCAGAAATTCCTGCAGGAAGGTTGTGTTCCTGACCTTCCACAAGAGTGCTCTCTCTTTCGTCTTGCAGGGCAGAAAATACCCTGAAGGATAAGTTGGAATTTATTATTTGCTGAACAAATCTTAATGGGGAAAAAAGCCATTGAAAACTGTTTCTGTGGCATTTAGCAATAGTGTGCTTTAAGTAATGGCTAGGATCAGCTTTTTACTTAGGAAATCAAAGGTCTCATTATACCATTTTTTTTTAACCACTCTATACATCGTTGCACTGTTGTAAATAGCCGAGACTACTGTGCACATAATGAAATGTAGGTTGGAGTTTGCATATGAGTTTGATACACAGGAGGGGCTCATTCTTCAGTGCACGTCCATGGAGAGTAATCTGACCCTTGGGTTATTATATATGGGTGAGGGCTCCTTTCCTGGACCCACTCTGTTTAGAAAGGCCTGATTCCTCAGTTTTTGAAAGAAGGGCTTAGAGTCCAGATTGCATAAAAGATTTAGGTGCCTAAATGGCTAGGTAAGGTACCTGGGCCTCTAATGTCATATCTAGAGAGAGAATTTGGCACTTCAGAATGATATCCAAAACAACCTACACAATGAGCAAGAAAGCACACTCAAGATGTGGCTGCTTGGAAACTAGCTAATAGGAAATGCAGAGAAGTTCAGGCCTTGAATCTAGCCACTCAAGTTTGCAGGGAGGCCCCTCAGTCTACTTAAGATCTGCAATCTGGAATCCTGCCTTGAAGGCACACTCAGGCTATCATATAAAAGGATGATGGTTCTAGCACTGTTTCAAGGGAAAATGACAGCTGCCCTTATATTTTCTGTGGAAACGGATGCTGGGTGTAAGTCCCATCTACATGTTACACTTAAGGCATGATTAACCAGTTAATCATGTCTTAAGTTGCAACCCAACCAAATATTCAATCAGTTAATCATGTGCTAAAACAAGGAATAAGCTACAAAGTAATCCCAGCCACAGGAGCTTGCTACCTGCTGGTGCAGGGGGAGCCCAGGATCATGATCCAGCAATAGGGTATAATTGGATCTGATGCTGGATCCCACAATTATGCCTCTCACCATGCATGTAAAATGACAGGCAGGGCCAGACACAGGCATGGGTGAGCCAGATGGCCGCTCATGGCCCAAACAGAAAGGGGGCCCAAAAATGGTGGTGGTGGTATTATTATCATCTCTGGCAAAGGGGGGCCCAATGTTAAAAGTTCACTCAGGGCTGCCAGAAGTCTAGGTATGGTGCTGATGGCAGGAGGCATGATTGTGTGGATCATGCATCAGATCCTATCACAGCTTTACTTGAGCATCTGGAGGCCTAAATCTCTGAAAGAGACCAGATTTAAGTCATACCTTTTTTTTAGCATTTCCTACCACCTTGCTTAGTTAGATACCTGGTCTGAATACAACAGTGTTTTGTTTGAATACAACAGCATGCATTACTCTCAGGCACTACAGGAATAAAAATAACTGATAACAACAATGCACCAAAAGTCAACTTATTCTAGTTAGCATTTGGCCTTATCTTGCTTGGCTTCAGGTTCAAATAAGCCTACACCTTTTTGTCTCTTTCAAAGCTTCTGAAATTAAGTGATTTAGAAAGACTACTGCACTCATAATTTTAGGTCATTTGTTGGCTAGCCAAATCAAAAAAATCTTTTGAACTTACATGAGAAGTTTACAAGTGATTGAAAGACCTTTTGCTTCCCTGCAGCTTCAAGCAAACTGTATATCTGAAATTCAATAAGTATTTGGAAAATGAGCCACCTGTTGAAAGGCATGAGAGTTTCAGGGGGTGGAAGACTTCATGGACTATAGCAGAGGTGGTTTCAGAATGAGCCTCTTCAAGCTTCCTTTGCAGGTTTTGCTGCTGAAGATCTTGAACTGGCTGTAGTCACCACAAGGGTGCTTTTCTGTTTGCACTCATCTGTTTTCTGCTTGCTTCCTCACTAAAATAGAAGCTAGTGGCTGTGTGTTGTGTGCTACCCTTCCATTGGGCCTAATGGGTCTATTTTCAAATTTTAGAAAATCTCTCCCAGCCAGATAAACATAATTGTTAGATATTTCTATAAAAATGAACTGAAGAGCAGCAGGAAAACTAACAGAGCAGACACTTAAATTGTGTTCATTAGTTTCCAGAGCCAATGTACCTTTGAAATGAATGGGGTTGGTTTCCATGCCTTTTTCAGAGCTGTTCAGAAGATAGTTTTCTACACGCTCAAGAACATAACACTGCATTAGTATGCAATCAAGAAGGTTTTTTTAAATTTTGGTTTTGTTGTGTGATTTTTGTTTGTTTGTTTGTTTCCCCATGAAATATTAAAAACAAACAAACAAACAAAACCCAAGAAACCTAACTTGAATTGTAATGATCTCTTGTTTTCCTCTGTGTGCTGGAGGATCTACTTTGGTGAATAACATGTAGTCTAAAGGATTTACCTTACATTTGTAAATTAGTTCAACATTTAAACCTGTTCTCAGTGTGGTGAATATAAGTTGTTAGCTTATCTGTATAAATGGATTTAAAATGTGTAATATTAAGTAATAGTAAAATAGGTCGTTCTCCTAGGTCTGTGTAAGGAGAATCACCTTTGTGATCCCCCTTCTGTTTGAATTGGACTGAGGGACCCTCTGTGACTGTCTCTCTCAGCTCTCCCCAGGTATCTCCATAGCTCTCTTGCATGGTTTCAAGTCTGTCCTGGAAAATGGGTGGAGACTGAGAGACCTGAGAAAGTAGTGGGCAGGATGGCTTACCTTCACAAATTAGGCAAAAAAATAACGTAAATTACTTCTTCCCAGGCACACAGCTTAGGCGATCAGAAGGTTTTGGGTACCCTAGACTCTGTGGGTTCATATAGTTCTGTGAGGATTTGCCAGTTGTGGAAGCAGGACGTGGCCTTTTCCATATGGGGCTGGCCTTTTCCACAAACCCTTTCTCTTTGATTAAATGATGTGGGGAAATTTTCCTTGAGAGGCCTCTCCCATAGATTTTTCTGCAGATGGAAAATGTAGGGTGGTGGCTGTGTGTGTGCGTGTGTGCATGTGTGTGTGTGTGTGTGTGTGCGCGCCATGTTTGCACGCATCTATAGACCTATATACTGCCAATTATCTAGTGTTAGTGACTTCAGTAATGAATTTGATATACAGAGGCTTTCTTACTGAAGTTTTACTTTTATATCAACCTTATATCACTTTTTTTATGTTAGACCATCACTCCTTTCCTTTCCTTCCCCCCCAACTTCTCCCCTCCCCAATCTATATTTCTCCATTTGGCTAGATTTATTTTATAAGTTTGCAGATACCCATCAACCACGGCTAAGGTAAATCTCATAGGGTCTGACTCAGAAAGCTATTATCTGAACAGGCAATGATTATGATCCTTGTGATATCCCATCAAATTAAATCATTTTGAATCATTTTAAAGAGGTGTCCATAGAGACTGAGCCACAGCTTTTCCTGTAGTTTGACATGGTGTTTATGGACTGTATTCTTAATACACTTTGAATTTATTTGTTTTCTTCAGTAATATCTTAGTAAAATTAACCCCTTTGGTAAACTACCTGGCTCTTGGGTGGCTGTTACTGTATTTACATTTGTCTGTTATTTCCAATTTTTCTACTTCAAAAGTAATATTTTATTATTTCCTAGACCGTTTATATGCTGTTCTGCCCCCGTGTCAGCAGTGGAACAATGTAGGAATTTATATGAAAGTGGTCAATTTAGCTTCCATTGAAATGCATTTTTTTTTAAATAGGTATTTATATGAAACATTCTGTTGTTTACTGGATGACAGTATTCAATATGGGTTTTTTGAGGGGCGGATAAAAGGATTGTTTTCTTGCTTGTTTGCTTACTTATAATACTTTAAAAATCTATTTAGGAGCATTCCTTTAGAAATTTATCTGTAACATTTCCCCACCAAATTGCACGGAAGGTTGGGGTGATTTGGTGCTATTTATCCTTCTGCTTTCTGACATGGTAAATCGTAAGGAATCTTCTATGTTTCTGAGACTCATAGAGATACAAGAACAAACTTTTCTTCCTTTACAACAAACCAGATGAGTGTTATCTGGTAGTGGCTGATGTCTAGGACCTACTGCCAGCTTCTCTCCACGTAACTCTCCTTCAGATTACATCAGCTGAATGTTATCTTACACTGTTAGTGCATTTATTTCTCAAGAATAAAATGAATCTATTTAAAAAATATTTAATCTGCTATAGTTAATCTCTTTATATGTGCCCCTCATCAAGAATGTAGATATCCAAAATACATACTAGCAAAACCTGTTTGAATTGACTTTATCACAGTCTATTCCCTGCTTATATGGAGTCATCTTTATAAATTACATTTACAAACTACATCAGACAATGTTATATACATAACCAAATCAAGCAACTGAAAGCTACGGTCAGAATGATTTTTTTGAACAGTTTTAATTCTCCTTTGGTCATGTATACTACGATGTGGCATTTAGCTATATAATTACATACTGTATTTGTCCACATTTTGTCTCATTTAGTACTTGAAGACTTTGGCAGTTGTTCATTGCGATTATTGTTCATTATTCAGATGATCTTGTGATTACTAGCCATTGTAGATGTAGATCAGCTAGTTAGCCAAGAAATTAATCATAAGAGTATCGAAGTCCCACATGCATTAATTTATATCTACACCTCCTGTGCAAAAAAGTATTGTATAGTAACTTTCATTTCACAAATAAATATACTGAATCAAAGATTTATATGAGTCCATGCAAGGAACCGGTGACAGAGACAAGATCATGCTTGGTTATTATTTTATCTTGCTGGAAAAAAGTTGTGTTAGAGAAAAAAAGAGAAATAATTCTTCAAACTTTATATTTCAACCTAATATGAATAGAATTTAGGGAGACAAAAGATACCTCTCTAGCCCTACTGGTTTCTTTTTGCCAGATTTAAAAAAAAATGCTGTAAGCAGTGGGGAAAAAATGAAATTTTGAATGGGAAGTGATAGATATAAATTCAACTCTACATCAAGGAGGACTACACGTCCTTGCTAATTAGGAGAGAGTCAGGGGAGAAGCACTCTGAGGTGCTTTGGGTTAG
>NW_017729029.1:72133606-72146001 GCF_001723915.1 Gavialis gangeticus | reverse complement strand
AGGTCCCTTCTGACCCTAGAAACTATGAAACTATAAATTATTATATGTAAATATGAGACACATTGGGGAATCAGTTAGCATAATCCTCAAGGTCCTTCCTACAAACACATCATTGCTATTCAGTGCACTGGAGATGATTTCAGAAAACTAGTTCATTCTACATAGGAGGAAATGAAATGGTGCTAATATGTACATGAAAACAGCTTGGTGCCTTTTATGAGCTCAGGACAGGTTGGGAGTTCACTATGTGCTAAGTTTTCAGGAAGAAAGTTAAATTGTATATCATGGAAAAGTTAATTGTATATCAGGAGGAAAGTTAATTATATATCTAGTGTAGTACTTTCTAACCTTTTCCTCAGCATGACCTGATTTAAACATTAGAATTTTTTTTGTGAGTCCAAAATGATGCAGACAAGATCAATGCCCTTTCCCCCAAGGGTGGTACAGCTGGAGTGGCATCCATGGTGGGGAGGGGGGGATGCAGGCTGCCTGCTGCAAACTTGGGGCTGCCCACCCTGCTACCTCCCTCCCGGGGGCCTCTAGAGCCCAGTGTGAGACCCAGCGTGGGAGGGTGGGGAGTTTCAGTGCTCCAGCCTGGAGCCTCGCAATGGCCGTGGCACCATGGCAAGACGTACCCAGCACCAGCGGGGCTGCCAAGTGGGCAGGAGACACCTCACCATGGAAGCACAGCCAGTGTGGGGATCCCAGCAGTGGCACTGAGCTTTTCTGCCCCACTCTTCTCTCCTGTGCCAGGTTCTGCCTGCTGGGCTGCAGAGGCCCGGGGGGGGGGAGGGGAAGGGCAGCAGGGCAGGGAACCCTGAGCCCTCACCGGACATCCTGCATCCAACCTTGCTCCACACACAAATTTGGGGCACATGTGGCCCCCCATGCCTCCCTACCTTGGAGTGCACACAGTATCAGGGAGCCAGTTCCCACCCCACACACCCCCACCATCCCCTGGACAAGCTGCCTGTGGCTCCATCCTGCTCTCCCAGCCAGGCCCTGCATGCACTGGCTCAGCTGGGCAGTGCCCCTAGCCCTGCTTCACTCCCTGCTCTCCCTCATCACAGGGGACTTAATCTGCCCTCCCCTCCCCCATAAACTTACCTGGAGGGAGCTGTGGAACCTGTTGTCCATGCTGCCTGGCTGCCATGTGCATGTAATCAATGGCCTGATGTGTAGTTGGGAGCAAGTATCAAGTGGAGTGCCCCAAGGATTGGTCCTGGGTCCAGTTTTGTTCAATATCTTCGTCGATCACCTGGAAAATTGCATAGAGTGCACCCTTAGCAAATTAGCAGACAATACCAAGGTATGGGAAATAGTAGATATGTTGGCGGGCAGAACTAGAATTCAGACTGACCTAGAGAAATTGCAGGATTGGGCCGAAAGAAATCTCATGAGGTTCAACAATTACAAGTACAAAGTTCTGCACTTAGGATGGAGCAATCCCACATACCAATACAGGATGGGGGCAGACTGGCTGGACAGCAGCTCTGTAAAAAAGGTCCCTGTAGGTTACAGTGGACAATAAGCTGAATATGAGCCAACAGTGTGCCCTTGTTACCAAGAAGGCTAATGGCATCCTGGGCTGCATTGGTAGGAGTGTTGCCAGCAGGTCAAAGAAAGTGATTATTTCCCTCTAGTCAGCACTGATGTAGCCACATCTGGAGTTCTGTGTTCAGTTTTGGCCACCCTGCCAGAGAAAGAATGTGGACAAATTGGAAAGAATCCAGCAGAGAGCAACAAAAATGGTGAGGGGGCTGGGGCACATGATTTATGCAGAGAGGCTGAGGGAACTGGGTTTTAGTCTAGAGAAGAGAAAGCCGAGGGTGGATTTAATAGCAGACTTCAACTACCTGAAGGGGGTCTTGAAAGAGGATGGAGCTAGACTGTTCTCAGTGGTGGCAGATGACAAAACAAGGAGCAATGGTCTTAAATTTCAGCATGGGTTGTTTAGGTTATATATTAGGAACAATTTTCTCACTAACAGTGTAGTAAACCACTGGAACAGGTTACCCAGAGGGGTTGTGTACTCTCCATCCTTGGAGGTTGGGGATGGTCCTGCATTGAGCCAAGGGTTGGACTAAATGACCTCCTGAAGTCCCTTCCAACCCTAACTTTCTATGATTCTATGACCACAAAAATATTGCACATTTTAATATAATTTTGAGGTGGCTGGTTTCCCTTTTGCAGTGCCGTTAATTTCCTGAATGTGTGGCTGAGTTACTTTTTAAGACGCAATTAAGAGACTGATTGCATCTTAAGTGTGTTATCTGCCAGGGGGCTTGTGTTTGGTACATATGCTTGCAGCAATAGGAGGGGGGAAAGAAAGTAATTTTGAAATGAAGCAATTCGCCTCTCTAATTTCCTGAAGATAGGTCTGGATCCTCTTAAGTTAGTTAGATGCCTGTTTAGGTTTTTGTTGGCTTTAAGGGGAATTAGAAGCTAAATGCTTTTGAGGACCTTGGATGTAATGTTTAGTGTGTGTGTGTGTGTGTGTGTGTGTGTGTGTGTGTGTGTGTGTGTGTGTGTGTAGGAACTTAGGTCAATCCAATCTATTGTCTTGCATATGGAAATAGAAACCATAGTCAAGTGCCATAGATTGAAAGATCATTAACACAAGTGAAAACTACAGAGCCAAGATAAATTTGAACAGATAGGTAGGTACCCCTTCTACAAACTATGTAAGTTTTGATAAGGAAAGTTGCAGTGTATTCTTGATTTTCCTATGCCATTAAAAAAGTATTTTTAATAGGGTTAGTTCCCCTAATTCTAACATATTAAGCCAAGAAAGCTTAAGAAGTTTTACTCAAAATAGTTTAAAAATATCTGCTTTATTAAAAAAGTGTGTTGTTTTTGGTAGTTATTGGTGTATTACATTACCATTCATATTAAAACAGTGTTCTGTTACAACAAACCAAAGTTAATGGGCTTTACTCAGTGATCTGTCTGACCCTCTGTGAGAGTTATTTGATTTACAGGGCACAGACAGACATGACAATTTTTGTCTGATCTGGCCACAGAAAGCAGTTTAGAGCCATGAACAAACAGAAGTGCATGGCTGCAGGCAACTTCATTGCATGGGGAGTCAGGTGAAGATGTTTCAAAGCATAGTGTCTTCTGTAACTTCTGCCTGTGCTGCCTGTCAGCCTGTTGCTGTTTTCAGAATGGGAGGAGTCAAAGAGGGCAGAGGAAATTTGGTCTGGGGATGGGGGTTCAGCTCCTGCTGGAGGGTGGGGCAGTTGTATTGGAGCTCCTTGCCCCTGAGGTGGGGGGCTGCAGTTCACCCAACCCACCCCCCAGAGCCAGCTGGGTAACACCTAAAATGAACTCCCTCTGGTCCCTTTCCCACCTCTCATTCTGAAAACTTTGCAGCCTAGCAGGGGCCATTGCTATGGGACACCAGCAAGTAGATTCCACCCCCACCTCCTTAAAACCAACAGTAAATTTCTGTTTGTTCCAGGAGATAGTTGTAACTTAGAACACTTTTCAGGAAGTGTTCTCAGTTACAGCAGGCAGCTGTGCTTCTGTCTGCTTCCACAGTGCTGGAGCTTATGGCCTTTGGTTGAAGTTTTATGGCTCTTAGGGATGCATCAATAGAGATTTTTTGGGCTGATACCGATGGCCATTTTTTTACAAGCCATATTGGCTGATACTGATATGATGCTGATATGCAGCTGGGCAACTTGGAGAGCAGGGTCTGGCTGGTAAGTCTGTTGTGGGGAAAGGGAAAAAGGGGAGGAAAGGGACATGGAGAGGCAGATCGAGGCCCCCATGGTGAGGGAGGGAGTGGGCATGGGGCAGGTGCTGCAAAGCCAGGGTGGGGTATTGGACAGAGCCGCAAGCGGCTCATCTGGGGGGGCAGGGAGGGAGTGGGCATGGGGCAGGGGCAGGCACTGCAAAGCAGGAGTGAGGCACGGGACAGAGCTGCGAATGGCTCATCTGGTGGGGCTCGGAGAGGGGGTGGTAGCTTCTACCACTATAAGCACCCTGGGAGGGCATGGGGGGAGTGTGCCCCCAGATTTGCATGCAAGGGCAAGTGCAGGCTGCTCCTGTGGGCTGAGGCTGGGGTGACATTGGGTTCTTCCCAGTGAGGGGCCTCTACCAGGCTGCCCCAGCCCGCAGCCTGCCCTCACTCTGATCACAGATCCCAGAGCACATGCCCTCCAGGGGTGCGTGCAGCGCTGGGAGCCACCCCCCACTCTCCTTGCCCCCCAGACAAGCCTCTTACAGCTCCATCCCATGTCCTGCCCTGGCTGTGCAGCACCTGCCCCAGCCCCACTAGCTTCCTCACTGCAGGGGCCTCAATCTGCACCCCCATGCCCCTCCACCCCTGATCCTTCCATCACAACAGACTTACCAGTCAAGCTTGACTGCTCTCCATCCTGCCAGGCTGTGCTTCTGGCTGCCTGTGTGCTGCATTGCAGCTGCATGCATGCACAGGGCATTTATCAACTACATTATTGGTGACATCAGCCAAAAAATGCCAATTGCTGATACTGTCAATTTTCCTTATATTGATGCCGATATGATATAGATTGATATATTGGTGCACCTGTAATGGCTCATTCATCCTTTTTTCTTTCTTATGACTTCAGATATCAGTTTCAAAATCTATGAACCACTCGGTGCATCTACACAAGACAGTAGCAATAGTATTGTGTGTCAATAACAGTGCTGAGATGCTACTGCACTGTAGTATTAGGCTACTGTGCAGTAGTGTCACTTAAAAGACTACTGATCTTCACTGAAAGTTCACTGATGCTACTATGCAGTAACTCCAGTTACAACGCATTTATTTAGTATGTCTATAAGCAAGTACTAAATAAACGCACAGAAACCATTGGACAATAGTCTCCCTTATAAACATGTCTACTCTCTGGTATTATGGTTTCTTGTGCGGATTCCGTCTGCCCTATATGGGCATTTGTAAAGATTTCAGGTTTCGATTTAAGCACTGTGCTGTGTTGCATTCACATAGGGCAAGGCGTTCATCTTCTGAAATGTTATTGTGAAGCATCTGTATCCATATCTCAGCCTGTTCAGCTTGACCCGCAGTTCTCTAACAAGATCGTGCCCAATGGGAGACTTGTTTGGTGTTGGTATAAAATGCTGTAGGACTAGGTCTGAACTTTCCCAGTGGTCAGCCTACTCCATTGCTGCCTGTAGGTTTCCCTTTAGCTCTCAAACTAGCCATACTGCCCCATTTCCCTAAAGAGCCCGACTGCTGCTACATAGGGACATCAGAGGCTAAAAACAGAAAACCAGTTTGCCCCAGGACAAATAATTTTATCCTGGGGTCTTTCAGGCCAACACACACTCATTGTCCCACTTCAGGTACCTGTGAAATATTCAAATTTACACCTTGCCCCAGGACAGTGAAGGCTAATTTGACATAATTGTCATGCAAGTTGCACATGTAAATGATTGCCCAGGCCTGTTTTGATGGGAGTCAAAACTCAGGGCAATCAACCAGTGATTAAGTGGTTGTCTATTTTTAGCCAGGTTGTCTCTTCACACCTAATTTCTCAGACATATCTCCAAGGCAAAAACAGTGCCTTAGCAGCATTTTGTCCCTTCTGCAACCATTCTGAGACGGAGAAGATTTCACTTGTGGAAGAGGGGCAAAAATCTTACAATGTTTTCATTTGTTTAATATACATCTTGTTCTAAATATTCCATAAACTTGAAAGTTGCAGTTTAAAAAGCCCCTTGACTTTTCTCTGCAAACACCAGAGATATGATTCTGTGCTAATGTGTCTGGGTAAAATTCCATGGGAGTTAGTAGAACTTTAACCATTGTAATCAAAAGAGCATTTAGCAACATAGTTTAGCCAGGCAGCGTCAATGCTTCACATTGGTAAAAGAATGTGGTGGATATTTGGATACCTAGTTCTTCAAGAACTTTTCTTTTATCTCCTCATTTTCTCTTTTTCATATCAACAAACAATATTCTTCCTCTCCATACAAACCTGATCATTAACATGTGGCAAGTACGGAGTACACAATGTTTAGTGATTCTGACGAATTATAGCTTTTGTATCATTTCCAAACTTGACTTCTTGGGAACTTTACATTTTAAGACATAAATGCATGCTTATACAGGATGCAAACTCTGTGGATCCATTGATAGATCCTCTTTCCTGCACTATGGGAATTCAGGATGTTAAGTGCTTGAATCTGATGTGATTTTTTTCTAAAGAATTGTTTTTCAACAACTCATGTGGGTTTAATTATATAGCCTGAATTTGGTGGATTATCCATTCCTTGCCAGATTATCTTCTTTTCTTAGGGTACCCAATATACAGACAGGTCAGTGCAGTGTAACTACAGATATCATAGCAGAATTACTTTACTTGATTTTGTCACGTCCAAGGAAAGACTTGTTTTGCAATAATCGTGAATAATGCTGCCATCTAGAAGTCCCTGAAATTCCATGCTGGCTGACACAATCAGACAGTCTTTAAAGACTAGTAAGTTGAAATTTCTTTGTAAGTGAAGTACAACAGTAGTCACATGGGAGAAAAAATGTGTAGTGTCCCTCAAATCATATTTGAGGTCCATATAGCAACCATAAAATCAGTCCCATTTTCTTTCAGAAACTTTGCTTTTGCTGATATTTAAGTCAAGAATTTTCAAGTATTTGTTCCTTTGCAATCAAACATGTTGTCCATCTTTGTTGTGCAGACCAATGTGTTTTTTTATTTTATTTTATATATATTATTTGCTGAGTAGAGTTTCAAATTCGTTTAGTATGTAGCCATATTGGCTGATACCGATCTGATTGGTGTGAGCTACTTGAATTGTACTTGCAGTGTTTATAGGTGAAATCACTGTGCATACATTTATGCATGCAAACAGGTATTTGCATGATTGGGTAATTCAGCAAGCTGTCTAATTATGTGCCTAACTATCCAGTTATATGTGCAGTTAGTCTACACACACATGCACAATTTTGTGCAAATTGATGCAATCATAAATGTTGCCAGTAAAATTAAGTTAAAAATGCATCCCATGATGCGTTTGTCTATATACTTAATTTTACTTCTTTTAGCAATGATATTGGTCTACAAGAGCTGAGATGGAGTTTTGTATTTTGCAGCATCATAATAACAGCTATTTTAGCTCCCAAGAGTCTACTAGGTACTTCAGAGAAGACATAAAAAGATATAGGCAGTGCCTTGGAGAACTTGCAATCTTTGTTTTCCATCACACCATGAGGGGGTGGCAATAAAGTAGGGAAGACATGAAACAAGAAAGAACTATGGTTACAGCAGTTCAATCACAGAGTAACAACTTAAGTATGTGCACAGGATAGTCGTTCTAGATTTCCCCCTTCTATATCTATTAAGGATATTCTGAAGATAAATTTTGGTAAAGTGCATACTAATCCATTATATGTGCTGACTTTTTCCCCTACCATGCTAATTAAAATAATTGTTGCTATAGCTAGATGTTTTATTTAAAACATGTTTCTTGAGGAGGGGATACTTCTTTACATTCATAATACGGAATTTCCAAGTAAGGAAATTTAATTCTCTGTGTCAGTACGTGCTGTCATAGTCATGTGGCAATATTTATATCTGTTTTGTATGATACTATGTTGTTTTAGCTCCTCATGTGTCAAGGGCTTGTACATATTCTCATTCAATGTGGGAAAGCTACGTACATTTCAGAACCCTGAAAACAGTTAAAAGACAATTCACATAGTTGTATTAAATAATAGTTGTTTACAAGTTCATATTAATAAGTGTAAGGAAGGAAACCATTGTTACATAGTTAAAAATGTTTGCATACTCAGCTGTTCCAGAACTTTAGTAAGACACAGCTTATTTTATTTTTGTTTAATTCTCGGTGTTGATATGTCCAAAAGCCAACCAAACAGATTAGATATTGGATAGATATCAGCATTCTAAAATATATTTCAAATATCACTGTACTCTTAAGATCTCCCATATATAGCTGAGATAATTTTCTCCCATCAGCTGAACACCTAAGGACTGCATTTTTTTTAAAGGTATTTATCCTTACAACATCCCTCTGATAGAAAAGTGGTATTGCCCTCGTTTTCCAGATTGGAAACTGATACATATCGAGAGCAAGTGACTTACTATGGTAACACAGGTATTCCATACCTTCAGGTCTCAAACTAGTGCCCTAACCACTGGAAAGCCAGCCTTTTCTTCTTTCTGTATGCACTGATTCTCATTGCAAAATGTATTCCATATTACACAAACACACACACACACAATGCAGAATATTATCTAATATAGATAATATAGAATACATCTATATAATATAGAGTATATATAGAATGAGCGCATTGCCCATCAAGAATGACAGAGAGGTGGGGCAGGGACGGATAGCCACCACCCACCATCACGTGCCACCTCCAAATCCCAGGAGCAGGTGGGGGGGAGGAAGTCTTGCCCCTTCATCCCCCTCTGCCAGCAACCTGTGCCACCACCACCTTCAGTGCTGCTGGCTTCACCCTCCCCCCCCCTCCTGGCCCTGTTCCTCAGAGGCAATGGAGCACCGCCATAATAACAGGGATGGAGCGGGGGCTGAGGGGGTCAAGGCCAGTGCCACTGGCCTCTGTCCCCGCCATCATGGCAGTGCTCCACACTCTGATTGGTTGCTTCACTAACCAGAGTGCTCCAAGAGCGTTACAGACAGACAAATGGACTAAGCCCTTTATTATATAAGAATGACATACTGTATAGAATAATTTGTTTTTTGTTATTATATATGATGTTATTTTATGTATGTATGTATATGAGTGTATGTGTATATAGATGTGTGTTTTATATCTATATTATATGTGTATATATGTTTGATATATATAAAAACAGTTTTCTCTGTATTTCTCCCACAACTGTGATAGGTTTGTGCATACTTGAAACTCCTGTAGACAAATTTATTTCCTCTCTTCTCCATAATCTTCCTGGTCATCAGCCTCCTATCATTTTCTGTTGTAGGGACCCTGGGCCCCTTTCCCTTCATGCCAGGGTCTTGATTTGATCCCTATCCCATTTCATCCCACTTCCCCTTTACTAGAGGCTTCTTGTGTCCCTGTACATTTCTTCTTTCACCATAAATCAGGACCTCTCTCTGTGCCCTCCATTCTGTTTTCTCCCAATCTCTCCCTCTGCCAGGAGTTCTATTGATCCTCCCCATCCTGATTTCTCTTCATAAAGGGACCTTGTCCCATCCATTCTCCCATTTCCCCTACACTGTGGCTCCTTAGTCTCTCCCCTTTTGGAAACTGTGTGTACCTTCCACCTCCTCCTTCCCAAACTAGGATTCCTCATTCTCATTCCTATCTGAGGTGCTCTCTGTGCCCCACCATTCCACCTATGTCAAAGTCTCCCATGAAAAGGCTCTGTGTTCTTCTTTCCTCACTCCAAGTTCCAAGAGTTCTGCTTGTTTCCCATTCACCATCTTTGACCAAGCAATTTAAAATCTATTTTATATTTGCCTTAGAGAGAAGTCATTCAGGGCATTTAAAATCAAGTGTGAGGATGGGCAAAACCATTATGGTGGGTATTGTTATGGTGGAAGATGGTAAACAGAACATCGGTCTTGTCTTTGATATATAGAGCTCTGACTGAAGCTGCTGGATTTGCTTACCAAATGACTTGGAATATCTTCCTTCTCCATCCTCCATACCCCTGGCTTCTGTGTCTCCTCATTTCTCTTTTTAGTTTTCTGACTTTCACCAAGTTCAAGAAGTTTCTGCCTATTGATGCCTAAAACTTTTCCTTCAAACAGTGGGATTGATGAGATGCAGCATTTAAGTTATCGCATGACATTCAGACAAAGAAATACCATTATGTTGAGCGTATGGGCTTGCAAACTCAGTGAGTAAAGTCGGTCTAGGGTAGAATCTGAAAACATTCTATATTTTATGGACAAACAAAGGGATAAGACTAGTGAGATACATGATCATAGCTTGGTGCACATGTGAAAACTTAGAACGTTAAGAAAAGTTAAGGGAGGGGAAGTAGTTGTCACAGTACAGTAGTGCACTAGGTATTCATCAATAACTGATTCAAATTTGTCTTGGTTACAGGTAAAATGAAATCATTGGTACTTTTCAAATAACACTGGTTTCTATGCAAAGAAATTCACGGTGTTGTGAACTGTGTTCTGAATCACTCAATAGTCAGAAGAGAATTCCAGGAATGTTTTAGTCAAGACAGTCAAAACCAAGGCATATTTACAGATTTATGCCATCAGTTCAGTAAAGAAATTTAAATAAGTTTGTAAGTATTTTGTTGATTTTGGAACCATGCATATAAAAGTTTATGCCCATATTACTGTATGCAAAGCTAGCACTACCAGTTTCCTGGGCAAGTTTATCTTGCATGAACACAAATGCTGCTGCCGATTTAAGCTGCTGTTGACTCTGGCATCCCTAAGTGGACCCAATTTCCATTTAAATTAAAACGCCTTTTACTTGTACTACTTCATAATGTAAACACACAAAATATTTGTAAGTACAAATATGAATGTAAATTATGTTTCTACTTACTTTAATGTCCCCATTTACTCCAGACATGTTAAGCAGCCATTTCTTATTTTATGGATTGGTGGGCTACTGGCAGGAAGCAAACAATATGTCTACAGCCTGATCTTGTATTGTTTCCATCAGTGGTTCTCAACCTATTTGCCAGTGTGGGTCACGTTTACAGATCTCAATGTGTTATGTGGGCTGCACACACACAACTTACTTCCTGTGTATCCATTTAACAGGATGTCACAAGGGCTGCATCAGCATGTGGATTGGGCTGCACGTGTCCCACAAGTTGAGAACTACTATTTTACATTCTAAAAGCACTAGAAGTACACTTATCCCAGTACTTGCCTAGGTAACCATGACAGCAGCATCTAGATTCTCACCTATACCTATGTTTGGTAGAATTTTATTACTTACTCATTTGTTTATTTATTTTGACAGCTAAAATCAATGCTTATTTTTAAGCATTTACTTTGATTTTATTAATTGAATTCTTCAGGACTGTGTGAAATTAGCGGGGGGGGGTGGTTATCAATTTAGCATGCATGCATGCATGCATGCATGCATGCACAACAGTTGCTGCAGGAGCTGGGGGCCATTCCAATAAGCCTGTGCTGGGAAGGGAGAGTTGCAGGGGCAGGCCTGGTAGTGCCCTCGAGCCCAGTGCTGTTGGCCTCTTGCTCTGCCCAGGACCCAGATGGAGCAGGCGTGAAATTCCTGCAGAGCCTGGCACAGCCTCTGTGGGAGTTTGGCCACTGCCTCTATTACATAGGGTCTTGCCTGGGCTCTGCAGGATTTTGGCCCCTGTCTTGATCAGGCAGGGGCTGTCCCAGGCTCTGCAGGATTTTGGCTTCTGCCCCAGCTGGGACCTGGGCAGAGTGAGTAGCTGGCAGCACTGGGCTTACTGCTGCTACAAGCTCTGCCCCTTCAACTCCCCCCGTCTCTGCTCCTGAGGCACAACCTTACCAGCACAGCCCCCAGTTTCTGCAGTAGCTGCTGCATGCATGCATGCATGCACATACGCTACTCCCTGACCCAGATTTCCCTATTTCTGTTCTGAATTTATCTTTTATCTCCTCTTATGTACATTTCAGTGATTACCAATGGAAATATTTTTTCTGTCACTTTGAGACTATCAGGTGAAATTGATGTTTATCAGTGTCTGCCAATGAAACTTGAATCCTGGAAACCTAGCTATACTGCCTGGGGTAATTCAGAAAGGAGGAGTACAGCATATAGATTGGCAGCAGGTCTTTCAAATTCTCCAGTTTTCCATCCACTCTGTATACCCATCTTTATGAGGTTAACTCAAATAAATATACTCTGGTTCATTAAACTTCCATGTTTTAGTAAAACTTTGGAAACTGGACTAATTCACTTCTTACACGGCCCTGGAGATATCAGTTGTTTAGGGCTTATGTCCCTGTGAAAATTGCGGTTTTTGGAAAGGAAAAATCTCATGTCTCTTTATTTTATGTCTGTCTTCTGACAAAATTGCGGTTTTACAACTTACCTTAGAAACTTAACAAAGGTATACTTATTTATTATAGCACAACTGTATCTAGTACATGTGGTATCACCAATCACTACTATTAACATTTCTAAGCTACGTTATCTCGAGGCTTTCCTGCTTAACCTAACTTATAAACTTTTCCATTTCCTTAACTTGGCAGGTTGCTTGATTAAAACATCCTGCTGATACAGCATTTGCAATACTGCAAGATTTACATTGTAGTTGCTTCGAGTTTAAAAATGACTTCCAGCATACTGCTTGCCTGCAATTTTACAGCTTTACACGAGGCCTTAACATTGCTAGGGCTAGCAACAGAACAAGGTCAATATGCTTTGACCCAAATCTAGTAATTCAGCGTCAGGC
>NW_017729029.1:72124045-72128606 GCF_001723915.1 Gavialis gangeticus | reverse complement strand
CCTGAAACTAGAATTGGTATTTTTTCTGGCTATTGAAAATGTCTGGATGAAGTAGGATTGATGATATGTTGTAAATGTACTTTCCTTATAAAATCTTCCAGGAGGAATAATAATTAATGTTCTTTTTACTTCTGACTAAATCAGAACAAAAATTGTAATGAGGAATAAAAAGATGAGTGGTAACAGTTATGGATATTAGATATAAATGCTAAGGTCAGGCATATGTGTATTGTGCTTTTTCCTTTTCCACAAACAAATTGAAAGATGCTTGTACAAGAGTGTTTCCTATAATTTAATTTCAATTTATCAGTCTAGATAAGTGATTCTTAAACTGCGCTTCACCAATTACCTGCAGAGCCGTTTGGTCCATCTCCAAATTAAACCCTTTGAGAACCAAGCAATGGAATTACACAAAGTTGGGAGCCCATTCAAGCAACTGTAATCCTACAGACTTTTTTAGAAGATGCATTTGGAGACTCAATTGTTGATGTGTCCCAGTGGATTGAGAATGCATTCCAAATTTATTGCATTTTTCTTTTGTTCCTCATTAAGATTTTAAGTAGACAAATAACAGAAGTCATTACTGATTATTTTAGTATCTTTATTTGTGTAAAAAGATAAGAATATACAAGGGGATTTTACAACTGAATGAACCATGTCCCCGGTTCACAAAATTGGAATCTAAATTCATAAATAAATAAATTTAGATGTTATAGATCATTAACTTTAACAGCAACTGTAAGTTTTGCATTTAAGATGGTATATTTTAGCTTATTTTCCACATATTGGTGTATAGAGCTTAGAGATGCATACATATCTAGATGTATTTATATGTATTCCAGCTCTTTTTGAGTTCTTCATACAGAGACAACTGGTGAATCTAAATTATAAGGGGCAGAAGCAGAAAAAAGAAACAAAAAAGGACCACGAAAGTACATAGCATTCCGTGTGTCCTTTAATGATTCTACTTCAGAATGTCAAATATAGCTTTTGGCAAGTCTTAAACACAAGTATTGATAATAGCTCCATTTTTCCCCTTCTTTTCAAACTATTTTTCCTCACTAGCACAATAACAGTCACTGTATCTTCTGTCTTAATTATGTCTCATTTACTAAATGGCATTCAGCATTCTAAATATCATGGAAGTACTCAGAAATCACAGGGGCACAATGTAACACAGCTGAAAAAGAGAGTGTATAAAATATATGTTGATAACCATTAGAACTTTATGGACTACTACTTCAATATGTAGAGAATAATAATAATAATAGATGAAAATAACGAGGATTTTCTTTTTTTACAAATGCTAAAAAAAAAACCTGGTTTTGTATTTTTTTTTTCTTTTTTCTTTCTTTTTTTTTTTACTATCATTGCTTATCAGATTCATGCTTTTTGTTTACTTACAGTATGAAAGAGGCTGGTTTAGGCCATAAACAATGGAGGGGTGGTCCCATTTCATCAAACTGCAAGCAGTGTCCAGTAGTTTATACCAATCCTGTTTGTGGATCAGATGGTCACACATATTCTTCTCAGGTAAGAAAAAAAAAAGAACTGAATTGTTCATTGTTCTCCAAACCTCCCCAAATATTCAGATATATAATAAAAGTATATATTTATTTTTATTTAAATAGATGCTTGGTTTTTTTAAATGCCTGTCCCAAGCCAGTACCTACCAAAAGAATCCAATGCATTGTAAGAAAAAAAGCATGCAATGACAATAAATCTGCTGGAAGGAAAAAGTAATAGCTAGCAAAAATATGTAGTACTATAATATTCCCCTGTCTCAGACTGAGTTAAACATCCCACTCCCTCCCAGCTCAGCCCTTCAAGATATAGATTTTGCATGCCAAGAACATTGAAACTGAGTTTTTTAGACCTGCTCAGAGTGAACCCCTAGGCTCAGAGAGCACCTGTTCACAGTTCCCTCTAATAAACTTTCACCAGTTGGAATTGTGGCATAATTGTGTAGGACCACAGACAGTCAAGCGTTTAAATATATCCCTGACCATTTAGAACAATACCAGCATATTAAAATTCATCCACATATGATAGACAGCCATTGGCAGAATTTGGAGCAAAGGTGTTGTGTTTACATTTATAGTAAAATACTGCAAATAATAGGCAAGCTACTTTATTCTGGACTAATTCCAAGTTTCCTAGTAGATAAAGGTGAAGCACTTTGCAAGCAACCTTAAGATGACAAAAACCTTGACTGTTGTGGTGATATCTGTATTCAGAAGAAAAAATTTAAACCCGGAGACTAGACATAAAAGGAATTTAACGAGATCCTCAAGTCATAAACCTTACTAACAAAAATGATGGACATCTCCCTTACATTCATTTCATGCTTGTGCCCATATAACCTTAGTCAAATTCTCTAATTGAATCTTGCAATTTAATACAGGTCTTAGTTTTTTTCTGGCTCAATATTGAAAGACTTTGTTCTCATTTATGTCTAAACTTTAAAAAAGACTCTCGTCCTTACTACCCAAGCTACAGGAACTGGTAATATAGAGTTTGGTGTATTCACCACATGGAGTATTGGAGTGCCTTCTCCCCTCATCCAGAGTTCATATATACATTGAAACAATGGGTTGGCAGCATTAAACTGAATAGTATTCCATTACAGAAATTCTTAGCAGAAAATCATTGTCAAACGTTATTCTGTGAGATAATACCAGGAAAAATAGATGAAGCCAACTGAGGGCAGTCTTGTCTGTTCTTGTCAGGTAAGAGCAGGCAAGACGATAATACCTGAAGCTTCACCATATAATATTGTCATAGACCCCTGCTGTTCATTTGACTACAGCAACATATGGTATGAGGAGCATTCAGAAAGTTTCTTCCCTTACACAGAGAGAAATACCATTTTATGTTTGAATATAGTCCCCCTGATATCAGTATATTTGGTCCAACACAGCTGCATGTTGGCTATGCCCATATTGTAGAAGTCCTTGTCCTGCAGATCCAGAAACTACTACTCTGTTGCAATGACATTATTTTACTAGTGGTAAAATAAATAGAAGCCTGAAGGAGCCACACCTAGTGGACAGGCTGAATGGGGAAGCAGTTCAAAATCACATCTTGTCACTGGTGACTGCAACATGGGATGTGTGTATGTGGCCGTATACTCTCCTAAAAAAGATGCACTCTTCAACTCATCTTTGCATGGTACTTGTTCGTCATAGCCTCTTACAGAACATAGTACTACCTCTTGATGATGTTGCCTCTTTAGACAGAGTTAGTCGCCATCAATTTCGTAATCCCATAAGGAGATGTCATTTTTTACATGTCTTGGGTAGAGAAGATTGCAAAGTAAAACTGCAAGATTTGGGCTAAAAATGGGTGGTGGGCTTGTGTCTCATCTTGAGTCACAGTCCTGCCCATGAGTTTCTAGGTTTGCTTGAAACCATTTTAAAAGTTCCTTGTAAGCATCAAGTCACTCTTCTTTCTTATCACACTGATAACAGATATCTGGTTTTCTGACACCTTTCTCAGGGCCATATATCTTTCCCCATTGTAGATGCCCACTGTCTTAGTTATGTGCCTCGCTTTTCATCTTGTATAATTTATGACCATCTTGTGGAAAGAATCAATTTGAAGTGGCTTCTCTGGGAACTTCTGACCTTCAATTCACCTATGTGCTGATTCTTCCTCACTTAAATTCAGCTCAGAGAGTGGGCAGCGCGAAGCGGCTGTGGAGAGCCCAAGTGACAGGAGTAAGACCAAAGAACTTCTGGTACATCAGCAAGGCTTGGGGTGTGGTAAAGGGGTGGTTGGAGCCACACATAGCCCATAAGGCTGGGGTGCGCAGGAACACCCATTAGTGAAACAGGGCTAATGTACAGGAGGAAAACCGTGTCCTGGGAGACGAAGAGGCAGCCTCCCTACAATATACATTTGGCATCAAAGATGTGGCGGGCGAGAATTAAGGGTGCTTTGTAGACAAACTGGAAATGGTAAGGGGCACTAGGGGAGAGCACGGGACCCTAGGGTGCCCTCCTGCTACAATCATCATCTAAGTCCCATGTAGATTTAAAAAAAAAAAACTGCTAAAAGGAAACACATTGCTATATAAGTATGTGGATCTGTGAAATCCATAGGGCCATAATATATCTTTAAATAAGTCAAGCTAGATACTGTCTTAGGACGTGTCCAGGCAAGCTCACACATGCCTTTTGCCGCATCTCAAAGCAGTTTGAGACATGGCAAGAGGCACTCAGGGAACAAAAAATGTTTTTGAGCACTGGCTCAAAATTTGATACCTGGATATCCAGGTATCAAAATAAAAAATGGGGGGAAAAAAAGTGGGGCAGGTCATGGACCGTACCCTGAGGTAACCTGGGAGGGGGTCCTTCAGAGAGACAATTTAGTTTCTGGCCAGAGTGTCTCTATGGTGCCTCTGCTGTCCCAGCACATGGGGTATGAGCCCTTAGCATGCTGGGGCAAGCAGGAGCGTGGCAAGGATCAGGAACTGGGCACAGTCATGGGTAAGTAGGGATGTGAGGGTGGGGGTACTTGTGGGTGTGGGTGTGTGAGGAGTGGCAGGAGGATGTAGGGG
>NW_017729029.1:72116981-72119045 GCF_001723915.1 Gavialis gangeticus | reverse complement strand
GGAGTGGCTGGAGGATGTAGGGGGTTGTGAGGAGTGTGGGGGGGTGTTCCAGGGGTGTGGGAAGTTGTGGGGGGATGCGTGTGGGTGGGTTTACGGAGGGTCTCAAGCAGGAGCTGCCACATGCTTGCCCCCACCCACCTCCCGCAGCACCTGCAGCAGCAGCCATCAAGGCTGCAGCCTGGCTGTAGGCACAGCCAGTGGCAACGCAGCACTGTGTGACCAGAGCTCTGTACATGCTGAATGGGCCTGGCCCTGCTAGCACACAGCTTTCCTGCATGGCTTTGCTAGCGCACAGCTTTGGACAGGACCAGGAAAGCCATGTACTAGTAGACTAGACCGGGTCAGTTTCATAGATTCATAGATTGTAAGGGTGAAAGAGACCTTGGAAGATCATCAGGTCCAGCAGGAAAGATAACTGAGGGTCAGATGACCCCAGCAAGGTGACTGTCTAGTATTCTTTTGAAGATTTCCATGTTAGGTGATTACACCACCTCTGGAGGGAGCTTATTCCACAGTCTGGACACCCTGACTGTGAAGAAATATTTCCTAATGTTGAGCCTGAATTGATCTTTTAGGAGTTTGTGGCCATTACTCCTGGTTTTCCCCTTGGGTGCCCTGGTGAACAGTTGCTCACTGAGCCCTTGATGTACTCCCCTAGTGTAGCAGTAAGCTCGGCCTTCTTTTCCTCTGATCATATGGATGGCTCTTCTTTGGACTCTCTCAAGCTCATCCATGTCCTTGTTGATATGAGTGCCCCTTAAAGACTTAGGAACTGGAAGACAAAGCAATATAACTCCATTTATTATTTTTAATTTCATAATTTTAATCCAGTCACATTATTTTTGAAGCCTGCATTGTGATTTATGATCACTTTAGATTGACAGTTTTTTATATAACCTATAATATTTTGAGCAATATGCTTCTTCGCAGTAAAGTGTAATTGGTATGTGTGTATAATATAGAAAAAATATATGATTTGAAACCTACTGAGTCCTTACTGACCAGTGTTCCATTGATATTATTTAGTATTTCTGTTATAGTGTCATCTAGTGGTCCTTTTCAGCATCTAGTTCTCAGGGCTGGTCTCTGCATACACAAAGTAGAAGGCAGTCTGTCCCCCAAAAATCTCACTTAAAAATAAATGACAAGCAAAAATGGCAATGAAATTAGATTACCAACAAATTCTGAACTTTTTGTAAAGGCACAGTATTAAACATCACACTCAATCCCTACTGTCATCCCTCATTCCCCTGTACAAGTGTCACAACGAGCCTCTACTGTTAGTTCTTCTAGTGAGTTTCTTTTTCCTTCTGTCCTAAATGGACTCCAGATGAATTGCCTTAGTCTTTGAGATGGAAACAAAACAAACAGATTTCAAAGACCCTAAATGCCTCCTTATTGCTTCTTTCTTCCCAGTCCTCCAACATGGAAGCAGGCAAGACTCGTGGGTGCTCTCTCAGGAGAGGGCAATTTTGAACCTTTTTTCAACAATGTGTGTGTCTGTAAGCCATGTCTCCCCTGCAGTAGGGGCAGGTGTAGTATGGAGTGCAATCATAGCATCATTACAAAGTAAGGCTAGAAGGGACTTCATAAGGCAGGGGTGGGCAAAATATGGCCCATTGGCCAGATCCATTCTATCTAGCCTGCAGAACCCCTACAAAATTTAGAAAATATTTATCTGCTCCTAGCTACCTGTCAAAGATGACAAGAGACACAGGCAGTAGAACCCAGGGGGAGCTGGCAGCAGGAAGCAGGAGCCCAGCCCTGCCCCACCCTCAGCCATTTCCCTGCCTTCCTGCCCGTGCCCTGCTCTAGTGGCACCTGGATCTAGTGTAGGGAGGAACTGTGTGGGTGTGTGGGGGGGGGGTTAAGAAGGAATTGTGTCTGTGTAGGGAGGGACTGTGTGTGCGTGTGTGCATGTGAGTAGGAAGGGACAGAGAGAGAGAGGTAGAAGGGATTGTGTGTGTGTTCATAGGGCAAGTCCCACACGCACACCTCACCATATATAGACGCTCACATCCTCCCTCACACTGCCATACATGCAGACTCCCATACCCACACCCC
>NW_017729029.1:72116402-72116959 GCF_001723915.1 Gavialis gangeticus | reverse complement strand
CCCCCACACACAGTCCCCCACAAACCCCATACCCACCCACATGCTCCCTCACCCCACACCTACCCACCCCCCACAGATGCACCCACACCTCACATACCCACAGCCCCCCACAAACATATACCAACCCCCCCAATATACAAGAGTAAGACTTCATTTTAAGCTATTCTATACAATCACATCTATGTACACTACATAAACACATGTAAACCAGGACAAAAACATTTTTTTTAAATCAAATTCATGAATGTTTTAGATGTTCATGTTTTAGAACATAATTTGGTATTTTTCTGGTTCCGAGATGGCAAAAACCCTTCCTGAAAGGGGTACTTCTGGGGCAAGGGGAAGGATTTCTGGTGGCAAAGCTCAGGAGTTAGGAGGTAGGACTCCCAGTCCCAAGATGGTGACCAGGGGCCAGGCACCTGTCAAGGGCTGGACCTACCTATGCAGCTCTCAACAGCTTACCAAAACTTGGTAAGGGGCCCTCTGCTCAAAATAATTGCCTGCCTCTGTCATAAGGTCATCTAGTCCAGCCCCTTGCTCAAGGTGTGATTTTTTTT
>NW_017729029.1:72088309-72116199 GCF_001723915.1 Gavialis gangeticus | reverse complement strand
TTTTTTTTTTTTTTTTTTTTTCCCCCCTGCCTAACCCATTCCAGCCAAGTGTTGGTCTAACCAGCTTTTAAAAGTTTCCAATTTGGAAATTCCACAATTTTTCTAGGTAGCCTGTTCCAGTGTCTGACTACCCTCCTAGTCAGAAAGTTCCTTCAACCTGAATTTCCCCTGACAAAACTTGGGGCCATTACTCCTTATTCTGTCCCATGGAGAAAAAGCCCATCTCCACCCTCTATATAATAGCTCTTCAAGTATTTGAAGTCTTATCAGATCTCCCCCTCACTCTTCTCTTCTCCAGGCTAAATAACCGTAGCTCTTTCAGACTTTCCTGATAAGTCTTGCCTATCAGATCCCTAATCATTTTGTTGCCATGTGTTGGACTCTTTCCAAACTATCCATATTCTTCTTGAAGTTTGGGGCCCAAAACTGGATGTAGTACTTCAGATGAGACCTCACCAGTGCTGAATGGAGCAGAAGAATCAACTCCCTTGATGTGAAAGTGATACTCCTGCTTATACAGCTCAGTGGACACGTCTGCACAAGACACTGACTGGGCAGTAGCCTGATACTACCGCTCAGTAGTGTCGCGTGGCAAAAACTGTGCAAAGATGCTACTGTGCAGTACCATCTCTTAAAAGGAATTCACCAGTGCTACTGTGCAGTAACTAAGGTTACTGTGCATTTATTTAGTACTTCTATATGTATAAGCAACTACTAAATACATGTGCAGTAACCACTGTGCAGTTGTGTCTCATGTAGTCATGGCTGTTATGCTGGCTTTTTGGTACCAAAAGCATATTGTTGGCTAACATTCAGCTTATGATCTACTGTAACACCTTCTTTGTAATGCTGCAGTTTAGCCAATCGTTCTCCAGTCTGTATGTTGTAAATGCAATTATTCCACCCAAAATGTAGGACTTTACGCTTGTCCTTGTTGAAACTCATCTGATGAAATGCAGACCATTTCTCCAGTTTATCCAGGTCATCCTACTCTTCAGTGTATCTGTAACCCCACCTAGCCTGGTGACATCTTTACTATATTGTTCTTGATCTGATTGTCCAAATCATTATGAACATATTAAACAATACCAGACCTGGGATAGACCCCTGCGACGATCCACCTGATTCCTTCTCCCAACTAGGCATTTATCTACCTATTATTACTCACTGGGTGTATCTACACATGCCCCCGACTGCGCAGTTGTTACTGCACAGTCATTTAGCATTTGTTTTAGTATTAAATATACTGATAGTATTTGCAAGTGATACTCCTGCTGATACAACTCAGTGGACATGTCTGCACAAGACACTGACTGTGCAGTAGCATCATGTGGCAAAAACTGATAGTACATTTAGTAGTAATGTAAATCAGTACAGTTTTGATTGTATCAATACAAGAAATTTACTGATAGTACAGTAAAAGCTGTGCTATCCGACACTTTATTAATCGGCATGTTCTATTAACTGCCATGCCGATCGATGAGGAAAAAGTGAAACCGGAAGTCCCACCGTGGCACTTCTGGATTCACCAAGTCCCACTTCGCCACGGCTCAGGGCAAAACAGCCTGCGCAGGACCACACTTCCTGTCACCTGACACACTGACACCAGGGAGTGAAAGTTCTGGTGCAGCAGACATGGTGGGAGGGGTGGTGACCCGAACAGGCAAAGATGTCTCTCAGCTAACTGGCATATTTGATTAACCAGCGATCCCCATTCCCCATGGATGCTAGTTAACACAGCTTTTACTGTACATTTAGTAGACATGTACCTGACAGTACTTTGAACTGTATATTCTTAGCTTGCTAATGAGAATGGGATGGGAAAGAAAAGTAATGAAGGATGTTTCTGGTTTCAGAAATATGTTTGAGTGTCTCCTAAACAACTCCATTTGGCCTATCTTTTATGTTGATGGTGATTTCACATTTGTGTCTTGTTGAAGCATCTCAGTATACTGAGTACAGACTGTAAAACACTTACAGATAACTTACTGGCAGCGATAATGAAATAAAAATAAATAAAGAAATACATAAGTCTGCCTGCCTCACTGTAACAAGTTCTGGGAATTTGTGCAGATGGAAAGTCAAGATTCTATAAATGTATTTATACTGAGAAATATGGCAGTGGTTCCATATTTACACAGAAATATATCTACTGCTAACACTGAGTGAAATTATTTGCCTGTGTTTTTCATATACTGCATTTGCGTTGTGCATAGTGAATACACCCAGAGTTGTACAACTAGCTGTTAGTGGTGAAATCATTTTAACTGAGCTCAGATGTGTCATAAGTGAATAAGTCAAACTTGAGTAATTCTGTGTGAAAACTCACTTAAAACTTAATTTTTACCAGCCATATTTGTGCTGATTGGATCTGTATTTAGTAAGAGGTTCTCTTGAGTGAACCTCCTGTCTTCAGTTGTGGGCTGGCACATACGTTATTTTAAGGAGATACAGAGAAGGGTAAGACACATACGCATGCATTTGCATAGGTAGGACCCTACCAAATTCCGGGTAGAAGTGGGCCATGCAACAGCTTCTTTAATATTTCACGTTCCCTTATGTTGCCACCACCCTCCCCCCCATTCTCCCCACATCCCCGGCCAGTGGGCCTGCTGCTTGCTGCTGACTGGCCAGTAGGCAGAAACAATGCCATTTTTTAAACTGCAGTCTTTGCCTCCCTGCTGATCAGGAACAAGTGGTGGGGCCCCCCTGTTAATTGGCAGGGTGGGACACATGAGAGAACCTGCAAAATTAAAGGAGACGCTACACAACCCTCTTTCACTATGAATTTCATAGGGCCCTATGCATAGGGTACCCACATGATTGCTTGTATCTGGTACTCTTTTCCTTACCCCACATGCAGGATTCTAGGGGATGGATGGAACATTTATTCTGCTTCTCTACTAACATCATAGAATCATAGAAGTAGGGTTGGAAGGGACCTTGTAGATCTTCAAGTCTGACCCCCTGCCTGGGCAGGAGAAAAAACTGGGTTCAAATGATCCCAGCTAGGTAGGCATCAAGCCTCCTCTTAAAGACCCCCAGGGTAGGAGCCAGCACCACTTCCCTTGGAAGTTGGTTCCAGATCCTAGCCTCTCTAACTGTGAAGTAGTTCTTACGGATGTCTAATCTAAACCTACTCTCCAACAACTTATGGCCGTTATTCCTTGTTATGCCAGGGGGCGCCAGGGGAAACAAGGTCTGTACCAAACACTTCTGGTCCCCCCTAGTGAGTTTATAGACTGTCACCAGGTCCCCCCTCAGCCTTCTCTTGTGAAGGCTGAAAAGGTTCAGGTCCTGCAGCCTCTCATCGTAGGGTCTGCCCTGTTGTCCCCAGATCATGTGGGTGGCCCTCCTCTGGACGCTCTCAATGTTGTCCACATCCCTCCTGAAGTGGGGCGCACAGAACTGGACACAGTACTCCAGCTGTGGCCTGACCAATGTTGCATAGAGGGGGAGGATCACCTTCTTGGCCCTGCTAGAGATGCACCTGTGGATGCGTGACAAGGTGTGGTTAGTCCTGCCAACCGTGACCTCACTTTGTCGGCTCATGTTCATCTTGGAGTCAGTAATGCCTCCAAGATCCCCTTCTGCTTCCATGCTTTCAAGAAATGCGTTTCCCATCTTATAAGTGTGCTGCTGATTACTACTGCCCAAGTGCAGCACCCTGCACTTTCAGTATTGAAGCGCATCCTGTTTTTGCTAGCCCACCCCTGTAACCTATCCAAGTCTTGCTGCAGTCTTTCCCTCCCTACTAGCGTGCTCACCTCGCCCCAAATTTTGGTAGCATCAGCGAATTTAAACTGGGTGCTTTTCACCCCGTCATCCAAATCACTGATAAAGAGATTGAACAGCGTGGGCCCAAGGACCGAGCCCTGGGGGACTCTGCTGCCCACTTCTCCCCAGGTCAAATATGACCCGAACATGCCAATTAGCCTTGCTAAACTGGCTTGAGGAGTAATTGCCACTCCCCAGGAGCAGGAGGATTGTGCCTCAGTGCATCTTCAAGGTTTTCCCTTAGGCTACTAAACTGTGTTCCTCCTTACACAAAGCTAAGGAGAAAATCTAGGCCTAAGCAAAATGTATACAAGCTTTTTTTTAAATAACTATGGGTAATCTATACTAGCTTACAAAAATGTAGGTTTTTTTTTTAATTGTTAAGTTTTATGCAGTTGCCCAGTTTTTATGATGCATGTGCATTAAAACCATTGACAATGCATCCCCTGAGATTGGCTGTGCACCCCCCGGAAGCACTAGCCGTGAAACCGGCTGCTAGGGAACCCCCACCCCTGGTCAGCAATTGGCTGCTGGGGGACCCCCCCACCCAGTTCACAATCTGATGCCCCCCCCAACTCTGGAGGCACCAGTCACCCATGGTCAAAACAGAGGTCCATTCAAGGTTATTTCAGGAGCTATCACTCTTTAAATTGACATAAAATTTAATATTTTTGTCCCTTCACTCCAGGCAAAGTTCATTTTGATAGTGTCATCAAGCTCCAGTAAGAGCTTAGTATTGTACTGTAATATACCTACTCTCTTTTACTGGAAATATATTTGTCAATGACTACTGCAAATTGCACAATACATTTTCTAAACACAAGTCAATAAACAGTATCAGTGTTATAGAACTAAGCAGTATAGCAGTATAATTTCCCAGTGGATGCTGCTTTGGGAATATTATGCCCTTCTCTCTCTCAGGTTAAACCTGTACTGTTTGCTGCTTGAGCTACCTAATTGTAGAAAGAATAAATATGCTTGTGCTTCCAAAACGTAAGGGAGATCATAACTAGTAAACATTCCACAGAGGAGAGGTTAATTTCAAACTGGGGTCCGGAGAGTGTTCACCTACCTGACGCTGATTTCACTGGAACTGTGGTTTGTGCTGTGTAATAGAAGAATATTTGCCTTATTAATAGTAACATGCAACCAATGTAAAGAAAAAAGTTAAAGAATTTAAATGCCATTGATAGAATGACTGGAAAAGGGGGGAAATACATAATGAAATATTTAATAATAAAATAAGCATCCACACCTTTGCTTTAGTTACTAAAATAATGTTACACATCTCTTACTTTTCTTTATTTTTATTTTCCTTTTTCACTCTCTGCAGTTCTTTACTTTCTGCATTTCTCTCAGTTTACTCAATGAAATAGACCACTTAGTTTCTAATCAGTGTGAACTACACAATTTCAGGAGCTACCAGAATTCAAGAAATTGTGTGTTTTAAGTATAGCTTTAATCATTCATAAGTATGTGGCAGATTCTGTTAGTCTTAAATTGAGTGCTAATTAATTTAACCTGTAGATTTTAATCTACTGCACAGCCTGTGTAGGTGCAACAGAATCTAGCCCTAGAAGTTATTGATTAGCAAAGCTGTAAATATTTTTAAAAGAAAACGCTGCAGGAACAAACTACTTCATTTTAAGAGTTTCCACTTGCATTTTCGTTTCACTCCAGCATAGTCTTGGCAATAAGCCCCAGATCAATTTTGTGGCTTGGAGCAATTTCCTCAAGGATGTCAAATCCTTTTCATCTTAAGAGTGATTTTTTTTTTGCAAAATTGCTCTCTCCTATCTGTGAAAAGCATGCCTGATTGATGGTATGAATACAGTTGTATGCAGTTGTTCCCAGAATGGTATATATTGATGTAGCACTTAACAATAATGATTTTTTGAATCAGCTGAAAAATTCTAGTGATGATCATAATTATAAATAGACAGATTTGGCCTTTTAAAGTTATATGAATGAATATAAGTATAGAATATTATTTTACAAAAATGTAATGGATCCCAACTGACTAAATCTAAGGGATGGGATCAAAAAGAAAGGAAAGAGAAAAGATATCCAGAAAGGGTAAACCCTAGGTGTGGTAGGTGTGGATTCCAGATGATACTTTACAGTTGAATAGACTTCATTGTGTGTGTGCGTGATTCACAAGAGTTGTAGATGTGACCAGAAAGAATAGGACATCATGGCAGTTACTATTTTCATTATTTTGTTCTTAACTGTAAAAGTCTTGCTGACCAGATTTATAATGACTAACTGCATGGATCCTCTCCTATTTTAATACTTTCACGTTAAGAATGGTACTCATTTTTTTAGACATAAGCATTAGTGTTGTTAATCTTTTTGGCACACAATATTATAAAAGTTAAATTGATTGAACTCCATCTCTTTATCATCTTCATGTGATGTTTTGGGACACATGCCTGAGCTTTTAACATTCTCTTCCCAGTTTGGAAAAGATTGAGGTAAAGCTGTAGGTATTAAATGATCAGAATCTGTAGGCTTATTTAGGTCATATTACTTGAAATTAGTGTCTTGTGAGGGTTTAGTGATCCAAATGCATCTGAGCCCTTTAATTTGGTAATGGTAAATAAAAATAGCTTTGTGAGAACCAGATTGAGTGAATCAATTAAACCGTTTTAACGAGGCTAATCCATCACCTTCTTCATTTCTTTTTTTCATTTCCAAAGCATACTGTAATGAAGACTGACTCTCTCTCTCTCTTCAAAAATGACTGCCTGCTGTCTTTAACAATGATGCTACATCATAGGAGCAGGATTCTCATCCTCCCTGCTCCGACACACCTGAGAAGAATGTGTGTCCTCCCCATCCTGCCATTTCTCCCACCTGCTGCTGCCACCGTCCCCACTGTCCCAGGAGCAAGGGGAGCTCCAAAGCTGTATCTGCTGGGCTGGACAGGGTCTGGGCTTAGCCTGAGACACTGGCATGGGCAGTAGTGGGTTCTTTTTCCCCACCTGCTCCTGGGCTGGCAGAAAACACCTGGAGGAACCAGGCAGGGAGGGGGAACCCACACACCCACAGCAGTGCCACTGCCACCACCGTCCATCCAGGCCCCACACAGCCCGGATGGAGCAGGATAGGTGCTCCCCTTGCCTCCTGAGATGGCAGCAGCGGAAAATGGGGGACAGGAAAGATGGAGGGGAAATTCTTACCTTTTTTGTGAAGTTAAAAATGTCCCTGCCTCATGTCCCCTGCCGTATGGTCAGAAAGGGATGTGTGGCTGTGCCTCTGCACACAGTCTGGCTGTGCCCTTGCATAGCAAGTTAACTCTTCCAGTGATGGTAGAACATGTCAAAATCATCTTCTTGTACCCCTGCCCAGTTCCCCAACAGGATGCAGCTGAAACCATGCTCCTGCAAACTGAAGCCTCCATAAAATATCGTCACAAAGGGATGTCTGAAATAGTTTAGATGCTCCTCAGAAAACTCTGCAGGAAAACCATAAATAAAAGCAAACATCTGCTTGAATTCCTTTAGGACTATGCCCAATCCATTTTCAGTCAAATATAATCTATCATTCCTGAATGATTTCCAGGATCTTATGAGGCCTTTTCCCCATATCCCCCCAAATTTTTATAGAAATGTATATAACTATCTTTTTATGCCTTTTTTTGCCTTATATACTAGCAGAGGAGACCTCTAACAGTTACTAAAAAATATTGTGTGGGCCAGGAGGTTAGAGAAAAGAAATATTGCTGCACCAGGAGTTCTTTAAAGACCTGAACATTTAAAAAAAATGCACAAAAAGTGGAAAAAAGGACATATAACTAAGGCTGAGTACAATGCAATAGCATAACCTTGCTAAAAGCAGTGCATGAAACATGACCATTGTCCTTTCCTTTTGAGCATATATACATCTTTGAGCCCTTTAGGCAACTCCATGTCCATGAACTTTGTATAGTGGCCACTTCCTGGATATCATTTAACAATCCCCAGGATCCGTTGGTTGTGAAATATAAATTTTACATTCAAAACATTGAAAAACAAATCTGTCAGTCTGACTATGTGGCTGTTAATAATGTGAGCCAAAGCCTCAAGTTTCATTTGTGTCTTTCTCACTCCCCCTAATTAGTGTTGCCCCCCATTTTCACCCATACCATAGCTTCTGCATGTCCCTACCCAGTTGCCCCTCCCCACCACTTTCCCCTTCCCCATATCTGGGGGGGGCGTATTTTTCCCTGCTAAGACCTCTTTCTTCGCATCTTTTTTACATTCTCCTTCAACTTCCTCTTCTTAACAAATACTTTTTTTCTTTGCTTGTTATGTAGGCAATGAATCATTCTAAGTGTCCACGTTTTAGACTGTACTAGAAGAGAAGAGAAGTATATCAAGGAAAACAATTTGATATTAGGACTTTTTTAGACTGGAAGTTGATCATTTGTGTGTGGTTTTTTGGTTTTTTTTGGTCTATAGAAAGATGAGGTTGCAGGTTTTGGTTCTGCAAATCGTATGCTAGGGGCTCCCTATAGATACCATTTCCAACTTCTGTTTTTGATTGTCACTAAAATTCTATCTTGATGCCTGGAACATTCCCTGACTTTTTTTATTAATTGTATCTAGCATTAAAAAAAAAGTGATGGACAGTTAGACAATATCCTCAGACTTTACTTTTTGTGCCCAAACCATTTTATAGCACCTCTGTGGTATACCAAAAATTCCAAGTTCTGTATCTCTGCTGTGCTGCATCTCTCCTGTCCCTGATATCGGGATCCTTGTAATTTTTGTTCATTGATTATTCCTTTGCATTTTTACTGGATGCAAACTCTTCAGCTCCCTTGCAACTACTTTTCGGATCATTGCATTTCAGTCTTTACTGTCAGGAATAGCAGTTTGCTGGATCCTGTATCATTGGCCTGAAGGATATATTACATCTCAAATCTAAGCTATTTCTTGACAAAGCTGCAGATCTAAAAGTCATCAGAAATGATTGTTTGAGATGTAGGCATAATATACCATATTTATTAATAGTAAGGTTTCACAGAGTGTATAACACATTTTGTTATAATCTTAGGTGCAAAAGGACTGATCTTGGTGACTGATTTTTTTTTCTGTTCTATCATGTCCTGTTTTCAAATCTGTCCTTATATAAACAATACTTGCTTCAGTGACAATGACACTCTAGTTTGTCCCCACAATAGTTTGATCATTTCTGGGATCTGCTTGACATTGATTAGACTCAAAGAAGGTGCTACTTCAGCTACACTGACAAAGATAGGACTTGAACTCTCAAATGTCTCTGTCTTTTTATTTCTCCCAAAATGCTACAGTTGGTTAATGCAAAATATTTCATTGAACAATAGGGGAAAAATATAATAGAAGTAGTTCAATTAATGGAATTAAAGGGTTTTGAGGTTTTTTTCTGTTTATGAAAATATTATTTTGTCCAAGAAGTAGGAATTTATTTTTAAATAAACTCTTAGTTTATTTTTCAAAGAATTAAGAATAAAATCTGTTTACTTTAGAATGACTATACTATAAATGCAGGACAGGCAAACCAAAGTGAAAACAGTGTCAACATTTTAATAAATATTGTTGAAATTGTTGTGATGATCTGTACTAGCCCACAGATATTAAGTCATTCTTATAAAAAAAGCCCAAATGATTTAACCACTGTCTCTTGGAAAAATTAATTTGTATGGTAACTGTCAAACAGAATTTTGACAACAAAAATGCAAATTAGTGAAGTTCAACAGCAGTTAAAGCTCCTACTGCATAGTGTTAATTTCCCAAACTATCAAGTTGGACCAAATATGTCCCCGGTGAAAGGCTGTTAAATAAATGAGAAATTAATTTGGCTCAAAACAGCTTTAACTAACCAAACTGCATCAATTTTAAATCTGTGTTTAAAATATTGTAATTAGAATTCTGTAACAGCCGAAAAAACTTCTGCCATGAGAATCAGCGATGTCTTGAGAATGTGTGCATTAGAACTATAGCCCATTGCAGGGACCTTTGTGAACATGGATGAATATAATAGCTTCTCTTACAATAATTATATAGGAGCAGATGAGGTCATAGTGGGCCTGTCTATACAAGACGTTTACTGTGCTGTTGACTAATTAACTGCTCAGTAAATGTCTCAGTGTCTACATGTGCACCCCTATTAGGGCACACAAAACTAATAAACTCCACAGCAGGGTAGGGCTCATAAATACAATTCCTACCCTGTTGTGGAGTGTTTTTTCATGCACAGCAGAACACGTGTAGACGTCAACTGGCTGGCTGGGACATGTGGGTGCTTCAGTGCCAGGGCTGCCTGCTGACTAGCCTCACACTGAAGTACCCTCATGCCCCAGCCAGCCCCTTTGCAGCACATTGAGCCTGGTTGGAGCAACCCCAGGCTGGCAAGCTAACTCCGTGGGCCCCCTGCCAGCTGGGGCTGCTGTCACCCAGCTCAATGTGCTAGGGTCCAGGCTACCAGGCAGATGTGCTCCTGGTAGCTTCCCAGGAGCAATAAACTGCAGAGCAATAAGCAATAAGCTGTGTGGTTTATTACTGCCCCCTAATGGCACCCTAAGACATACCCAGAGAAGAGCAGAAACAGACTCCAAAGGAAACCAATAGAAAAATACATTTAAGAGAGTGTGAGACAACAAAAGATCTTCTCAAATCTGTGAGATAGTTAGAGACCTAGGAGAGTGCAAAGTAGTGTACCCAAGAAAGCAGTGGGGAAGACAGAGATGGCAGCAGGGAGGAAAAAGAACAATAGAGAAGTTTGATTCAGACTAACTTAGCAGGAGCTCATTAGTGACTGTGGTTTCAGTGGAGAGAATATACTACAAAGAGGATACTGTGATAATTGGAAAGGCAGGTCCACTTCAAGATTTTTTTTCCTAGTTACCAAAAAAGGAAAGCAAGAGGCTGTTTGTGGGCAGAAGAGAAGAATTCAGTAGAGAGAGAGAGCAATTAAATATGACAGGCAGAATTCCAAAAGGAGTCAACTAAGAGAACACATTTTAAGTGATTAGAAGCTGATAATTGTGACTATTGAGGTACTGGAGAAGGAGAAAGAATTGGAAGTAGAATGAAAGTTTTGCAGATTCAGCTTCTGTGTGTGCGCATTAAGTTCAAGATGCAAGGAAACATATTTTAGATCTTGGTCTAGCAAAGCATTTTTATGTAGACTTAAAGACTTCTCTGGATTCAGGCTTTAAAGAGTGTCAAAATAATAGGTGGCAGGAATTAGTCAGGAAAAGTTAAAAAGGAGAAAGCTGATGGCAACCACTGGATTTTTGCTCTTACATTTTGTAATGCTAGATTGCTTCACACATTGAATCTAGATTGATTCCTAAATTCACACATTTTTATTCTTTCTTGAACGCATAATTCTTCTTAAGTTTTTTTCTTTTCTTGTTTTGTAACTCCTAACAACTTCCCTTTGCTCCAGAGGTTAACTGCTAATCTCCATTTTTAAATGCTCACACTCATTAACATAGGCAGTTTCTGTAAAGCATTTATTCTAACTGGAATTTACCTTAGATTGAATCTGCCCAATAAAGGGCACTTTGTGTCCAAAAGCTTTTCTAACATGTTTCCTAACATATGGCTCAGTAAAAGATATTACTAAACCTCACAGAATCTTGTTTCTTTTTAAGGGGCTTTTTACATGGTAATGTTGTGTTGCTTTTAACACCTGAAACTAGTGGGGCTTTTAACACCTGAAACTAGTTTTAAGCCCTTGTTAGGTGGGTCAAAGTTATGCCACTCATGGGCTAGATTATTTCTGATCTGTGTTACCCACTCCTACATATTGTATATGCCAATTCTGTTTAGATACTTAAAGGATTCAATACATAGTTACACTATTTTGCATTAAAAACAGAACAATACCATTTTTGAATTGCCATGCTTCTTCTATTTTCTGTAATTTTTTAAATACCAATTTAGCATTTGTTTTTATGTGCTCATTTAAATTAAACATCACTTTCAAGTGCACTGAACCAAGGGGGTCTGCTGCCTTTTTTTCTTTTTCTTTTGATGTGCCTCCCTAACTCCTCTTAACTCTAATGGGAGTTAAATGTGTGCTCATCAAGAAGGAATAGATCTTTAAATTAAATTCTCTTACTCTAAATCTGTCTTTGCTGTCGCCTCATTCCATTATAGCCTTATGAAGAGGTATAATAAATACTGTGTATTGTCATTTGCTGCACATTTTGATTGATCTTAAATTTCCCTAGTAATTAATTCAGTTTTTAGCCTTCAGGAAAGGTCCTGAAACAATGTTATACGTAGCAAGCATAAAAAAGACGTATTTAATGTTACTAAGCTATCTTGTTCTAGGTTTTCTTCGACACTTAATGGGATAATAAGCATATGAAAAGCTATGGGACTGTAATTGAGGTAAAAATGCAATTATTCAAATTAAAATTTATTGGAACTTGCAATTAGTTTAGTAATCAAACAGAACAAAGTGTTCAGCTTCTTCTAAGGAAAATATTCTTATACACTGTTCATGTAGGTCACATAAGCACTTAGTGCAGACTTGAAATACTGAAAAGTTTCAAGTGCCAACATCAAATACCATAGCAGCAATTTAATACTCTGTTGTACCAGTAGTCCTATAAAAACTAGTCGTACTGTCACAGGAGAAGGGAAAAGCAGCAGGATTAGCAATTTAGCAGCTACTAACTCTGTGAGATGATAAAATATCTGCAGTATTAAGGAATCTTTCTACAAATCACTCTATTTCCATATTAAATGTTTCAAAATGTCCGCAATTGAAATAATATAGAAGCAGACTGATGACATACCTGCTTTTCCTTCAGGAAGGGTAAGTTCAGCTTTGAGAAAACAGTGCGAGTCTGTTGTCATATATTATAGTTTATTTGAGTAATAAAAGCAAAATCAGATTTGAAATCTTCGTATTGTTTATCTACATATAATGGGCAGTGTATTGGAATTTTGCTCAGGCACAAATATCGTATGCCTTTTATATACCCAAGGTTGTGTGTTCAGGGTAGATATGTCATTTTAAATATATAGATTGAATGTGTTGGTATACCTTTGTACTGTATATATTTAGTGTTCAACACTGCTCAAGGTTCATATTACCACAGTAGTGTGCCCCCGCCTCCAGTGCTAATGCTGTGTATGTCTGTAATTTAATCGTGGCTCATTGAAGTTAATTGCCAGACATTTTAGGGGTACCTGTATCAGAAACAAGCCTGTGCTTTCCCTAACCACCTAGGGAGAAGCAGTGCAGCTTGAAAGCTCAGTGGCTAAGGAGAGAAATGACACATAAACTGGTATGAGTGCTCAGAAGCTGGTTCAAATCTGTTAACACAAGTTCAGTGCACATAAGCCACTTTCAAAATGGCCGAAACCAGTTTAAGATAAACCTGGATGGATGTAGTATCAAACTTAAATGATTTAGGTTACATAGGTTTATTGAATTTCTGTCCCAGATCCCCTCTAGATTCAAGTCAACTTACAGTCCCCCAGCATCTCAGGATGCTTTGCACCTCCCCCACGAACCCCTGCTCACAGGGTAAGTGGGCTACCTTTGGCCCAAGCTGTCTGCTCCAGCTGAACGGGGAGGCATGCTCTAGCACCCCCCAACTTCTGTCCTGAGCCACTGCAGGCATGTGCCTGCGTTTATGGAATCAAAAGTGAATGCCTGTTTACTTGCTTATTGATTCAGTCTGCACAGTTTAGAGTAGACTAACCTGCAAAGATTGGATTGAGTCAGCCCGGACTTTTTGCCTATCTGTACTTAGTCTGTATGCATAGAAGGCTACGCCACACCTCTCTTGTCCTTGGGTTTGACCTGAATTAATCAGGACCATTTCAGATGGTTGCAGTCTTAGATGTTCACATACTCCAGAGAGTGTCTGCACACACGCATGTGCGCATACACATACTCTCCCTCCAAGTCTAGCTTCCTCTTTCCATCTTCATGTATTATCTTGGGAAGGATCCTTCCTAACTTAAGCTGATTTTTTACAAAGAGAAGACCTCCTCAGTTTGATTCCTTTCTAGGCATTGCTGTTAGACCTGTTTTCTCAATCCATACATTTATGGACCTTTCAACTGGTCTACTACGTCTCGCCTTTTTTCAACGAAGCCGCCCATAAGAGTACAACTGGTTTTCTCTCCAAAATGCATTTTTCCTGATGTGCATGGCAGTGTTTACAACAAGGCTCATCTGTGTCCACTTTTTTAATATTAATTTGGAGACTACATTTAGACAAACGTTTGGCTAATATGTTCCTGGATAAAAAGACAGCATGTCAGAGAGACTGTATGACTAATTAAGTCCAGAAAGAACAGGAGTGAGCACTGATATGCAGAATATGAATTGTAAAGATTACAGTCACCTAAAAAATAATTAAATTAAGAAACAGATCTTTGGAGTCGAGAGGTTTTCCAGAAAACCAACAGAAGTAACAAAAATAACACTTCATGGAGCACAAAGACAATTTAGGAAGGAGAAGTAAGAGGTAATTGGCGGAGTCTGAAAAATAAAAGGTTGCCAGTGGGAGAATCAGACAGTGATTTTAAAACATAACAAGTACAGCTTTGTTGGCTGTAAGCCAGTTTGATTTTAATGCTTTTTTGTTTGTTTGATTTTTGTCTTAAATTTGAACAAAAATATTTGTTTAAGTAGTGAAATATCAAAAGCAATTACTTGGATGACTTGGATGGAGTCCTTGGTCTAGCTGTCTTCATACATATAAATACCTCCCCTTTACTTTAAGAGGAATTATTTATAGCTAAAGGAAAGAGAAGTATACCCTAGATTATTAAAATTTCCTTTTTACTACAGGTAACTTCATGCCTTAGTGAGATGGAAACAAATAATTTCCTTAAAAAGCATTCTTTCCAGTGGGACAGGTGGAATGCCAAGTGTCCAGCACCATTTACAACAAGCTGTAGTACATGGATTTAAAATAAACTGTCCTACATGTTGGATTGACAAAGAACAGAGGAGAAATGCATGAAAGATGCTCTGATTACAAGTAACTTATAGTATTTAAATGACTTTCTAAATTTTGAATATACATATGCTTTCATGTGGACAGCTTAGAGCATGTACTGACCATTATTTGACCTGAATCCTTTTGCAGGCTTCTTTTTCAGAAACCACATGGCATAGTTTGAATGTTTTAGATGATTAGGGCCAGATTCCAAAATATACTGTAGTTGCCTAAGAGCAACTTAAGAACAACATGGGTAAGATCCTAATTGATTTTGCAGTTCCTCATCTTTAGGCTTCTGCCCCAATTGGGAATCCTAACTGGTAAGGCTAGGAGCCTAGGCTTCCTATGCAGTTAACTGATGGGACAGAGAAGAGACTCAGTGATACAAGGGAGGAGCTTTTGTCATGTAGGAGTCCAGATGGTCTCACCATTTTCCCCATCCTGTAGTTAAAAGATAAGGGCAGTTTCCTCATCACTGTTTGTGCCTTTTGCATTAGAGGTATTTAAGAAAATGGATGAATGATGTTAGTAGTATGAGTCAGAGGCTAAAACTCCCTCTTCCCATAGAGTTAGTACTAGTCATGCTCCTTCTTTTGCTCTCTCCCTCTAGCCCTGTTAATTTTGCATACCTTTCCACACAATGGTAGAGCTCAGTAGGACAGGGTCCCCACCCCAGCCTTGTCTCTAGCCTGGTAAATAGAAAGCTTTCATGAAAGATGTGGTTTTGAACCACTTCAGACTGAGAAAAGCATAGGACCCAAGTGTCCCACTTACCTAAGTGAGTGGTCCAACTACTAGGCTATTATATGAAAGTGGGCAGTGTGTTTTAAAAGAAAAGAATGAGCTAGTTGTCTATATCCAAAGACGATGCCTTGGAGCCTAAGTGCAGGTGGGAGCTTCAATTTTGAATCGGATGAGACTAAGAACATGGCAGTATTCCAAACTTACCCCTCTCTTAGATGTTTTCTACTGACTAGCTTAGGTACCCCCACAGTTACAGTGAAGTTATATATTACACTTAAACCATATACTAAGGGCACTTAAAACACAAGCATCTTCATATTAAGGCTTATTAACTCATTCTGAGTTCCCTCTTAGCATCTCAAATTTATGCCAAGGGTTAAGGTGAGGGTTAATTCTGGGCTCTGCTACCTAGTTTGTGTTAGAGTAACTTCAGTCTGCTCCACAGAAATAAAACAAGCAATTTGCAGTCTTTTAGCATCCCAGGATATACTACTCCCAGCCCCGCCCCCAAAGCAGGGATAGAGCTCAGCTGTTCTGGCTCCTACCCATGCTCCTGCTTACTAGCCCTCTAGTGGCAAGTGAGAGCTGTGCCAGTAAGAAATAGTATTAATCCTAGTTTAATACCATTTAACGTTCAACAGATTTGGTATGATCTAAGCATAACATGTAACTTCACCCTTAGAGTGCTGGATATTATGAGTCCAAGTCCTAATCCTAACTTTCCATTTACTGTATAGGGAACTAAGGGTGTTGTTACAGGTTACCTTTAAACCATTCTAATGGCACTCAATGTCAGGGTGTCCATGCATTAGAAGGTGTTAATCTGTATTGAGTACCCTGTTAAGCATCTTTAAATTATGCCGCTTTGGACAAGGGTTATCTCAACCATTTTACCTGGGTTGGGCCAAGTAATTGTTAATCTGCTCCACAGAGATAAAGTGACCATTCTGCAGCATCCCAAAATGCACAACTCTTAGCTCCTCTACCTCTGACAAACTTGCCACCCAGAACCCCAGGAGACCCAATCCAGGCCCCTGGGCTGGGGATCAGGCACACAGCCCTACCCTCAGAGGGCTAAGCCTTTGTCCCACATCCAGGTTGCTCTCCCCTAGCCAGGAGAATTGAGGGCAAGGGGTATGGCTTTCCTCCCCAGCCTCCTCCCTGCCTTTTCCCCTGCTGGGAACATGGAGCCTGCAGAAACATGCTTCCTAAGCTCCATACTCTTGCCACACTTAATCCCCAGGGCTTTGCTCCCAGAGGAGGGATAGAATCCTGGCTTGTTGCCACATCCATGGGGTGTGTACAACTGACAGTTAAGCTGACTTAACTTTTTCAAGTTGACTTAACTGTCAGAGCATGCACACACATGTGGAGCAGAGTTGACTTAAATGTGGTGCAAGAGGTGACAATGGATGACAAGATTGAACAGTCACAAACTCCACTGTGACTGATTCAGGCTGGACATAAGAAAGAACTTCTTCACTGTCCGAGCCCCCAAGGTTTGGAATAGACTGCTGCCGGAGGTTGTTCAAGCATCCACTTTGAACGCCTTCGAGACACATTTGGATACTTATATTGCTGGGATCCTATGATCCCTGCTGACTTCCTGCCCCTGGGGTAGGGGACTGGACTTGATGATCCTCCGGGGTCATAGAATCATAGAATCAATGAGTCAGAAGGGTCCTAGACAGATCATCTAGTCCGACCTCCTGCCATGGGCAGGAAGGAACACAGGGGGTGGCAGGGATCATAAGACCCCAGCCAGGTGCCTATCCAGTCTCCTCTTGAAGATAAAGAGGAGTCCCTTCCAACCCAAATGTCTATGAAGATAAAACACCTTCTAGGTGTATTATCTTGAGTCACATTAGTTAAGTTGACTTAGCTCACAAGATGGCTGCCACCATGTCAAGGAGCTGTACATATGTATGTTCTATGTGGCTTAACTTAAATTGACTTACTTAAGTCATCTTATCTTAAGTCCATTTACAATGTCTGTACTCACTCCTGGTCTCCAGTTCCTCTACTGGCAAGTCACAGTTGTACAGGTCAGAGATAGCTTTAACCTGCAGTTGCTCTCTCTAACACTGCCGAACAGTCCACAGGATTAGAATGTTTTAAAGGTAACCTGTAATACCACCTTTACTTACTTAACTCACATTTCAATATTCCAGCTAGAGAGTCCAGTACCTAGAGTTTAGTCCTGGCAATATTCAAGATCATTAAGTTCTCATGTGGATCTGGGCCTTGGGTATTAACATAACCAATCATGGATAACTAGGTCTGTCTTTACAAGTTATTTGCATTTCTATGTAATTAAAGATTAATGAGCCTGCCCTTTATGTGATATTTTAGTTCACTTATAACTTTCGTTGACTTATAAATATTTCAACTTTGCTATAATTAGGTAAATTGAACTTGATTAATTAGTAATGTAATCAGTGGGGATAGTTTAAGGAACTATATTGCATCCAGAAGTAGAATTACAATGTGCCTTAACAGTTGAACTGAATCTTTAACAAAAGTTCCCTGCACTCAATACTATGTGTGTTTGGGGTGTGCAGAGGAGGAGTGGGAGGAGGTGGACTGGTATCACTGCCTGTTACTAATGTTCAGCGCCATTAGTAGACTCTTTTCAGTTGCCTATGACTGCCATTTCAGGTAATGTTTTGTATGCTGGGTATGTGCCGTGGCTGATTTCTTTTTGGGGAAATATTAAGCAAAGTTGTTTGGCTGTTAAGGAGATTATGGGGGGAAAAAACAAAAAGGGGAAAGCTTTCCCTGCAAAACTATTGCACACAAATGCTTTGGATCCTGAATGTAAATTTCTGAAAATCACCTTCATAACATGGAAATACCCCCTAAAAAAAAAATCCTATTTTTGGTATCCTTGGTAGACATCTCCTAAGTGCTAGCAAATGAATTCCCTGAGGTTGTGTGGACAGTGGGCATACTACAGCCTAGAACTGAGTAGGGCTTTCCTTCCCACTGCAGTTGTAGAATGGTGCTGGCTAAGCCTGGGTATAAGTGTAGGAAGGGTGGAAGTGTTTTGGACAGAGAGAGCCTGTGATGAAGTAGAAGTTGGGCTGGTTAGGCAACAAAAGTTTGACTGGAAGCTAGAGGCTGACATTTTTATGTTTTAATGCTTGTCTTTGCAACCTTAATAGCATTCTTTAAACACTGAGAGGCATTGAGGTCTCGGAGCTTCAGTGAGATGGGAGTCCAAGACAGGTGGTTTTTCCTCAAGAAGACGATCCTCCGAGCTCAAAGGGAGTCAGTCCCAATGTGTACCAAGGGAGACAGGAGTGCTAAAAAGCCCCCGTGGCTCGGCAAAGGCATCCAGGATGCCTGAGGGCAAAAAAGGAGATGTACAAACAGTGGAAGCAAGGGGCTATCACCAAGGAGGATCACACCTCCATTGCTTGTGACTGCAGGGAGGCTGTTACAAAGACCAAGGCAGAGATGGAGCTAGGGCTAGCGACCAGAATTAGGGATAACAAAAAGTCCTTTTTTTAAATACATAGGAAGTAAGAAGGCGGCACCGGATAATGTGGGGCCCCTACAGACAGGCTTGGCAATCTGGTGATTGCAGCAAATGAAAAAACTGACCTCTCTAATGAATTCTTTGCCTCCGTATTTCTGACCAGGGACTGGGACATTTCCCCCACTAGGATTACAGATGGACTGCACTGCCATACCTAAGGTCAGGGACAGCCTAGTTAAGGAACTTTTGGAGGGGCTGGATGTGTTTAAATCAGCAGGTCCAGATCCTCTTAAACTGAGGGTGCTGAGGGAATTGGCAGGGGTCATAGCGGGGCTCCTGGCACGGCTTTGAGTGCTTGTGGGGCTCTGGCCAGGTACCAGGGGATTGGAAAAGGGCCAGCATGGTCCCCATTTACAAGAAGGGGAGAAATGAGGACCCTGGCAATTATAGGCCAGTCAGTCTTACCTCGGTCCTTGGGAAGACCTTTGAGAAAATTATCAAGGAACACATCTGCAAGGGCCCATCGGGGAAGTAATGCTCAGGGTCAACCAAAATAGGTTTACTGAGGGCAGATCCTGCCTGACTAACCTGGTTTCCTTTTATGATCAGGTCACAAAGTCTCTGGATGAGGGCGTTGAGGTGGATGTCATCTTCCTGGACTTTAAGAAGGCCTTTGACACTGTTTCTTACTACATCTCTTAAAAAACTAGGTGACTGTGGCATTGATGCCTACACAGTCAGATGGGTGGCAAATTGGCTAGATGGTCACACCCAGAGAGTGGTGGTGGACAGGTTATTTTTGACCTGGAGGGTTGTGGGCAATGGAGTTCCCCGGGGCTTGGTCCTGAGGCCTGTACTGTTCAACATTTTTTATCAGTGATCTGGATGTGGGTGTGGAAAGCATGCTGTCCAAATTTGCTGATGATACCAAGATGTGGGGTGAGGTGGGCATGCTGAAGGGGAGGGACAGAATCCAGCTAGATCTAGACAGGTTACAGAGGTGGGCAGATGGGAATAGGATGGAATTCAATGCAAGTAAGTGCAGGGTACTGCATCTAGGGAGAAGGAACCAGCAACACACCTATAGGCTGGGGAACACCCTTCTTATCAACACAGAGGCGGAAAGGGATCTTGGAGTCATTGTTGACTGAACATGAGCTACCAATGCAAGGAAGTGGTTAGTAAAGCTAGCTGCACCTTGTCGTGCATCTACAGATGCATCACAAGCAGGTCCAGAGAGGTGATCCTTCCCTTCTCTGTGGTGTTGGTCAGGCCTCAGTTGGAGTACTGCATCCAGTTCTAGGTGCCATGCTTCAAGAGGGATGTGGCTAGCGTTCAGAAGGTCCAGAGGAGGGCCACTTGCATGGTCAGGGGGCAGCAGGTCAGACCCTAAGAAGAGAGGCTAAAGGGCCTGAATCTATTCAGCCTCCACAAGAGAAGGCTGAGAGGGGACGTGGTGGCCATTTACAAACTCACCAGGGTGGACCAACAGAAATTGGCTTAGGCTCTGTTCCCGAGACACCACTGGGGTTTGCTAGGAATAACGGCCCCAAATAGTTAGAGAGAAGGTTCAGGCTGGACATCAGGAAGCATTACTTTATGGTTAGGGCTGCCAGGCTCTGCAATGGACTCCCAAGGGAGGTCGTGCTCTGTCCTACCTTGGGGTCTTAAGAGGAGGCTGGATAGATATTTGGCTGGGGTTCCTGCCTGGAGCAGGGGTTTGGACCTGATGATCTGTTTAAGTCGCTTCCGACCCCAAACACTATGAAACTATTGTGTGCACACAGGAAAAAAAAAGTGTGTGTGTGTGTGTGTAGATATATATATATTATATATACACACACATACAATATTAAAATGCATACACTCACATGCATCAAGCTTATATTTCAGATATAGTCTCAAGGTAGCTATATTAGTGTGGGTATACTTGATGCAGAATGAGAAGAAAATGCATAACATAGGAATATTTATTTGAATTATTTAGCCTTTATGGGGATGATATAGTTGGGGATGGTCCTGCTTTGAGCTGGGAGCTAAACTAGATGGCCTCCGGAGGTCCCTTCCATCCCTAATTTTCTATGATTGTATGAAACATTAGCGTTTCAAAAACTTGTTTGTTATATGTTTCTAATGCGAATACTTTTTCTTCTTTTTTTTTAAAAAAAAGGAGAAATATTCTAAAAGCAATATATAAAATATTTGTTTTTACAGTTTAATTATTGATATTATATATGAAAACTATTTTTAAGTACCTTTATTTGATAAAATATTATGTTGCTATTTTAAACTTGCAACGATTGATTATCGATTAATAATACTTAACTATTTGGTATTTTCTGAAATAGGGAGACTTTCAGCCAGGGCTATAAAAAAGTGCCTTAATAACAAGCAATTGAGAGGCTTGTGATGGTGTTTGGTAAATGTATATAACTTCCTGTGTGTAAACTGAGTACAATAAGCTTCAGAGGCTCAGGTTTTTAAAGGTACTGATGTGCTGAAAAATGCAGGTGTTTGGCTGAAATTGAAGATATGCACTACTGACATTTTCAAAAGCTCCTAAGCAGGTTGGGTAACTGTGTCGCAAGAAATCAGTGCCACGCTTCTGATTTCTTTAGCATGTTTGAAAATCTCAGATGTGATAGGGATATATCTGTATTTCTAGGCACCTATTTGCATATAATGTCAAAGGTATACTTTGGAAGTTTGGCCCAGAGCCAGTAAGTGACTTCCTCAAGGTTATAAACAATCAGGTGGCATTAGAAGCCTGATTTCTTGTCCTGCTTTTTAAATTGCTAGATCACATTATACTGAAGAAAGAGGGCAAGGGTGCTGGAGGAGAAGGAGTTTTCTAAGAATTGAAAGCAAAGGCTGCATACAGATTTTCAGTTTGCTTTGTAAATTGCTTTCTCTAGTTCACAGCTTTATAAACAATGTATCATCAGTTTTCTTTCAGGCACAGAGGCTGTTAAACTATTTAACCTCCTGGTTCAGTAAGCACGTGTCCTTTTGTTTCTTGGTCAAAACACTACCTGCATTCTTCCATGCATTTTTTACAGTAGGACTAATTTGCTGAAAATAGCTTTTCCAAAACTCTCATTGAACTAGTAGCAGTATGAAACTGTAGTAATATGGCACTCAGTGCTGGCTGCTACCTTAGGTAAATGCCTGTGTAGCTTCTCTCTGACTTCCCTGCTGCTGTGACTATACTTCCTGGGTGAGATAGCTCAGGTATGCTTACACAGTCTGTACTCATATGTTTGATCTTAGTGTAGACCTCCCCCAAATAAGGCTAAAGTTGTGTGGAAAAATGTTGTGTGTAATTGAAGACTGCATTCTAATTCATACCCGAAAAGGAATTATGATTGTACAGCCTTACCCTTGACATTTCCTATCTTTTAGTTGCTCAACTTTGTATCCTATGTGTGCATATATGTGTGTATGCATACTGTATTTTCTCACAGACATCATACCAAGGAATAAAATATGCATCTTGTCTTTGCAATGCAAAGCAAAGAAAAAAATCTTTTTATAGCGAGTAGCAAAGAACAAAACCTACTTGTTCTTCCTATGAGCTGCTCATTGTTCTGCTCCATATGAGTTGCTTTTGTCTGGTAAGGCAGAAACTGCTTTTACCCTATTTCTCACTTATAAAGCACACTACAATTTCCAGTAACTGGTTTTTAGAAAAAGGTGTGTGTTTGTATGTGAGAATGTATTATACACATCTATACATCTTTTCAATCCCAAAGCATTTTAAAAATCTCACAGAATAAGTAAAGCTACAACCTTCAGTTACTCCATTAGCTCTGGTACAAGTGTGCTGTCCCTACGTATGCCAGCTTGCTGGTGGATCTATAGTTTTCCACCATTTGATGACCCATGTGGGAGGTGATTTGCTGCCTCATAATGGAACTACTGGCCACGTCCAGATGAGCGTGGCTATGAGGTGCCATATACCACACATTTATGTGTTCTCTGTGCTGCAAGCCAGCAGTGCGTGGGGGTGGGGCGGATGTGACCCCAGGAGATTGCAGGGTCAAAAAACCTGTGCAAAAAAAAGCAAGTTGGCATACGTGGGGACAGCACGCACTACCCAAAGCAGAGCGTGGCTGGCTAGAGCCACACTACAGCTGCTGACCAGGCTCTGAGCAGCAGGACCGCCACTGCTTCAGCCCCAGAAGGCTCCCAGGACCCCAGGGAGTCGGCCCAATGCTGGCCTTATCTTCCCCTACCCCACCTGGGGTAACGTGCTATGCACCAGAGAGCACATGGCACAGGCATTCCCCAGGAACAACTAGCAGCGGCACAAGGTATGCCACTGCTTCTTGTCCCCAGGAAAACAAACCACTTTTGTTTGCTCGTGTGGACACAGCCACTGTGTTCTTTTTTTTTTCTTCCATTTTCTTTCTTAAACATCAATGATATTACAGTGGGGAAAAAATACCCCCACAACTAAAAACAAAAGGAACATTGTTAAAGTTTGCAAAGTCAGGCATCAGAAAAGTTAGGAAATACTGAAATTAAGGTTGTTCATGTTATTTTAACAGCTTCCCTTCTGTGTATGCAGTTTGATAGTCTTTAATTACATGATCACACACTATTCCCTCCACAGGATCCTACTTGACTCACTGTGTAGGATGAACCATACTCATTTTAATGAGCAACTATTCAATAGTATGTTGTTATGTATTGCTCAATGAATGCCTCCATGTATTATTTACTATACATAATTCATATCCTGCTATGAAGACAGAATTATCAGAGCTGATGAGAAAATTAATATAGCTGTATAGTATTTAAGTACATTTTTTCATAACACCATTATCAGATGACTGGTGTGTGACTGTGGGACAGAAAAATTAAGTCTAGATTTATCCAATTAAAATGCCCAGTTTGAGACATTGTGACCTAATTTTCAGAGTTTTGGCATTACATAGCAGTTTTTATGTCCAAAGCACAGCTCCAGTTCACTTCAGTTGCGATAAAGATCTGGTGAAGAGCTGAGCTCTCATATCCCAGGGTCTCCAGACAGGCACCAAGCAACTAAGGTGTTTGTACATGTTATGTTTGTAGTGAGAACGATATACGCATCTATAATATGCCTTTTTAATGCTACAAAAAGCTAGTGTGTATACGTTCACACCGTCTGTATCACTGCAAGTATAGCAGAACCTCCACAAGAATGTTCCTATTTCAAACAATTTTTAGTGCTACATGTAGTGCTCCCTGTAGTGCTACAAGGTATGTTTTGGTCCTCTAGCATCCCACAGTGCTCCACTCTCTTTCCCCCTAAAAAGAAGCTAGATCCCTGAAAGCTCATGCATAGCTTTAGTTAGCCAGGATTTCTAACTGCAGCTCTACACACCATGGCAAGTTGCTACTGCAGCACTGAGGATAGATGCTACTCCCACCATGGCAGCAGTGGCGGAGAGACGGCTTTTGCTATTGTGGGGATGAGGAGAGATGCTGCTCTGAGAAATGGGTCCTGGAGTAATGTCTGTCAAAGGCAGCCCATATTCTCCTGTGCTAGGAGGCAGGCTTTTAGTGATTATTGTCAGTGATCAAACTGGAGCAGCAACTGTCAAAAGCAGATCAGCCCTACCCCCACTGTTGCAGAGGTGGTGAAGGGGTGAGGATCACTTCTCTCTTCACTCCCTTGCCATGCTTTTGGGAACTTGGGGTGCTGGTGCTCTGGTCTGGGAGCAGCAATGGAGCATACTGACAGGCTTCCCTGGGGATACAAGGAGAAAATGAGCATCTCCCTATCACCCACTGGCTTGAAAATGTGTCTTTTGTGTGATTTTGTAGCACTTCAGCAAAGGCCATTCAGCACTTTGCAGTCCTACAAATGCATGCGTGTCCAAGGCCTGAGAATATATAGTTAATGACCACCTGCAAAGAGTTTGGTTTATGTATCTTGCCCCAGCATCTAATAAGAACTCTGTGGAAAAGCCAGGGATACAATCCAGTCCTCTAGGGCAGCATGTAGCAGCCTTAACCACTATACTCTCTCTCTTTCTTTGCAATTCCCTGCCTTATTCATTGCATAGTTCCCAATCTCTGAAAAAATGAAGTAGGATTCTACAAAAAACAGTCTCTGTAACAAAACAATCCATCTGCATGATATGTGCATCTAAGGCGATTGCATTGTTGAAAAAATGGTAAGTGGTTGTGTAATTATACACTATTCTTATAATATATTAGTGTTGTATGTGAACCAATACATCCAAATTAAGTTACATGGAAAGCCTTAATTTTATCATTTCTTAATTTTGAAAGAGTATTTAATTTTATAATCTGCAAAATGTTCTTTACCAGTTTACTGTGTATGTATATGTATGTGGTACCTATAGACTATATGGGGATCAATTTACCTTCTATTTCTAAGTACCTGTAGCATAAGCTTATTTTAAAGCAAAGCTGGTGGGTTTTTTAGTTGTTTTTCTTAGCGTCTTTAACACTGCAGCAGCCACGATTTGCATAGAATTCAAATATACCATATTTAGTTGAATACAAGTTTAGACTTTTCCCCCAATCAGCATGGGGGGAAAAGGCCCCTCATCTTATGATCTCGTACAAGAAAATATAATTAAATACATCATCTATCAGTAAAATACTACCAAAATGCGGATGTGCTAAGTAATTGAAACAAGCTAGGCAGTCGATTTAAATGCTGCCAACACTGAATGTGATTCTAAAACACAGGTAAATATGCTGATTAGAACCTACCACAAGGCTAGGTTAGTGCAGCTTATCTGAATAAGACATATGGTAGTGCCCATTGCATGTAGGGCCACTCAATGCTGATTCTTTTTTCAGTCATGGTGAGCCACTACATGGAATACATTTTGACTTCTTCACTCCCACTGTTGAACCTGCACCTTTCTTTCTCATTTCCAATAATTTCTGTTTCTTCACCAGCCTGAAATGTCTGGCAAACATAATCAAACAGGGTCCCAAACAGTTACCCAGAATACTTCTGTCACCCTCTCCCTCAGCTTGATGCATATGATTAGTGTGGCCCCACCTTTCATGAGCTGGAACTGGTTGCCCTGAGCCTTTTCTGCATATAAATTTTTGGAGAATACCAGGACTCATGGTAAGAACACCTGGTTCAAGTCATGAGTGGGGACTAATTAGCACATGGTAGGTCTGGAATACACTCGCGCATTAAGTAGTGATGAGCTATGGGGTCACCATGGCTTGAAACACTGTTGTCTCTGCTGGGACTCAGCCCTGTGAAGTGCAAGGTAAATCATGAGATTTTAGACTTCAAACTAATATCAAGCATAGTCTGTACAATATATAAGTAAATACAGAAGTTCTGCTTAAAAGTGTGTTTATGGAGTACCTGTACTCAAACTTGCAGCAGCTTCAAAAAAAGGTAGGATGCACCATTTCTGTATGAATTTAGTTTATTGGTACTACAGTATATGCAAATTACTGTAGGTCAGTTTATATTGAAGTTAGTGTTTTCAAATTAGCTCCTCACTTCTGTGTGCTCTGGGAGAACAGGTTATAATAATGGGGGGGGCGGTGTGGAAAGGGCTGCAGGGGAAAACATTGGTGGGGTTTAGAGGGCAAGGTAGCCACCTGACCCTTCTCCCCCTCACCCAAGATTTATTTTCCCTGCTGTAGCAATAGAAGAGGAACAAATTCAAGGCAAACCTCCAATAATTAGATTCTATACCTCGAAAACTATAAGAATTTTTCCATATGTAGTGTCTTATTATTGGGCTCTCATCTTATATGCACAGTTGTCCTATATTTAAGTAAATGCGGTATTAAAATAACATACACAGTAGTAACTGGCCCATAAATATGACTATTTCCAATTTTATTGTAAGAAGAAAATGTATAATTTGTACCTCAAGACGACAGTGAATCTTTAATGTGTTTTATTATAGATTTTAATTGACTGTCTCCAGTTCACTATGCAAAACATAGCAAAAGTACAGAATGTTGTTGAAAATATTCAGGAATTCAAGTAGGCAGAATGGAAGCAGAATGTACAAATTGGAATTTTTTAGGAGCATCTTGACAGTGCAGAAAGCAAGCAACTTTTCATGCTGAAATGTATTGCCAAGAGGCTCTGATAGATTAGAAACTGTATATCTATATAAAAGTGGGGTTTTTTTAAAGAAAGGTGCTATGCAGTATATTACTATGAAGTCAGAAGTACTTATACTTCTATTTCAAAACTCAATGTGCAAAATTCAAGCAGTTCAAGTTGTATAAGTGGTACCCATCAGAATTAAACCTATAACTAAAGATGTAGTGAGCTTGCCAGATGATAAAGCTGTCAAGCTCAGAATAAATGACTATTTGATTTGGAGAGAGGGCAGGTTCGAGGAGGGGAGACATCTACATGCCTGGATATGTTTGTACAGCAGTACAGTAGTTCACAACAGGAGAGAGCAACAAGTGTATGAAGTTAAGGGGCAAGGGAGATTAAAAAACAATATGTAAACCCAGCTGTATGAACTTTACTTTGAGGATTCAGCCTTTCCTTATAGGCCAGAAAAGTCCCTAATGCAGACTGTTGTATTTTTAATCAAATTGATACATAACAGTTATTTGGGGTACATTGGGTTTTGTTTGTTTTTTTTCTCCCAAAGGGGAAGCATTCCCTAGGTGTTCCCCATTTCTTTTCCTTTGGTATCCTTTGTTTTTCCGATTATCCTCACAATCTTCATTAGAGAAGGCTTCCCTTTATAGATTTCAGGTGTTAAACCTGTATTGTTGTCCAGCTTGTGGCTAAAGTGAAGTCTCTGATCTTCCTGTCTATGTACAGATGGTCAAAAAAACTGAGGCTGAATCAGTTCAGTCTTCACAAGTCTAAACTGGGTAGATTGAACTGATAGACAGGTAAATGGACATTTCCTTTTGATTCCAAAATGCAGTGGGTCAGGCCAGAAGCCAGGAGAGTACTAGAGC
>NW_017729029.1:72085081-72087814 GCF_001723915.1 Gavialis gangeticus | reverse complement strand
CCACCCTGCAATGGAGGGGTTTGTGGGTTGATGTGCAAAGTATCCTGCGATACTGGGGGACTCTGAGTTATCCTGAATCTGGAGGGGATCTGGGAGAGAAGTTCAGTAAACCAATTTAAACGAAATCAGTTGAGCCTGATACTACATCCATCCAGGTTTATCTTTAAACCAGTTTCAGCCATTTTGAAAGTGGTTTATGTTCCCTGAACTTCTGTTGTGTTACAGGTTTGAACTGGTTTCCAGTTAATTATACCGGGTTATGTGTAATTTCTGTACCCAGCCCCTGAGTCTTGCAGGCTGCCTGTAGAGTATTGAAGTCATTTCTTAGCCTAGAGACCAAGGTGAATAGTTACAGAGAAAAATGTAAATATTCTCTTTATAACATCACGTGGTGTTGCTGCTAAAGTTTTCAGGACTTCCCACTGATTAATTCTTTAGCTCAAATTTTACCCAAACAATTTACTAATCTTAGAAATAGAGTACCTATTTCAATAGAACAAATAGAAGTACTGGAATCCATTAAAGTATCTTGGCAATAGAGAGAAACTCTTCCCAGAAGTATTCCGTGTTGTTATTTATTCTACAAAGTTCTTAAACCTTAAATCTAATAAATAAGGTTCTGATCCTGTCAAGATTTATGTACATGCCCAATTGAAGTGAATAGTGTCAATAAAGGCAACGCAGTCTTCAGTGGGACTACTCACAAATCTAAACATTATTTGTAAGATTGGAAGCAATTAAGATGGAACAATGACAATCACTAAGATTTCACAGATAGGAAAATATGATTTTTTCTTAAATAGAAATGCGTATAAAATTTACTAGGAGTCCCAACAGAAAGTGTCATAGGCACTGTATCTATGGCAAGCACCTTTTTGGAGAGCAGAAAATGATTGCATGCCAGAATGTTGATGGTTTGTTGTTGTAGGAATGGACCGTGGCTTCCTTTTGTTTTGTTTTGTTTTGTTCTGTGTTGTTGCTTATTGTTTTCTTTTCTCTTTCTGATCCTTTTAAAAAAATAAAGCTGCAGTAAGTTCCGTGTGTGTATATGAATATATGTACGTGTGTGTGTGTGTGTGTGTGTGTGTGTGTGTGTGTGCACGCGCACACACACATTGGTTGTGATCTGAGTACAGGGCCTTCTTTTATTTTTTTCAGGGTGCACAAGTGGTGAGGTTCTTCTTGTCCCTTATCCCTGTTTCTCCTTCTGCCTTTCACCAAAAGCTGCCACTTACAATGTCCAGTGCCAACCAAATTGTTGTATAAATTCAAAAGGATTGATTGAGGTCTATTTTTTTCCTTAGTCTTCTAACAGTCATTGTCTTGATACTGTTTTGCCATGCATTACAGTTTAATGATAGCACACAGGTTGTACTAAGCCTGTGGGGACATGTGTGGCAGGTTGAAGAGACCAGCTGTATTGAAAAACTGACAAAGACCCATGAATTGACCTGTAATGAGAGTGAATGTAGGTACTTTTGTGTCAGCAACAGAATAATGAGACACATCCTCAAGCTCATCTGAACTTGCCTTCCATTAAATACCTCTGCTCTTTGAAACTCCTCCCCTTATTAATGGTAGATACTATGGACAAAAGTCAAAGCAGCCTTTAACAGTCACTTCTGAGTTTTTAGGGCAATCTAAGTCATTTGATTCTGCATTTGGATTTAGCTGCAGCTTCCAAATAGAAATATCCAAATAGGAAATAAATTAGTACGTATAAGATAGGTTCTGGTGAATCACTTTGAGTTTTAATGGTGCATCAAAAATATCAATATTAAGTTTTGATTTGATTTGCCAAGGATTTGAAGAATTTGAATCCTCTAAACCTCTAGGGGTATTGGGATGACTGTCTTTTTGACTGGGAATGGGGGAGTCCTCTGTTCTCCTCCTGAGAGACTAAATACTCTCCCTACTAATATTTTTAGTCTTCCTTTCACCCCTTCAGAGCTGTTTCTACATGACTAATATCTTTTTTCATAACAGTGGACTGAGGGAGTATTCTACAGACGAGCCGGTAGGCAAATGATACCATATTTTCTTGCATACAACATACCCAAATAAAACATACATCTTGTTTTTAGAAGACAGAATATAGAAAAAATTTTTTTTTCCAAGTCATGGACAACTGTGGTGACAGCTGCCTCATTCAGACTCTCTCCTGGGGTGCCACACTTCCTGGATTACTGTGTGTGACACTCTTCCTGGACTTATTATGTGATACAAGGTTAGGCCCTAGACTGTTGCATGGACAGTAGCAAGACAGTTAGTTCTTTATATTCTAATAAATAAAGTGTTTCCTCATCAAGATACTGCCAGAAGCTGCACAAGCTATAGTGCTTAGTCAACAGCTATGACTGTAAGAGAAATAACATGAGACACTGCCACTTCAGCTTGCCAAAACAGATACAAACTGCACACATCTTGGCAGATACATGGAATGTGAAATATCTTCAATCATGTTTCTTTCCAACAAAGAAAACATGTTCCCCACTTAAACCCCTCCCAAGGGGGCAGTGCTGGGACGATCGCATCCTGGCGGAGCTGAGAGGCATGTGGGGGAGTACCCTCCCCCCCCGCTTCTGGCTTTGGCTAGTGCAGGCATCTGCCTGTCTTGGCCAACCAAGGAGTGAATGGGAGTTCTGCTCATTAATGGGTCAGTGTATTTAGCTTAGAGAAACTTGCATAGTTTGGATCAATACCACCTCAGGCTTTTTGATCAGGGAGCAGCCA
>NW_017729029.1:72065650-72080081 GCF_001723915.1 Gavialis gangeticus | reverse complement strand
CTGTTCCCCCAAATGCTACCAGGAGTGACTAGAAATAACAGTCACAAGCTGGCAGAGAGTAAATTCAGATTAGACATCAGGAGGCGCTACTTCACTGACAGGGTGGCTAGGATCTGGAACCAACTTCCAAGCTAAGTGGTGCTGGCTCCTACCCGGGGGTCTTTAAGACAAGGCTTGACAATCACTTTGCTGGGGTCATTTAACCCCAGTACTCTTTCCTGCCATGGCAGGGGGTCAGACTTGATGATCTGCTCAGGTGCCTTCTGACCCTACTAACTATGAAAGTATGACTGTCTGTACTTAGGCTGAATGTGTGTAAAGTAAGGTACGTATTATGAGTAAGAATGTAGCTTCTTGTAAAGAGCAATAATGATCATGATTGTTTATGAAAATTTCATTTTTTCCTGTCCAGTAAACATTTTCATAGTATTTTTAGTTCTGGTTGTGGGTTGTTTCTCATTTTGTCCAGTATTTGGTTAGCTGATGTTCTTAATCTCTGAGTTTGTTCCTTGTCTATATTTTTTAAATGCTGTACAAATCAGAGCTAAAAATGTAACTCGTTTTATTTGTATCTTGCAAAAGATAGACCCTAATTAGAATAGTCACTGCATGGAATACGTAAAATTGTATTATCCATGATTTTGCTAGCTTTATTTTGGTTAGGTCGTTGTTCAAAAGTAGAAATGCATGAAGTGTTTAAATCCTCTAAAAAGATCCTTTATTTATACATCAGTACTGATCTTTGCTTTCTTATTGATCTTTAGCATAAATAATGCAAGTAAAATTAATATAGTCTGAGTTGAATATGTCCTTATTGTTAAATTAGTGTAATTGCATAAAGGCTTTAATAACGGAGGTGAACTCAGAACAACCACCACCTCAGGCATCACATAACTTTACAACTTGGTTCCATTGTTAATACATAATATAAATGCAAAGATAATATATACTACACAGTAGTTTTTCAAAGCATGTATAACCATGGTAAATAAAGAGTTGGAATTTACATTATAAAAGATGTTTCCATTAATGATCATAACTCTCATTTATTACAGTGCAAACTAGAATATCAAGCATGTGTCTCAGGAAAACAGATCTCAGTGAAGTGTGATGGACGTTGTCCTTGCCCTTCAGATAAAGTAACAAGTACAGGAAGAAATGATAAGAGGGGTGAGTAATGGTAATTTGTATTTCTTCTTTAAATAGAGCTTGTTTTAAGGGAGGAATATGATTTTATTCATGGAAGAGTATGTTGATCACTAAATGGAAGACTTTTTTCTTTAATGGATTTGAAATGGGGGCTACATTGGAACACTATTTTTCCAACACAAACTTCTACATGAAATTTCATTGAGATCAGTCCTGCTTGTTATTAATATGCTTAGTGCATTGCAAAACGCACAAATCAATACAGTCTTTGGTCCATGCTGCTCTCATTCTGAAGGGCAAAAGACAAGGGGTAATGAAAAATGCAGGGCAGAAAGTAGTTAAAAAAGAATAACTTTAAATATTAAAATACCTGTAGTAGCAATTGTATTGTTACTGTGAATTTACAACAAGGGGACCATAGGGGAATCTGAGCTTGTTTATGAGATCTGAATGAGAAAACATTGTTATTTTTGTGAAACAAGATGCCAGGACAATTTTTAAAGGGTAAGAACATCAGGGCATCTGGTTTCTGCATAACTGAAGAAAAAAAATGTGACCAAGCGTTGCTACAATTCAGTAATGCTTAGGTGCTGGTAACAGCCCATTGTAGTTCTGGTAAGCTGATATATGTTAGACCAACATGATGTGCATTTCAAGATGCTGGAGGATTGTCTCAGGCTTGGGATGGGGCACAAAGGAGTATTTAATATGTTTAAGTGAGTGAAATTTTAGACAGAATTCAGGACAGACTGTCTTTGTATTTCAGACTTGAAATCACCACATTTAAACATGTTTTTTGTTTATAGTGCCATATTTCCTCAGTGCAAATGTATGAAATGTCAAATTTACAAAGAAAACCTCCTTGATTTTATAGGCTTTGCAGGTGTTACGTTAATATTTTCTGAAGCTAATTTGTTATCTTGCACTTACTACCCTAAATTATTGTGTAAGAGAATTCTTAACACCTCACCTCCATTTTAATCCTCAGCCTTTGATGAAAAGAATTTTCTTGCAGTTAGAAAAAGATTGATTCAATTAATTATTTTTAAACAATGAGTTTAAGTAATCACAATGAACACTGAGCCATGTGCATGCACACAAAACCAATTACAAATCTGCACTAAAACATCATTTAGGCCACTGTATTTTCTGAGCTGAAATTATTTTTCTGCAATAATACACTAAGAATGTAATTAAATATTCCTTACACTGGAAACTACTGCACTACAAAGGATTTTAATGTTTTTAATTGCATTAATTTACAATATTGCTTTTGGTTCCTGTTAACTGGGTTGAAAAAAATTTCCCACCATTTACTCACCAAGGTGAAAAGTATTGAAGCAGGGTAAAATCTATTAATGTAAGAAGTACAAGAATCTGCATGTTCTTAACTGTGGTTAGGGCCTGTCACTAGTGTGGCTCTGCCAAATGCTGGCTATCAGTTGCTGAACTAAAGCTATTCTGGACTATAGACAAATCTGAAGACCACCTGCCTCCTGTTTACTCAGCAGCAACATTGCAAATCTGTGCCCTTACTCCCTTCTAGCTTTGCTTTCTCCAAATGCTTACTTTCCTTAAATGACTGCTCTATCAAGCATGGCCTGTTATTAGTGCTAATATCTAGGTACATTGTATTGACTTCAAGATGGATTTTTTCATTACTACACATAAGAATGAACCGTTTCTGAAGACTCATACAGTTCATCACCTCTCATATTGTAAGGATACAGGGATCAGTTGTATGAGGGAAAAAACAAACAAGCAAAGAGAATTTAAACTAATCCTCCCCTGTCAGGTTGTCAGGACAAGCAAAGTACAGGGTTTTCTTGAAGCAGATGAGCAGAATATAGAAGCTTCTTTAAGGCCAAAGGCCAAGAAACCTGAGAAATGTAAAAGTGAATTGAGTATCAACTAATATTTTAGCCATCATTATAGTGCTGTAATAGTTTTCCTGTAGTTATATTTGAGTTCACAGATCCCTGTTCCCAAGTCCTGTGAAATCCACACAATTAAATTGCACTGAAACTTGGGCTCTCTCACTGTAGTTCTAAATTTGGGGTAATTCTAGAAAGTAGATCTTAAGAAAGTCCTCTCTCGGAACAGCTCTTTTTAACTTGGTCAGATTCTACCACTTCTGTGTGTGTGTGTCTAGGGATCAAACCATGACTCTGATCTTGCCCTGAATCATCTCAGTCCCTGCTCTAACATGGCACTGAGTATCCTCTGGGGAACCACACATTGATTTTTTGGCATTCAACAAAAGAGTTTATCACTTGGGATAGGCACACATCTTGTATCCAGCAGTCGAACAGATTCCAAGGTACATTCAGTTGCTTAGTAGTGGAAAGTGTTTGTAATTCAGAATTTCCTTTTACTATGTATCCTCACTGTGGATGTTTAAGCATCCTCAGCTCTTGGATCAGAGACTTTTTATCTTAGCAGTATCCATAGAACAAGCTGCAGCCCTGTCCATCCATGTGCCCCACACAAGGTTGCATGTACTTTCTGATCCTCAGTTCATTTCAACTGCCTAGATACCGATGAGGCATTCTTAGCAGCCTAAAACCCTATTACAAGACTTCAGTTAAAGTGCTTCCTTCTTTTATCATTATTTTGTCTTGTTGTTGTTTCTGTCTTGTTTATAAAGAAAGAAGAGATTTTTTTCTTTATCGTTTTCTTCTTTTGTTGTGGTTTGTGCCTGGTTAATCCCCACACTCACAACTAACATGTGTAGTGTCCTAGTATGTGCATACCATATATATTACCCCTTCACCTTTTGAACTATACTGAACAGGGGTTGTCTATCTGCCCCAGGCTCACCATATAAGCCTACACCACTCCAGCTAAATTTTACAATTGTTCGCTACCATTTATAACTTCTTTTGTACATGACACCATCCAAAATTATATTTATCCTCAGTTAAACCCACAGACCATACTCATCCCCCACCTAACTGCTGAATATCTTCATAAGAAGAATGCTACTGACAAAGCTTATCTAATAGGGTACTGAAGATTGAATCTCAAAGTATTGCTTCCTTTTGATCAAACACACTAGAGTCAGGTGAGGGGCTCATCTCATCTTGCTGGAGAGGCAGGATCCCTCAGGGGACCTCATATCTCAATCTCAGCTTTGCCACACTACTCCACCAAATCCACTCACTGTTTAACACAGCTGTATTTAATATAGTGAATAAAGCTGGAATGCCTGCAAATCATTCTCATTGGCTTTATGAGAAGTAGGTAAAATCCAGAGAGTGTAGGTTGTCTGGATGTGTATTACAACTCTTTCTTACCTGGTTTTCAGACATTTGATATTGGCTAAGCTTGGAAAGGCACAATGTACTACAGGGGAACCTTAATTTGGCACTAACCAAAGGTTTTACCATTACATTTACATAAAAAGTATGCAACGTTCCAAGAACAAGCAGTAAGCTATATATGTTTATTTGAAAACAATGAAAAGGTATCTAGCTAGGTTGATTTATATTTTTCACAGCGGAGAATAATCTAGGACATCTGAAATGGTTGGGGATGTTTTATTATGCTGCTTCAATTCATAAAAGTTATCCTAAACTAGTCATTCCCAAACATTTTTAAGTTTAAGGTACCCTTCAACAGGCTTTTGGCAGGATTTGGAAAATGCCAGCTCTTCGTTTTCACTTTTTTTGACTGCAGAAAAATAAAGGAACAATTTTTATTTTTCAAAGAACTCAGAAAGACTGCAAGAGATCTGAATGCTCTTGACACTATGCAGTCCTATTTGAAATTTCTGGGTTTATCTTGTGAATCAGTTTAAGCACCTGGGTTCATCTTGTAGATCAATTGTAGGTGACATTGGGTAAGTTTCTCCATGTGCTTTTACAGGCACCAAAACTTAATGGCGTATTAGCCTAATGTGCATTAAGGCAATTTAGGCACATGTCTACAAGTGCACCCACTAAGGCGCATTAACACAGGTGCGTGGACCAATTTGGGACTAAAGTTTGTCCCAAGTCAATGGACACACACCATGTTAATGTGTATTAGTGCGTCTACATGTTTGCTAATGCAACTTTGCTATTCATACATAAATTTGATACCTGCTTTATGCAGGTATCACATGTAGGCTTGAATAGTTAAAATTGCCACTGTTAAGGCACATTAAGGGCATGCATATGTAGACGTATGCCCTTAATGCACCTTAAATTAGGCTAATGCGCATTACACGTGCATCCTTGAAAAGATCTCATGGCACCCCAGTATACTATAGCACCTGGGTTGAGAATCACTGTCCTAGAACATTCACATGATAAATAGCAAAGGTGTACCAGTACATCAGCCCCATATCATATCGGCACTGATAAAAGGAAAATTGACGTTATCGGCAATTGCCTTTTTTTGGCTGATGCGGCCAATAATGTCACCGATAAATTCCACTTGCATACACACAGCCCACAGGTGGCCAGGACCACAACTCGGCAGCATGGAGAGCAGCGTCCAGCTGGTAAGTCTGTTGTGAGGGGAGGGAAGGGGCATGGGGAGGGCAGACCAAGGCCCCTGAGGTGAGGGAGGGAGTGGGGCTGGGGTAGGTACTGTCCAGCTGGGGGGCAGGGCAGGGCAGGGCACCAGATGGAGCCACAAGCAGATCATCTGGGGGGCATGGGGATGGGTGAGCACAGTTCCTGCTGCTGCACATACCCCATGAGGGCATGGGAGACATGTGCCTCTTGGATTGGTGCTTGGGGTGAGGGCGGGCTGCCACTGTGGGCTGGGACTTCCTGGCAGGGGTTCTTCCTGGCAGGGGGGCTGGGCTGGGGCTGCACTTGGAGCAGGTGGTGGTGGCACTTGGAGAGGGGCTACAGGGTGAGCTACAGCCACCTCAAAATTGGCCATATTCCTGAAATATCAGTAATGTTTTCTTAGCAATGTTATAAATAATTTACATGTACTTGCACACTAATTTTAAGCTGAAGTATCGGTCTCTGGCACCCAGCTACCTTGACTCTACTTAATTTGTGTTGCCATTCAGCCACATGGGGATTAAAATCAGAATAGCAGAAATTCTATTAGGGAAAATTAAGTAGGTTAATAGTGGTATGGTAGAGAAAATTATTGAAATGCTTGTTAATTAAAGCTATTCCAAGTTTATTTAGCAGGGTCTCATGTTATTGTTTAAAATAATTTGTTGCAAAAATAAATTGGAACCTAAAGTATGCCTGATGATGTTTCATAAAAATGAATTGTCTTTTAATCCATTTTGTTAAATCTAACTCATTATGTTTTTCCTGTACATTCTTGTATGAATTTCTCTTGTTCCAAGCAGTTGACTCACATTGACCACCTATTGCTTCATGCACTTTTCACTACACTTCCAGATCCAAATGATAAATATTTTTTCCTGCAAGTACTAAAATAAAGATTACACCAACATGCTTTGTTCAGCTTATTAATACATAGGAAACTGACTTAAAACAAAATAAATTCAAACACAGTTTGACCCCTGCATAACCAAACTGCAGTTTGAATCTAAAAAAAAAAAAAGAATAAGATGAGTTTGACAAAAATTACACAACTTCAAATTTGCATTCTTTAAAAAACAGATATTTATATGTAAAAAAAATTCTAGGGGAAGAATCGTTATTATGCATGGGAAAGTGATCTTTTAGGGTGGCTAGGTTGGGAGGTTTTGAAAGTGACAGTACCATTTGGGAAATTAATAAGAGGGTTTTTTTGTACTATAAGTGAAGAATCTGTTAAAACTAATTCAAGAATAGCTGTACATTAATCTATTGACTAAGTTATTTTTAAAAAATTCATTATTTTGTAATATTGAATATTTTCAACTTTTATAAAATGTGGCCAAAAACGCAAATGATAAAAATATTGTTGATGTTCCTGTTCATATGTTTAAGGATTTTTTTAACTTGTACATTAACTTTCAACTTGATAAAATCAAAATAATCATAAAAATTATAGAGCAATAGGCTAGATGGGACCTCCAGAGGTCATCTAGTTCATAGTTTCTCAACCTATGGTACGTGTACCCTGGGGGAGACACAAGACACAGGCGGGGGTATTTGGGTACCCCAACACTCTTGCCTTTTCTTCTCTCGACATCTTTTCCTCTCAAAACTATGGCAAAAAATTTGGTGCACCACACAATGCACAGTGCTTTAAATCCCCCAGTAATCATTTGGCATGCCACGCTTTGGGCCCTTCTACCTTTGGGCAACATCACCTCTAGCCCAGGTACATACTTGAGTTGTGCACCCCGGTGTAAAAGATGACAACCGTATCCATACCAGATCAGACATCTGTCATATCACGGCCTTACACAGCCCTTCTTCCAACATAGCAAACAGTCTGTAAATATGAAATCCCATGGAAAATTGAGTGTTGGGATACTTATTAAAATTTTCAGAAGTTGGGGGTACTTGCTACTTAAAAGGTTGAAGAATACTGATCTTGTTGAACCCCCTGCGTATGGCAGGATCATCCCTTTCCAAACCAACTTATAGAGTCTGTAATCTAAACTCTTCATAATAATGCTGTCAACCTTTTCACAACACAAGACGTAAGTAGCACCCCAACCTGCCACAGGAGAATCATAGTAGCCGATGTCCTGCTTCTATAAAATGTTGTCAATATATGCTCAAAAGAACCCAGGACCTCCACTATAGAGAAAGGTAGAATCCTCCAGAGTCCATGCCAATCTGACCATGGGGTAAAATTCCTTCCTGACCCAAAGTGTGATGATTGGTCTGACCCTGTGCTGAAGGGCAAGACCCTCTAGCCAGGAACCTCTGGCTATAGTCTCAGAAGGAGCATTGGCACACCCCAGTCAAGATCCCCAGCCTTCGCTGCAGCCAACCTCCAGTGCCTCTGAGGAGAGCTTAAAAACAGTCCGATACATGTAGGTGAGAGGAGGGGGAAGGGCAGCCAACAAAGCCCACAAGCTTAGAAATACCTATACTGTAGCAGAGCATAGCTATGCCTGGATCATCCCTGACCAGCTTCTTCTTGAACACCTTCAGTGATGGAGAGTGTACAAGTTCCCTAGATAATCTATTCCACTGCCTCACTATTCCAACAGTGAAGGAGTTTTTCTTGATATCCAATCTAAACCTGCTTTACTGCAACTTCAAGCCACTGGTCCTCCTCTCTGCAGCAAGAGAGAAAAGGTGCCTTCCCTCTTTTTTTAATAATATGGTATAAAGTTATGTTTATTAATTTAATCTGATTTTAAAAATATACCTTATCCTGACTGTACTTGTTTCTTCTAAGGTTTCATTCTTTACATGATTTATGACCAAACGTATAAATGGAACAGTCTTGATGATACTAAATCATAATTTTGTCACAAAAAAGTTACATTTCTGTTTGTATTTGATTAAAAGTCACTTGCATTACTCAAGAATAAAAAAATATGTAATGAAATGCAAAACCCTTTTTTCTTATTCATATTACCAATTACATTTTAAAGGTCAGACTGCAGAATACCTAAAAATAAATAAATAAACTGACCTTAAGAAGAAAACTTAATACCATTTATCTTTGATGCATATTTAGTAGAGAAATAATGTTCAAGCAGTCTATTCAGGAGATAACGTGTTGATTGCCCATTTTTATTGAAATTACTCTATATATAATGAAAGAAATAAAGAAACTTAATAAATAAAGATAGGCTTAGAAACATGTGTTTATTGAGCTCTTGCTTTATGAGTTTGGAAACCCGTATCGTATAATTTCTTCATTCAGCATATTTGAAAAGGAAGTAAAAAATGCATTTTAAAGTTTATAGAAACTATGTTTCTGTACTTTGGTGGCTGTTCAACTTTGTTCAATGAATGTGACAGCTGTAATTATAGTGGAATTACCTCTGAAAATGTGTCTGACCCACTATTCAGCCTTATGCCACATTAACCTCTCCAATTAACTGCAGTCTCCTTGTCATTTCTACAAATTGTTAATGTGAATAGCTGATAATATACAGAATAAAAAAAAAGAATACCAAAGACTTAAAGTGGAATGACCTGTATTTTTCATTAATGTTTTATCCTGAAATTGACAATTCTTGCTATCTAGATAAAAGCTAACAAAAGAAACAAAATATGTAATTATACAGAAAGGCAGTTACTAAGTGAAATACAATTTACCAGTAAGTGCTTTTTTCAAATTAAAAGATGTTTTTACTGGATTTGAACATTGGGTACCTGCCTAATCAAATAAATTATGAATCTTATTCCTTGGTCATAGAAGACTAAGTTGCAACTAGTTTGAAAGAAGTGGGAATGAAGAAAATATATGAATAATAGGGCTGCACAAAATGGGCTGTATTGGATTTGTCCCGATTTGAGGACAGTGATTCAATCCATTGATTCAGCTGAATCCGAATATGAAGATTCAATGCTGATTCAGAGAATCAACAATTTGGACACAGGCACAGCTTTAAAAGTTTTTTTTCTACATACCTTGAGGTAGCAGTGCAGCTCGTGATCGCTGCAGTGGTGGGGTGCATGGAGCATCTCTCAGGAGCGTGGGGGGCTCTCCAACATGCTTGGCAGCGAACCTGGAAGTAGACTAGAAGTACTTCTGGTCCACTTCTAGGTCTGCCAGGGAGCGCACTGGGGGACCTTCCTGTGTCACCCCCCCCGGCTTGGCAGTCAGCCACATAGGGACCCCGGGTGCCCCCCCAGATCCAGGAGGCACCAGTTGCTGAGCTGGGGGGGTGCAGGGACCCCCCTTGCACACTCTCTGGTGGACCAGAAGTGCCTCTGGTCTACTTCTGGGTCTACTGCCAAGCACACTGAGGAGCCCCCCCATGCTTCAGTGGGATTCTATATCTGCCCCAGCACCACAGTGTTCAGAGTCCTTGCTACCTAAAGAAGTGTAGAAAAAACATTTCAAGCTGTATCTACATCCAAATCGCCAAATCAGTCCGAATTGATTCAGAGGGTTCCGAATTGTTTTGGAGAGATTAAAGGGTCCTCTGCTTGTATTCAGATTCAGAGATTTGGCCACAGAATCGGACTGAATCTCCACCAAATAGAATCAGGAACCAAAGCTTTAAACAGCCCTAATGAATAACCTATTTTCCTTTCTCATGGGTTAATTAGTTATAAAACTAGAGACTAAATATCTCCATCAGTACCCTGTGTTAAGGCATGGCAATCGTAAAAATTTAGTCCATTTTTTGTACTTATTTGGAAAATATATGTGATGTATACTACAGGAAGTACTGGGTCAGGTTTATTAAATGCTTTGATGAACTTCCAAAAAAGAATATCAGTGCTGGTGGCAACCATGTGCTGTAGGGAACCTTAGAGTAACCAAAGAGTATAAATACAGGATGTGACATGGAGAAAATTTGAACAAGCAAAAGTGATTTCGTACTTACAATTTATTTACTGTTTTGTTTTTTTTATTAAAGTATGATGTGAATGAAAAGTCCTTTTGCTGGGCATTGTACAGTTTCTACTTTAAGAAGCTTAGTCTATGAAAGCAAATATGTAAGTAGGTAGTAAAATATATGCAATGTTTAAATTCATTTGTTCTTCATCATTGTCAATTGTCTCATATATTTATATATACAAACTCTAGGTAAGCACATATTGGCTGTACATACTCCAGGGTACAGGGGGGAATATGAACAGGCTGCCATATAACTTTCATAGAGAGAACTCCAGAATGTTGCACCAGTCTGAATGGAGGTGACTGGCTCTGGGTGACTCTATAATTGTTCCACTCAACAGGGCTGCCTTTTGAGCCAGCCACTTACTTCTGGTTTTCCCATGATCTTTTATGTAAGTGACTACAGCCTTATTATATGTGTAAATTAATATTCAGTATACCAGATGTCCTTGATAAAGTAAAACTCTTATTGGTCCAATGTGGTCTTTCCTCTCTGGACCAAATTCCTTGAGCATGCATTAGTAGGAAAAAAGAAGCAGCTGTATTTCATCACACAATCTCAAAGAGCATTCTTGTGAAGAGATATATGGGATTACCACATCTTATAGGAGATTCATATTGAACGCGATTGATATCATTCTCTAAAGGTACTCAGATATTGAGTGCCATTGTCCAAAAGCAGCTTATGGACAGTGGTGTAGAGTGGTGCCTTGCCCGTGGGATCATATATTTTTGACTGTGTTGCCATCTTCCACTAGGACTTTAGAAGGAATGACTATATTTTGTTTTCCTCTTATGGACTAGTTATTTCCACATAAACAATGACTATGATTCCCATGTTCATTAGCCAGTGAGAAGGAAGCATTCATTCACTGGACTGTTTGGAAGGATTTTTGGCCAGAACTGATCTGATGTTTTCACTGCAAGAGTCTTTCTGAAAGAAAGGAATCTTCATTACCTGATTATCTAGAAGGGATAGGGTTTCTGATGTGAATAGCTAGCAAATGTTTCATACCTTTTTTACAGTAACTGTGGGCCGCTATGATGACAAAAGGCAAAATATTGAAAATGCCATTATTTATCACATAAGAAGGGCTTTAAGCATATGAATGTAGGGTGCCGGGCAGAGATGTATAGTAATACAGGAGTAGCGGCACTGTGTTAATGGCAGTTTTATCAAATGAGTTGCAGAGATGCCTTATTTAGTGTAGATCAGCTAAATAACAAAACATATGAAGACTTGAATTAAACACATTCAGTTGGATTAGCAACACTGTGAGTTCTATTGTGTTCTGTGAGCTTCAGTACCTTGATAATCAGTACAGACAATGAAAGGGTTTTTGTTTTTAAACAAATTGCATAACAGGATTCCCAGAAATCCTCTAATGCTTTATTCACATAGCAGCATCCTCTCAATATATATGAATTCAAACCCCACTCGCATAATATGGGTATGGATGTCAAAAAGAGCTTTTTTTTTTTGCTTTGTTTGTGTTAAATTAGAAAGTCAAACAATTTACCAAAACTATAATCATGCACTTTTAGGCCTAGGAACACTGTTTTAATCCTCCTTTAATGGTTGTATTATTACCTTTCAAGGACAAACAGCACATTTCATTCCATCTCTAAGATTGTCTTCAGGACAAATATGGAATAAAATTCACATCAAAAAATATGTAACATTGGACCAGCCTAACCTGATAATATCAATGATTAGTTATGGGATTGCTTAGATAAAGCATCTATGTTAGACAGTGGGCTAAATTAACACCTTAAAAGTGCGAACACTTACAGTACATCCCATGTTAAGATTGTACCTTACAAAATAAATTTAAAAAACCCTCTACCCAATAAATAAGTGGCCTCTCAAGCTACAGTGTGGTTTGGTTTGCATTCACAAATACGGTACTGAATTTAATGGAGGTCTGAGGATATTTCATGAAATGTGATTCCCCTAAGTGCTAGTTGAATACTGACAAACCTGTTATAAAAATAATGGTGGCTTTTCTACAAAATTAAGTGTAACCTGTATTAAATTAGCAATACTGATTCTCAGTTTGGAAAATAGAGTGGCACTTCAGATATCAACTTAAGAAAACAAGCTTAATAATTGGCATTCTTAAAAGCAGCAGTGTTGAATCAAGTCAGGTTTGTCCGTTAGAAACCTTTCGTACATAATGGCTGAATATGTCCTTAGTGCATTAGCCAGTTAGTTATACTGTTTGACTTGGTATCTGCATTTCTGGTTCAGCTTAAGATATCAACTTACTGAAATCTCCTGCACTAGTATGTTGGGGGAAAAAAGAATATTTCAGTTGCAGTTTATATAGAAATTATATATCATAGTCCAGTACTAAGATAACCAGAATATTTCTGTTGCAGTTGCTGGAAACAATAGAAGGAAAATGGTGTCATATTATAGTGCTTATTTCCAAAATACCATCTAACTTATTTATGTTTAAGAAGGCTTTAATATATTTCAGGAAATAGATATGCTATAAAACTTACTCTGCAACATTTTTTTCCAGGAACGCTTATTAAACGTCTCAGATAAAAATTGGGTCAGATTTGGCTGCAATTCAAGCATACTGCTTTCACTGAAAGCAGAAAGAATTGTTTGTGTAGATATGAGAGTAGAATCTGCCCTATAAATCTCTTGTAACAGTATCTGTACTATTAATTCAGGAATGTTTTTAAAGTTTTTTGACATGGTGCAATGGGAAAGTGATATAGAAATGCAATGTATTATTATTAATCTAATTCTTTTTCCAGTAGACATTAACATGAGAGTAAACACTCATTTTGTTTTGGATAGCATTTCTAAAAAAACATTTTGTCACATCAGTTTATCACAGTACTATATTAATCCTTGGTATGCAGGCCAAGAGACATATTAATTTGGTCATTTACAAAAATTGTAAATGCTGGCCTTTTCCATCAGTGTTTTTTTTTTTCCTCCTTTAAATTGTGCTTTGATATTGGACCATGCTGTTCATTAAGAATCTCCCTGAGTAGCATAATTGTCTCATAGCCCATTTTCTGAACGATAGTTCTGTAATGGAGAATGCTATTGTTTAATTAGAAATTTTATTACTTTAGTATTTTTATATTCTATAAACATTAATTTTTACTAGGATATTACAGTAATAATCTTAGCAATATTCATTTGTAATCTAAAAATGATTACCAATGATACAGAAGGAATATGATATGTTATAAAGGGAAATTATTAGTATAATAAGACTTTATTATTGTATATGTATAAGAATTTGCAGTTCATGACCAACACAGGCATTCATTTCTGTATTTGTAAAATAGCAGAAACTTTAATGGAGACATTTTTATTGTTTATTACTCAAGTGTCCAGATATGTTTACTACAGTAAAATCTCCACTATCCAGCATTTAAATTTCTGGCCATCTAGCTGGACGAGGAGAGAGGTGCTAGGGAGAGCTTGCACACAGTGGTAGCTATCGCCATCCACTACCCTGCACTGCCACTGCTTCGTGGATGGCTGCCACCACACCCCCTGCTTTGTGTACGGCCACCCTGCACCACCACCACCACTCTGCATTATCTGAATTACAGAATTTTTACATCAACTGGCAATCCCCTTACCCTGGGGATGCCAGATAACAGAGATTTTACTAAATATAAATCTTACTTCGATTTCCAAGAAGAATCAACATGTATAGCCCCACCATCTTAGGTGAAAAAGCATGGACCAAGGATATTTACTTGGCCCATGCATCTTTTGAGTGAAGCTCATCTAGGTGCACTGTGCTATGTCTCCTTGCCAAAAAGGAGGCTTACTCCCAATGGAAAGGAGGGGTCATCACTAAGGAGGACTATTCAGCAGTTGCTCGGGGATGTAGGGGGATGGTTAGGA
>NW_017729029.1:72063682-72065318 GCF_001723915.1 Gavialis gangeticus | reverse complement strand
CTTGTGGCCTGTTATAAACTGGTTAGGGGGGATCAGCAGGCGCTGGGGGAGTCCCTGTTCCCCCGAGCGCCGCAAGGAGTGACCAGGAACAATGGTCACAAGCTGGCGGAGGGAAGGTTTAAGTTGGACATCAGGAGGCGCTACTTCACGGTCAGGGCGGCTAGGGTGTGGAACCAGCTTCCAAGTGAGGTGGTGCAGGCTCCCACCCTGGGGGTTTTTAAGAGGAGGTTGGACGACCACCTTACTGAGGTCATTTGACCCCAGTGCTCTTCCTGCCATGGCAGGGGGTCGGACTAGATGATCTGCTCAGGTCCCTTCCGACCCTAGAAACTATGAAACTATGAAAAGACTCACCATAGTACTCATGTTTCATGTTATGGTTTCAGATAGAGAGGCTTCAATAGACCCTGCACACACAGGTGCCTGTAAACAGTGTTCCCTCTAAGGAATAGCAGTCCGTGAGCACGCCACTTCAGTCCGTGAGTGCACTGCTTTGGCCCCACCTCCCCCTTTAGGTGCAGCATGGGACACTTACCAAAGGTAAGCTCACTTTTCACCTGGGGCAGGCAGTGGGGCCTGGAGGCTGGGGGGCTGGGGCCTGGAGAGCTGGAGCCTGCCTACCACAAATGAGGCTCCACTGGGTCTTGGGGGGCTGGGGCCAGGAGGCTGATGCAGGCTCCGAGAAACTTCTCCATTCCCCTGCATTGCCTCAGGGAGCAAGGAGGCACATGGCATAAGGGCTGGGGAGTGGAGCACTTCCTGGAGCCCGCAGAGTAGTTCTCCAGGGCAGTGGAGCCTGCACCAGCCCCCGCCCCAGCCTCCAACCCTGCCTTGCCTCACCTCAGGGAGGAGCTGCTGCCTGCCCCAAGTGAGGCTCCACTGGCTTCAGGGAACTGCTCTGCAGGCTCCACCAGCTCTGGGAATTGCTCTACTTCCCAGCCCTGATGCCACATGCCTCCTCGCTCCCCAAGGTGATGCAGGGGAGCAGAGCAGTTCCCCAGAGCTGGTGAAGCCCATGCCAGCCCCTGCCTTTGCCTCACCTAGGGGAGGAGCTTACCTTTACTAAGTGTCCCATGCCACAGCCCAGCTCCATTCCTGGTGGGTGCATGGCCTGAAAAAGTTTCTTCGTGGCCAGACTTTTACTCGTACACAGCTGCACACGTGCACACCTTAGAGGGAACCTTGCCTGTAAAATAATGTCATCAAGCAATTATTTTGGGTGAAAGGCTGCTTACCGAGTTTTGACAAGCTGACGAGGGCTGCATTGGTAGCGCTGCCCCTTGACAGATGACCCACCCCCTGGTCACCATCTTGTAGCCAGAAGTCCCTCCCCCTAACCCCATACCTTTGCCAACAGTAGTCCCTCCCCTTGCCTCTGGAAGCACTCCTTTCAGCAAGGGGTTTTGTCATCTCAGAACCATAAAAATACCACATTATATTCTAAAAAGCAGATATCTACAGCATTTATTAATATGATTTCAAAAATATATTTTTGTCCTGATTTACATGCATTTGTGTAGTATATCTAGAGGTGATTGCACATAGTTTAAAATGAAGTCTTACTCTTGTATATTGTGAGGGGGGGTACAGGTTTGTTGGGGGGCTGTGGATGTATGGGTATGTGGGGTGAGGGTGG
>NW_017729029.1:72059463-72063497 GCF_001723915.1 Gavialis gangeticus | reverse complement strand
ACACACACACACACACACACACACACACACACACACACACACACGTACCAACGCAGCCCCATGCTCCCAGTCTGGTGATGCAGCCAGCAGCCACATGGTGCTGGAGCAGGGCAGGGGCAGGAAGGGAGTGAAATGGCTGGGGATGGGTGGGGCTGTGCTATTCAGTCCTGCTGAGGCTCCCCCTGGGTCCTACTGCCCCTGGTTCTTGTCAGCTTTGAAAGGCTGCCGGGGCAGATAAAAATTAATTTTCTAAAATTTTTAGGAGTCCCATGGGCTGGTTAGAATGGCCTGGCAGGCTGGTTTTAGCCCACAGGCCGTATTTTGCCTGCCCCTGTGATATAGTACTGACCAGTAAAGATGGGACAGAGGTTTTGTAGCTATTAAATCAAGCAGCCCCTCTTTCACACATGAGGGACACAGAAGATGTGTGGCCAAAAACTGGAGTTCCAGTGCATCTCTTGTTTTCAATATTGGCTGTTTTCAAGGGACCTAGGCCAAGCTGCAGAAGTATGGCTAAGCATAAAGTCCTAAAGCCTGTTCTGAGTGACTGTAGAGTGAATCTTTGAAGACATAACAGTCAACTTGGTCAGCGAAGTAAAAGAAGCAATCAGTAAGTCCAGCTACACTAGTAATGTGGTTCAATTAAATGAGGCACAAGACCTTAAATTAAATAATGCAAATATGCTATATCATAACTTTATCATAACAGTTTTTAGAATATTAGAATAAGGCATCTATAAATATAGGGTATACATTGGAGAAAAATTTGGAGAACTCGGCAAATTTAAGAAGACCTCCAGCCAGCCTGCATGTCACTGTTCTCTCCAGTTTCCCCATGCAGAATAGGTAAAAATCTATGTTGTGGTGCCATAGATAGCCAGATAGACTTTGGGATAAGTATTTTTTTTTCTGTTTTGGTGTATAAACAATAAAGGAGCAGACTGTAGGACCTGTCTCTTGCCTTTTTTATCAGTAGCCAACGTGCAATTTTACCTGTCATCCAGGTAATAACCCCCAAGCTATGGCTGGGTTCACTTTGCAAACCCCATCTTCACCTAGAGAGCCTGCACTGTGGTAGCAGCAGCAGCCCATGTGTGGGAAGGTAAGACTCCAGCACTTGGAGTCTTACTGCCTTCCCCCACACCCAAGTCTTGGGAACCTCTGTCAAGGGTGCCTAATTAAGCCTCTGTCTCTTACACAGAACCCAACAGGGACATACTATAGAAAAATACAACCACTATAGTAAGAAAGACTATGACCTAGAGGTGGTGAGATGTGGTGTATGGTGCTGGTGGTGTTCAATATTTTATTTGACTTTTATTTTTGTTTTATGGCTTTTTTTCTTAACTTTTTTTTTTGACCAACCACAGTAGTTCATTCAAATATTACATCTTAAAATATAGGGGGTTTTTTTTTAGATATCTTCTTTCTTTGGACAGGGTGGAGAGTATTGGGTGGAGAGACATGAGAAGAATGTTGTGTGCACTCCCAGAACCATGAAGAAGAAATATTTCAGTTATAAATATGTGTCATAAATTGGAAATGGTAGAACTAATTATTCAAAAGAGAAAATAGCAGCAGTTGTACAATGACAACAGACATTTACTCCCCCAAAATGTAGATACAATTTCAGAACTACTGTAATTTCTGTATTATTCATACAAGTAATAGTGGAGACATCAGTATTGTGGCAAAAAGGTGGAGAAAGGGGAAGGCTTCCAGAGTACATAATATTATGTTGAAAAGAAAAAAATATGCTGAAATACAAGCAGACATTCGTATTATGTGTTTATGAAAAATCTGCCCCATATTATATAATGTAAAAGGCATTTGTAGGAGCTAAATCTTTAACTTAAGTTAAAGATATGTATGTGTTAACTTAAGAAACCATGCCTATGAAGAAATAATGTGAAACTGAAAGCAATAGCATTATGTATGTAAATTAATTGTTTCACCAAATCTCTTTGTATTCTGCATGTTTCTTCTCTTATCAATACTCACATCTATAATAGGTTTCTCACTGATTGCTACTGCCAGGAAGTAAAATTTATGATGAGTTAAATATTTTCTTGATGCAGCCCTATTTATTTACAAAGAACATGCACACATTTCTGTTTACCTGAATAAGTAGGGATCAGATAAAAGGAGACAATTTCTTTGCTCACAATTATAATTCTCTTTCCAAGCAGCAGTCTTCTCTCTTTCTTGTCTTTCAGGGCCATACTAGCATTGTGGGCAGCCTTTGGTGAGTGGCTTCCAGTTCTTGCTAAGCAAAGGAGAATTTGGCTGGTAAACTAGAACAGAGTTTCTGAACCTTTTCCGTTCCACATCACACTTACGTGAAAAAAAACCCCATTGCAGGACACCAGCTGTGGGGTGGCGCATGGCCAGATGCAGTGTGTGTGGAGGGGGGACTGTGGCCACATGTGGAGCACTTGAGTCACTGGCTATAGGGTGGTGCGGCAACTGAATCACTGGATGGAGCCATGCCCCCTGTCTGCTGCTGCTGCAGATGGACTGACAGACAGAGGGCATAGCTCCCCAAAATTCCACAGTACCCCTGTTCATACCTGACGGCACAGCGGTGTGCTGCAGCACAGTGGTTGGGAAATGCTGACCTAGAATATGAAGTCAAAAGTGTCTCCAAACTGTAGTGATGCACAGCCTACAAATACAATAGATAATATTAGGTTGGGTGTTTTGCAGCAAGGTTAGTGACTGTCTATAGATCAGTGGTCTCCAAACATTATAAATCAGAGATCACTTTTAGAATTTAAAAGGAACTGAAGATCTATCCTGTGCTGCTACCTCCCCCCCCACCCCCCACCAAGCAGGTAAGTCTGTGGGGAGGGAAGTGGGAGGCAGATTAAGTCAGAGGGAGAAAACAATTATTTGGGGGCAAGCCTCTCCAGCAGGAAAGTTTGTGGGGGAAGGGGAAAGGGCCATTTTTGGGGGCAAATCAAGGCCCCAGCCCTGGTCCCACTCTTCCTTCACCACTGGGGCTTCAATCTGCACCCCAGCAGCAGTGATGGAGGGGAGTGGGGCTGGAGCAAGGGGGGGCAGGATGGAGCTGTGGGTGGCTTGTTCAGGGGGCACTCAACCCAGTGAGGAATGGGGGGCGTGCCCCCAGAATTGCACAGGGTAGAGCGGGGAGGGATGGGATGCAGCTGCAAGCTGGGGCTGGGCTGTTCCTGGTGGAGGCTGGGGCCATGCTGCGATTGAGCTGGGCAGCAGCAGTCAAATTCACTGTAGCCCCGCCCTCCCAGCACCACTGCCACCTGGCCCAACCGAAGCCCAGCCCCAGCCTTGCTGGGAGCAGCCCAGCACCACTTCCCAGCCCCAGCCCCTTCCCCACTCCACCCCCTGAGAGCATGGGGGCTGTGCGCCCTGGATCTGCATTGGGAAGGGCAGGCTGCTGCTGTGGACTGGGGCTGGGGCTGGGAGGTGGCGCCAAGCCATTCCCAGTGGAGGCTAGGGCTGCGCTGTGGTAGGGCTCGGTGGTGGTGGCACTGGGAGGGAGTTTTGGAGGGGCTACAGAGAATTTTTGGGTTCCTGCAGCCCCCCATAGCTCTGCTCCCAGCGCTGCCACCACCTGGCCCAATCGCAGCATGGCCCCAGCTTATGCCAGGAACAGCCCAGCCTCAGCTCGCAGCTACAGCCCACTCCACCCCACACAATTCTGGGAGCACATGCCCCACCATGCCCTCTCGGAGTGAGTGCCTATGCCCCCCCCCAAGAAGCTCCATCCTGCCCCATCTCAGCTGTGCAGGGCCTGCCCCTGCTCCAGCCCCACTCCTCACCACTACTACAGCTGCCCTTGCTGCCCTGTGTTTGGAGGGGCACATGTCCCCCTGATCTATGCATGGTGGAAGCAGCTTCCACTGCGAGCAGGGCTTTGCACCCCAAGCTCCACTGCAGCTGGCCAGGTAGTGGCTGGATGCATGTGGCATCGGGCCTCCGCTGAGCGGGGATGGGGGAGCACGTGCTACCTGGAGCCCACACCAGGGCATGTACAGCGGCGGGATCCCCCCCAG
>NW_017729029.1:72056126-72059357 GCF_001723915.1 Gavialis gangeticus | reverse complement strand
GGCGGGACCCCCCCCAGGCCCGGGACGAGCCACTCAGGCTCGATCCTCCCAATACCTGCCCGGCCAGGGCCCCACTCACCAGGCTGCTCCTGTACTCTGTCCCTCACTGTGGGGGCCTCAATCTGGCCCCCACTCCTTCCATTCCCCCACCGACTGACCTGCTGGTCTGGGAGGGGGTGTGCATGCATGCATGCACACATGTGCTCAGCCCCCCCCAGCCCAGGATTGACTGCCAGAGGCTCCAGTATCGGCCACCGATATAAATCAACAGCACACTCAGGAGCAATCTGACTTCCACCATTACAGTAGCTACTGTATTTACAGATTGTTCCTCACTGGAATTTTTAAAACACCTTTGATGGAGCATATCCAATTTACTATGACGAGCACGAAACATTTGCCAACTTAAATAAATTCTGACTTTCAAGTCATACACAGTCACTCTTTTTTAGTCATGTAAGATAAAAAAACCCTTCAAGGTAAATGATGTAATTTAGGACATTATCATGTAAATTTACTTCCTTTACTAGCTGAAGTGTATTCATATACTTTTATATAAAAGGAAATTGAGTGTGGAGAAGAGTAATGTGAATGTTTTTACTTTGAAAAAGGTGACTAGCCTGGATATATTCCTTAGGCAGTGTGTGCATGTGTGTGTTCATCCTGCTTCATAGTGAAAGATATAAAGACTAAATTTTCTTTCGGAAAAACAAAGACAAAAATCCTTATTGTGTTAATTGAATCATATAAGTTTGTGTTTCTGTGCATTTGTGTGTGTGCATGTACACTGCATCAGGGTAGGAAGAAAATTAAGAGAAGCTTTTGTGTTGGAATAAAGTAGTCAGTTTTTTAAAAAATTGTATTTTTTATCAATAACATGAACATAGAAGCATTAGCTAGTGACTACATTTAAATACTGGAGTCCCCAAATGACCAAATAGTTATATAACTAACTTATTTACCACTGTCAGACTTTATGACAATTATATTTATTAAATTACTTTAGCAAGTTATAAAAACATACTTTAGTTGAGTATTTAGAATGTTTTTCTTGGCTTCTGTTGTGTTCTACCAAACAGCATTTATGGATTACAAAGCTGGAAGCTTAAATATAGTTCAGACCACTGAAGTGGTGGTGTTGGATTCAATTATAATGGTTATAATTGCCTTAATTATGTAAATGAGGGAGGCTTTGGCAGTCTTATGATACATTAAAGGCTTTATAAGTATGTTCCAGTTCTACTGAAAATAAATTAAAAGATGCAGACTGTATGGTAAGCATCTGGATCAGCATTATCTTCCTGTACATATTACATTTTAACAAAATGCTGCCCCATTTCACTCTCCGTTCCTGAGATGGCTACAACAACATTTTTATTTGTACTCTTTTTATATTCTCAACATGTAATTATTTTTAATATTAATATGTTTACTGGTCATAGAAGATAAGTAATTAGTAGGAAAATGGCTACTTTGGCAGGTAATTCTTTTCAGTTAGGTTAATTGCCCATACCTTCCATTGTCTCATTTATATGATCTGCAGTTATGCCACTTATGCTTTAATTGTCTTATCAGCAGGACAGACTGTCAGAACAGCACAGGGATCGGAGACCTAGAAGCAATATTATTGGTCAGCAGAGTTCTGACTTTAAACCGGACAGTGTATTGGGTTTCTTTTAGATAAGAACAGAAGCCTTGCCTCTTGTATTTAACAATCCCACAGCAGCCTCTTTCAAATTTCAGTTTAAGTAATTTGATTTCTACCCATTTCTTTTTCCCTGTTTATTTCATGGGCCTTCAACTTTGGTTGTCTTATCTGCTGAAACCTGCAGTATCTTCCCAGAAATGGCTGTATTTCAAAAGCTAAAATTATTAGCTGAACCTGGGATTGTATAAGTGCAAATTTGTGTTGGCTGGTGTTTAATTTTTTTTTGTTATCACATTAAAATGGGCACATGTAAAAAGTGATTGCTTATTAACCTGAATCAACATGCACAAAGAAATGAGGTTAGGGATAAGATGTCCTTCTCTGAATGGCTTTTAGTTACTTTTAGTTATGATGCATGTCAGATTTTAGAATAAAGAATTAAATTGCTTTTTTATTATTAAGCAGACCTTCATGTTCAACGTTAACGTTTACAAAAGACTCTTAGCCATATGTGCTGAGGTCTTGTTATGCAAGAAAGAAGTGACAGCTGCCAAGGCTGCCATTAAAAGCATGTCAGGGCTGGCATAAAAATAAGGAAGAATGCCTTTTCTGTCTGCAGCAGAGAGCAGGACATGGACCAATGGCTTAAAGTTGCAGCAAAGTATAAGGAAAGTATTAGGATATCACGAAAAAGTTCTTCCCTGTAGGCATGTCTCCACATGCCCCTATGGCGCTGTTGTTACTGCACCGTCATTTAGTACTTTTTCCCCATACTGTGCTGTGCTGGCAGCGTACGGTTATTTTTATCCCCTACATCATCGTAGCAATGTGCTATAATAAAGGAGTGTGTTGCTAGGGCGATGCAACAATGGCATCATGGTTTTTGCTCGCAGACACTACATCATCATCGCGTGTTGCTATGACGACATAGTATCATGTATAGATGCACCTGGTTAGAACAGTGAGGCAGTGGAATAGACTCTTTGGGAAGTTGTGAAATCTCCATTACTGGAGGTGTTCAAGAAGAGTTTGGACAAGCATTGATCATCTAGCGGATGTCTATACTCTACCATGGTTATTTCCCAGGCTTCTGGGCTTTGCTGGTTGTTGTTTGGGGCTGGGAAGGACTTTTCCCCCTCCTGTTAAGGCATGTCAGGGCCTTTTTTTGTTTCTGCCTTCCTCAGATGCAGTGGGTATTGGCCACTGCCAAGGCTGGATGATTTTGACTGGGGTGTGCTAATGTTCCTGCTGCTGGGACTAAAACCAAGAGGTTCCTGGCTAGAGGGTCTTGTCCCTTGGCTCAGGGTCAGACCATCAGCTACAATTGGGATCAGAAAGGAATTTTACCCTATGGACAGATTGGTATGGTTTTTGCCTTCCTATGTTGTGGGGGAGGGAGAGGGGGGTCCAGCCCTCTTCCTTGGATCTCTCAAGAATATTTTAACAACCCTTGCAGCAGCAGGATGTTGGCCACTGTTTGCCCCCTACTTTACCTGTAGCAGATTAGGGAGCTGTGTTATGTGGTTGTGTGACAGGGTTGCCTGCAGTTTTAGTAATAGGTTAGACAAGGATTTGCTTGGGAT
>NW_017729029.1:72054341-72056075 GCF_001723915.1 Gavialis gangeticus | reverse complement strand
CAAAGTAGGTTCATTACCAGTGTGTGTATGTGTATGTTTTTGGTTATTTGTTTGGTTGGTTGGTTGTGTGACAGGGTTGCCTGCAGTTTTAGTAATAGGTTAGACAAGGATTTGCTTGGGATGTTATCTATAGGTATCATTCTTCCTTAGGCAGGGTGTGGAATTAAACAACCACCAGAGATCCTTTACAGCACTACTTTTCTATGTTGTTATCAACCCTCCCCTTACTTAAATAACTGTTAAAAAATCAATTCTTCTATTATGTACAGTAAAAAAAAATCATGTTCAAAATATCACTTTAGATTCTACATATACTACCAATTTTAAAAAATAATCTTTGATTTTTTTTTTTAGAAGAGAAAATTTGTCATAAAAAACTGTTTAAGCCTTGATCCAAAGAAAATGCAAAAATGAAAATTGTTTTGGCCTTGTACACATCACCATCATTCTCCCCACTTGTTCTTTTTTGTTGAGGTTCTAATTTAAGATAGGAGAATTGAGTCCCAGTATTATAAGCACATATTTAACTTTAAGATCTTATTAATCATAAAATAAAATCAGTGGAACTCTTATAACCATTCGGGGAGTCACCTAGAACTATCCCATAAGAAATGTTAAGCACAAGGGTGCATCTAAACCTCCAGCACTCTGTCGAGCTTGGGCATTTGGTTGAGCTATACATTAGGAACTGCACTTCTGAGTGAATGGCATTTATACGCATAATGTCTTGTCCTGCAATGTGCCAGAGATCTGACACTTTGGAGAAGACTCAATCAAGTCTGCTGCACACACGAGCTGATGTGAACTGTGCTGTGCCACATGCAGTTGTATAAGCTGCAAAATGGACACAGGCTCACAGAAATTGGTGTTGATGTGCTTTTGAACTAAATCACCTTCTATGTGTTTTAGTTCAAAAGCGTACTGCCACCGTTTTCTCAGTGCTGATGTGCATTTTGCTGCTTATACAACTGCAAGCATTGCAAGCATTGCAGCACTGGGTGCTTTTGAAAGCTGTGGCACTTGCATGTGTAAAAATGAACAATGTGACCATGGCTGTTTGTGCTTTGTATTAATGTTGATGCTATGCTATGGTAGGCATTTTAAACATGCATACTGTTTAAAGTATACTTAATAGATTACACCTCTGGGGTGTAAGCAGAGTTTGGATGCCATTCCACTCCCATTCGGTATCATACTGGGTGCAGCCAGAAGTTCAGCTCCCAGCTGTAGCTCAGAACGATTCTTGCAAAGTGTTCTAAGTTTCAACATTACCCCAGATCAAACAGAAGTTCATTATTGGTTCCGGGGGGAGAGGAATCTAGCTGCTGGCTGGAACACCATAGTCAGGTTCTGATAGCAGTGGTGAGGGCTTTTTGACAGTGCTCACTGTTTTCAGAATGGGAGTGGGAAAGACAGCGTAGGGAGCTCATTCTTGGGGCTCCCCAGCTGGTGCTGAAGGGTTGGGTGGGTGAATTGGAGTTCTCCCCACCTCAGGGTGGCTCCAGTAAACTCACCCCACCCTCTGAGGGGCAGCTAAAAAAACACCCAGACTGAACTTCTTCCTCTCCCTTTTCTCCCTCCCATTCTGAAAACAGAGATGGGCTGGGAGTTTCACAGACGCAAGTTACAGAAGACATTACATTTTCAAACATCTTTATTTGATACCTCATGCAACGGGGGGGATGGGGAGACTACAGCCACACAGAAATTCACTGTAAACCTCACTCATGACAC
>NW_017729029.1:72022268-72049341 GCF_001723915.1 Gavialis gangeticus | reverse complement strand
CCCCCCCTGCCTTGAGCCCAGCCCGGCCCAACCCCCCCCCCCACCCCAAGGAAGAGCCTAGCATTGGTCCTGGCCCCAGCCCTGGCCCGCAGCAGCAGCTCACCCTTGCCCTGAATACAGCTCCAGGGGGCACAGGCCCCCTGTGCCCTCATGGGGTGCACATAGTGGCAGGAGCAGCCCCCCATCTGCACTCCCCAGACAAGCCATGGCTGTGTCCCACTCCAGCTGGGTAGCACCAGCTCCAGCCCCATTCCATCATGGGCGCCTCAATCTGCTTCCCCCCACATGCCCCTTCCCTCTCTTGTCCCTTCCCCCACAACAGACTTACCAGCCATTAATATTGCTGCTCTCCAAGCTGCTGGGCCACATTATAGGCAATCAGACCAGTATCAGCAAATATGGCTCGTTAAAAATCAGCCATTGGTATTGGCCCAAAAAATCTCCATTCGTCCACTGTTACCCCCAAGTCCTTTTCTGCAGAACTGTTGCTTAGCCAGTCAGTTCCCAGCCTGTACCAGTGCATGTGATTTGTTCTGTCCTAAGTGCAGGATTTTGCACTTCTCCTTATTGACCCTCATGAGATTTCTTTTGGTCCAATCCTGTAATTTGTCGAGGTCTCTCTTAATCCTAGCCCTACCCTCCAATACAAGCACTACTCCCCCCCAGTACTTGGTGTCATCTGCAGACTTTGCTGAGGGTACACTCCATCCCATCTTCCCAGTTGTTGATGATAATATTGAACAAAACCAGCCCCAGCACTTGCCCTCATGGTGCCTGCCTCTCATGGCCACTCGCCCCCTGCTGGTTTCTGCCCCCTGGCACTTGCCCCCCCTCTGCAATTTCCTATTCTCCTGCCACCTGCTCCTCCACCATTTGTCCCCTCCCACCTCCTTTCCACTCCTGCCACTGCTTACCCAATACAATGGTTCTGCCTCTGGCTCTGCCCCCAGTCTGGGAGGTATTGGTGGCACCATGTTGAATGGGGAAAAAAACTCATATTGGATTCTAGTAAATTGGGTATGTGACTGTGACTAGTTACTTATTCAATAATGCTTTGAAAAACGTAGCTTTCCTTTGAAGGTTGGGAGACACAAAGTTGAGTTTTTATTAGTAAAAACTAAGTGAAAAATGTGTTAGTATTAGATGTCTCTTGAATTCCCTGCCAGTAAGCATACTTCACGTTTTTGACTGATAACATTTCCCTCACCCGCTTTAAAAAAAAAAAAGGTGTGATGTTGAGTGCTGTAATGTATGCAATAAAATAATTGAATAAATAATCTATATCTTGGTTGTAAATGATTTCTTATAATTAGTCAGATCTGGAATTTTACAGCTGTTTCTTGGAATACAATATTCACTATATTCTTTTTTTTCCCCATATTTTTATAGTCCAGCTACAGATTACTCTAACATGCCATAAATCTACTAAATAAAACATTAATCTCTTCATGTAAAGAATACCAGCTTCTTCCCTGAAGGCACCTAGATCCATGAAATTAACTGTGGCATCCGTTTTAACTGTAGTTCTTGCTGATACTGCAAGATCAAGTACTGTAGCTACCTTGCAAGCAAGCATCAGCAGTTACTCAATTGTATCAAATTGTAAGCTCTGCCTCATTAGCATCGCATCACCTTTATAATTATCTGAATGCTAAATGAAGAGCATTCAACTCTAACATAAATTTATTTCCTAAAATTCAGGCTATTGAAAAACAGATTTGTATTGAGGTTACTAATATTGACATAATTTTTCAATGGAAAAAAAATCAATATTTGACATTGGTATAAGTGCGGACAGGTCAGAGACGCATTCTTGATGAATGCCCATTGAATTACCAATCTGGTCAAAAAGGTTTTTGCCTTGTTTCTACTATTATTAATGTCAAGATTTACCATGTATATAGCAATATTCATGAACTCTTGCAACTCTGGTGGCGCTCTACTGGTAAAAGGGATGAGTTGAAATCATTAAACAAAGATGAATGTAAACTGAGTTTTTAGGGGATAAGTGATTATAATATTATTATAGTTTTGCCTTTTCAGCAGGATTATCTTATCTGAATGAATGAGTAGATGAAAGTTTTAAACAGGTTTATAATCCAGTTTGCTGTCTCATATAAGAATCAGGATTTTTTTCAAATTATCTTTTAAGGTCAACATTTGAAGAAGTTGATCATTCCCTGTAGGATTTCTGCATGCACAATTTAAGAGGATTTTATTTTAAAGGATATCCCAGAGGTCACATCATTCTGTTTTATTGAGTTACTTTATTTCTAAAAGTTCTACTTCAGAGGCAAGGGAGGAAAACAGCATACAGTTTTAACAAAATGAATACTGAACTGGCAAGGAGAAGAAGCTGCCCAAAAGACAAAGAAAACAGAATTACTCCCTATGTTCTTTTCTTTTGAAGAATATAAAGCAATGGAAATATATGCCAGAATAAGTTTTCAAAGAAAGGGACATGGTATCAATAACATATCTCCCTTTGAAAAGTTTTGGACTGAGCAATAGGTCTTTTGAGATTCTGTAGTTTAGTCCATTTGAAAAAGAAAGAATAAACACTTACGATATTCCTATTACAGCCCCAACTGCATCTGCCTGAGTGTGAATATAGAGTTTGATACATTTACTTTGGAAGCCATTGGAGTGTTCCCATTGATTTCAGTAGGCTTTGGATCAAGTACATGAAGTCAGAAGTCATCAGGTATAATGTGGCACATCACAACTTACAGAAAATAGGTTGGAAAGAGCAAGAGGCTCAACTGATCCTGTTGATTTCTTTGGGGCAAGGGAACAGTTATTTACCACAATAGTTTGTATTCTGTGAGAGACCTCGTGTGAGTTAACTTACATTTCTTGAAGTGAGCTGGAGGTTGAGAATTGAATGCTAGCCAACAGTAAGCATAGATATTTATGCTGGCTCTGGCTTTATGGTAATATTTATGATTGAAAATGTCAAATGTTGTTAGGGATCAGAAACTATTGCTTTTTGATTGATTTGGAAAGAGTTCAGAGGCAGGTAAATCATTCACATAGACATTATTGTTGTATTTGACTTCTTAGTTTGCTTAGACTTTCATTTATCAAGGATGGATGCATGGATGGATTTCTGTTTGGGAGCATTCTTGTTTGGTAATTGTTAGCTAATCATTTATTAGAAAGCTACTACAAGTAGATGAAGCTAGAGTCTAGATCAGGGATTGTCAGCTAGGTGTATGAGTACCCCCAGGGGTACTTGGGAAGGCCCTAGGGGGTACGTGCGGGCAAGTGGGGATGGAATGGTGCCACCCACTACCTTGCACCACCACCTCCCAGGAGCAGGGCCGGGAGGGCGAGGTCAGTGGCTCCCCTCTGTGGGCTGTGCAGGCACTGCCCAGCGGACAGATATGGGTAGGGGGAAGCTCACATGCGGCAGCTGCCATTGCCACCCACCACCCCGTGGTGCCGCTGCTCCGTATGTGACTGCTGCCGACCCTCCCCCTCCTGCTCCACATTTGACCGCACACTGCTCCCCTTCCCCCCACCTCCAAGTCTGACCATGAGCAACCTGCCCTCCTCCCTGCTCTGCACCCAGCTGCTCAGGTACACTCATTGAAAAACATTGAAAACCCCTGGTCTAGACTTTAGGAAGAAAATCCAACATACTTGTGATCAAAGAGAACTCTTTCATGTAAGTGGAGATGATCACCATAGTCTTGTCTGACTTAACCTAGATGACACTAAATGAATTATCGTTTACCCCTGTAAGTCATTCAGTTATTTAAGGCACCCATGATTAACACAAGCCACCATTTAAATTGTGCAAGAAGCACAAGTCATTTGCTAAATCATATTGATCTCTATATTAAAGAGCACTGTTTGAAACCATTTAAATGTGTTGGCTCCTTTTTATTTGTGCTGAAACAATGTGGCTCAGCTCGTCACCTCGTTAAACTTGATTTTGTCTTGTTCAAGGAGCTACATTCAGTGTGCGTATAAATGCAAATGAGACCTGAAGAAATATGGCTTGCATTTGAAAACTTGCTTAACTCTATCCCGACTACATATCTAGTTCAGTAAAAGAGATCACCCTAAGACAGTGGTATCCAATCTTTTTAAGTAGGAGATCACCTTTGGCATTTACAAGTAACCCAAGATCTACCTTGTGTCGCTGCCACCCACTGACCCCTACTGCCCATTAGGTAAGTGTGTGGGGAGAGAAAGGGGGTGCAGATCAAAGCAGAGGGAGAACAATTTATTTGGGGGTACATCTTCCCAGCAGGTAAGTCCCACCTGGCTGGGGCCCCACTCAACTACCCCTGCTCCTGCCTCTGTGGCACTGTCCCTCACCATGGGGGCCTTAATCTAGCACCTGCCCCTTCCCTCCCCCACAGACTGACCTACTGGGCTAAGGCACACACCAAAGGCATGCACGCAGGCACTCAGCCCCCCCACCCCAGACTTGGATCAATTCGAAGGGGCTCCAAGATCTACCTGTGGATCAAGATCCCCTGGTTGGTGACCACTGCCCTAAGAAATCCATGCCTCTTGAATAGAAGCAGATGTTCACACTTCATTAAGCTTTATTACTTTGTTATTATCAGTGCATTAGCACATGGATTGATCAGTTAGGCCACTTACTTGCATGTCTGTGCTATGCAGCACAGTCTTTATAATGGCAGCAGCAGACACAGTGGTGGTGGTAGTAGAACACTGAGTCTCAGTGTTTGTGGAATTAGCTGCTTACAGATCTGGTACCTGCATTGTGAGCAGTTTCTGGGATGCCTTATAAGTTCACTATATAGAATTTAGACTCTACTAATGTAATCAACAGAGTAGGTTAAAAGTTCCTAACAACAAGTAAAGCTAGAATCTTGAAGGCTGGCTAAAAGGAGCTTCATCTGATCAAATGGTTCCAAATAATTTCCTGGCTCTAATATAATAGGTGTAGCTAGGGGTGGACAGGGAAGGGGGTAACTTGGATTTCCTTATAACTGTTCCCATTTCATGGGAAACTAATTTTCTCATAATGATCAGTTCTAGATACAGTCCTAAACAGAGAGTTATTCTTTTCTTTTTTAATGTTCATCCCGTGCTATCCATAGTCACCGTAAGCAATACCTTACTTTGCTAAATTGTTTGTTACCCAGCTATTTTTGACATCTTTATTTTTTTTTAGCTTGGTAATACAGTATATCAATTGCTATGGCATTAGTCATGTATTTAAAAGAGAAGAAGCAATGTTTAGTGTTATAAAGATGTGAACCTAAAATGTATGTGCCTGAGATTTGAAGCTCAGATCTGTTTCTAAGCCCACTGCCACATGTTACATATATTAGCCAATTCACTGGCTAATCAAATAATACAGTTAGACCAGCCACATGTGAAAAGTAATCATCATACCATGACAGTGTCCATCCAGCTATAAAAAGAGCCAGTCAGGTATAAAGTTAGTTATTGAGAATGTGTAAACTTTTTAGCTGCTTTCTATTCAGCTTTAATTTAAATGTGTAGGTGGGCTCAACATATCTTTGAATTTAGGGAAGGAGTCTTGGGCATCAGAGTTCTGTTTTCAACCTGTAACCTGATTTATCAGTCTTCTGAGGCATATTTATGATTTGGCACAGCCTTATTCCAAATCCAGATATTCTAGAAAATTGGGGGCATGTGCACCCTTGGAAGTTAGTAGAGAAAAACGTGTTCAGAGAAACTCAAAAGATTTTAAAAAGCAAGCCTGTTTTTCCTTAATAATAGAGAGACCTGGGGATGGGCTAGATCTGTTTGGGGTCCCCTGGGAGCAAACCACATTGTCAATGGGCCTGTCCAAAGTAGACTTCAGATGAAGCCTAGATGATTACAGGTGTTCCAGATAACAAGGCAGGGGTCTGGAAAAAGGAAAACTGGAGACAGGAAAGTTTATTTTAAAGGCTTAGATGCTTTGGTAGGTCCTTTCTTGGTAGAAGTAGAATTGAGCATTGAAACACAATTTGAGGAAAGTTTTGTGCAAGTATCTATTGTGCAGGATTGGTGCCACCTGTAGAGTAGGGGTTGGCAACCTATAGCCCATGAGTCACATCTGGCCCACCAAGCAACCTGATCTAGCCTACAAGGTGCAGATGTCTGTTGTAATGTGATGGGAGACATCTGTGGTATTTCTGCAGGAGGGTCGGCACTGTGGGGGAATAGAAAACAGTCAGCGGAGGGATGGGGTGAGGGAGATGGCAGCAGTGGCTTGCTGTGAGCTAGCTCTGTTAAAGAAACTGGTTGTAAGCAAAGAATTAGCACCCCTTGAGGATTGATCACCATGAGAAGCACAGAAAAGGGAGAAGCTGATCAGACCTGTTGATAGATGGCTGGGAATAGTGAGGATGAAGAACTGTTCTTTCAAGCTATTACTATTGCTGTGCACCCCTAAGAATTTCTAGTCAAAATGGTCATATGAAAGCCATAAAATATCTTAAAACTGGCAATGGGGAAAGCTTATTTAAAAATCATTTAAAATTTTACCTATGGCTTTGAATGGCATATCTCTTCATGAAGTTGCATCTGTGGACAGAACTTCAGGTAACATTAGCATTAATTCACTCGGGGATGGTGGGTTCATACTTTGAATAGAAGAGGAAGGATAGATTCTTCTGCTGCCCCATAATACAATTGCTATTCATGTATGCAAAACATAACATTTATTTGGAATTGTGATGATGATATCTTATATTTCTTAGGTCTGATCCAGGATATAGAATTACAGTGGTGCTATTTTTAGAAATCCTCTGAAGTCAGAATTTCTCACTGAAGCAATTTTTAAAGGTCCTATTTTCCCCATAGGTATGAACAGTTCTAAAGATGATAAAAAGTTGATATATGTGACAAGAAAGACTTTTTTTTTTTAATTGAAGATTGTAGATCTTAACTCAACCATGAGTCTGTTCATATAAAACTAGTCAGCCTATTGAAGCTGTATCCCAGAGAGTTGGACAAGGTGTTAGCAGTAGGTTATTTACAGCTGTTGCTAAAACAATATAATAGAATTAACAGTAAAGTTATATAATATATGAAACCCTCTCACAAGGGTGTGTGGCTGTGGTGACTCAGGTTCCCCCAAGAGTACCTCATTTTAACAAAAGGCTACAAACACATTGGATTTATTTATACGCACAGACATTAGAACTGCAATTTGTAATATAACCCATGAAACCCAGCATGGAAGCCTGATAACAAAACTACCCCTTTCAACAATAAAACTTTAGGGTATTTATACACATTCCTTTTCATCCCACGATGCACTGGAGATCTGGTGGGTCAGAGCAAACTCAATTAATTGAGTCTACTCTGTACTGCACTGTGTTGCATGCAGTTGTATAATCGAAATGTGTGTCAGCACACAAAAAATGGCAGTGGTGCACTTTTGAAGTAAAACATCTTTGAGGGCTTTTAGTTACAAAGCATGCTGCCACCATTTTCTCAGTGCTGAAATGCATTTTGCAACTTATACAACTGCATGTGCTGCAGCACTGGGTGCTTTTAAAAGCGCCCGGTGCTGTGGCACAAGCATGTGTACAAATGCCCTAAAATTCCAACTCGGAACAGTCTCGCAAGGACCGTTCGGGGTAAGACTCTTCAACTTATGCACACAGCCCGATCTGTCCCAGATGGCACAAGGACATTCACTGCCACACAGTTACACTGATCTCACTACCTTCTGTGACCTTTTAAGTGCATCTCACTTAGGCTCTGCTCTGTTGCAGCAGTCAGATTCTCTCTCTGTTGTTATCTCCCCAGTGAGGAAGTTAATCCTTTTCCCAGCGTCACTCAGACTAGGCTCCTCCACAGTTTCCCTGGGACGTCTTTGAAGGGTACATGAAATATATCAGGGAACAAGCCCTCTCCCCTGCTCCTTGTACATGGATTTCAGCAAAACAGCTCACACCCCTGGACCTCTTCTACTTCCTCTCCTGCTAGCCCTCAAAGCAGTCTGGAGACTGTAGTTCAGTCCAGCTCTCTAGGTCTGGTTTTCATGGGTTTGAAGTGGCCCTACCCTTTCTGCTAAACTGCTCACAAACCAGGGTCAGGGCTTGCATATATAATAATAAAATTACATAATTTGTAATTATTGGTAAAAGCAAACAATGAAATTACACGTTCCACTAATTTAAATAAAAGTAAAACTGAACATAATACATGATTATGCAAAAACATAGATAAAATGAAGCAATACAAAGAATAAAAAATTAAAAACAGGAAATTCTGTTTTATTTTGGCCCTTCTTCTTTGTCCACATAGCACAAATACACTTATGGACTATTTCAGGCTGTAAGTTGTTGGAGGAGTCAAATTGTTTTTTCTTCCTTCATACTTCCTTAAAATTTTTCACTAATGGGAAGATCCATTTCGCTCTTATTTCTTTGGAGAAGGAACAAGACTACAAATAATGATTTATGTCATCTGTCTCATTCTTCCTGCAAAAACATATCCTGTCCAAATATGAGGTCTGACACCACCTGCCTGTGATGCCTGGAGATCTCATTAAAGTCAACCACAGTCCAGTTCTGGCCTCTCACTGTCTGTGGCTTTGTACTTCAGATGGATAGTTTTCTAAACCAAAGAAGTGCTTTGTTAGATTGGACAAGGTGTTTTAAGAGTAGAGGAGCATTTAAAATCATTTGGGGAATAAGAAAGCCCAAATAAAATCATTTAGACTGGTCAAGAGACTTTAAGATTTTCCTGAGCATGTTTTTAAAAAGTATTAACTGATGAGGTATTCTGAGATGAAGTCAAATGGACAAAAATAAACAGTATTATGCATGGAACCAGAAATTTTAAATAATTTTTATGTTCATGATGACCTTCTAAAGTTACACGCTCACCTTCGCTCTCACTGTCTCACTCAGTCTTGAGCATGCTCTTGTGCTCTCTTTCTCCATGTATATATATAAAATATGGTTCTCTATGGAATGTTGCAAGTTAGTTTGAAGATCTGATATCTGAAAAGTTCCTTGAAATATAGAAAGAACCTAATCCTTCACCCTTTCATGTAAAAAATGCATTGTTTTGCTTTCAAGGAAGCTAAATTTAGCAGAATAAAATTAAGAAGGATTAGGCCGTACAAGTATGTCCTTTGAATAAAAAGAAATAGAGCTAATATTTTATTGCAAAGAAGATCTTTCTGGAGGTTTGGGAAATCAAAATGGATAAATACTGCATATTACATGTGAGGCTCATTAGCATATGACACCATTACTAATGAGTCACATGCACATTGGCATATGGCACCACTGATTCACCATATGAAGGAACGAAAAATGCTTGAGGGTAGAAGAGGAAAGAAAATCAGAACAGCAAAGGAAGAACATGATGCTTTCATCATGCCATCAGCACAGGATTCCCATTCTTGGTTCTCAGGTGACTAATGTAAAACAGTAATTTTTTTAATGCTTTTTCTAATTGCAATGGTCCAGGAATGTGTGAGAAGCAGGATTTGATTGGTAAGTTGTTTGTTTGTTTTTTTAACTAGACAAAATGCATAGTTGGGAGAGATGCCAGACAAGCTTTTAGCACAAAAAAATGTTTTTCTGATCTGGTAAAGGCATAATACAACTTAAGTTAAATTATAGGTAGAACAGTTGTTTTTACTTAATCCTAAGTAACACAGGACCTCCCCAGTCTAAGGACACCTATACATGACCGTGGAAGCTGCTCCTATGCTCTGGAATTCCAGTGCATCAGAGCAGACTCAGTTAATCAATTAGTCAAGTCTGCTGGGTTCCAGCAGCCTCCTGTGTCTCATGTACCAGAGTCCACAGGCTTAAAAATAGTGGTGGGGGCAGTTGAACTAAAGCTTGTTAAACAAGCTTTAGTTCAAGCGCCCCTGCCACCATTTTAAAGCACAGGGACACTGATGCACAAGATGCAGCGGCACTTTAATTAAACTGGCTCTTGAAGCCGCTCTAATTAAAAAGCCGTGCTCCTCCCCGCACCTGCTGGGGCACGTGTAAAAGTTCCCTTAGATTTTTGCTCCCCTCCACCCCAGCATTGGGATATTTTTAACCTGTCAGCCCTGCACCCCACCCCCAGTCCCTGCCCTGTGGACCAGCCAGCCCCCTATGAATCTGCAACCCCCCATACCAGAAACCATTTCTGGTATCATTTTTATTCATGTTTGTTGGTGCCAGGAGCTAAGGAAGTAAGTCAGGGTGCAGGGAGGAGCCAGCAGGTGGAATGGGGGGGCACTGTTTGCGAGTGAGGGGCTTGGGGAGCCAAAAATAGCCCCTGGTCCCTGGGGTGGAGTCCTTGCCATCTCCCTAACCTCCCCATGGACCCCGCTAGCCCCCCTGATCACACCAAACCCTCCTAGACCCCACTAACCCCCCCTGCAGATTCCACTAGTCCCCTGATCTCCACCAAATCCTAACAGACCCCACTTAGCCTCCCCAAGCTGCTTGCACACCCTGCTTGTACCCTGACCCTGCCAGAACCTCCCAGATCCCATCAACCCCCCACCACAGACCCCACTTTCCCCTCCAATCTCCTCAAATCCCCAGAGACCCCCCTTCTCCCCCTATCCTGACCTACCTTAGATTGGGTGGCCATTTTTAACTCTCTAGCTTTCTCCTAACCTCCCCAAATGTATATACCTTGTATCTTTTATTATTCTCCTCTTCACTTGCTATGCTTACTTGTCTCTGATGGCCTTGTCACATAGGATACTTAGCATGTGTTTTAGTTGCATTTTAGTAACCATTACTTCATCATAGTTTCATAGTTTCTAGGGTCGGAAGGGACCTGAGCAGATCATCTAGTCCGACCCCCTGCCATGGCAGGAAAGCGTACTGGGGTCAAACAACCCCAGCAAGGTGTTCATCTAACCTCTTCTTAAAAACCCCCAGGGTAGGAGCCTGCACCACCTCCCTTGGAAGTTGGTTCCAGACCCTAGCCGCCCTGACCGTGAAATAGCGCCTTCTGATGTCTAACCTAAATCTACCCTCTGCTAGCTTGTGACCGTTGTTCCTGGTCACTCCTGGCTGTGCTCGGGGGAACAGTGACTCCCCCAATGCCTTCTGATCCCCCCTACCCAGTTTGTAACAGGCCACAAGATCCCCCCTCAGCCTTCTCTTGTGGAGGCTGAACAGGTTCAGGTCCCGTAGTCTCTCCTCATAGGGCCTGCCCTGCAGTCCCCTGATCATGCGAGTGGCCCTCCTCTGGACCCTCTCCATGCTGTCCACATCCCTCTTGAAGTGCGGCGCCCAGAACTGGACGCAGTACTCCAACTGCGGCCTGACCAGTGCCGCATAAAGGGGGAGGATCACCTCTCTGGACCTGCTCGAGATGCATCTGTGGATGCATGACAAGGTACGGTTGGCCTTCCTAACTGCCTCCCCACACTGCCGACCCATGTTCATCTTGGAGTCAATGATGACTCCAAGATCCTTTTCCGCCTCCATGCTGACAAGAGGGGAGTTCCCTAACCTGTAGGTATGGTGCCGGTTGTTCCTCCCCAGGTGCATCACCTTGCACTTGTCTGTGTTGAAACCCATCCTATTCTCATCCGCCCACCCTTGTAACCTGTCTAGGTCTGATTGTAGCCTGTTGCTTCCTTCTAGTGTGCCCACGTCCCCCCACATCTTAGTGTCATCAGCAAATTTGAACAGGGTGCTTTTCACCCCCTCGTCCAAATCACTGATGAAGATGTTGAACAGTGCGGGCCCGAGGACCGAGCCCTGCGGAACCCCACTGCCCACGTCCTTCCAGGTTGAGAAGGACCCATCCACTACCACCCTCTGGGTGCGGCCCTCCAGCCAGTTGGCGACCCATTTGACTGTGTGGGTGTCTACGCCACAGCCCCCCAGTTTCTTAATGAGAACAGGGTGAGAGACAGTGTCAAAAGCCTTCCGGAAGTCCAGGAAGACTATGTCCACTGCTACCCCTGCATCTAATGATCTGGTGATCTGATCATAAAAGGCCACCAGGTTGGTCTGACAGGACCTGCCACTGATGAACCCGTGTTGGTTGCCCCTAAGCATGCAGTCCCCTGCTGGCCCCTCCTGGATGTGTGCCAGAATTATTTTCTCAAACAGCTTGCCTAGGATCGAGGTAAGACTAACTGGCCTATAGTTTCCCGGGTCCTCCTTCCTCCCTTTTTTGAAGATTGGAACCACATTGGCCCTCTTCCAGTCCTCCGGCACCTCTCCAGTGCACCACGAGTGCTCGTAAAGCCATGCCAGGGGACCTGCAATGACCTTGGCCAGTTAAAAGTTAGAACATATTCTGAGTCACTGCACAGTAATGTTTACTATGATCTCTAACACAGACTTCTGTCCTCAGCTTGCTGTTTGTTGGTCTTGGCCCACCACTGCATCAGAGTCTTGAACTGGCTCCTGTGCTACTGGAACTGGGACCAATGTTGGATGTCTGGTACAGGAAAAAGATCCATGGCAGATATCATGGCTAGGTGAAGCCCACAAAATGTCTACCAGTCTGACAATAGCTGAACATGCTTACTTAATATGATCTGGAGATTCTTCTCACACACAAAATCCTAAATTTGTTAAAATATGACTTCACTTAGCATGTGATTTACTTCTCAAAAGTGCAGATGCTTGCATTTTAAGTGCAGTTAATACAGCCTAAGTGTAAAGTGTGACAAGGCCCATAGAGAGTTAAGCTTGAGTGCTGGGGGGACATTTTTTTTGTAAATTTCACACCAACAAGGTACTTTGCTCCATGTTTTGACTTTGGTAGCAGATAACTAATTAGTACTATTCCCAGAGTGTGCAAAGGAATGTATCTTGGCTTGTTTATGTTTTTCTGATATAAATTGAATCTGTCAAACAAAAACCGTTCTGCTGATTTCAACACCTTTCAAGAAAAAAGCAATCACATGCCAAATTGTTGGGGGGAGGGAGGGATTGCACAAAATAGATGGGAAAATAAATGCGGATGTTAAAAGGTAAACTCTTATGGACTATTTGGGAGGCACACTGGCTTGTATGAGTCAGGATCAAGGGGTGGTATAACACTTCTTACTCCGCATAGCCTGTTGAGTAGGGTACATACAGAAAGTTGATGAAGTCCACATTCTTAATTACCCATAAGAAGGTTTGGTATACATTTCCTATGAATATTTGGGGGTTGATATTGATGCAGATAATCCACACTTGCTTAGAGTACATGATTAATTATTAATCATTCTTCTCAGCATGCATGGTTGATCAAACAGTTCAAATGTGAAGCCAGTGTTTAAGCTGCTGAATTTAAGCTGAAGCAAACTAATCTTGTTCGCACTGAAACATGTCCAGAGAAAGGACATTAGGTGAACATCACCATTTCAACAGATATTTGTGCCACTCAGAAACACTAATAAAATACTAATATTTTATTGCTGTGTTTTCAATATTATGGAGGTCTTCATCGACTGAACTATGCTAGGTTCTTTTTGAAGATCCAGATAAATAGCAGTAGAAACTGACATCTTCTGACCCCAGAACAAACATACCAGGAGCAAATCTCCCTATTATTCTTGTTGGTATTGATGAGCCAGGGAATGTATTTCTACAATGACAGGATAATTGTCTCATGACAGGTTTTGCTGTTTATATTTTACATTAAAATACATGTACCTGTATAACTAAAACTACCAGTGTACTTACTGCATGTTCTGATGATACATCTACCCTTTTTTCTCCCCAAAAAAGCCATAGAAATTGCTTTTGATTTACAGTAGGGGTTGACCTAGAATCAAGCTTCCCAGTCTTGACATTTTGTATTTGCAGTATTTTTGCACATAGAATAAAAATACCAAATCAGAAATCCTCTGAATGCAGGATTTATTATTGTATTTTAGTGCCTTTAGTCTTCTGAGTCTTTCCCTTGATTATTTGACTCTCCTGCAGGCTTTTGTAAAGGCAATTGCAGTTCAAGGCCATTAGCTGTAGCTATAGTCAGGGAAAAAGCTGATTTTTCCTAAATTTCAACCTGAACATTTGTTGTCAATTTATATGCAGGATCAATTGGAAGAGTATGGTATTTCAATAGGTACACTGAAAGACCAACAAATGTTCATGGAATTTTGGCGCTAACAACCTGATGTACAAATGCATTTGATATATCACTTTAACTGTAATCTTTATATATACAGATTTTCTGTTATATGGTCTAGTATACATTTTTATAATTGGTATGAATTTGGGGAGCAGAAGATCTACAAATATATTAATCTCTAATTCAGGGCTGAGTAATTATTTGGGCTGGAGGGCCACTTAACGAGTTTTGATAAGCTGTCAAAGGCTGCAAATGCACAGTGTTTCAAAAGATGTCATTCTAAAAAATTACAAATAAAAAGCAAATAATATACTAAAAATCTAAAAAAAAATCTAACTTCTACTATAAAATATTTTAAAAGAAACAAACCCATAGCAATGGGCATTTCAATGAGCTGTTATGAGTTACAGAACTTATAGATGGCTATACCCTGTACAGGTGTGATTGTGCAGATAGAAGGGCTGGGGGTGTAGTCCTCTATGTCAAGGACAGCTACACTTCCGTCCAAATTGACATTGGCACCTAGGGAGGATGACTGGAGTTTCTTTGGGTCAAAAGAGGTGCCCCCAAGCCTGCACTTTTCCAGGCTGAAGAGTCCCATGGCTCTCAGCCTCTCTTCATAAGGCCTATTCTCTTACTCTCTGATCATGCCCATGGCTTTCTTCTGGACTCTCTCAAGCTTCTCAATGTCCTTCTTGAATTGTGGAGCCCAGAATTAGATGCAGTACTCCAGCTGCGGCCTCACCAAGGCCGAGTACAGCGGGAGGATGACATCCTGAGATTTACTTGAGAAGCATCTATTGATGCAAGCCAGGGTTTTGTTTGCTTTACCAGCTGTGACATCGCATTGGTGGCTCATGTTTGTCTTGTGGTCGATCATGACCCCCAAGTCTCTTTCAGCTGTGGTGCTAGCAAGCGTAGCACCGCCGAGCCTATAAGCATGCTGGGGGCTTCTTCCCCAAGGTGGAGTACCTTGCATATATCAGTATTGAACATCATCAGGTTTGTGTCCACCCACTTACAGGGTGACTTGGATAAGCTTAGTATCACTAGCCTATCCTCAGGTGTGGACACTGTGCCCCAAAGTTGTCACCCCCTGAAGTCACCACAGGTCATTTTAAGACTCTTATGGGGGGGGGTGCACTTCATTCATACTTTTCTTTCACTTCTGGCCTAATCCAGCTGGCCGACCCACGACTCCCTGCCCCCTTCCACCTTCACCTCCTCTTCTGCCTGCAAGTCCCTGGTGTGGGGAGAAGGCAGAAGCCTGGGCAGGAGCTTCCAGCTTCTTGTCACCAGTGCCTCCTGCTGGGAGGGTGGTGGCTGTCTGGACACTGGAACTAGAGCTGTTGCTCCTGCAGCCAGCACCTACTGCATGGGGGAGGGAGGAGGGCAGAGTTTCAGAGGACACCCACGAGCCAGATAGAATCACTTTGTGGGCTGGATCCATCCTGCAGGCTATATTTTGCCCCCCTCTGCTCTAATTTATTGTCTCATTAATCATATAATAAATGCCTTCATTTAGAAAATCATAAATATAAATGCACTGATTAATTAATACATCTACCCAATGAAAATATAGCTTCATCAACTCTCAACCAAAATGTTTTGTGTAATATATAGAATGTGACTGAGAAGTTCAGTTTGGACTGACTTACCATAATAATGTACATGGCCTTAAATATAAATGAATGAATTCCAGTGGCTAATATATACCACTAAACCTGGGGTTTTATGGTAGTCACTGCATACTTAAGGTTAAGACATCAAGTCTTCCTATTCAATCTAGATTTTCAGTCAACTAACTTCCTCCGGAAGAAACCAAGTCCATTGAAATTTTATTCCTGGGATGGAATTATTATAAGAAATTTTGGTTGTCAGGACAAGAATGTAGTGGGGGAATTTCAAAGAAGTACAATATAGGGATAAGGAATACTGCCTACATACATACAGATATTCTCAGAGAAGTCTCCTGAGTTTGTTCTCCTAGAGCCATGTGTACAGACATTTGAATGCTGACATGCTGAAGAGTAGGGAGTCTGCAGCCAGGGGGACACTGTGCATACCTCTGTTTGCTCTGCAGGCTCACTTGGTTGGCCTGGTACATAGGGTAGCCCCGGTTGGCTGACCTAGACTGCTAATGATCAGCCTGTGTTTTCCCACAGCACAATGTAGAGATTGTGAAGAGAACTTGTTCTGCTGCCTGCTATAGAGCAGCAGAATCCAGTAAGTGACATAGGGTGCATCCAGATGAGTGCAGTCATGTGGTATGTGATGCTGGAAACACTTTTGCAGTGCCACATATCATACAGTTCAGTGTTCTCCACGCTGCATGGGGAACCAAATGTCCACACAAATCCAGACATGCATGGATATACTGTCTCCCTGGTGTGGGCAGGGAGGACAATGCTGGAGGACTATCTTCTCTTCTGCGAGAAGCCACAGCATGTACAGACATTCAGTCTCCCAAGAGAAACTCTCTGAGGGTGATTTGGCCTTGGTTTTTCCCTGGCTATTTTTTTCTGGAACAGACATTTTTACTTTAGGAGAAAAAACTACAGTTGTTTCTCCTGGAAAAGCTGCAGCTCTTCTAGGAGAAACTGAAAGTCTTTATGAGGCCTACTAATTTTAAAAGAACTCCTCTCTGTCTCCTAACAGAATGGAACTTCTTCCCTGGCTGTGGCCAGTAGGGAAAGAAAGATGGTTATCATCTTTATTGAAGCACAATCTGTGGCCTCAGTTCTGTTGAGAATAATGGGTAATGTGACTATTTTCAAATATATTAGTTTATCTACATTTCTTTGAAAAAGAAGATGTTATATATTTAGTCCATGCTAAAAATATTTTCAATTAAGAAAAGTAATGACCAAAAATGATAATTAATTCAAAATATTTATTTCATTGTGGGCTGATTTAATACAAATTGATTGAAATCACCAATTATAATTATGTTTTAAATGGGTAAACAGGAAACGGTGATTTAAATCAACAAACTGAATCTCATTTTGTATTTTTACTTTTTAGTTATTTTTTGTACAAAAGTTTTCTTCTCACTTGTTGGCAACCATTAAATCTTGCTTGTAATATAGTTTTAGATTTAATACTTCTTTCTTACTTATAGTTTAACATACATTTATTGAAATTCTTAACTGCATTTTTGTTACAAAATTTTGAATAGCACATTTCTTATTTACTAGATTTTTGTTTTACTTATGATTTAAGCTGAATTTTAATGGAGATTGGAATTCCATTTAAATACACAAAACCGTGTTTCTAAATCCATTTTTTTATCGTTAAAGGTATTGGACAAACTTTAAAAAATAAGTTTATCAAAACACATTTTGCACTTTAAAATATAGTCCTTTTTTCTTTAAATAAAGAAAATCTTGTTGTGGATTGAACTGTTTGTTTCTGGTTAGCGTATACCTCAAGATTTTACAACTAAAAGCTCCCTGAAGCTTTTCAAACTAATCAATCATTCATGTGTAATTTGTATGCATAATATGGAAGAGGAAAACAAACTTTTCTTTTTTGTAATTCCCAATTAGTTTCTTAAGTTAGAAAGAGTTATTGTAGTAAACTAGTTTAGTAAATGAAATGAAAAAAAAAATTCTTCCTGCATCCATTATAGACATGACAGCTGTCTAAAGCTAGTATAATACTTCAGCAAATTCAGATTTTAGGTGCTTATCCAGTGTCTTCCAACAGTTCAGGAATTTGATTTTCTTTAACATGTGATAACAAATATGTTTTGTTCCAATATTTCTTTTAAAATAATTGGTCTTAATAGATTATAGAAAACTTAGGTCTTAGAGTAGGCTTTTGCAACTTAAATTTGTTCATTTTTAAAAAGAAAAAATACTTATATGAAAAATTAATGTTTTAACATTAAAGAAATGTTTATCCATCATGATTTAAAAAAGAAAAAGAAACTGTTGCACTATACTTACTCAGCATGGAGAACAGATGATAAAACTATTGAGGAGGGAGTGTGGGAGCATACAGGATAGCACAAAGTGAATCCAGACAAGACGGAAGTGCTGGTGATGGGTAGATCACTTGATTTGGTGTGGACTGGGAGACCTACCTTTGATGGGGTTCAGCTTCCCCTTGTCACTCAGGTTTGCAAACGTGTGGTACCCCTGGATCCTCTGCTGCTCCTGGATCTTCAAGTGGTGGTTGTGGTTAGGAGCACCTTTTGTCAACTCCATCTGGTGAGAAGTTAGTGACCCTTTTTATCCGACTGTGATCCAGCCACCATATTCATGCCTTCATAACCTCAAGGCTGAACTACTACTATGTGTTCTAATTAAAAATTGTCTGGAAGCTGCAGCTGGTGCAGAACCTGGAGGTCTGTCTTCAAGGTGCTGGTTTTCATCTATAAGGCCCTAACTAACCTGGGCCCCTATGTTGCTAAGGGATTGTCTTCTACTTTATCCTCCATTGTGATCCATAAGGTCAGCCAAGAACAACCTCCTACAATAACGATGCCAAATTCACTTGGACAAAATGCATGGAAGGTCATTCACTGCAGTTGTTCCTCTGCTCTGAAACGCCTTCCTTCTTGAGGCTCACCCGACTGAGCCTGGTCATCTTTTATAATCACAATAAGAACTTCCTATTTGGGCAGGCATTCACAAAATAAAGCTAGGATTAAGTGTTGTTTAGGATATCTCTGTTTTATCTTAATAGTCGAGTTCCCTTTTAAGGGGTTTTCATTCTTTTGTTGTTTTCCTGTCTTTAAGTTATTGTATTTACTTATTGAAAGCCACTCTGAGTCTTTCTCTGAAAGGGAGGCTAACAAATAAAATATAGAAGAGTGACATCTGTGTTTGCATGCTCAGACATAGAGGTGGAAAAGTGCAGATGGAGAGAATGCTAGGGCCACAAAGAAGTGTTCATGGCTAGCGGTGGAACATTTCCCCCACCAGAAATAATTCTGGGAGAAGCAGCAGTGCAAGCATTCAGCCTGCAACCACCCCGTCACCCCTGCTGTTTGCACCATCCCAAGACTGGAGTGATCCCAATCTGGGGAAAGTATGGGCTGCTCCAATCCTCCCATTCCCATCCTATGTGAGAAGTAGGCAGGGGACTCATAGTGCTGTTCCTGTTGCTTGGCTTCCAAACAGCAGGAGCTGAGTGGAGGGAGTGCAGATCAAAACCTCCTGCCTGCTTTTCACTCTGGGGACTCTGATGCATTAGAGTCCAGCAGCTGTTCCTCCCTTCCTGTTCTAGTCTACAGCAGAAGCAGCTTCCCCCATGCGTTCCCCAGATCAAGGTGACTCCAGTGCCCAGAAAGCAGAGGAGCCTTTCCCTGCAGCTCCAGTCTTCCTGATCCCTAGGAGGAGTTAAGCCATTGGAGAGTGTACAAACATCTGTTCTCCTTGGAGAAACTTTCCTGAGAACAACTTCTAACTGGTTGGAGTTATTTTTCTCCCAGATCCACCATTCTTATTCTGGGAGAAAAAGCAGGAATGTCTGTACACCCATGGTTTCTAACAGGATAGCAGCAGTTCTGATAGAAACATAGCATCTGTACATGGCCTGTATCACAGTATCACTACTTTATGCTTCTCCAGGATAGGAGCAGACAAAGCACGCTGTTTCTGGCTCTGAGAATTAATGCTAACCTCATAGAAGATCCAGAATATTAAATTATGATGAAGTAACCCCAACCAGTTCAAATCTGCTTTCCTTGTTAAATAGGTCTTCCCAATATCTAAGCTAAATTTTCCATACGGCTGTTTAAGACCACCGTTTCCTGTTTTGTCCTAGCGCACACAGAGAACAAGTTATCCACATATTTTTTATAAAAACCCTTTTTTGCATTTAAACATTTTTATCCTTTTCCTCTCAGTCATATCTTCTCCAGACTAATCATCACAAATCTTCCAATTTTTCCTCATGTCATGTATTTGAGACCTCAGATCATTTTTGTTACTGTTACTGATGTCTTCTCCAATTTGTTCACAAGGCCTTACCAGTGTTGAATACAGTGAAACACTTCTCATGGCTTTCATACAGCATTTTAGTGCATTCCAGTAAGAAGTTAGCCTTTTTGTAACAACATTTGTTTTGTTAACTCATTCAGTTTGTGATTCATTATAACACCTAATCATTTTTCCCCTACTATAGCCTTGACAGCCCATTTACTCCACAGTCAGAAGCTATGGGTTTGATTTACAAATTTCTAAGTGAAATTTTGTGTCGTGCAGGAGACGAGTCTACATGATCATAATGGTCACATCTGGCTTTGAGATTTCTGACTCTATGAATGTATTTTGGTCCCGGCTTTTGTCAGATCTTCCAGTCAGGAACTCCTGTTTTGTTCTGTTTTACTTCTTAACAAGCCTCTAGGCATTTGTGCTTCTGACCTGCATATTCACTGTGATTAGTGAGTGTTTTCAGAGAATTTACCACCCTCCACTAGGTCATAAATAACTCATTAGTGACCTGCTTTCAAAATACGCTGTGCACTGCTTTTTTATATGATTGGATTAAGGATTGCATAAATACTTATGCCTTTATGTAGATATTTTTGTTAATCCATGTACAGTATTCTGTGCTAAGTATAGGAAATCCTTATTCTGACAGAACTAAGGAAATATAGACAGTGATCAACTACAGGTTTGGTGTTTTTTATACTGGTCTTGAGGTTATTGTAGAAAACCATGGTATACATTTTACATAAAAAGTAGTTGTCTTTTATAGTTTCATAGTTGTTAGGGTCTGGAAGGGACCTTACAGATCATTGGGTCCAGCCTTTGCTCTCATGTTGGCACTGGATGTAAAGCAAAGACCAGCTGGATTAGCTATGCCAGGATGTGTCCAGGCACAGATGTGCACGTCCGGGTGCAATTGGCAGGTACAGACACTGCCCAAGGCCTTTGTCTCACAAGGTTGGGCCCCTGCTGCTCCTGGGGCTTCAGGGGTTCTGCAGGACAATGGCCCCTGGTGCCAGGCATAAGTCTTCAGCCAAGGTTCAGAGAGCCCCATGGGGTTCACTTGCTCTGCAGCATGAAATATATGCCCTAAAATCAGGGATTCTGGGATGCGCATTTCACACTGCAGAGTAAGGGAACTCCATAAGATTCACTACTCCATGCATGCCCTGGGGCAAACCGGGGCTGGGGTTAGGGCAGAACTGGTGCCTTGTGAGTCTCCCATCCCTCTATTACTAGATGTGTGTCCAAATGCTTTGCAGTGTCCCAGGACAAGCTGTTACCACATTTTTTTGTGGCAACAGATTTTGGTTTTTCTCCCAGGGCACCTGTGAGGGACATCTGAATGGGAACTGCTTTGCCCTGGAACAGAGCAGTTTGTTCCACCACAAACAGGACATCGGTTTCTACCCAGGAACAGCTCTGTAACTGCAAGGTAATTAGAACTTCACTCACACTCTTTGGGAAAATTATGGGTTAAACTGAAGTCAATGGCAAAAGTCCTACTGAAAAAAAACAAATTTTCTATTTATCTAATAAAATATGTGTTATTCATTTATGAAGAAATGTACCAACTTGAAACCCAACTTGAATATATCACTTTCTTGCTGCTTTTACTTATTAATTTGATTCCAGTAAGTATGCTGTTGAATCATCTACCATAACAATTAAACCATGTTCTTTGCTCCAGACTTGATTATAACATGCAAAACTAAAATGTGATTATAATCTAAGAATTGAGATTAAGATAACTTTCTGTTTGTCCAGTCAGATACCTAAAGTCTATGCATTTTTCAGAGGACCTTTTTATGACTGGAAATCCATTTTGAGTTGCTTAGGATGAAATTTAGCCCGGGGATCACTTTTCTAATTTTGGCGTTTGGCCACCATCTTTAAAAATGGCAGCCATGACTCACGAGATGAATAAATGTCAAAATCTCAGTACCTGTGAAGCCAATTTTGATTTTCTAAATGACTTTAAATAGGTTTTGCAATAACCTATAAACTTTCTGTTTTTTGCTGAGTAATGACCCATTGTTTGGCAGCTCTAAGCCTTTAAATGCAAAAACCATCAATATTGACCACTTTTTTGGTAACACAGTAAGATTACTTGTTTCAAGTGGTAAGTTTTACTATTTATTTATTCAAAGTCATATTTAATATCATTAATAACAAGGTTACAAATGATTATGGAATATATTTAAGTAAAGTAAAATACTTCAACTCAAATTCAAAGTCAAATATGTGACATGGTGTACACTGGATATTCTTAATCTAGGTATTCTTCTTCTGTGGCACTATCTTATCCAGATAACTCTAGAACAGTAGCTTTAATTGGCTCTTCCAAGTTTCCATTTTTATTGTTTTGAGGCAATTTCACTCCATCTGGCAGTCTACTTTTAGTATGCATCAAAGGTTCCTACACTTTCAGCACTGACATCCTCCCAAAATTTGTTGGATCAAGAGTTTGTGCATGTTATGAATTTCTCCATTCACAGACTTGCAAGTTTGCTCAGACACAGTCCTGTTTGAAAGAGTCATGGTCTGAAGGAAGTCTTGCAAAATCATAGTGTGTCATTTGCTGCCATTTATGTGCATGAGCAGTGGACAAACTATTGCTTGCAGGATCATTGTAAAGTATTGTGACAGTAAATAAAGCCAGTTTATCAAACAGCTCTTTCATGAGCTTCTCTTTTTTTCCAAGTTGTTGCATAGTCTCCATGTATATCAAGTATTTTGACTGTAAGATTCGCTTTATTGATGTCACTTTAGCACAGCCAAAGAAACCGCCCCCTGTGTCTACTCCAGTAAATCCATAAACCTCACAAGCAGCAGACGCTACATCATGTTTTGGAAATAACCAGCAACAGTAGTGGTATGATGGTGCATCTCCTGGTTTCATCTTCTACATGTACATATCTTATTCAGTCACCTGACTGACATAGGAAGCAACAACCCATACATCAGTATCTTTAAAATAAAAAATGATGGAGCAGGAACTATCCATTTGAGATGCATGGAAGAACATCCTCATGTCAGCCTCACATGGAGATTTCAATACAAAGCGTACATCATATTCTCCAGATTTTAAATCATAGCAGATGAGATTCACTGTGAAGTACAGGTCAGCATGGTGAAAGTAGAACATAATTAATTCAAGAGGAAACATTGTAGTCTCATATTGTTAGAATGCTTTGAAAGAAATGAGTGCCAGGATGCTCCAGTAGGCATTTGCTTGTCAGAAATGGTATGTGTTGAGAACAAACCTGAAGGACTTTGAGTAAAGCTGCTGCTCGTGGAGTTTTGTACTTGTTTTCAAAAGTTCTTTGCCATAAGATTCGTTAATACTTGTGGGTGTCAGCCAGTGACATATTTGAAGAGACTGAGGACAAATTCAGACCATGTCTTGCTTAGTGGGACTTTATTCCATATAATTCCAACATCTATTAATGCATTATAATGTGATAGTGGTAAGAGCGACTGGAAGTTCTTCAGTGTACAAAATTGAATTTGATAGGTTTGTGGAATTTCCCATCTGCTGTGAAGAGCGAAAGGCACACTGAAGTAATTTTTTATTGCAAAGTCAGTGACTTGTTTCATTGCAGTATGGTCAGTCATTTTCCTACACTTTTGTTTGTTCTTGGTTGCAGCTGTCTTTGTCGCAAAGGTCTTGTTTTTCTTTCTGGTGATAGTGTCATGTATTGACCGAGTTCCAGAAAAGAGTCTCCCCAGAATGTTTTCCATCACCACATTACCCTCATCATAGGCTGTGTGGAGAACTCTTCCTTACGTCTCCTGTTGCTGGCTCTCCAGAGCAAAGGGAGTGAAGAACTGGTCGATTCAGATCCCGTGGGTCTGTCTCATTCTTCCAGAGCTCTCTTCACTGCATCAACAACCTTGCAGTCTATCTCCATTCTTGATGGACCCAGGTCTGGATCGTGATACAACTGCTTGAAATGATCCACCTGTTTTAGCTGTTCCCCTAACTGCATAATAACAGGTCTACTGAGTATGTTGATTGCAGCCACGGATAGATTCTTGGTAAAACCAATCCAGCCCCCACTTCTGCTTTGGCTTCTTTGTTCATGGTCATTTCAGTGACTTGGTTTTGAGGCAGTTTGCTTTGTAAGCCTTTCCAGTGAACAAAAATGAAAACGTTGCAGCCATGTGTACCTTTTGTCTTCTTTCAGTGTTGTCATTCACCAGTAATACAAGGATAGGATCTTAGTTGGCATTTCCATAAGCTTCTAACAGTGGAAGCATTCAATGGCAAGCTGATAAGTACCCTTTGAAATTCATTCCACTCCTCAGACAATGGTAATGTTAAAAGAGGAGTTCAAAAGCAATGATGTAAGACAGAAAATATTTGGCCATATCTGGTTCACAGCTGAACACTTCTTCAAACATTAAACATACCAATTCCTGAAAAACAGGTGAACTGATGAATTCATCATGTCTGTTTTCTGTAGTGAGATCTACCAACTGTTTCAAGCTATCAATTGCTTGAGTCTTCTGGAGGTATCTATGGATTAACATATTCAGTAAACCTTTTGTTATTAATTTGTGGAGGTCCTGTGTTGTAATGTTTACCTGAAAATACTCTATCTGCACTTCCTGCCACCATAAAACCTGCAGCAACAGCTAATTTTTCAAGACCACTACCTGCATACCTCTTTCCTAGAACACTGAGATAAGACATTTCTGTGTGAAACCCACCAAGTATCCCTTTCACATGAGAACATTTCTTCTCATCTTCACAAATGGCCTCTTCAATATATCTATACACCACTTGATCTGCAACCAACTATATCACTGACATCTTCAGGTCAGCAACTTTTTGGCACTGATCCATTAAATCTATTACAACTTCTTTGCTTGGAGGCTGTGTACAACAATTAACGTTGTATGTTTCTCACTTCGTGACATTGCTTTCAAGAGAGCAATGATATCCAGTAAATGCTGGAACCCTTCTAAGTGGTTGAATAACTCAGAGAAGTGCATGGGCAGTTAACCAGTGTGCCAGTATTCCCTCAGAACTAACCTCCAATTTTCATGGTTGCAGTTGAGCACGTAATTTTCTACTCCCATAATTTTTGGAGGGAACTGGGAAGAGTAGACTTTTATCAACTCCAGGTTTTGGTATATCAAGATTGTTGTATCTGAAATTAGTTCATTCTTGGCAAAATGAAATTGTTTGTGCCATAATTACATTTGTATAATAGCTTGCTTCAGAGCCTGCTAACCCATCTTCATTGAAAACATCATTATCCATGACAACAGGCCAACCAGGAACAATTTCACTTGGACACACCTCACCAAGGGTGACTGGTGCCTCCTGAGTCTGTTGGAGCACAATTTGTGGGGAGGCCAGGGGCGGGCCAAAAACCCCATATCCATTCCTATACTTCTGTGCCATGACTTACTACCCTCTCCCCATCATGCCACCGACCCACGCAGCAAAAATACTGTGGCAAAAAAAAAAACTGCCTCACTTTTGGAGGCCAATCTCGGGGGGGGGGCAATTGCCCCCCACCCGTACCCCCGTTACCAGTCGCCTGTGCACCTGACCATTCTAAAATGATTGCGGTGTATTCACTGAAAGTATTGAACTATGGTCAGATCTGTGCGTCCCTGCAGCACCCGTGCTGCAAGTTTATCAAGAACATCATTATAAGAAATGCTGAGTTTCATTTCCTTATGAATTTGAATGAGTTCCTCCTTATTATTCATCATAATAATTGGATAAGTTATTCCTTATCATCCATCATACAAACATACCTAGATAATGTGACTTGCATTTGCTATCACTTTCGTGTAATTAGATGCAAGAATCCTTCAGACAGAAGCCATACAGCCATACAGTCATTGTGCAATCAATGTGTATCCTTCTTCAAATGTAGAACAAGAATTAGCAAGTAATGCCACAAAATTGTGAATGTCATTGAGTCTTTCAGTTAGGTGATCCCACATGGCCATGGGATTCCAGCCTCCATCCAGTGCTTCAAGTAAAGAAGTTTGGCTACATTCCATATCAGTTCTGGAGTGCCTATACCCCAACTATTCATTGCACTTTAAACACGTGCCCTTTTGTACTTGGGGAATAAACTATGGACGATTCATGTCTGTGATACCGGCACTGAAACCCAGTGTCTTTTCTGAAATGATCTTCAGGCTTCTTGCACAGAGATCATAGAGCATGTCTGCCATCACAAGTATTTTGGATTCCTTTGTTGGTGATCATCAAATCTTTGTAGCTGCTCATACTGTTGTGTGTGCAGGGCGTACAGTGTGAATTAAAAACAAGCCAGAATCTTATCAGGGGATGAGGCACAATGCTGTATTTATTGGAACATAAAACATGCAACATGAAAAGAATAAAGAACAGTAAGGTTATTTGCTTCTCTCATTCCCATGCATACTCATTCACTCATTCATTCATTCATACAAAGAAACAAACACACACATGCACGCGCGTGCACACTGAGACAGTCCTGCAAAGGTTAAGATGTTACCAAGTTCTTAAAGTTGCTCAAAGTCAGTCTGGTGGCCAGCCAGGCTGACCAGGAGAGTTGGAGTCAGGTCTTATTGGACTCACCCAAAACTCCTTCTTGCAGGTGGAAGAGACCCAAAACCTTGTCTTTGTGTTTATTCTTTATAGTCTTAACTGTCCATACCAGCCTATAGATTCTGCTGAGTCAGACGCAAAGGCCATCCTTCTTGTCCTGTTGGCAGGCTGGGTTTGGTAGGTCATGATCTTCCGGCTTTGTGGTCTGCACTCTTTAGGGGACATTGCTTGCAGTCTTCAGCCATCAGGATGGAGCATGATTTAGTGTTTGGTAATCCTTTACTTTTGACTCTAGGTCACTGTAGCTCTTAACTGTCAAAGCACAGAAGGCTATTTTCACCTGCTGCAAAAGGCCTGTCTTTCTGTGTTGCTGGCACATATGTCCATCATTTATTCTTTTGTTACCTCTTTCCACATAAACCAGACATATCCACACACACCAGACATACCACAAACCCTTACACAAGCATTTTCCTTATACTAAACTTAAGTTCTAAAGTCATGAGACCAATAGGTCAAATACATTTATGCTGGGCAATAAGAAAATTAAAAT
>NW_017729029.1:72007779-72017268 GCF_001723915.1 Gavialis gangeticus | reverse complement strand
AATAAGAAATTTTAAATAGATGGTTAATTCCAAGCACTAATAATGACTGATCAAATTATAGTAAAAAGTAAATCATAACCAGATAAACTTTATCTTAATGGTTAAATCTTTTCTATATATAAAAAGATAAAAAACAGTCAAAACAATTATGGTCAATAAAAATATACGCAATCAAAGTAATTATAGTTATTGCAATACTACAACACACAAAGAGTACATCTCAAAGTGTATATACCTTGGATTTCTAGACTCTCAACAAGAGAAGCACAGAACTGCGGGAAAGCCTCATTCTGTTTCTCTGTTACCCATTTTTGCCATTGTCAGTGATTTTCTTCTTTAGTTTCTGCCACATGTTTACTATAGATAAGTCTGCAAAATCATTTCCAGCAGTCTTTATAATAACATATACCCAATGCTGCAACTTTCAGTATTTCACCATCACTGGTACGGTAAGTAACTAAGACTTGTAAACTATTCCTTTTTTTCCCTCTTCTTAAACATATTGGATTGCACCTATGAAAGTTTTCCAAGCACGGTCTGTTTCAATTTGGTGACGTTTCACAGACAACCTAGGGACTCTCTAATGTTCTTCCCTTCCAAGGGTTCCTCACAGATTATACATGAAGAAACTAACAAGGAAGATCCTCAGCTACTACTTACTCACAATTCAGTTGGTTCATAAGTAACTTGCAGCAGTCTCTGTTGCAACGCGTAACAAATTCTGTGCCTCTTGTGCACAGCTCAGATTAACCCCTACAACACTTAACTTAGTTTTTATATACTTTCTTTGTATTATCTTCAATCTGTATTCACTCATAAAGAGTTTCAAAACTTGTGCCTAAGTCCTTTAATTCTTGAGCTTTTTCTGCAAGTTTATTCCGTGTATCCTGGGAGAATTGCTGTATGGGGTCTTTCTGGATGTTGAAGTTTTTTCACATATGACAGGCACACCCTTATCAAATGTTTTAGGTTTCTATTTGGTTGATTCTGGCAGTGCTGCAACTAAAAGTGCTGGCTTCTTGGTTCATTGGAAAGTTCTGTCATCCATTGTTCTTAACTATTCATCTTTTCCTTATTCACTAAAAAATAAAAAATTAAGATTGTGCCTTAAAAAGCAGTCAGTAATTTTGTAGTTTTGCATTTAAAGGCTTAGAGCTGCTGAACAATGCGTGATTACTCATCAAAAGACCATGGAAGTTTGTAAGTTGTTGCAAAATACCTATTTAAAGTAATTTAGAAAATCAAAATTGGCCTCACAGGTACTGAGGCACTGACATTTATTCATCTTGCTAGTCATGACCACCATTTTAAAAGATGGCTGCCAAATACCAAAATTAGAAAGTGACTCCCAAGCTAAATGTCTTTCTTAGCATCTCAGTTATGAATTTCAAAAATAAAAAAGGTCCTTCCCAAAAAACTCAAAGGCTCTATATATGTGACTGGACTAGTTATTTTATGTAATTACTATAATCAGTGTATCACCTCTCTAATATATAAATTCATGTTTCTTTATACTTTAGGTCATCTCTTGAGGACAAAGAAACACTTTTAAAGAGTAATGTAATGAAAACAAAATAGAATCATGCATGAAATCACCAAAATATGTAACTCTCTGAATGATTGCTAGCAAAGTATTTAAATACTAGTTTGAAAGAAAAAGAACAAAAATAGTTGTTACCATACAAATATATGAGAAATGAAATCTAGCTACAAACTGAATCTTTTTTCTTGGCTTTTATGCAATATCTTTAGAAAAAGCATCAGAAGACACTTGGTTATTAAAAAAGATGAAACATTTGTTATTTTATTTCTTCAGGCATCATCTACTTGCAAATTACTTTCAGACTCTTTCTGACAAAGTGCTGATGTCATCACTGACAGTTTAATCAGTCTCAGTTTCATGAATCTTCCAAGCAGCATAGAACAGCGATGTTGTTGTTCAAGGTAATAGTTGCTGCAAAGTGTAAGATGCAGTAGAAAAGAGGCTCATAGTTGATGACATTTGACAGTTCTTTTCAGCTGAAGGCAATGGAGCTGATAATCAACACATCCAGTTAGTTCAAATATCATTCATACTTTGTGATTAACAAGCAAATTTATGACTGAATAGATTACTACTTGGCATCTCTTCTTGTCCAAATTTTTTATCTTGAAAAGTCTTTATATATGTGACAGTATATCTAGATATAAAAGATGAATATTTTAATTCTCTGCATGTATCAAAACTGTTTAGCAAAAATCTAATGGGAGATTTTTCTTAAGAACAAATGTTGTATTTGAGCATTTCCATGCACAATTTCCATGCATTTAGGAAACATTCCAAATGAAGATTTTCTTAATAAATGTCTGGATTCAGTGCAATCTCTTCTCCCAGTAAATAGATTATTTTATTTTTACTAAGTGATTAGGGCAAGAGGGTTATAAACCAACATTGTTTACAACATTGTCTCTGTCAAATGTACTTATCTGAAAACTTAGAAGTAAGAATAAAATAATTTTTCTGATTGTGGAAGGTTGGGTGGGAGCAACTTTGGAGCATATCTACAAAATTCCTTTATCAGCTACAGACATCTCTGTTCAGCACACCTAGTACTCACCTCCTCCCCAGTCATTCAGTGTTCTAGTCTAGATAGCAGGAAACCCTGCAGGGAGTCCTGCCTCCTGGGGCGCTTATAGACGTGACAAAAATTGGCTGGTTTTGTGGTTTAATTGCATTGTGCTGTACACTTGCCGGGGGTTTTTTATAATTGAAATGAGTTTGCTACATTACAAAATAACCACATCCACATATTGTTCAGTTTGCAAAATAGCTATTTGTAACATTGCAGCCCTTGACAGCTCTCCTGCTCCTGCCGCAGGAGAGGCAGGTTAAAGGCAGAAGCAGTGAGGGACCCAATCCTTTTTTTTCCATGGAGTGGGCCAATGTTTCCTGCTGCCAGTGGGCCAAGTGTCCCCTGATCTGCCGATGGCCTCAGTCCTTCCGTCTGCTGTGGCGGCATCCCCTGGCGCCACCCAGGCAGGCAGCTAGCGGGCACCAACTGGCTGATTACCCAAGTGGCCCCAAGGGTGCCACCACTGTGGAGGGAAGGTCCAGGGCCTCTCACAGCTCAGGGCCCACCAGGAGCTCACCCCTCAGCTGCAGAGAGGCATGGTGGAGGCAGGGGATGGGGGGAAGGATCAGGCCCCTCACCACTTCCTTCCCCCACAGTGGAGTCTGCTTGCATGAGCTGCCACTAGGCCATGCAGCCCCTGAGCTTTGCAGGGGCCCAGTCCTCCCCTCCATGGCAGCAGTGCCTCTCAGGCCTGGCCGGGCAAGGTGCTAGCTCCGCAGGTGTTGCTCCATCTCACAGGCGGCACTCTCTGGATCCATGTCTTCCCCAAGCCTGCATGGGGAGCAGCACCCGGTGGGCTTCCAGCATGTGGGGTCATGGAAGAGATGGGTGGTGCCTGCCAGCTTGGGCAGCATCTGTGAAGCTAGCCTTCTACCCAGGGGTCAAAGCTGCTATGGAGGGAAGGACTAAGGCTCCCTGCAGCTCAGGGATTGCACAGCCTGGTGGCAAGTCACACGGGCAGTCTCCACTGAGGGGAAAAAAAGAAAAGCAGTGAGAGACCTGATATTCTCTGTCTTTTTTTTTCCTACGGAGCCTGCCCACCTCTCCTGCAGCTGGGGTGTGAGCTAATGGCAGGCCCTGATCTGCAGAGGGCCCTGGATCTTCTCTCCACAGTGGCAGCACCCCCTAGGCAGCTTCTTCCCACTGGCAGCCCCCTCAGGTGGCCCCAGATGGCACAGTCTCCATGGAGGGAAGGACTGGGTCCCTCTGCAGCTCAGTGGCCACTCAGCCCACAGGCAGCTCACCCTCCAGCAGCAGGAGAGGAGGGCAGCACCTGCAGGGGCAGGGAAGAGGATCAGGCCCCTCACGGTAACAGTGACGGAAGCCCCTGTATTGAAACGGTGGGTTTTTAATCATCACGACTAAAACCTACCATTTCAATTTAGAGGTCTAGACTCCTGTCATGTGTACAAGTAGTCCTGGAGATCATAAATTGATTTGAGGAGCACTGTGACTATACTGACTTCTCCTCCCTTTCCTCCTTTATTAAAACTAAAATGTATATTTCTAGGCATCATTGTAGCACGAATGTCCTTTGAAAATGTGTGCTCAGCATGAGTGTATGCAAGGATACCTGGCTAACTCAGCAAAGCACCTGAAACAATAACGAAGTCATACATACTGTGTCATTTGTCTTAGTCAGTTGCTGTGGACTATGTAAATCTGAAACCATGGAGCCTGGCATTGGTCCATGATACCATTTTGCTGCATCCTAAAATCTTAGTTTTCCTCTACTGAAATGTACCTGCTGCTTTTTGCTCTTTCATGGCAAGTTAAATAGTGGTATAGAGCAGTGGTGTCAAACATCCAGCCCTGGGTCAGACACAGCCTGTGAAATCACTGCAGGCAGCCCACTGGTAGTCCAGTAGGCTACTGGAAGTTGACTTGGCCTGACACAGCAATCAGGGTCTGTGGACCTCAATGAACATGGCCATTGGACCTGTGCAGGCATCTGAATGCACTGCTTCCCACTCCTGGACTCATGCTGCTGCCTAAATGCAATGTCATGCTGCTGCTTGCTCCTGGGCCTGATGCTCAGGCACAGGGTCGCTCTGCCACCTGAACATGACTCCGCTGCTGCTGCTGCTGGTCCCATGGATATCGCCCAGCAGGAGCCCCCATGCTCCAGATCTGGCTTGTGGCCCTGGGTGAGTTTGAGGGCCTGATATAGAGCATTTTTATTACACTGTTCTACAGTGCCAGGCAAAAAGGCATTTGTGATCTTCCTCCTTTTCTTATTCTTCCTTCTGTGGATTTGCTGCTTGATCCATGACTTTCCTCTGCAGTGAACTCTAATTAAAACACAGGCCAGAATTCTTGTCAGTTTCCACAGTATACCATAGGAATTGCTGCACTGCATATCAAAGGATTCTGGCCATGTGTATAACCAACAAAAGGAGCAAGCGCTGAGTACACATCCATTTTATAAAGAAACAAAATTCTGTAGAAAAAAACAGATAGATTAGCATCATATTGGCTGTCAGTACATATAGCTAGGGATCTACCTAAATCACTCCAGAAGTGTGAACTTTGCAGCAGCTCCTTTAATTTCACTCTTTTTACCATGCCTCCCCTCCCCTCCCTACTGCTGATTGGCTGAGGGACCCTGGTGGCCTTGCCACTTGCTCCTGATCAGCCAGGAGGTAAAAAACGCAGTTTTAAGTATTTAAAACCACATGTTTTGCCTCCTGGCCAATCAGAGGTGAGAAGCTGGCCTGCTGGGGTCCCTTGGCCAATCTGTGGCAGGGGAATGTGCGCAGCAATGAGCAAAAGTAAAGGAGCCTCTGCACAGTGCACTTTGGCAAGATTTGGATAGATCCCTACGTATAGCAAAAGCCACCTAGGCTTACAATTGAGGAATAGGCAATTGCACCAAGTATTTTGGACTTTGTGAATGTTTTTTAAAAGACGTTGCAAGTTAAATCATTTCCTTTTTTCAGTGGCTCAGTCAACTAAACAATCCATGATACTGTAAATATTGAGGAACAGCTCTTTATAAGAGTTCAAAACAAATAGCACTTCAGTACAACTGGATCAAACTACAGATGTTCCCTCCCACTTTACTTCTGGTTTGATAAGAAAAGGATATGTACACAGGGAGCTTCTGCTTTTTTCTGTCCACTAACAATGTATACTACAGGAAAAGAAAAAATCCAAATTTTTTCTACAATTATTTCTTGAAACTTGGTTGCATTGGCATTGCTGTATTGACATTTACCTGGATGGTATCTGAGCTATAAATGAAAAAACATGATGAGAAGTCAAGAAGGGAGCAACATAGGATCGTAGCAAGGTAAGGCTGGAAACAACCTTGCAAAATCATCTAGTCCAGTCTGATGCTAAAGTCAGGATTGTCCCTAACTAAACTATTCCAGCCAAGTGTCCATCCAGCCTGCTCGGGAAAATTCCCAGGGATGGAGATTCCACAATCTCTAGGTAGCTATTCTAATGCTTGACCAGCCTTGTAGTCAGAAAGTTCCTCCTGATCTCTAACTTAAATTTCCTCTACCACAATTTGATGACATTGTTTCTAGTCCTGCCCCCCTACAGCTACAGAGAAAAGCCCATCTCTACCCTGTCTTTAACCGCCCTTCAGATTTTGAAGATTTAACACATTCCCCCCTCAGTCTTCTCTTCAAACTAAATAATCCTAGTTATTTCATCCTAAGTCTTACCTCCTAGGCTCCTAATCATTTTTATTTCTCTGTGCTGGACTCTTTCCAAACTGTATGCATCTTTCTTGAAGCATGCAGCTCAAACTGGACACAGGACCCCAAGCAAGGCCTCACCAGTGCTGAATAGAGTGGAAGAATTGCTTCCCTCAATGTCCAAGCAACACTTATGTTAATACAACCCAGGATGCTGTTGTTTTTTGTTTTGTATTTTTGTGACAGTAGCACGTCTGGCTCATACTCAGCAGCTGGACCACTAACCTGCAGGTCCTTCTCTGCAGTACTGCAGCCCTAGCCTGTATTTATTCTGTCCCAAGCACAGGACGTTGCACTTGACATTATTAAATCTCATCATTTATGGCAGACCAATTTGTCCAATCTACCAAGGTCATTCTGGACCCTAGACCTGCCCTCTAATTCCACCCAGCTTGGTGCCATCCTCAAATTTGCTAAGCCTACATTCAGTCCCATCATCCAAATCATTAATGAAGATGTCAAGCAATAGTGAACCCAGGACAGATCCCTGGAGAACTTCATTTGATACCTGCACCCAACTAGACATCAAGCCATTAATGACTACTCACTGGACACGATGATCCTACCAGTTATTTATCCATATTACAGTACTTTCATCTAATCTATACATGTTTCCCTTGCTTTATGTGGGTTCTGTATGTGCAATTTCACTCTTATGCAATGACACTTTATATACCAAAAATGTGTTATATGCGAGGTAAATTCATTCTTATGTGATCAGTGTGGTGGAAGCCTGCAATCAGCTGCTTTGTGCGGTGTGTTGTGGGAGTGACGCACTCCAAAATATAGTCTCCTCTGCAGATCTGTGCTCCTCGCTCATTGTCTGCAACGCGTGTTTCTGCAGTTGCCACCCCCATTATGGTAACATTCATCACCACCCTGTGCTTGTGTGTACTGTTTCCTGTTGGTGAGTACCAAAATTGTCTTGTAGAAGTGGTAGAAATGGGTCTGGGGGTCAGTACAATTGAGGTCTTTGAACTTATCCCTATTTGTTACTTTGTAAAGTGGGTTCCCTTTACACGAATTCTAGTTATGCTCCTTTTTTCAGGAATGCATGTAAAACATAAACCGAGGGAAACCTGTATTTCCTTAACTTGTTAAGAAGAATGTCATGGGAAGCAGTGTCAAAAGCCTTGCTAAAGTCAAGGTGCCTGTCCAGTGCTCCCCTCCATCCAGAGAGACTGTTACATTATCACAGAAGGACATCAGGTTGGCTTGGCATGACTTTCTCTGAGTAAATCCATGCTGGCTGTTCCTGATAACCTTGTTCTTCTCTAGGTGCTTCACAATTGATTCCTGATCCTTATTCATGATCTTTCCAGACGTCAAGGTCAGGCTAATTGGTTTGTAATTACCCAGATCTCCCATTATCCTGTTTTTAAAGATGAGCACTTATCCTTTTCTAGCAATCCAATCGGTCATTCCAGTCAACACAGCAGCAGGATTAAAGCCATGTTGCTAGAATCAGCTTTTTGGACTTCGAAGTGAAAAGGGCACCTGAGTGGCCTACTAAACTAAAAATGCCTTGCAGCAGAATACAGAATGCAACTCAGCACACAGCTTTAAAGCAAACATTGAACTTGTGCAGAGTGTTGCTATAAAGGCTTGGCAAGTGTAGGAGGTGCCTTGTCTTGGGCCACGGGAGCATCTACGGTGCAGCCTGCCAGGAGAACCTCTAGACCCCTTACAGGTAAACCTGACAGTTCATACCTCATAACTATTTTATTACATAGAAATGAGCCTTGCAGACTTCTTTTCAGCATGCAAGTTTATTGACTTTCTTGTGGCAAAGTATCAAATCACTTGCTTGAGCTTTGCTGAATGCATCTCTGTCCTTGCAGAGCAGTTCACTGACCAGCATTAAGCTTCCTCTGAATGCCTCTTTTCAGGCATAGAGCTTCTTAAAGTAGGAGCAGTGAATTGGTGTTAATGCATCACAACTACTTTGTCATTGTTGCAAAATAAAAACAGGTCTTAAAGAGCAGGGGTCCCACATGGGTCTAGCACAGAAAAGGAGAGAAAAGGTGAGAACCATGATATATTATTTTTCTTTTCCAAGACATCCAATAAATTTATTACCATTATCCTCTTTCATGTTCACTGCTCAACCTGATGAGGATATTATGAGAAGTAATTACTTAAAATATCCATAATGCTATGGAGATATAAATTGTTATATAAATGATTTGTATTGCAGATCTGATCTGTTGAAAATATTTTCAAGTAAAAGTACTGTCCATCCAGGCACCATAATATGTTGTCTTTGTTGGCAAATATTAATATATTGAAGTTATATTAGATCTTTATTCAGGTTCTCAAACTGTGCCTCTGGAGATGCACCAGTTTTTAATTTTGAAACTTAAGCAGTCAAAAAAAAAAACACCAAAAAGGAGGAATGCTCCTTTTTGAAGATTTTTTATTGAGACTCAACATGAAAAACATTAACAATATACTTCATAGTTATATATCAAATAATTCCAAACTGTAATATAATGCACCATTATTTTTGCAAAAGTACATTCAAGAGGAAGCTCCCTAGCACATTTCTTACAATACAACTGGTGAATTCCAGGGTACAAAATATTTTTTTGTAGCCACAGAGGTAAATAATAAATATAATCATAAAATGAAGAAAATACAACCTCACTCTGAAAGAGACAATGCTGTGACCAGTCGATCAGGGACAAATGGAGATCCCTTAATTTTGTGTTACATGAGTAAGTGTATGAGCTCACCAAGTATTTCCTTCCACTTAAGTGATCCAACTTGTTTAAGAACTCAACCTATAGTCGCATGCAAAGTCTCATCTCACTTATTTTAAAAATTATCGTTTGTAACATTGTTCTTCAAATATAAGACAAACTTAGGAACTATATTAGAAGAGCCTAGAAATATGCCTAAAATAATTGGATTGGATGATCCTCCAAGCCCAAAGGAAGGCAATCCCAACGAGGATCAAAGGGAGCAGAAGGGCGCATAAGCCCCCATGGCTCACCAAAAGCATCTGGGAATGTCTCCTTGCTAAAAAGGTGGCTTACACCCAATGGAAAGAAGGGGTCATCACCAAGGAGGGCTATTCTGCAGTTGCTCGGGGATGTAGGGGGGTAGTTAGGAAGGCCAAGGCAGAGATGGAACTGGGACTAGCTTCCCAGATTAAGGACAATAAGAAG
>NW_017729029.1:71985179-72007588 GCF_001723915.1 Gavialis gangeticus | reverse complement strand
TTCACGGTCAGGGCGGCTAGGGTCTGGAACCAACTTCCAAGGGAGGTGGTGCAGGCTCCTACCCTGGGGGTTTTTAAGAAGAGGTTAGATGAACACCTTGCTGGGGTCGTTTGACCCCAGTACTCTTTCCTGCCATGGCAGGGGGTCAGACTAGATGATCTTCTCAGGTCCCTTCCGACCCTAGAAACTATGAAACTATGGATTCTCAACCACTGGCAGATTTGGCTATCCTACCAAAATATTATAGTCACAAATTTAATTTTTTTGGTCATTCAAACTTTTGTTATTTGTCTCATACTGAAGTCAGGTTGATTATTTGTCAGATCGTTGCATTAGCAATTCCTTTTTATAATTATAAATGATACAAGCTATTTTTCATCTTTCCCAAAATAATACAAATTCTACTAGTGGTTTCCTAGGTTCATAAATCTTATTCACAGCTAGGAATTGAAGTGTATTTGATTTTTAAAACATTTTCTAGGTTCCTTCCTACACAGCCAACAAGCTGAGAACCATCTTTTCTTTGCCTACCATTTGGAGAATATTAATATTAATAATATTCTCAATTGATTCCAGATTTTTGTAGCAATTATCTTTCATTTATTAATGCTCTTAAAAATGTCAGGGTACTTTTCATATCAGGTTTTAATTTCCTGTCTTCTGTTCTGTAGTTAGTTCGACAGAACAATTTTATTGAAAAACTTGTGGAACAATGTTATTGTTTCTTTTCCCCTAGAGTCCTCTTTCCATTGGTTTGATTGAAGTTATGTAAAGTCATGTTGGTCACAAATGTTGTTATTTGTAGTAAATACAGGAGGAGAAAGACTAGATGAAATGAATTCATATCTTTTTGAATGTAAAGGAATATCCACATACAAATCACAAAGATTTAATAAAGCTCATCAGGCATTGATAATCAGTTCAGCTAGAGTTAAGCATATAAACTAATAAGGGATAATTGACCTAGATTACCATTGTATTTTACACATAAAATGTGGAAAGGTTTCAGATTTTTTTTACAGGTATCACGCCTTCACTGCATTGTTACTTTTATCACTCTTAATTCTGATTGTGAACAACCCTATATAGGCTTAGTTCCAAATTGAATAACTTCCCCAGGGCTCTGTTTTCTATCATGTGCACTGCAGCATTCTTGTTCTGGCCTTTGCATGGAGATGAAAGAGGTGGTTAGTCCTGTTAGTCTGAAGTCATGCAGAAAGTAGGGTAGATTTGTACTTTCTAGACTTCCTAAGGTCACTTCTCAGGGCTGAAAGCTTATATATCTCTGATTTAGTTTTGCTCTCCATGTACTTTTTGTGGTAGAGAAGGTGAATCAAGTTCTTAAATTATTAATTTACACTAGATATATTATCTTATGGTTCCTGACCACCAGCACTAACCTTGGCCATGTAAAAACATTCAGCTTCCCCAGGGAAAGATGCTGCTGTCCCAGGAGAAACCACAAATGTGTGGATATTAAGGATTTTTCATTCTTACAACCCTCCTGAGGTCTTATCAAAAGACCCTCCTGGGGTCTTATCTGACAGCCTCCTTTTGTAGCTGCACTCCAGAGCCTTTCCCTTTCCAGCTCCTTGGGGCTCAGAGCTCAGCCTCCTGTTCCTGCCCATCTCAGAAGCGTGGGCTCAGGTCTGAGTTGGAGCAGAGAGGCTCCTGCAGCCACTTCTGCCACATTCCGGCCCTTGGCGGCCTCTTGCTGCCCCCAGCATCCGGCTTCTCTCTGCTTCCAGGTGCTTCTTATCTACCTCACTCCCTGTGTGCCCTCCAACGTGTAGGGAGTATGTACTTTTACATTGTTGTGCTGGTGGTATGTGCCATTCCTGCTCCTTCACTGCGGAACCTACAGGCAAGTTTAACCTGTTGGCAGTACTTCCTGGACTATTTCTCCCCACGGCAGGGGTACAACTTAAGCAGGTGCCGCCCCACTCCCTCAGGGCTCCACAAGTTATTTGCTCAAGCCAGTGATAATCCTGATGAAAAATGGCCATTCCAAGAGAAAAATAACCTAGGAACAACTAAGGTTAAATCACTCCTGTGAACATTTCTCTTAGGAAAGTGAAAGTACAATTTACCATTCTGAGAGAAGCCATGGCACAGTCCTCCAGCTTTCCAGGTACTTTGCTCCCACCACATACCCCTTTTTCTGGAAAAACAGTGTTATTCCTCAGACTCCACTACTTTACCCAAGCAAGGAGCAAGTCACACCCCCTTCAGAATCTACCCATTGTGTAGTAGGGATACACAGGCTGACCTTCAACAACCTGTCAGGCAGTCAAGGCTGCCTTATAGCGCTGTTGCTATCTGTTGCCAGGCAGGCTGAGGAAGACAGCTGAACATGCTGAGATGTATGCACAGGGTCCCCTTGGCTACACAGCATCAGCACTGCAAGCTCTCAGGAGAACTCACTATTTGAATATCTGTTCAGGCATCTCTGGTAAGTCTTCTACCAAGAGAATAAACCTGGGAGAATATTTAAGGTCATTTGAACATGTGTATGTAGACCTTTTTGCTGCTACGTGATCTTGCCGCTTAAGGCTCCAGTGACAGAAGTTAGGAAACACAAAAATAAATAGATAGGTTGAAATGATTCTATCCTTTGAGCCTGAACTTAAACTTGACTGCCTAGTGACTGGAGTAAATGTGTGTGGCCCTCAATAAACTGGTTTAACAAGTAAGGAGGATGGTATTGATGAGTTGACCACTGTTTTTTGGTTTTTGTTTGTTTTATAGGGCTTTGCAAGAGAATAGACCTAGACACGTGAATCAAATTAAGTGCCAAACAACAATTTACTTAATTTTAAGATTAAAAGGAGGAAGCAACTCCAGTAACCATAAAAAGCTAAACTACCAAGTATCGTTTGGATACAGTAAGCTGATAATGCAGCATTCCTGAAATGGCACTCTGTTTCATTTTCCTTAAGTCCCTGCTTATGTACAATTGCAAGGGAAGAAGGTAAAGAAATTAAGGGTATCTTGAGCCAAAGCAGGCGCCCACTTTCTCTCCAGGACCTAGATGATGGCCACTCCCTGGCAATCTGAGCAAGCATTCTCACGATTTAGATGGGAAGGGCTTTTTCGTAGCATAAATATGAATGGAGGGTGATTGGGGGCAGGGACTTAACCCATGACTGTTTCCGTTAAGGGATTTAAATAGCAGGGGAAATTTAAAACCAATACAGTTCATTCTCAAATCAATGCCTTTTACATGAAAACCAATACAATCCATGTAATTATTTTCATGAACTAGCTCACTTCTGAAAAATTCCAAGAAATTTGACATACCAAAAATTCACCATAATGGAAACTTTAAGGCATATTTATTTTAAATAATGCTGAGCCAGACTTTTTGCACATGAGTTGACACAAGAGGAAGAAAAAGCTGAGTTTTGAAATATTAAGTAACGCTGATGTTTGAAAAATAAACAGTATTTTCATTGAAGGAGCTTGGGAGGGCACTGCAGAAAAATCTTGATTACACAAACAGATTATTTTAAATAATGTGTTTGGTGTGAAGTACTACTGGCTTGCTTTGAAGCTAAAAACATATTTTGAAGTGCAAGGAAGAGTTGAACAGCATTTTGCAATAGAGTATATTTGTATATTTTGATAGGTATTACAACCTCTCTCTCTCTCTCTCTCTCTGTACATATATACACACACACACACACGACAAGTTGTAGATTAATAAGACAGTTTCCTGTCCCACAATATGATGAAATGTGGTAATAAAAACTGTTTGTAGAGTGAATGGGAAAACAACAATAAAACTATTGACTAAAATATTGTTTAGCGTTGCATACATTTAAAGATTTATTTGTTTGTTTGTTTTAAGGTACTAATAATTTAAGTAGATAACTAGGGGTTATTATTTATAACTCAAAAATGTTTAAATGTATCCTCTGCTTTTAATTTTGTAATCAATTTAGTGTCATTATCATCAGTCATTGGGGAGGATTATATAACGAAGTAGACTACGACTTAAAAAGTAGACATTAGAGGAGAAAAACAGGTTCATATGGGGAAAGATGGTTACTATGCATTTGTTCATGTGCACCTCAGCATGCCAGAAACCCCTTTGGAGTGTTAGATGAAGTAGTAAGAAAGCTAAGAGGGTAACATTTTTGGCTACAAAAGAATCCCTGATATTACAGTATATCATCTTACTGATAATAAGGAAATGAGCATTGTCTTATGTAAAATATGCAGGTATTATAAGTTTTTAGCATGTTTTTATGTTTCAGTTGCATAGAATGCCTTGGCACATAAATCTGACGTTTTCTAAAACTTTACTGTGTTTTCTGTAGTTATAGTTGTACTCAGCTATGGACAGCATATTTGAATTTTAATGGTGTTACCAATTGTGTCCACACAATAAGATCAGATTTATTTTATAAAAATGTAATTTAATTGAAATCATTTTAAATTTTATGATACATTAATCAGGAGCAGAATGTGTGTATGGAACATTAATTTGAAGTAGTAAGAAAAAGCAGCTGCAGTTCCCTGATATGATATCTCCAGTATTTGTATTAATTATCTCATAACACAGAATAACTGGAGTAGAAAATTCATTATGTTTAGTTAAATAGTGAGGAAATCAAAATGCTTTTATTTGTTAATTTTAAGGTATGTCCCCAAATCAGAGTCTCTAAAGGTAACAGATGACCAGTAAACTTTATTGGAACTTTTCCAATTTGAAGGTTTTTTTACTCTAATTAAACAAATGAGGCTATGAACAAAATAACTAAAATGACTGGGTTTTTTTCTACTTTCAAGTGTAAAAGGTTGTACTTCTGCCACATTTACTGATACTTACTGACATGTTCATTGTGTGAATTTTTTTCTGCTTATTTATGGGAGAGAATACAAAATGCTTCTGTATAATATATAAGTACTATATCTATTGTTTAATTTACAGGAAATTGGACTATTCACCTGTCTAAGATTAGACATATCTAAATTTCTGTAGAAATAACTTACATGGTACTGATAGCATGAGTGCTGCTCTATACAATATTCCACATGTTAGTATTAAGAAGTAATGGTGAAATGTAGGAGCATCATTCTAATCCTCATATGACCTTTAAAGAGGATTAATGTTTTATGTAGTGTAGGAGAATCTCTCATGAAATGTAGGGGTGACACCATGCAATGCATGCTTCACTGTACCTTAATTTTAGTTTTGTTCTTCATATGAGAGAATTCACCATTTAGGGGAGTAATACTCATAATATTACCCCCAAGTTGGGTGAGGTAAGAGACACTACAGAGGATAGGTTAGAATTCAAAATGACCTTGAAAAATTAGAGGAATGATCCAAAATTATTAGAAACAACTCGCTAAGGACAAGTACAAAGTCCAGCAATTAAGATAAACAATCAAAGGTACAAATACAAATTGTGGAGGTGCTGGCCATGTTGCAGTACTGAAAAAAAGGCCCCAGAAGCTAGAGTGGGCCACAACCTGCACATGAATCAACAGTGTGCTATTGTTGAAACAAAAAAATAAGAGTTTACTGAGATATATTAACTGGAGTGTTGCATGCAAGTCATGAGGAGTGTTTCTTCCACTCCGCATCGGTGAGTAGTACACTTTTGGGCACCAAACTTCTGGAACATACAGCAGAAAGAAACAAAATGATTAGAGGGCTAAAAAACCTGATTTACAAGGAAAGATTGGACATATTCAGTCTGCAGTAGAGAAGTCTGAGGAAAGATTTGAATCAGGCCTCTAAGACAAGACAGTCCAAATTCTAAGCCCCTGGGGGTCACACACTCCATTGGGATGGATGAGTAGGGCCAGCATGCCACATAGGCCACACTGAGCAAGGCATGAGCCACCAGGCTGTGTGCACATGGACACTCCCTCTACCCATTTCACTGCACCATATGCCTATGCGGGCACCACTGCATTGCTGCACCAGGAGCCTTAACTAACCACTGCATCATACAGGCACAATCCTTCCCCCTTGTTCCTCTCGCACACACCCCCGGACTCCCCCTTAGCTTAGCTTGTTGTGCTGCCCCACCCTCATGTAGAAGCAGGAAGTGGCAGGTGGAGGAGGGAGGGGGAACCCAGAGGTTCTGGTTGTGTTGTAGCTGGAGCAATATGGGAAGCAGCATCCAGGCTGCAACATAATCCCTTGCAGGCAACGTGCAGTCCACAGATCACCAGCTGGACCACCGTGTTATATTTCATGAAAGATAGTAAAAAGAAGAGGAAATTAACTTCTTGGTGGCCACAGGCAACAGGTCAAAAGTTTTAACTTACAACAAGAGAAATGTAGGTTGGATATTAAGAACTTTCCAACTGTGAGGGTGGTTAAACACTAAAACAGCTTGCCTAGAGAGATTGTATAATCTCCATCCATGGAAGTTTTTAAGAGCAGATTAGACAAACACTTGGATAAGACAGTGATGATCCTGCTTGGAGCAGGAGATTCAACCAGGTGACCTCCTGGGGTTCCTTCGAGCCCTGTGATACTATGATTCATTTGTCAACCTCTGTCACTTTCTATGCAGTAGTTTGTACAGCTAAAGTTGACTTTAATGCTTTTTTTAGGGCTTTGTCCTTCCTGGCTTTCCTCACAACTTTCAGAGGCTCTTTCCTCTGAATTAGGCTCTGAACTGAAGCCTGTTGTACTCATCTCTGTTGGATGTCCAGATGGAAGTTAAGTATCTCATTTTAATTTCTGAAAGTAACAAAAAAGACACGGCCTCTCTCTCCTGAGCAATGTTTTCCCTTTCTGTTAAAGGAAGATTTGAAGATCTAACGCTTTGTGAAATATTGCATAAAAATAGTCACCTTATTTTCATACCCAGTCACGCTACATGATGGTATGTTTTTTCCCCTGAACTTGCTTTTGAAGCACATTTGGGAACTTATGAAAGTTACTGTGTTAAAACTATAATATTTCAATGTGCTTAGTCTTCAGTTCGGTGACTTTGTGTATTGTTCAAAAAGTATACATTAGGAGCAACAATTCTGCATATTCCTTCAGAAATCAGGACCTGCTAAATGTTCAGAAAATGAAGTTTCAAATATATGGGCATCTTTATACATGCTCTAGGGTGGGGGGAGTAGGGACATTTTAATTCAAGTGGCTGAAGAAGAATACTTGGCATTTGAAAGCTTGTCTAGCTTTATCCCATCTATGTGGTTGGTCCAATAAAATACATCACCCCCCCATCTCATTTTTCTTTATGATTTTTAGTATGACTACATATGCATTTTCTTAAATTACAGATTAAAAGCAGTGAAGGAATATACAATGTGCAGCTATTTGAAATATTCTGCTTCCAATCGGTTAATTATATTCAAATGTTAGCACAAAGCCTAACATTTATTTTATGTGAAAAGAAATTGAACAGCTGGTTCTTCTTAACATTTATATAATATTTATTATAAAATATTTCTGGATAATGTACTTAGGAGTTCTCAAATTCTTTGATTTGTTCTATAGCTATATAGGTTGGTTTTATAAAGTCAGTCAGGTTTTATTACTTCAAATGGTAGGAGAATAAAGTAACCTTTGAGCTGGTGACTTCATTTTACCCCATACTAATTCTCTTAATGGCTACTAGAATTGATTGTAAGAGCAAGAATACTTTGCATTGGTATTAGGCAAGAACAGAAGCATTTCTTGGCAGGTTCCTGAGTGGATTCATCTGATTTAATATGCATTTTTTGATTACTGTCTAACCTTCTACAACCTTTACTGTCTGTCTTTTGCCATTAAAGATTCATCTGCCAATCTATCAGGTGAAATAATAGTCTCAATAGATCTGAATTACCTCATCTTGACCTACTTTAAAATCAATGTAGACCTATGTATGCCAAGCAATTTGGTAGCAGGTCTTTTCAGAAAGAGATCACTGGTAAGAAAAGTTCCTAAAAATTCCAAAATGAAGAATTAAAATTATTCAGTATAGAGTATAATGTTGAATATGGACATTCTATAACAGCATATAACCCCAAAACATGAGAACTGTAGGATATACTTTTATACATCTTTTTTCACCTCTCAAGTGTTTGGGCTATGTCAAGAATTGTGATTTGATGATAATTATCAAAGAAAAGGAAGACACTGTATTAGATTCAATATTGTAGATAGGAACAGAAAAAACAGAAATAAACTAGTAGTTCTGTAAGTTGCCAATGTTTGTAACTTACAGGTTCTTTTTAGCATGCTACATGCTTTCCTTATGCAGTCTTATGTTGAAAGAAATCCTGTTATGGGAAATAATGGTAAGATCTATTTTTAAGAGTACCTAACTTTTTAGCCTGATCATTCATTACATTCTGAAAATTGCTTTGAAATTGTGATATTTGCCTAAATATTTTGGAAGGTTGATGAAAGGTTTAAGTAAAACTTAAAACTTGTAAATCTGTTTTAGAATGAGACAAGAAGAAAAAGGAAAAAATCTGATATAAACAAATGTTCAGCTTTTTTTCTTTTACAGATCTAAGAAAGAGGTATTCACAATGCTGAAGTTTTTTAAGAAAACAGATCTCAATAAAAAATGCCCTTGAGAATTATGCTTGATTTGACCAAGGGTTTAAGAATCACATTTTGCATATACTTTATATACAATTGTTTTAGAATGTTTTATTAGTATCGTAACTGAATGACATTACATATGTGTGACTGACTTACCTGGTTAAAGATTGAACTAGTGAAGTTAGTGGCTTTCCTTCACTTGACTTCTGTGGGCTTCTGTGGGCTTGACTTCTGTGGGCAGTCAGGCTGATAGCATGCACAAAGGTAGGTTACAAAATTACCATTGAAACTGTCCTTGGATGAAAAATTGAGCTTTTAACTAAATATCATTTTTGTGAATAAGGTTTACCTAATTTACATAACTGGGGGAAAAAAACTGAATCCAAAATTTTATTGTATTTATTTATTAGCTATATATACCGCACTTCCTAAATGAATTTCAGGGTAGCTTACAACAGAAAACCAAACAAATAAATTATGAAGACAGATAAAAATCTTAAAATAAATAATACCTAATAGAACATGCTCCCCAGACAGTGTCCCACAATTTAACTCCACCTGTGGAAGGTTTACCCAAATTAAAACATCTTATACCATTATTAGTTCTTGGTATTAGGCAAAAACTGTCATAATAATTTTCATCATACATTACAAAGCCAGAATAGTAATCTTTGTGTTAAATGCCACCATGAAGACTTACAGAAGATGTCTGATTTATTTATGTCCCCATTGTGTTCTTTAATCATTACTCACTGGATCTTGCCACGAAGAAGTGAGTCTATAAGGGATCAGAGCATATGTAGTTAGAAAAAGAAGTCCAGCCTACAGAAGAGAATGGCAATATGAAATGCCCATCTGGAGGCACTGCAGTAGCATGTCTTAACATATATATTAAGAAATAAATATTCAATAAGAATAGAATTTTTTCTGCTAAAATATTTTGGTATTTATTATTTTCCCCCCAAAAGTTGAAACTTTCTGCAGGAGAAAAAAAGCCTAAGTGTAGTGCATACTTTTTCATCTGTTGCTTAAGTTACTTCCACACAACGACATTTCTTTTCTTCAAAAAGAAAAAAAAAGGAAATTCTATTTTTAAAAAAACCTTTGTTAAGAAAATGTCACAGTTGTACATTAAGGACCAGAACCAAAGTTTTCACATAAGCATATCTTCTTATACCTTATATTAGACAGTTACCTCTAGGAGGAGGATCCACACAAAAGGGATTAGGTGCCTCAGCTCTCTATATGGGAATTGGGGGAAAGGCATCTAGATGCTTCCAAATTCCTAAATAGGTGTCTTCAGAACTATTCTGGATCTTGCCCTACACATTCATAATTAAATCTGTGCCCCGGCTAAATTACTAAGCAGAGACTTGACTTTTATGATCACATAATGGTTGTGATCATATATTTAAAAAAACCCAAAACTTTAGCTATGTAAGAATGAATTTGGAAAAAGAGGCAGAGCACTGCAGGAACCCTGCCCTCATTTAATGTTCACTTGTATATACATTACTTCTAATGAACTGGTGTTTTTTCTGGGATACACAAATAGTACAGGATAGCAAAAAAGTATGAGGAATGTCTGATATTGAAGGAAAATGCAGGTTCTTATGGTAGTGTATTATTTAAGAAACCAAGTGAGATCAATTAATTGAAGCATGTATCTACATGCATATTCATAAGGGTAACAGAACTACACTGCCTACCTTAGCATTGACGTTCCCAGTGTTTCAGTCTCTTACTAATTAATACGATTATATCCAAGGTTGTGAGGTTGGTTTTGATGTCGTAGTTTAATCTTTAAAAATGTTAATCGTTTTTGGAGTCATGTTGATTTAATCGTAAAGGCAGCAGTGGCCTGATTTAGAATCGCGTTTGCATCAGCTGTAGTCTTCCTTCACTAGAGAAATAAATGAGATAATGCAGTCTACATTACTATTTAATATGAAGAAAAATATTTTTATTGCATTTGGGAGGAACTGTAAAGCAAACTTAAACAAAAATATACATATATTTGTAGAGGTTTTTGTAATTCAGATCATTAAATAAAATTTTAGGAAAAAATTGCAGCAGATCAATTAGGTTTTTACAAGCTCTTGTTCTCTTCTGTGTTCTAGCTGACAGTAATTTATTTATTGCATATTTTCTGTCGAAGAATCAGTAACTATGAATGCCCATTGAGTCATTAATACTAATTTTTCTATTGTGCTGTTGTAACCTATTTCCTTTTCACTATTGCAGTCTGACATTTCATTTTATTGCAAGTTTTTTTAAGTTTACTGAAGAAGATATTTTCAGTTTTTTAAATAATTTCAAAATGTTTTTACCAGATTTTGTACAGCCTTATGGACACTGACATATACATGAAATTGTCACTTATAAAACCCATGTATTATGCAGTGCTATTACACTATGAACAACCTACTGTTGCAGATTCAAAGGCACTCAGATTTGTCCTCAGGAGAAGTCAAAAACGGGAGTTTCTAGACCAGTTAAACTAATGTCTACAAAAAGTGAAACTTTTGTAATATAATTTTCTTCTAGTCTTCAGTGGTATGTTGCATCAATTTTGATTCACTTTAGGAGCCTTTTTACCTTTGAGAATTACTTATATTTATTTGTTTAAGCTCTTAGACTATGCCCCCCTCTACACATACAGGAAAGGCAGGATGGGATCCAATGCATGATTCCACACATGCATGGCAGGAAGCATGATTCTGGGATCACACATTAGATGCCATCATGCCTTACTGTCGGTGCAGGGGGAGCCCGATCCCCTCAACTGAAGGGGATGGGCGATTGTACCAGCCATTGTCGCCCAGACTCAGTGGTGTGTGAAACCCCTAAGCCTCAGTCCTCAGGATTTAGGGGTTTCAAGCTGGGCAAGGCTATAAAGTTAGTCCACAACATGTGATAAGGGTTTTGCACATGTAGCTGGTTTTAAGATGCAACAGCTGCAATGTGTAGAGCTGGTCTTACAAGGTCAGAATCAGAAGTGACCTTAGATCCTTTTAAATTTACATTGATTCTCAGATGTTCATACATTTCATAGATTTCATAGATATTAGGGCTGGAAGGGACCTTGAAAGATCATCAAGTCCAGCCCACCGCCCGAAGGGCAGGAAGTTAGCTGGGGTCATAGGATCCCAGCAAGATAAGCATCCAGTTTACTCTTGAAGGTGTTCAGTGTTGACCCACCTCTGATGGCAGGCTATTCCAGACCTTGGGGCCTCGGACAGTAAAGAAATTCTTCCTTATGTCCAGTCTGAAACAGTCTTGCATTAGTTTATAATCGTTCGACCTCATCATCCCTCGGGGTGCTCTGGTGAAGAAACGTTCCCCCAGATACTGGTGGTCACTCCGATAAACTTATAGGTGGCCATCAGGTCACCCCTGAGCCTGCGCTTTTCCAGGCTAAAGAGCCTCATAGCTCTCAACCTGTCGTTGTAAGGTCTGTTTTCCTGGCCTCTGATCATGCGTGTGGCTCTTCTCTGGACTCTCTCAAGCTTCTCCACATCCTTTTTGAATTCTGGGGTCCAAAACTGGACGCAGTACTCCAGCTGCGGCCTCACTAAGCCCAAGTACAAGGGGACAATGACGTCCCAGGATTTGCTTGAAAAGCGTCTATGGATGCAAGCCAGCATTTGGTTGCTTTACTAGCCGCAGCATCGCATTGCAGGCTCATGTTCTTCTTGTGGTCAATGATGACCCCCAAGTCTCTTTCTTATGTTATCTTAAGCTCTCTAAGAATTGTTTACGCCCATTCTGCTGATATCCCAGATATTTTAACTTTATTTAATTTATGATCTGAGAAGGTATAAGAAAGTATAATGCATCTTCTACCCTACTTTTAATTTGCATTATCTTCTCTCTCCTCAATATTTGTATCCAATATTGAAACCTCTAGATCGGGGGTGAGCAAAATATGGCCCATGGGCCAGATCCAACCCACCAAGCATTTCCCTCTGGCCCATGGAGCCTCTTCAAACCCTACATAATGGTGGCTGCTTGTCTAAAAGCCTCCAGTGGTGGCCGGCAGCACCAGCCACTGGCTGCATGCACCTCAGTCTATTTACTTGGGTTCTGGTTGCAAGGCAACCAATCCTGACCTCAGCCTGGCCCAGCTGGCCTCACCCTGCCTCTGGATCAGGCCCTGTTTGCAGCTTGAGAGGGGCAGGGGGCCTGGGCCAAATCCTGTGGTACCAGTGAGGTGAAGGAGTGCCTGGGCCAGCTTCTGCCTCCTGCAGGTAAAGGAAAGGATCCTGCCCTGCAGGTAAGCCCAGGGAAATGGCTGCTGGACAGGCTTTCCCTGTGCTCTGCTGCTTGGGCCAGGCCAAGCTGGGCCAGGACTGGGGAGGGAAAGCAGCGGCTGGGCCACATGCAGCCCTGACCCGGTCAGCACTAGGGAGGAGAGGTGGTGGCTGAGCTATGTACCACTTGGGACCAGCTGGGCTGGCTGAAATAAGGGGAAGCCATGGCTTTGCCTTTTGCAGCTTGGGTTGGGCTGGTACCGGGGAGGGAAAGCCATTCCTGAGCCAGTCCCTAAAGGCACGTGACTCAGCTGCCACTTCTGCTGGCCAGTGTCAGGCCTGTCCCATTCCTAGCAGCATGCAGGGAAGGCTCCGGATGGGACAGGCCTGGACGGGTTGGCACCAGCCAGGAAAAGCAGCGTGCAGCCTAAGCTGGCTTCCCCATGTGCTGCTGGGACAGAACAAACCTGGCTGGAGCTGCACCTTCCCCCTACCTGAGCCAGCCGCTTCCAAGCTGCAGGAGGCTCTACCACCACTTTTGCTGGCCAGTGCCAACCTGGCCAGGCCTGTCCCATCTGGAGCAGCATGCAGCCAAAGCCAGCTTCCCCATGTGCTGCTGGGAATGAGATGAGCCTGGCCAGAGTAGCAGGGGCTCAGCTGCGCCTTCCCCCTACCTGAGCTGGCTGGTCCCAAGTGGCAGGAGGCTCTGCTGCTGCTTTTTCTGGCAGGTGCTGACCTGGCCAGGCTCATCCCATCCCCAGCAGCATGTGGGGAAGTTGTGGCTGGGACGGCTTTGGCTGCATGCCACTTGGGACCTTCTGGACCCGGCCAGGTCAGCACCAGCCAGGAAGAGTAATGGCAGAGCCTCCTGCCTCTTTAAAATGAACAGTTTGGAATTTGGTCTTTGTGGGCAGATAAAGCCTGATGGTTAAATTGATCAGAAAGAAGTAGCTATCATATGATCTTGGGAATCTCTTATTGGTTGCAGGTATTTTTGTGCCTAGAAGCAGGCACATGCATTGTTATAAAGCTGTTTATATAGGGTTGGATTAAAAACTGTCTCTAGGGTGCTAAATAAAATGAAATGTTTCATGTTGCAAGAGATGTCCTGTAAAGTTCTATTGAGAGGATCTTTTCTAATACAACATCTCCCTTAATGATATGGAAGCAGGAGTATATAACATGTTAATCATATTTTGCAGATTATACTAATTTGAGAGGTATTGCAAACACCAGGGAAGATAGAAAAGTAATATGAAGGGATTGAAAGAATCCAAATATGAGCAGGCAGTAATAAAATGAAATTCTTACTTGAAATACTACCTGTTATAGCTAAGTATTTAATTCAACAGATATTCAATGGAATAGCAATGCTAAAATGAAGTAAAGAAACATACCAGTGATCCTTGGCAAGAAATTAGATATGAATTTTCAATATGCTGTAGGAAAAAAAGGCTACTTTGAATTTTGGCTGTATGTGCAGAGATGTAGCACAGATCAAAAATAATAGTACTTCTCTGCAGGATACTAGTAAGACCATATGTTGTGTATATTTCTGAGCAACTCATAACAGAAACATATTGACTGGATGCAAGTCAGAGAAAAAAAATGGATTTTTAAAATAAATATAACTTGGTGGAAAAAGATTAAGGAGATATGATAAGCATTGTTAAATATTAAAAAGAATTTAAGCCCTCTCATAGCTGGATTTTTCCTCAACTTATCTGTGTAAGGGAGTAGTAATCAATTATTTAAGCGTGTTTCCCCCTGTTATTTCTCTCTTGACCATATAAGAAATGCATTGATTACAGCTTCAACTGTAGGGAGGGAAAAGGGACTATTTTTTCCAATATGCACCCTGCATAGATGAGGTAAAAGGGAAGGGTAGGAAATAAAACTAGCCTTGGCTGCCCCTCTCTTTCATTTCTAGACAGAGTAGCTGGCTGTGCATACTGAGGAAACCAAATACCAAAAAGAGATTTTAAAAAATTGAAGAAGTTTACTGGTACTCTCCTCCACTTCATGCAAGTGGAAAACAAAAGATACCATCATGAGGCAGAATTCCTCCATGGATTATGTGTGAGGCAATACTTAACCCAGCATGTCTAGAAATAGCCTTATTATTAAATTTGCCCAGTGACTTCACAATGACTGCTCAACTTTCCCATTTGCATGTTCCAGCAAAAGTGGTCTGATCAGGTTAATCTAACCCTGAAGTATTACAGTTTGAATTGGCATAAAACATAGGGCATCCATAACATAGGGAAAGCTACCAGACAGTTGGCAGTGGAGACAGGAAAAGACAAAAAACAGCTTAGAATTATGGCAGAACAGGTTAGCGATTACTTAAAGAGACTGGATGTTTTCAGATCGGGAGGGCTGGATGAGATGCACCTGCAGGTAATGAAGGAATTGCCTGAAGTAATTTTAGAACTATTTGTGAGAGAGAGAAGGAGCCAGCAGGCTCCAAGGCTCCCGGGTTAAGCAGAGGGTCAGCGGCCCCAGGTCTGCAGCCCCAAGGAGCCCGGCAGAAATTCCCCTTACCCAGGTGTGTTGGGAAGGGAGGGGCCGAAATTTCCCCCGCCGGTATAAAGGAGAGGCCGGCACCGGAAAGCGGCAGCGACGCAGAACCGGAAAGAGGAGGAGGAGGAGTTGGAGCACGCTGGCGCACACTGCAGGGAACGCTGAAAGCAACACTGAATGCTGGTAGGAGCCTCTGGCAGAGAGCAAAACCCCAGCGGGGTTTTGGGACCTAGTTCACTGGCCCCTGCAGGGAGTAGAACTGTTTGTTTACCGACCGGGAGCTGGCTAAATCTGGCAGGAGAAAGGTACCGTAATAACCCTAATAGAGGGGCACTATTGACTTTGAGGTACTGTAGTCCCTGTAATAGGGGCACAGTCCAATAGTGAACTTAAGCTGTTAAAAAAAGGAATCTCGTCAAACCCTACAGGGGGGCTCTCTGAGAGCCAACAAAGGGGGTGCTTGCCCCCTTGAAGGTCAAGTTTGAGTTGGAAGGTGGCTGCAGACAGATGGAGCAGCTACACAGACCAGGGAAGCCTTCTTGGTTGTCGTGTTTGTTTTGATCTTTCTTTTGTGGATTATCTGAGAGGAACTGGGGATACGTGGCTGGACCAGCCAGTTGGCCACCACCCGGTGGAACGGGCGAGGGTGTAGGGGTGGCGGAGCCCTCAGAAACTCGGGACCTTGCAAGACGTCAGGGAGACTCATAATTGGACTACACGTGAAGACATCTGAACCAACTCCATTAATATCAAGTCGTGGCAGGCGAAACATACGTGTGTGAGACCCCAATTATAGCTAATGACACCCTAGGCAAGTGTCTGGCAGCGTCTGTTAGGTCCACGGTAGACGGTGATCCCCGACACTATTGGCTATCCTTTCTGAGAAGTCGTGGAGGTCAGATGAAGTCTTATATAACTGGAAAGGGGCAAATGTAACTCCCATCTTCAAGAAAAGAAAGGAGGAGGATCCAGGGAGCTACAGACCGGTCAACCTGACCTCTATATCTGGAAAGATCATGAAGCAGTTCCTCAAGGAATCCATTATGACGTACCCAGAGGTGAACAAGGCATTCAGAAACATCCATCATGGATTCACCAAGAACAAGTTATGTATGACCAATCCTATTTACTTCCATGATGAAGTGACAGGCTCTGTACATAAGGGAAGAGCAATGGACAAGGTGCACCTTGACCTTTGCTTTTGACACTGTCTTTCAGGATATTCTCATTAAGAAGCTAAGGAAATGCAGATGAGACAAAAGTTGTAAGGCAGATACATAACTTCTTTGACTATTAGAGCAAATAGATAGTGGCTTAATATCTATTTGGGAGGAGGTATCAATGGCATTCCCCAGGGGTCAGTCCTGGGTCTGGTATTGTTCAACTTATTCATTAATTATTTGGATGATGAAATCAAGTAAACGCTTAGCAAATTTGTGGATGACACCAAGTTGGGTAGAATTGTGGGCACTCCAGAGGGTAGGTCTAGAATCCAGAATGACCTGGATTGACTAGAGAAGTAGTCTTCAGTCAGTGAGTTGAGGTTCAACAAGGAAAAAAGAGAAGGCTGAGGGGGGATCTTGTGGCCTGTTATAAACTGGTTAGGGGGGATCAGCAGGCGCTGGGGGAGTCCCTGTTCCCCCGAGCGCCGCAAGGAGTGACCAGGAACAATGGTCACAAGCTGGCGGAGGGAAGGTTTAAGTTGGACATCAGGAGGCGCTACTTCACGGTCAGGGCGGCTAGGGTCTGGAACCAGCTTCCATGTGAGGTGGTGCAGGCTCCCACCCTGGGGGTTTTTAAGAGGAGGTTGGACGACCACCTTACTGGGGTCATTTGACCCCAGTGCTCTTCCTGCCATGGCAGGGGGTCGGACTAGATGATCTGCTCAGGTCCCCTCCGACCCTTGAAACTATGAAATAAAGTCCTGCACTTGGGAAAGAAGAGCTGCATGCACAAATTCAGACTGGGGAATGACCAGCTAGATTTCAGTACTGCAAAGAAGAACCTGGGGGTTAAGGTGGACCAGATGCTGAATATGAATGAACAGTATGCTCTGGTTTCAAAAATTCTGATACTATAAAAGCCATAGTCTGTCTGCCTGTCTGTCCATAATGTTTTATTCACACTCTGGTTGGCTGATGAAAACAACCAGAGTGTGAATACAGTGTTCAGAGAGGCGGTGGCAGCACAGTGGAGCACCGCCTTGGTGGGACAGGGGATGGAGCGGGGGAAGGGTGAGGCCACCAGAGCTGTCCTCGGCCCCCCCCCCCCCGCCCTGCTTTCTGGAGGCAGTGGCAATGGAGCAAACAGAACTTCCCTTGCCCCCTCTCTGTCCTGTGCTCCTTCCTTCTGATGGGGGGGGGATGGGGGAAGCTGCAGGCCTGGGCCAATGCAGCAGTGGCAGGGGGGAAGGGAGGAGCAGGTCCAAGGGGGGGAGAAGCTGGCCTGCCACAGCAGCAAGGACTGTGGAGCAGCAGATCCAGGCCAATGCGGGCTGGGGGGGATGGGAGGAGCAGGCCCGACCCCAAAATGGTGACAAGGAGGGGGAGAGGATGCACTTAGCCCAGCCCTGAATAAGCAGGTGGAGGGTAGTAGCTCATCCTGACCCTGAAATGGCAGCGGGGAAGGTGGGCAGGGCAGACCCAGCGCTGGCCCCTCAATGGTGGTGGGGAGCATGCCGGGCCTGGCCTGGGCTGAAAACAGAGGGTATGGGGAGGGGTGCTGGGCCCCGCAATGGCTCGGGGGGGCAGGCATGGCCCAGCAGTGGAGTAGGGGAAAGGGGAAGTGCTCCCCCTCCATGGCAGTGGTGGCAGTGGCACAAGGGTGGCAGAAGAGTGTTGGGGCCACCACAGCAACAGAGGGATGGGGAGCGGCCCCAAACCTGAACTGTTGAGGGGGAATATAGGCCTGCCTTGAGGGAGTGGCCCTAGCCCCAAAATGGTAGGGGTAAGGTGTGGGGAGTGAGCCTGGCCCCAGGCAGGTGATGCAGTGGACAGGCTATCAGAGCTGGTCCCTCCCATGGCAAAGCTAGAGCTTCTGGCCCTGCCCCCCAACCTGTAGGCAGTGGCAATGGAGCAGACAGAGGCGGGGTGGGGCCAGCAGACAGAGGGGGGGTGTCCTGGCCCCAGCCCCAAAGTGGCAGAGGGGGAGAAGGGGAGCAGGCCTAGCCCTGAAGATGGGGGGGAGCAGGGCCAGATGCAGGTCGTGTCCCCAGCTGCCCCCCCCCGTCATTCTCAATAGGCAATTGGCTAGTTAATAAGTAAAAACCTAACAGCATTCTAGGTTGTATTAAAAGGTATGTTGCTTGCAAATCAAGAGAAATTATTCTTCTCTATTCAGCATTGGTGAAATCTCCCCTGGAATACTATGTCCAGTTTTGCACCCTGCACTTCAAGAAAATTGCATAAAGTTTGGAAAGAGTCCAGAGCAACATAATGATTAGGGGCCTGGAAGAAAAGGATGAAAGAGCTAGGGTTATTTATCCTGTAAAAGAGAAATCCGAGGGTAGATTTTGTAAGAGTCTTCAAATACCTGAATGGTATTATATAGAGGATAAAGATGGGCATTTCTGTGTGGCTGTAGGGGACAGGACTAGGAGCAATGGCCTCAATCTGCATCAGGGAGATTTAGCTTGGAGATTAGGAGGAACTTTCAGATTATGAAGCCAGTCAAACATTGGAACAGACTTCCTAGAAAAATTGCATAATGTCCATTCTTGTTAACTTAAAACAGCAGGTTAGACAGACACTTGGCTGGGATGTTTTAATAAGGAATGATTCTGCCTTGAGCAAGGGACTGGACTAGATAAACACATGTGGTCCCTTGCAGCCTTGCTTTCCTACAATCGTATGAACATATTAGCTCCTAATAATGCATCCGTTTAAAAAAATTAACTTAGTTATACAATACAGTGATACAAAAGAACCTTTTAGGCATAACAGTAATCTTGAGGTAGCCTGGAACTTGCTTTTTGCTATTCATGCATACCCCAAAAAGCACTTTAATGAAAATTTGTAAAATAATGCCCTTGCCATATTAATTTGGAATTGTATCAAATTTTGCAATTAGCTGTGAATAAATAAGACAGCTCTAGTGGAGCTGTTTTTACTAATGTGAAAAACTGCTGTATAATTAAATATAATTTCTATTTTTTTTTTGTGAGTCTTTAACCTTACTTTCACTGGGGTGATGAGAGCAACCTTTATACTATATTGTTAATACATACACTTCTTTGCAACGTCAATCATAATACCATTTATTATTTAAACTTTAAAGAAATATTTTTTTACATATAGTTCTAAAGCTACAGAAATGAACATATTTGGTACATTCCAATTTAGCATAATTTTCCAGCTTGGTTGGAAATTGTATTGGCTACACTAAAAAGATAGACAACCTAGACAATGTAATATCTTTAATTATTATACCAACATACCTTATATGCAGCCGTTTGTTTAAAATCATTGTAAACCTACATTAAAGTGGTTCCATATAGTCAGTGAAACATTTTCTAAACCATTTACTAGGCTTTGATTCCTATGTATTCTTCTTCAGATGGAGGAGACAGTGGAATTCATCATTTTAAAGTTATCTTGCCATAATTCGTTTTATCTTTCATTTTGTTTTTTCTGAAAGAGCTGTTTTTCTTTTACATTTGACAGATTCATCTAGATTCTGTGTCACTTTACACGTGTAAATGGTAAAGATACCTACACGTATACCTAGCTCTGCAAGTGTCATTTTTGGCTCCTATAAACAGCTATAGATTGTTTCACCCTTTGATGTCTGTATGCTTCTACCTATATCTTCCAGAAACAAAATGATGGTGAAGGATCCTCCCATGTTTTAGCTCAGCACATGGATGGTTAGGGCCCTTACTTAGGAAGGTTCTATGCCCCTTTTACCCAGAGGAGTAACTGAATCCCATCACAGTAACTGTCAGCTCACAGATTAGGCATTCTACAGCCCTGTCTTTGAATCTGGCTTACCAGTCATTCAAGGGAGGATCCAGCACAGGTGCAGGCAATTATTTCTGCTGGACAGCTGCTTAACGAGTTTTGGTGAGCTGTTGAGGGCCACAAGGACAGCTCTACCCCTTAATGGGTGTCCCACCTACTGGTCACCATCTTGGGACCAGAGGTCCCGCCTCTAACCCATGATCTTTGCCACCAGAAGTCCCTCCCCTTGCCCTAGAAGTACTTCTGGGAGTGAGGGTGCTGCTATCTTGAATCGAAAAACAAAACAAAACACCCAAATCATACACTAAAAAATAAAATATCTACTTTAACTTATTTTAATTTTATTTAAAAATATGTCTGTCCTGATTTATGTGTGCTTGTATAGTGTATCTAGAGGAAATTTCGTAATAGTTCAAAATACAGGCCTTGTATATTGTGTGTGGATTGTATGTAGGGGGATGTGGTTGGGTGGGTCTGTGTGGTTGGAGTTTAGGGGGGTGCGTGTGGATGGGTGTGGGGTATGTGGTTGGGGTGGAGGCTGTGGGAAGGTGTGGGGTTATGGTGGCTGGTAGACGGAGAGAGAGACAGGCTGCAACACTAGCTCCGTGTGTGGCTGTCACAGACTGCATGTGAATCTCATGCAATGCAGCCAGGCAACACCACGCCCAGGTTCTACGTTCCTGTCCACCCTGGGTCCCTGCCAGCCCGAGGGTACCGGCACGGGCTCCGCACTTCTGCCTGTTGCCACCTCCCCTGTGGCTTCCCTACTTTCCCTCCCTCAAACCCTCCCACCACTGCTGCGCCACTTCCCAGTGGCCACCATCGCTTCCCCCACCCACTGCTGCTTCCAACCGCCTCCCACTCACTTGCTGCTGCTTCCTGCCCCCTGTCACTTCCTGTCCCCACCTGTCTGCCCACCACTCTGGCTCCAGCCTACCCTAGCCGGTACCATGCAGTTCCTGGCTGCATGGCACAGCATGGATCCAGGCAAGCCCAGGTCCCACAGCCTGGGCTAATTGCAGCAGTTTCTGCCACTTCCTCTGTTTGATCTTATCTGATGTTCCACTCAGCTGGAGGGAGGGCGGGGAACAGCCAAAGAGTTACCAAGCCAGAAGCCACTGCTTGTGGGCTGGGAGAGGGAGAGTGTGGGTGGGGCAGGGCTGGGCAGGCCTTGCTGCTCAACCACCAGCTCCTGCCGACATCTTCTCTTGCTTCTGCTGGTGCCTTGTCATCTTTGACAGGCAGCCACATGTAGTTAATAATTAATAATGTTCTAAAATTTTTAGGGGGGCTGTGGGCCAGATAGAATGGCCTGGAGGGCCAGATTCAGCCCATGGGCCATATTTTGCCCATATTTTTGCCTGCCTCTGATCCATCAAGTCAGAGGGCATGCAGCTCAGTGACATGGATGCTGCTGTGGATAGGCAGGAGGCGTGTGTTATAGCCTGAGCCCTTTTTACAAATGGAGCAGAAATGTCCTTGTTGTTCTCTCTTTGTTATATCCTATTGGTATTGGATGCAAGATGCAATAGGTCAGCTTCAAGAGGAGGGCTGGAAAAGGGACTGCATTATGCCTAATCTGTAGCTTGGTGGTTATAACCTATAACACTGTTATGGGAAGCAGATTTAAGAGGTTCAAATTCCTTTTGCGTTCCTAGAACCAGGTTCTACTGCTTTCTAGGTGACTGCTCAAGGCTAAATCTGTAAGCTATTAGGGCATGAAACTCTCATCAAAAGATGTCTGGATAAAATTTTAAAATTGGCACTAGGGCCTCTGGTGAATGTTACATTTAAGGCATGATTAACCAGACATTCATGCAATTAATGGTGCGATAAAATAGGAAATAAGCTACAAACTTATTCTACAAAATACATGTAATAATTTTGTGGCTGGTTTTATTATGCCTTAAAATAAATGTACAGCATTGTTGCCCTTTGGGGTCAGGCCAACTCTTAGGATCTCAGTATTGCGCTGTTAGACAGGAGGGTGTGACACAATTGCACATATACAAATGCACAAATCAATTAGGTGCATACGCACAAAAACTACCAGCTCAGGCACATACTCATCCAAACCAGCCTAGGCACATGCATGCCTATCACCAATTCAAGCACATACACTATACACCCCAAAGTTAGACACAGATCACTAATTCG
>NW_017729029.1:71977847-71984428 GCF_001723915.1 Gavialis gangeticus | reverse complement strand
GAGGGGAAAGAAAAATAAAACTTACTACCTAAAATAAAATGATAAAGCTTATCCTGCATCTTAGCTTACTTATACTTATCTAGGGAATAGAGAGGGAGAGAAAAAGTCAGAAATGGTTGGGGAAGGGGATGGAATACATTTTTAAATAAATACAAAAAAGAAAAACTGGGGGTTTTGCTACAGCATGGTCACTGCTATGTGGTCTAATGCTAGATGCAAAATGGGGCTCTGGGACTGGCCCCAGTGCTGTCCCAGTGTTTTGACCTACAAATAGCTGATTGTCAGTCTCAGCCCTAAAAATGCACCAGAGTTTTGAACTCGTTCTGATGTGGTCCTGAGGCTGAGACCAACGAGCTGATGGTCAGTTTCAGCCTTGGGACCCTGCTGGAGTAGGAGTGGCATGATTGGGATCTGAATTCTGATCTCAGTCATCCATCCTGCCATGACTGTGGCAGGACAAGAGGCATAATTGTTGGAAATGGGGAACAGATCCCATTATGCCAATAAGTGAACATGTGCCAGCCCGAACAACAAGGCATAAGCAACAATCTTAGCTACAGACAGACATTCAAAATGGTCAATTCAGTCTCCAGCTAAGTTACACTGTTTTCTATAAGCAGCATAGTTTAGAATGGTAGCAAACAGAACACACATTTGCTCTGTGGGGGTAGGGCAGTGCAAATCTTAGACCTGGTTCCACCATTTTTAAACCAGTCTGTGTGTTGAACTTATGTTGTGTGTACAGACCGATTTCCAATTGCTTATAACTGTAAAAGTGTTATGTCTGTTCCTGGCCCTTATGTGAAAGGATCTTTAATTACATGTGTTCATCCCCTGAGGTAAGGTTAGAGCAGCCATGTGCAGGCCCAGAGGGTTAGCATGCAGTCCACAGGCTCTTGCTTGGCTGCCACTCAACTCCCTCCCAGCTCTAGCAGCCAGGAGGAGGGTGCTAGATTGCTCAAAGCTTCATGACAGCCCTGAGTTAGAGAATTCCAACCTTTACTTTGATATAAAATGTAACTCTAAACAAAGGTATTTATTTTTTATTCTTAAGCATAAGTAACTGTCTCCCTAAAGTAAATAGTACAATCTCTTCCCTCCTTCAAGGAAGTCAGTCCTTCTAAAGGGTGAAAATTAGATAGAAGAATCCTACATGCATACAAAATATTTTTAATCTTATTTTCTTCATCTCTGTGTACTTATAAATGACTGTTACATTTCAGTTTTTATAATGAAATATGTTGTGTTCCAGTAAGTGCATTCATCCCATTTTATTTGTTTTAATTAAAATATTATTGGTCTTTTTTCCCTAGTAATCAAAATGTATTCATTATTTTAATTACTTTTTTCTTTATGTTGTGTTGTACTGCCAAAATGAGCAGAACGATATAATGCATTAGAATGTTCAGGTAAGTACCATATTCAGGAATAACTACTCAAATTGATGGATAGTGACACATACTAAATAAGGAGTTTATCATTATGTCATCTTTTGTCATTTACAAAAACACAAAAAATAAAGAGATTTTCTGAAATGAACTCCTGTTTGGTGTATTTTTATAATACACCATATGTCCATATCTGAATTTGCTTTCTTCTGCTGCTTTATTTTCAGCAATAGGAAAGCCCTAGAATCATAAAAAAATAGATTGGGAAGGGACCTCAAGATCTCAAGGAATTAGATGAACTCCATATCATCTAACTTAGCCCCCTTTTCTGCATGGGTTCTGTATAAACAATTCCACACCTTCCCAATGACAAAGATTCTATAATCTCTCTAGGTAATATTTTCTAGCACTCGATGTACCCTCATGTATAGAAAGTTCATCCTAATATCCAAAATAGATCTCCTTTGTTACAGTTTCTGGTGACAGAGAAAAGAGTTCTTCGCCATCCTTTTAATAACAACCTATTTTGTATTTGAAAACTATTATTTAATTCCTCCTCCGTCTTCTCTTCTCCAAACTAAATAATTCCAGTAATCAACCTTCCCTTCCTTATATGTCATGTTTTGTAGACTTCTGATAATTTTTGTTGCTCTCCTTTTGACTCCTTCCAGTTTGATGAGTTGAAAATTAAAATTAGATTGTCCCCCCAAAAAACATGCAAAAAGGAGAGGATACCTGCAAAATCTAAAAATGAAAAAATATATTTTTGTTTCCAGAAACAAAAATTACTATGAAAAAAAAATTTCAAATCATTTTGAAACAGCTGATGGACCATCAAAATTGTGTGAAAATTTAGATTTGCTAACAATTTCTATTATTTAAATTATTTGCTAATGTGCTCGTAAATGAACAGTACATTATTTGGTAAAAATACTTAAGTTTACTATTGAAGTGCAGGATTTCTTTATAGCTCTCTGTTTTGCATCTGTGCTGGGAAATGTAGACCACAATTTTAAATTATTAACAGTGTGCATTAGGAAAGTTATGCTGTATCTATCTTGTAAATTTCACATATAAAAGACATCTGCTTTTACTTGACATATCAGAAGTGTGTCACAAACCAAATATGCACTGTGCATTTAAATTGATAATACTGTAAATGTAATTACCTGCCACGCTTAAGAGCTGACTCAACCACTTGAGTAGCTATGTGGCATAAAAAAGGCAATTGACAGTTTGTAATCAGGTTGTTTTGCATTGCCTTGATTTTTGAAGATGATGATCTATTCCCATCCTAAAGTAATCCAAATCATTAAAATTAGCGACAGCTAAAAATGATAATTTTTTCATTCTCTTTCTCTGTTTTGGAATCAAATTATCATTTAAAGTGTAAACATGAAACAACAAAGTTTGGAAAGAAGTTCAGTTATTTTATATTCTGTAAACTTTGAGGCATTTGTCTTAATTCATGATCAGAAACCCAGCCCCTGAAAATGATCTTTAAACTGCATCTCATCAAATCATATTATTTAGGAACTATCACACTATGTCAGACTGCCTGCAACAATGGCCAGCAACAAAACTTTAAAAGAATAAGAGCCCCACTGACATGAGATAATCTAATGTGGATGGTAGATGTTATCGTCTTTCTTCCCCTGTGCTTAAGATTCTGCATCTATGATGGCAGAGGATTTGTTCATTCATGTTCCATGCAAGTGGTTTTCTAGCTTGGAACGTGCCCTTGGAATCCATGTAGCTTAAATTCATTTTGGAGTTGCTCCCTGTGGATAGATACAACTTCAAAAGGGGAGGGGAAACTTGCCACTTAGTAGCATGTATCAGCTCTTATTTAATTGTCACATCTATACTCTCCTATGCCAATATAAGTGAGCAAAGTTTCTGTAACTTTAAACCTAAATAAAACAGATAGAAGGTTGAGCTTTACTTCTACTGCACAGAAGGGGAAAATTATATCAGAACAGCTTATACCAGTATACCTTAATACTGGTGTAACTGTTATGCCTGACCATACCCACCACAATCATTGTTGATACCATATTGATAAAAGTTTACACTTAATTTTTATATAAGACCTTGTTTAAAAATGAAAGAAGGTATAGGCTTTCAAAATACTGAGTATATGAGAGATTCAAAGGAATGAAGGGAGTCCATGTTATCTAGACACCTAACCAAATTAAAAAGAACAAGAGCTATAAAAAAGTAACATCTTCATTCCCAATACTTGATGACAGATGGCATTCTTCCACCAGAGAAGCACTTTGATTCCTAATCTCTCAATCTTTTTCTGATCCACACCCAGCCAGTGGTGAAAAAGAAACACTCCATGGTATTTGTCTAGTCACACCGCACAAAGTACCTGGATTTTCTGTCCAATAGATGCCTAGCTGCTCATATTAGATTATTGCCAGCTCTGGGATTGGTAAAAGCAAAGTGCCATCATGTTGCAATCTTAACTAACAATATCCAATGTATTTAATTTGTCCATGTTGGAAGGGCACTTTCAACCTGTTATTAGTGTCTGAAGTTTTTGAGCTTAATCACCAACAGACCAATACTGGAATTGATTCCATTTGTGTACTAAATTACATGGGAGGAAGAATAATAAGTCTGTGTAAGGTTCACAGGAAGAGAGCACAAAACATGTTTTTAGAAGAAATTCAAGTGGTTGTTTTTTGATATATACAAATGTGTGCACAAATTCCATATAGACATTATTGACAAGAAGTATCAAAGTTTCAAGAGCCATGCTCTGAGCAAAGAATGAATAAACAGCAAATATACAAATATTGGCAATTGTATCAGGGGTTTTCCTTTGCTGACACACTGATTTGCTTCAGTTTTACTTTAAAATCAAAAGAACAAGTTCCAAGCTGCCATTCAGATAAATACAATGTACACAACATATTACCAGTAAGTCTCATGCATTACAACAGCATGTGCCAAATGCAAATAAAACTAGAGGCTTATATGCAGCAAATGAACATCAGCTTTAGCCTGAGGCTATGCTACCTTGAGTTGTGAGACTTCAGAAGGTAAAACAGTTCTGAGCTTAGGTAGTAATTAGGTAGAGACCAACAAGTTCATGCATTTGGAATACTGCTTGTTGATTTTTATAAACAACTATCTTTCCATTGAGTCAATACTAACTTAAAATGTCATATTATGGGGTTATGGTATTGGCTCTGGGCAGGAAAGGGCCCACTGGTGCATCCTAATCAGAGGCTAAAACAGAGACATCTGTGTTTCCCTGAACTATTTTGAACCTTGATTCCTGCTACACTATTGCTATATGAGCCTCTGTCTCTGCATGAGTTGTCCCTTGTTGGGCCTGTAATAAACAGCATGTTAACCATGGGCATGACTACACATATGCCTTAAGATGCATTAACTTATTTTAATGCATATTAAAGCATCACAAAAAAACTTGCTCTTTAGCTAATGCACATGAAAATAGGCTAATGTGCCTTTTTCTAGTACCTCACAGTAGTGGGGATTTTTACATGTGCTTTAGAGTAGGGTGTGGCTGCTCTAATTAAAGCACCCACAAATTGTGTATCAGCTTTCCTGTGCTTCAAAATGGGGGCAGGGGTGCTTTTACTAAAGCTTGTCGAACAAGCTTTGGTTAAAGTGCCCCCTGCTACTATTTTGAAGTGCAGGGACGTGGATGCATGAGACGTGGAGGCTGCTGGAACATGCTAATTAGCACGCTCCGGCAGACATGATTAATCAAGTCTGCTGTGATGCACTGTTATTACAGTGCACTGTAATAACAGTGCATTGCAGCAGCCTCCCTCCGCATCTGCAGGGACTACCTAAAACATATTAATGAATGTGTAGATGTGCCCCTTATATGCATGCTGCTGCTTCTCTTGGCCCCAAGCATAACATCTACTTTGTGTGGAAGAGGTGTGGAATGTTACAGGTGTCCTCTTTTGGCGTCTACTGACATCAGTGTGTTAGAGTAATGGATCCAGGAAATGGCGTGTATCAACTGTCCATGTGCTTTCTTTTTCCCATGGAAAGTAGAAGCTGAAATGCAGTAGCTTAGCCCTCAATGGAAAAGGGTAATGTGCTGCAGGTTAGCTTCCATTTGTTATGAAGTAAAGATGCACATGGAACCTTGTTACCTTGGAACAACTGATGTGCAATGAAGTCTTGGCCTATTGTTTATATGTCAATTTCTTTAGACACTTATTCATAAAAATCCCATCACACCTTTCCTAAGTATATTAGCTAATAGCCAGTTTAGGTTATTTTACTCTGTTTACTCCCGTTCCCACCTACTGTTTCATTTAGATTTGAAATTGCCCTTCACTTGTTGACCTAAAGCAAGTGCTATGAAGTAGCTGCCCTGTTTTAAGTTAGAAATTAGTATATTTCCACAGCAAATGGAGTGCTTCTGTGTGGATATGTATATTATATGTAGCTAGAATAGCTTATAAAGTGTTCTAGTATCTTCTAGATGAACAACACCATACAGATGAAAGATACACTGGAAATTATTTCTGTATTACCTATACTAATTAAAGTTATGTTTTAAGACTGCAATTAAGTATTGAAAGACTGAACTCCTATTAGGAGGAAAAACAGAGACTATATTTCTCTTTTTTTTCACTTTTTAACATCATTTGAAAGGTGTCACTTATACAGGAAATACAATTAATAAAAATCTCACGTTCGTTTGTTTGCTTGTTTTTCAGTGTGCAGTGATCTGGAATTTAGAGAAGTTGCAAATAGATTGCGAGACTGGTTTAAGGCACTTCATGAAAGCGGAATCCAGAACAAGAAAACCAGAATTGTACAAAGGCCTGAAAGAAGCAGTAAGAGTTTTTTACTTTGATACTTTCCTGCACTTTGTTTTTGCATTATTAAGACTTCAATTATTCCAGTGATTTCAAAGCTATGTTTTATGAAGCAAATGCAACGAAACATTAATTTATTACTTTAAGGGATTCATTTGGTTATTTAAATGTGTTTCAGGAAGTAGAAATATGCTTTAATATCAACTTTCAGCATTCACTTTAATCTTTAAGAGTTTTTTGGCAGAACTTTGTCTGGTGAGAGACTATGTGGAAGCTATTACTCATAAAGCTGCCATTTAGCTCTAGGTTTGAATTAGAATAGTAACACAGTAGAAATAGTTTCATAGTTTCTAGGGTCGGAAGGGACCTG
>NW_017729029.1:71977631-71977836 GCF_001723915.1 Gavialis gangeticus | reverse complement strand
GAGCGCGGCTCCCTACTGGCTCAGCAAAGAGGGATCCGGGGGGTTCCCCTCCGTATCCGGCTCAGCTGCGCTGGTCTCTCCGCGCCACTTACCTTATGGGGATCAGCTGCTGCTGGCCCCACTGCCGCTCTACTCACCTCCTCTGCTCTCGCCTCTGCGTCGCTCTGCTCCGGGTCTGGTAAGGGGGGCACACGTGTGTACAAAA
>NW_017729029.1:71960667-71977115 GCF_001723915.1 Gavialis gangeticus | reverse complement strand
GGCTTTTAAAGGCCGCGGTTTGAATTACCCGCCGCTGTCCTATCCACCAATCAGGCCTTCTGGACCCGCCGGAAGTGCCTGCTGGCAGTCCTGCCCCCCGCGCTCCCCGGCTGGGGTGCCCGGCGGCTCTGGGGTCCGCCCCCCGAGGGTTTACCCCAGGGGTGCTCCCTGGCTTGGGGGCAGTCCCCCTAGCCCACGCCTGTTTGCGCGGCTCGGGAGCGCGGCTCCCTACTGGCTCAGCAAAGAGGGACCCGGGGGGCTTCCCCTCCGTATCCGGCTCAGCTGCGCCGGTCTCTCCGCGCCACTTACCTTATGGGGATCAGCTGCTGCTGGCCCCACTGCCGCTCTGCTCACCTCCTCTGCTCTCGCCTCTGCGTCGCTCCGCTCCGGGTCTGGTAAGGGGGGCACACGTGTGTACAAAACACACGTGCGCCTGTGTCCTCCTTCTCCCCGCTGCTCCTAGCTGCCAAATGGTTTAATAAAGCTTGATAATTAGTAACCCTGTGAGGAAGTGTTTGAGAAAAAAACAAATGAGGGGTTCTGAGCAACTAATCCACATTAGAAAACATTGATGCAAAGAAGTTTGTAATTACCAGTGGTTGTCGCCACTAGTGGGTTTCATAGTGGTTGTTGATACAAAAGAATATAGGGAAAAGGAATGAGTAAGAAAAAAGGAATTTTTCAAGGATATTCTTCAAAACAGGAAAAGAGTCAGGAGTACTAATGAAGTGGAAACAGTATGGGGCCCATTTCGTTTTGAACTACGTTAAAAATGTAGAGATTTCTTGTTGTAGTAAAACAGTAAAATTTCAAATTATGTAATTATTTTAGGATTTTGTTTAAAACAGCAATTATAGCAGGCAGCAGTTCTCTCAAGAATAATGTCCTGCTGTGGAGCAGAGTCAGATTATATTTTGTAAGCATTAAACCTCTACCTTCATTAATATGAAGAGCAAACTCTCTATGAATTTCTCCTGTATATGTTTTATGGATCTTACCCACCACTGACTGCTTTTTGTTCCTCCATTGTTAGTATTTTAAAGTAGTCACATTTTTACCTTTGTTTGATTATTGTTTTTACATTATACACATTTTCCCTAAGAAAAATAATTCCATTTATTTTCATGTAATTGGAAATGGTATTTCTCAAAGTGATTTCTCAAGGTAAAATAACAATAACATTATGAAAACATAATATATTAAAAAAGAATTTAAAAAAAAATCAGCACCTTACAAATCTGAAAAGGGTCTTCACCCAACAAGGACACTTCTCAAGAGAGAGAAATTTTATTTTTGAAAGAGCCATCCAGATACTAGGACTGTGCGAAGCTTTGGAAGCCAGTTCGATTCATAGGAGATTCGGCCTGATTCGGAGACCAAATCTCCGAATCCTAATTGAATCAAGAGACCTATTTAAAGCTCTGAATCAATTGGAAGCATCTAAATCAATTTGGTGATTCGGCCATAGACTAAACAGGCAGGTGACACAGCTGCTTCCAGCTGGTAAGTCTGTTGGGGTTGAGGGAAGGGTGGGAGGATGTGGGCATGGCAGCATTGGGAGCAGGGGCTATGGCCTGCTGCTGCTTGCCCCCTTCTGCCTGGAGCAAGCCAAGCCTGCATTGCACCCCCCTCACCCTTCCCCCCCAGAACAGCTGGGCAAGTGGCAGCAGGGCAGACTCCCTCGCTCAGAGTGCTGCCATGCCCGCATCCCATACCACTCTGCCCCCACTTCCCAAGTAACGCTCGCTCCCGCCCTGGCTTGGCAGCTTGTCCCAGCCCTAGCCCCAATCCTTCCCCCGCCCCGCAACAGACTTACCAGCTGGAGGCAGCTGTGCTAACCTGTTTAGTCTATGGCCAAATATCCAAAGTGACACCAAAACTTCCAGATCTGATTCAGCCAAATCAAATCAGGACAGTAATTCGAATCTCCAAATCGAATTGCTGTTCTCCAAGTTAGCCAAATCCAAATCCAAAGCCAATACTTACCGCTTCATACAGGCCTACCAGATACCATGCAAAGGTTTGCTGCAGTACAAAAAGAAAATCCCCACGAATCGCATTAGTTATGACATATCACCCTTCGCTGGAACCTACATGGAAAATCCTCAAACAATTGCAACCCCTACTAAAGGAAGACCCAATTCTTGACAAGCTCTTTCCAGAAATACCTAGCCTTTAAACAAGCACCACACCTTGCTAACCTCATCACCAGAAGCAAACTCCCTGTGACTCAAACCACACCTAATAGATCCAGACCATGGCAGGACAAGAAATGCAAAACCTGCCAACACATCTCTACCACTCCTACTATAACCACACCCCACAACAGAACCTTCACCACTACTGCATCTTATACCTGCACCTCCAGAAATATTATACATCTCATCCAGTGCACCAAATGCCCTGATGGAACTTATGTAGGAGAAACCAAACAACAACTGTGGATGGGAATGAACACACACCAAAAATCCATCAAAGACAAAAATATCCAATTACCATGTGGGGTGCACACTTCTCACAAGACAATCACTCCCTCTCTGATCTCTCATTTCTAATCCTCAATGGGAATTTACAAAACACCTTTCATAAATGAACCTATGTACTTCACTTCTTAAATTTATCAGATACGAAAAATCATGGACCTTATATAGACATGGATTTTTGATGCATTACAACCTACCTGACATCTGATTCACTAGGTACCTGCACTTTTCTTTCCCCCTCTTCCTCGCCTCCCCTCCTTTTCTATCCTTTATCTTCCTAATTTCTAGCTGTTTACTTTTTCACAGCTTCTTTTTTACCTTGAAGAATTCAACTACAGTAGAGTCTCGCTCACTTACCTTTGACATTATTTCCCCCTCGTTTCCCCCGATCCCTTCTCTACCCTTTGCTTTCCTAATTTCCACCTATTTACATTCTCACTGACATCCTGTCACACTTTCAGCTTCTTTCATTCCTTGAATAACTCAAAACAGCAGAGACTCCCTGTGCCTGAAGAAGGGTGTTTGTGCCTGAAAACTTGCAAAGAACTTTTTTCCTGCTACTCAGTCTAATAAAAGATATGACATCTACCCAAAGAAACTTGTCTGCCTATATCCTTAGACCAACAGAACTACAACCAAAAACCCTTAAAATTATCTGTTTTATCAGGGAATATTTTCATGTTCTGCAAGGTTTGGATAGAATTATGTTTCAAGGTAGAAACCATATATATTTTTATTAAGCTTGGGAGGTGGGGGGAGTTCATTTGTATTTTAAAAAATAATAATTTATGGGTTTACAGCATGACTGGTTCTTATTTCTTTCCTACCACAAAATAATTAAAGAGGACAAATATGAAAACACTAGTCTCTTTAAAAATATATAATTAACCAAATAACCTTACAAAACTGTCTGTTTGACCATCAATCCTTTAACAATATGATTAAACCAATAAAGCCATACACTGTCCCAAAGTTTGTCTCACACCATGTCTGATTGATTTTTGCATGGAGTTCATTGAATAGCTAAGAACCCACAACTGAAAAAAAAAGCTTCCTGCAAACCTGATTATGCCTCCAGAGGGTTTGCCCCTGGGACCTCATATATTTAGGAGTATAACACCAGGAAATGACAAAAGTAGCAGTCAGCAGGTCTTAGTTGCTGTAGTACATGTAAGGGGAAAAGATGTAAGCAGTCAGCAGTCTCTCAGGTAAAGGGATCCACTATCCCATAGGAATGTAAAATTTCTAATTAACATTTTATACATAATCTAACGTAAATAGGTAGCCAGCTTGTCTGATAAGCACTTCAGCCTCTTTCTCTTCTACAAATCTTCAATTTGAGGAATTCAAAAAGACAAGAGGGTTTGGACTAAAGGGTTTACTGACTAAAAGTTCTGCAGTTTAACATTATGTTTACACAAGTGTTAATGGAGCGTATAATCTCTTACAGTCACCTTGATATTATATCATAAATACTGCCTATGACCTTTAAGGAGCATCCATCTTAAAAGCTAAATAAAAAAAGAAAAGAAAAAATACCTTACATATTTTAAAAAGAAAATAAAGAAATTAATATACAGCTTAATAAGGCGTCAAGCTATATGAAAGACCCCAAAATTAAAATTTTGAATTTTCATAATATGTCAGAATTTTTTAACAAAATTGCAATATTAAACTCCAATAATATCTTTTAAAATATTTAGAAAATTTCACATTAACCTTTTAAAGAAGGGAGGAGACCTTACTGAATCAATGCTAATTGCCAATATTGGTCAATACCAACTTCAGTGGGATAGGAATTTCACCTTAAGATTTTGATTCCCCCATTTAAAAAAATGTAGTTACTAGAAACATAAGGCTTACACAAAGTAAGAGCCAGCAATTATTAGGGGGTTAACACTTCTCACAGCTATGGAAAAAGACAGAGGTTGGTGTTAATATTTAGATTCTATAAAGCCATCTTTGCACTTTTGTGGCCAGAATTTGAGTCCATGTATGAACTGAAACAGGCTTCAAAGCACTGTTGTTATGAGCCAATTTCCTGTTTTTAAGTAGGTGCTTGTGCCAAAATTTGATTTTCATGTAATACATTTGCATGTATTACCATAGTTACTCAAACATAAGAGGAGGTTTTTTCCCACAAATCAGCATTTGGGGCGAAAAAGCCCCTCATCTTATATTCTCATGCAAAGTGGAGGGAGGAGCAGGCAGCTGCTGTAGCAATGACTCTGGCCCTGATTCTGCATCAGGGTCAGAATCAGACCCACAGCAGCCTCTTGCCCTTTCATCCACCTCCCTTCTGCAGCTTCTGCACCCCTGCTCACCCTCTTCCCTCCACTTTACTATCAGGCACAGACAGCTCTGGCTCAGGCTGGGGTCTCTCCCAGACATGGAACACATGAAAACTCCTTCCCCTCCCTGGACAATCAGTAGCACCAACACTGCTGCATGGGCAAATAAAGGCTTAGCTTCCATGTGTTGTGCTCCATGCTCTAGGGCAGAGCATTAGCATCTGACAGTAAGTGGGGTAGGGGGGAGTAGAGTAAGAGGCAGAGACCATGGGGAGCTGGGGGTGGCAGGGTGCAGGTGGCTGGAGGGCAGGAAGGCTTTAAGGGAAAGAGGTGGAAGGCAAGGGGGCCACTTGACCACCCTCCATGGCAAGACAACCCTCCAATACTTAGATTCTAAACCTGGAAAATTATAACAAATTTTATATTGTCTATATAAACAATCTAATTATTGGGGGGTTGTCTTATATGCAGGGGTCGTTTATATTCATATTGAATAATATTCATATTGGTTTTATCCCTTCACTACCCAGGATCTTAGGGGGAACAACACTAATGCCAAGCTAGTTGAGATGAAAGTATTAGTGAATTTTGGAATGCTATTATCATCTTATATAGTGTCTTAGAAGTACCCATCAGTGTTGCTTTCTGAAATACCCATGGCCTTTGTAACTGAACCAGTTTCCAGTTACACAATGTGATTATGATATTCATGTCATGAAATCCTATTGCAGCACAAGTAATGCCCAGATTACACTTTTCTACCCCAGGATTTTTCAGTTCCTGACATAACAGACTGTATTTATCATTCCTTGCTTTTTCAATCAAATATATCTGCCAAATGGGAAAAAATAGTTAACAGAAAAGGAGAGGCAGCACTTCACTATAATCTGTCCCTGTGGTCATAGCGCATACTTTACAGGCAACTGAAATATCCCACTCTTGTTCTCCACAACTTTCTCAGACATATGCTGGTGACATGTCTCTCCTATCGTAAGTCCATCCTCTCCCTGGGGATGAAAAAATGTAAAGTGTCCATTGCACAAAACTGCCAACTCTGTCATACTTTATATGAATCTATAGCCAAATTAGTATATTCACTTATAAATGTGACCAGTGGCTTCTGAGGCCTGTCTGGGCCCTAACTTCACATCTTTCCTATAAACTATCTTTGCTTTAAGATCTCTCATTTGATTATTTTTCTAATGTGAGGCCATAATTAAATTCTAAGTTTCTATTTTCATGTCCCTACACTTTATCTATAATATAAGAGGTAATAGTCATCTTCTTAGACGTATTGACTAAAAGCTCTACAGTTTAACATTGTTTACATGAGTGTTAGTGGAGCTTATAATCTCTCGCAGTCGCCTTGATACCATATCATAAATACTGCCTGCGACCTCTAAGGAACATCCATCTTAAAAGCTCAATAAAAAACAAAAGAAAAAATACCCTACATGTATGTATCTACTTTTAGAAATAGATTGTGCTAATGCGGAGCTCCTATTAAAAGCCTTGAAAATACAGGGATATAGCAGCCCTAAAACTCACAACAAAAATGGTTAAAGGGCTCGGGCACATTACTGAGAAGAAGCTGAGGGAACTGACTTATTTAGTCTAAAGAAGAGAAGACCAAGAGGGGATTTAATCACAGCCTTCAACTACATGACAGGTGGTTACAGAGAGGATGAAGCTGGACTGTTCCCAGTGGTGGCAGATGACAGAACACAGAGCAGTGGTCTCAAGTTGGAGCAAGGGAAGTTTAGGTTAGATATTAGGAAAAACTCTCTCATGAGGAGGGCAGTGAAGTGCTGGAACAATTACCCAGAGAAGCGGTGAAATCTCCATCCATGGGGGTTTTTAAGGCCCAACTAGACAAAGCCTTGGTTGGAATGATATAGTTGGGGATGGTCCTTATTTTGAACACAGGGTTGAAATGGAGGCACTGACAGAAGTGACATTTTGTCACCCAGTTAGCCTCCTGAAAATGCATTGACAGAAGTGCACGGCAGCAGAGCACTTTAAAAGTGCCTGATAATGTGGCAAATGAACACTTCATTATATGAGGATCAGATGAGGTGCTTCAAAGCAGAGTGCCTTCATTAATCTCTGTCAGAAGCAGGCCTGGGCAGATGCAGCTCCAATCCACCTGTCCAGCATAGGCTGGGCAAACCCCACACTGAACTCCCTCCCCTCTCTTCCCTACCTCCCATCTTGAAGACAGCACTGGAGCTTGGGGAGAGGAGAGGAAACGGGGGGGGAGGGGGGAATGGGATGGGACTAGGGCAGAGAGGTTGCAGACACACAGCTGGCTCCAAACTGGATCTCAATCCCCCAACCTCCTGGAACCAACAGAGAACTTTTGTTAGGTCGTGGGGATTGCTGTAAATCATGGTTCTTCCTGCACATCTCTCCATGTGCTAGATGACCTTCTGAGGTCCCTTCCAACCCTACTTTTCTATGATTCTATGATTGTTGTATTGTATGAAGCTTATGGCTCTGGGGGGAAGTGTTATCAGGTATTCCACAGATAGCATTTTTGTCTAATTTTATTCTTTTCTGGTCACAAATCTTAGGGGGTGATTACATGGTTAAATGTTTCTTTTACCATTTTAAAGTCAACAGGTTTGTGAGCTGAAAGTAAATCAGTTTTGATTATTACTACTGGCCATTTGCTTGATGCAGTTTGAGTGTTTCAACATTCTGCTTGTTTGCACTGGGTCTGTTATTATTGTCTTTTTTGTGGCAAAAATGAATCATAAGTACTGAGTGCATTGTCAAAACATTAATGAAAAACTGTATTTCCAAAATTGTATTTCATGCACCTAAAAATTGGGCTAGAGGTGTTGAAATGTTGGTTATTACTTATAGGAAGTCTGGAAGTTAACTTTTTCAATATTACAGATAGTCTTTAAGGAAAAGAAAAATTCTGATATCTTTTTCCTTGCACAATGCTTTATTTATGTGATAAAAATTTATGACTGTTTGAACAGCAATTTTTTTTTAATGTTAGCTGCTTAATGACATTCAGTTGCTCAACTTAATGGACTGAATTAGTTTTAAAAGTACAGCCAAGTCGCATCTTACACGGGGGGGGGTACGTGCTGAAGTCAGCGTGCAAGGCAAAAACCGCGTATAGTTGAAATCGCCTTTCCCGCCGCACTCCTTGCCCCTCTCGTCCTCTGCCACATTGTCCTGCCACGGCAGCCAGCTAAGCGTGAGTGAGCTGCCGCCCCCCAGCCATGCCGGTGCGTGCAAGCACTATCACGCGGCGCCGCACTACGCCCCGTGCCCCGGCTGGCACCTGGCGGCCAGCCCCAGCAGCCGAGCGCGTATAGCTGAATTCACGTAAGTTAAATATGCATAAGATGCGACTCAACTGTAAGGCTATCCTATTTATCATGTTTTGGATGGGGAAGTGGTATGTTTTTTCTTCTCCTAGATTTAATTTAAGCAAATCATGACTAGAAGACAGGCTGGAGAAGGTCTTCCTATAGAAGTACTAGAAAGTCCCTGAATACAGTCACTAGTAATTTCTACAAACCGGTGAATATGACAAACATGGATTTTACACAACTGCTTTATCATACCACCTAAGAGGAAATTACATTTTTCATTCTTTGTAGAAACTCATATTTGTGTTGCATGTATTGATTTTCTTCTCTTATTATTTTCTGGTTAGGAGATGCTTGCGCTGGATTAATTATTGAATTTAATTTTGGATGCCTGATGTGGTTCTGACACCCACAGATTGTCAGTTTGTTTTGTTTTGTTTTATGTCACTAAGCGGTATGTAATCCTGACTAGCAGGATTTGTTTTCATTTGTGTGTAGTAATAAGGTAACTTCATACTCTTGTGTGTATGCTGTACTCCAATTAAATTCATAGCCTTAGCACTGAAAAAGTCTACATATTTACTTGGGGTATGTATTTATCCTAACTTTATGTAAGTAGTGCTCAATGAGAATATAGTGCTTTGAGTTTAGTCGCCTGAAAAATTGACCAGCTCCCCTCATTTTCAAGACTTCTGATAGTTGCAGAACTGCTATTAACAGCCTTGAAAATACAGGGATAAGTTTAACATGTGGTCAATTATTCTCAGGGTAGATCCGGAAGGTGGGAGAGGGGTTGCACTACTACATTTGCATGCCCCATCTTTGATTCCTGCTACGCCCGAAGTTTTAAAGCAACTGCCTGGCAGTGGCAGCAGCATTTCTATTCAGCTAACATTAAGGGACTTAATTGGCTTAATGTCTCATTAAAATGTACCCAATTCCTTCTAAACTCTTCAGTCCACAGGTATTAGTGACCATCTAGCCTTTATAATGGTCTTTGTGTTCCACTAATTAAGCTGGCCTGTCTTCTGCAATTCTTCTGTCCGTTAGCTGCTCTTGGTAACATCGTTCCTATTTCACAGTGTTGCGGGCTGATTTTAACTAATTCCAAAAAAGTTATATTTATTTTTGCATCAATCTTAAACTGAATGACCTAGCCCTAGGTTGCTAGCATATTAGTAAAGCTTCTAGTTTGTTTTTGCATGGAGAAAAATGTGTGTGGTGTTATATGTGATGATGTGCTTCACTGTGTGCACTGTACCTTCCAAAATCCTAAATCCACCGATGGATATTTGCATATAAATCTGCAACAAATATAATTTGTCAGGGCCCATAGTCTATTCCTGCTATCAAGTAGTAGTAGTTCAAAGCTTGACTATTCTAATCATAATTGTTCCTCAAAAAAAATTAATTAAAAAATTGGCACGAATATAATTTATAAACTGTCACAGTGGATGTACAAATACCATACTAAAAATTGGGAGAAGTATAGACCATTGCTTTTTTAACCTATGATTGTATTTGGCTGTAATTTTGCTTATTGAGATTGGTACTTCTCAATATTACAAACTAAAAAATTTCTAACATTTAATGGGACTTAATTTACAAATCTTGAAACTTCTTCAGAATCCTGGTGGATTTATTAAGGTAGTTTTATTAGTAATTGGTTGTATTCAGGGTGTACCTAGAAGTCTCATTATACTAAGCATTGTGTAAACACATAAACCTTAAGTCAAGGAGTTTAGAGTCTAAATAAGCAACACAAATAGAAAAAAAAGGAAATATTGTTACTCCAGTTGACAGATGACAAACTGAGGCAAAAAGAGATTGTGAGATTTTTGCTGCTTTATTAAAATAATTTTAATGGGTTTATTTTTATTTATGTATTTATTTTGTTGAGGAAAATGCAAGGGATTAATGCCTGCCTAGTAAACAAGCAGAAAGAAATGTACAAGTCCCTATTTTGTGAACTGGCAAACTGTCTCTGAGGAACACCTGCTGTCAACCTTTTCATATTAGATCACTAAAGAATCAGAGGCTGAAGATGATAAAGTAGATCTCCCAATGGCCCATAAAGAACTTGACTTCTTAAATGGTAATATACTAATGATTTTGAGGAAGTTAAAGAAAACATTACAGCTGTGAAAAACAGTCACTTGTAATCCACTTAGAAATAATAGAAGGAGATAATACATTGGGATTTCAGAGGATGGTAAACTGATTTCAGTACAATAAAGAAAAGATGAATTAAAAAAAAGATAACGCTGAAAATGTCAAGGTCCTGCTTTGACTCTATAGCTTAAAAACTCTGACAGCTGCAATCTCAGAGAACCTATGCAGGTTGAGATGCAACTGAGATTGTTCAGACAAAATGTAATGTTTTGTTTTTTCCCCTTATTATTTTGACTGGGTGTCGTATGGCACCCCACTACATATGGCTATGTAAGAATTTGGCAAAAGAACCTTGTCTGTCCTGCCTCTTTTTTTGCATGTTTTGTATGCAGAATAATGCTCAGAGTTACTGGAGATAAGAAAGAATTATAGTTTTAAATATCACTTCTTGTTTCCTTGAAGATCTTGACATCAGGGTTTACAGTATAAGAAAATGCCAGGTACCCTGAATTGCAAAGAAAGTGCTGGCAAGCTATAGAATTTAGTGCATCCTGAAATAGTCAACTTGTTGGCAAGTTTCCTAGAAGGAAGAAAGATTCCTTTTTAATGAACTGGCCACTGCAGAAGCCAAAATGAAGAACACACTTCTGGGAAAAAATTAGAAAGAAAGTCCTCTTGTCCATAATTACAATTAGAAAAAACATAAAACATAAGTTTTATTTGTCCAGTTCTGGTTAGACTAAGACCTTTTTAGGGATGTAAGCAAACCTTCTTTGATATACATTGAGTGTCTTGTTTTCCTCAAGGAGATGTGAGCAGAAATTTCTACTCGCCAAATGTCCAAGCAGTAATGCTAATCCAGCTAAGTTGTCCCTGCATGTCCGTGTGATACTCTTATACTCTTCCCAAGTACTATGACCAAGTTTTCACTTTTTGTGGGCTTCCTTTTTTGAGTTTCAACTCACTGAAAAATTGCTGTCTAGCAAGGCTGGCCTCCTGTTTCATGTTCTACTTTTCCATTGCAACTGGATAGCTTGCTTCTGCATCCCTAATAAGAGTCTCCTTAAAGTACAGCTAGCTCTCCTGGACTCCTTTTCCAGACTTGCCTTCCAATGGAACCTGTTAACCAGTTCCCTAAGTTGGTGTCTGCTTTTCTGAAGTCCAGTGTCTTTATTCTGTCGCTTTCCTGCCTTTCTTCTGTTAGGAACTTGAACTCTATCATTATGTGGCCACTGTCACCCAAATTATCTTCCAGCTTCACTTTCACAGCCAATTCATTCTCTCTTTATAAGCAGCAAGTTAAGGAGAGATTCCTCCTCATTTGGCCCCTCTACCATCCATATCAACACATTTCAGGAATTTGCTGGTCTGCTTGTGCATTTTCTTCCCAGCAGACATATTAATAATTAAAGTCTCCCATGGAAACTTAAGTCCTGTGATTTGGAAGAAAGTCTCAGCCACCTCCTCTTCCTGGTTTGGTGGCCTGTAGCAGACACCCCCCGCATTGACATCCCTCCTGCTGCTCTCCCCTCTGACCTTTACCCAGAGGCTTTCACCAGGCTTCCTTTCCATTTCATACTGAACCTCCAAACATGTGTATATCACCTATATATAGGGCAACACCACTTCATTTCTACCCTTATCTATCCTTCCTGAACAAGCTAAACACATCCATAACCATAGTCCAGTCATGTGGACTATCCCATCACAGTCTCTGTAATAGCAGTTAAATGATAAACCTGTGATTGTACCAGAACTTCTAATTCTTCCTGTTTGTTACCCAAGCTTCTTTCATTGGTATAGAAACATTTCAGGTATCTAACTGATTTTTCTATCTACTCTCTGAGAACATTAAGTTTTAATTCAGGTAGGCTCTTCATTTACCTCTGAGCTTTTGTCTTTATCCCCTGGAGACCCTAGTTTAAATCCCTCCTCACTAAATTAGCAAGCCTCTATGCAAAGACACTCTTCCCTCTATTCTTCAGGTGGACCTCATCTGCTCCCACTAATCAATCTTCTTGGAACCCCACCCCATAGTTGAAAAAGGCAAAACCTTGCTTGTAAAACCATCTGTTGGCATTGTTGACAGTCCCTCAATATGAAGATGTTAGTCTTCCAGTAAATTGGGGAGTTATCCGTGAATCCATAGATGATTGAGGAGGCTTATCTGAAATCCTCATAGTTGACTGCAGACATGGGAAACGGTTTCAGGAGGAAGGAGCAGATCCTGGTGATGTTTGTCACAGTTCTTTCCTGTTTCTTTCTGGTCTATCCACCTCCATAATGAATTTGCTTGAAATGATCAAAGCCTTGTCGTACATCACCATACTATGGAGACAGTTCAGTGCTTGAGTCTCCCAGGTATTGATGTTAATATTGCATTTCTTTAGATTGGCCTTCAGAGTGTCCTTCAATCTGTTCTTTTACCACACATCTATAGCAGTGCCCATTTGTGAGTTGGGATATAGGACCTGTTCCGGGAGCCAGTTGTCAGGCATCTTTATGATATGTCCTGTCAAACAGAGCTGGTGCCATATAAACATGGTATCAATTCTAGTGTTATTTCCTTAAGCCAGAACCCTGACATTCATTCTTCTGTCTTTCCAATAGATATGGAGGATTTTCCAAAGACATCACTAATAGTAACATTCCAAAGCTTTCAGGCATGTCCAGTATGTCATCCAAGTTTCACACTCATGCAACAGGAAAGGGATGACAACAGCCTGGTAGATGAGATGCTTGATTGAGGTCCTGATGTCATGATCATTGAAAAAACAATTTTGGAGAGATCCAGAAGCAACCCTAGTTTTATCCGATGTTGAATATCCTTGCTTATGTCCAGTTCTAGAAGTGAAAGGGTCCTCTTCCAAGCCATTGCTTAGCCTGGTTGCTTCATACATCTATGCATATGCAGCCATTTGTTTATCTCCAGGATGCATCTGTTCATAGCCAGGCCTTACTCTTAACTAAAAAAGAACACCATCTGGGCCTATGTCCCCTTCATTCTTGCACCCAGAGTCATATAATCACTTTTGATCTGCTCAGGGTTGCCCCTGGCAGTATCATTAGTTCCCACAAGGGTCAAATGTGCTAGACACTATACAGACACAGGACAAAAAAGAAAATTTCTGACAAAATAATGTACAAAATAAGAGGGGCAGATGGGGAAGTACAAAGAAACAACAAGGCCAAGCTGGTGAGCATTGAGAATCTGGTCTCAGATGGTAGCAGACTCGCTATTGTCAAGTAGTGTTTACCTTTTGTCTCTATTTTTCCACATTGTTATGAATTTAATATTTTAAGTCCTTTCCCAGCAAGAGGCAGAGAGATAAAAAAAATTATGATGCATCTTATAGTGATGAGAATTGATTCTTTCTTTCATATTCTTTTTTTCATCAGTTTACATACAGGCCCATAGTTGAGCTTTAATACTAGATAACCATTTATCAAAAATGTGTGTATTCACTTGCACTCTTTGTGAACACCTTTCCCTATACTGGCCAGTAAAGTGATATTAGAAAAAAAATGCTTTGCTTTGCTTGTATTGTTTTTGGCAGCTTACACAAATACTTTTTGTATAATGTAATATGTAAGCCCAAAATGCTCTTTTGATTCTTACCTAAACAGTAAAAAAAAAAAAATCTGCTATAACTTATGCTAAGATTTGTGCTGGCATATTTAATAAATAGGCAAGCATTAGGTTTATCCCAGAAAGTAGATTATTTTTCTAAGGAGCCGCTGAGAAGTAACCACCTGTCCTACAAGACAATTTTTAGGGACTCTATTTGATGTAGTGATTTTGAACCAAGAGATAAGTTTCCCCTTAGGAATGGCTTGGCTGAGGCATGAAAGTTGTGCTGAAGATACTGTTATGTCAGTGTTATATCAGTCTCTCCGGTACATGAATGAACAGTAATTTGAATAAAACTTAAATACTTCTGTTGGCTCCTTCTGTTCATAGAAAACACTCGTGTGTGTGTGTGTGTGTGTGTGTGTGTGTGTGTGTGTGTATAAAACCTGTCTCATAAATCTAGAACATGTAAACAAATTTCAGATCATCAGGTGAGATAACTGCATACCCTGTGTGAAGAGCTAGATCCAGGACCTCAGGCGTGCTTTAGCAGGATATAATCAGGGAAGGTCATGCTTTTCATGAAATCCTTCCTCTTTGTAACCATGCCTCTTCTTCAGAGCCAGTCTCAAGTGCTGAACAAAACACTGGCAAGCATGTGCTCAATATATCTTCATCATTACACAACACAATAAAAAGGTCTGGTCTTCAAATAGGGTCTTGGATCCTAGCTGTCTTTGCCAGTTCCTTTCCTGTGTTCTGCTTGACCTTGTCTCTAGTTCCTGTCCTGGTTCTTGTGTGCCTGGTCTTTGTCCCCTCAACTTACTTATTTTTCTGACCCTAATGTAATTCCTGACTTCAGTTTGTTATTTAGATATTGGTTCTTGTCCCCTCTTCCAACTTTTAATTTTACTCTACTCATTGAATCAAAAGTTTCCCACAACGTGGTTTTTGATGCTTTGTTCCCCCAAAGTTTACTTGTCAAAACAATATTGCACAGGTTAGTGTAGTATCTCAGAGCAGCTATACACACGATAGACCTCTCCTTTGGTGTGTGCTATTTAGCGCATGTTGGAGCAGACTTGATTAATTAAGTCTGCACCGAGTCTGCTGGAGCATGCTAATTAGTGCACTCCACCAGCTTCCTTATTATGTGTATTCAGCGTCCCTGCACTTCAAAATGGTGGTAGGAGTGCTTTTAACTAAAGCTTGTCAAACGAGCTTAAACCAGTTAAAGCACTGGTGCTACCATTTTTAAGCACGGGACACTGAATACACGTAACACTGCATGTGCTTTAATTAGAAAGGGTTTTAGAGCTGCTGTAATTAAAGAGCCCTCCCCCCACTCCACCCTGTAGCCCATGTATACACGGTACCAGTGCCTAAATAAAAATATTGTAATTGCTATAAAGATATGGTTGTGGTATTTATCTAAGATATCTGGTGTTGTTTTCTCCATTCATCTTCTACTTTTTCTCATTTTTGCTTTCGCTATGAAAAGCTTAGATAAAAAATGGCATTTTGTACTTTGAATTCAAAAGTCCTTTGCTCATACCACAGAAATTAATTTCTTGGTCTTGGGCCATAATGGCCCCAATTCCACAAAGTGCTTCAGTGCCATCTTAAATTTAAGAATGCATTTTATCGTTAATTGGAGCCAAAGTTTTTCCTTTTAAGAACATAAGTTCCATACTGTGTCAGATCCATGATCCATGTAACCCAGTGTCCTGTCTCTGATGGTGGTGGATGCTTTAGAGCAATGGTTCCCAATCTGTGGTACAAGTACCACCAGTGGTATGCAGACAACCTGTTAGTGATACGGGTTAACAGATTTATTATAATTACTTTATATGACAAAAAATTGCTGGTGGTGCGTAACGTTGAACTGAAAAATTTGCTGGTGGTACTTAATGTTGTATCCTTTTACTTTGGTAGTGCACTATCTGTTAGAGTTTGGGAACCACTGCTTTAGAGGGCAAAGTATATGTATAGAGTATGTCTAGTAATCCTTCCCTTGTCATGTCGTCCCTGACATCAACCATCACTAGTTGAAAGATGTCATAGGAATAAATCCCTGACTGGTCTATTTAATAGCTGTCCTTCATGAACTTGTTTAATCCCTCTTTTTTCATTCTGGGTATACTGTCGGCCTCTACAACTTTCTGTGGCAATGCATTTCACAAGTAAATTATGTACTGTGTTTTAAAAAAGTACATCCTGTTGTTTGTTTTAAACCTTTCTCCTGTTAATTTCAGTGGTTACTTCTGTGCTTCCTATCCCAAGCTATGTTGGTGCAGGAATGTAATGGTAAAGGAAGAAAGTAATTACTAAGAGGATACATCTACACGTGAAATTAGTGCAATGCAATAAACTCCAGTTCGCACTGGAGTTTATTGCTTCCAGGCACAGCATCTTCATGTGCTCCCAGGACAGGAGCACACTGAGCCAGGGTGGCACAGCCCCAGCTGGCAGGGAACCTGGGGTGTCAGCCTGCCAGTCTAAAGCTACTCTTGCCTAGTTCAACATGCTGAGTAGGGACTTGCTGTGGCATAAGGTTGCCAGCAGGCAGCCCCACACTAATACCCTTGTGCCCCAGCCAGCCCCAGTCATGATCTACACATGCATTGCTGTGCACTAATGAAAACCATTGCAGGATAGT
>NW_017729029.1:71954827-71955667 GCF_001723915.1 Gavialis gangeticus | reverse complement strand
GTGATGAAGTAAATAACTCAACTGTAGACTAGCACTTGTCTCCTACCGCAGAGTTAATTAGTTTTCTCTGGCCTAATAGCTCTGCACGTGGAGACGGTAATGCTTTACTGTGGACTTAATTAGGTAGCACCACAGTAAGCTTCTTGTGTAGATGCCACCAGAGAGAGACAACCTACCTAGATAAATAACTTTCTTCATTTAAACTTAGGTTCCTTAGAAGTCTTGAAAGACTGTGCCAAAAAATTCAATTTAATAATTTATGGAGATTTTATGTAGTGCTCAGTTAATGTACTTTAGGTGACTGATTATACTGAGGAGGTGAGCTCTCTTAAACAAATGAAACTTTCCCTGTTATATTCAGTTTGCAATCCAGTATAACCCCTGCAGAAAAGAATATGGGGATTATAATGGATCACAAGCTGAATGTTAGTCAGTGTTATAATATTGTTGCAAAAAAGAAAAACAGGATAAAATGAATTGCTACATATTCATAAGAGTGTTTATGTAATTTATTGTCTGTGGTTCTTCCTCTCTGTTCAGCAATGTGGAGGCTTCCCTGTGTCTAGTTCTGAACACCTCTTTTTAAGGAAGCTGTGAACCATGGCTAGGAGTCCAAAGGGGGGGAAAAATGGTAAAGGCCTTGAAAACCTCAGGTGAGAGAGCAGAAAAATAGCAAATGGTGAGGGAACAGTTTGCAGGCAGGAAACAAACTAGGAATAGAACAACCTTGCTGTCAAGGAGGAGTCAGGCTGCTGTGCTGGGGTCAGAGCCCAACGGCTCCTTTCTCAATACCTGTAGCAAGGCAGAAGGGTTTGCTTTGTTTATTTGTTTGCTGCTCAA
>NW_017729029.1:71941990-71949827 GCF_001723915.1 Gavialis gangeticus | reverse complement strand
AAAACCTTACATACCAGGTGAGGCTGGGACAATTTGGATTGTTTAGAGAAGAAAAGACCATACGATAATGGTTTTCAAATACAAGTTTGTTTTAAAATGGATGGGGAACAATCGTTATTTGTGCCAGCAGAGAACAGAACAAAAAGTAATGGGCCTAAATGATAAAAACAGCCGTTGAACAGGGTTGGGGTTCAGGTTATCGTGTCTGACGCCCCCTGGCAGTCAGCTCCACCTGCTGTGCTCTCCAGCCTCCCTAACCTCCCGTCTTTCCCCTTCCACATCCTATTGTCAGTATGATTACCTTGGGAGCTGCTTCTAGAGGCCAGCACCCTTTGTTGCCTTCCCTCTCAGCACAGTTCTTGGAGCTTCTCTACCTTCAAACAGTCTCGCAGGGCTTGTCCACCCTTAAACACAGTATCTTGGGACTCTGACCTCTCTGGCACAATCTCTCAGGGCTCCAACCCATAGTTCTCTTTCCTTTGTCTAGACTGGGCTCTGGCCCTGCCTCCTGGCCCTAACTGTGCCTTAGGGGCTATAGTCGTGGCCCCCAGTTGCCCCTATAGCCACACAGGTATCACTCCAGTTCATTCTCTGGACCTGCTGGCCCTGTCTTTATCTACCTTGTGGGCTCCTGGACCTTGCAGGGCTTCTCCCCCACTGTCTCTGCCCCTTGCAGGGCTCAAATCACAGAGTGCCTTCTCAAGACATACTTGCTCTGGCTTCCGACCATATCTTGTAGTCACCTCCAGTCAGCAAAAAAAAATGAAAAAAGGATCAACTACATAACCTAAGACTCAGCAGATCTGCTTCCCTTTCTGAGGATCTAGGCTAGTCTGAGCCTCTAGCCTCAGGATCATGCTTGCGTAGCCCCTTTCTTCTTCCCTTTCAGATATCTGATCTGGCTTTAACAGGCCCCAGGTAAAGTTAACTCCCTAATAATTGGCAGCCCAGAGTTCTGCTGCCTGCAGTCTGCAGGTTAGTTCCTGCAGCCCATGTTCCCATACTGCTCACACCGGCTATGTTTCTTATTGACAGGCTTTCTGCAACCTGTACTGGATCTGCACTCTAACCAGTAACAGGAGTAGGAGTCTCCTGTTACAGGTTAGATATTACAAGAACTCTCAAACTGAGGGGGTTTTTTTAATGTCAGCTTAGATAATATTTGTCTAGGATGGCTAAAACAGAAATGATCATGTCTGAAGCGAGGGATTAGACTACATGACCTTTTGAGGTCCCTTTTGTGTTTTCAAACATGCCAGTTTTGACTATAAACACTGCCAGCTAGGTAGGAGTGAGCAGTGTGTTAATCAAAATTGTTTGACTAGTGTACATTTTCTAATGCAATTCATTTTCCAATTATTGGGAAAAAAAGCCCATAGAGTGTAAAAAATAATTTTGACATGTTTCTGGAAGACTCCTAGGAATTGGAACTTGTTTTACAACATTTCAAAGATCTCACCGTACTTACCTGAATACGAGATGACCCTAAATGTAGGATGAACACCCAATAATTAAATTCTACTAATGGAAAATTTATAAATTTATAATAATTTTCCATGTATGTAATCTAATTATTGGGGGTTCATCTTAAATTCACCCCCTCCCACTACTACAGGTGATGGGGGTAGAAATAATTAGGAGGGCAGTAATGGGGTAGGCAGTAGAGGACAGAGTGGGGGGGAGTCAGTAGGAGGGCATGTGGTAGGGTAGGCAGAGAGGGTCAGTAATGGGGCAGGGAGTGGGGGTTGGTTGGGGGGCAGGCCTTGCCCCCTACTGCCTGTCCCTGCCCACTTGACACCTTTTGTGCCTTCCCTCCCCCCCGCAGCCTCAGGCTGTCCCAATTCCCCCTTATGTAGCAGAGAGGAAGAGTGGTGGCTGTCAAGGAGGAATGGCAGGGCATGCAGAGGCAGAAGTGGGGAATAGGCAAGACCTGTGTCTCCAGATCCATCTCCAGCTCCATCCCCAACCCCAGCCCCAGCCCAGGTCCCTGGGTTGGGTTTGGGGTTGGAGCTGCAGCAGGTGCCTGCCCCACCCCACCCCACCTTATGTTCAATTGTAAGGCAAGGAGTGGGGGGGAGAGAGTAGATTAGAAAAACCTTGTTTTCTCATTGAGTAAAAACAGTATATAATGAACCTGCATTCAACACTGCTGCTTCAGAGTTCAGAAGTCAATGCAGCCTTTTCCATCATGTCATTTATCATTTTTTCAACAATTGAGCAATTAACTCATTCCAACAGCCTGCTTGTATCAGTATACATCTATATTCCTACTAGTTCCCACAATCTCTATGTCCTTCAGTTAGAATCCCCATAAAAAAGACCATGTGATTGTCTCAATCAGGTATATATTTAAGGCTCTTTACATTTGTGTTATGGATATTGGGTATACAGCATATACTTTAATTGCATTTTCAAGTTTTTCCTTTACACCTGAAGATTATAAAATTATTAGTGTTGTTTTCTTTTTTTCTCGCATACCAATCCAAATCCACGACCTACGGCTTAGAGAACAACTTTAGATATCAAAGACTTGCTAAAAAAATAGCAGGAATTTTCAACACTGTATACATGTGAAAATATGGTAGTATCTTCAAATCTTTCAGTTTAGTTTCCTCAGCAGCATGGCAGTGTGACGTATTTCAACAGTTTGCCCAAGTAGTCTGTTCTCTGAAGTAAGCTTGAATTTCTCACCTCATCCTTTTCCCTATATGTGCAATCTTTTGGGGCCTTCCAGTAATTCTACATAAAGCAATGCAGCAGAAAGTAATACAGGATCTAATGATTCTGTCAGTCTGCCTGTCTGTGGAATGTGCATCTGCAATGAAAAGATTAGTTTTGAAGGATAAAAGTTCCTTTAAGGTGGTACAGCTGTGAAAAGGAATTAAGCAGGGTCCATGAATTTTAGAATGAAGGACTGTTCCCACGCAGTCTTAACTGGCTGCCCACACTCCCACTTTCTACCTCCACTTTGGCAACATATTGTTCATTGTCCCTTCAAGACAGAGGCAGTTATGTGTCATATCAAGGTGATAATGGAACCAGCAATAAACAGCTGTACAAGTAGCAGCTTCCAGCTTTCTTGAATCCTTAGGTGGTAATATGTCAGTAGAATATTGGAGTCAGACTGAGACCAGGAACAATGGTACTGTGTCTACCCAAAGTTCATATGATTCCCACAAGAGACGGAAAACTCCTAAGTGAAATATCCAGATAAAAGAGCCTGAATCTAGGTTAATCAATCAAATAAAGAGAATTATATGTTTAAAGAAACTGTAACGAAAGACACAGAAAACTATTACCTAAATACAAATACCGTATTTGCTCAAATAGAAGACAACCTTGATTATAAGCTCCCCCCCAATTAGATTAGAATATATATGTGGAAAATGTATACATTTGTTATAATTTTCCAGGTATATAATCTAATTGGAGTTTTGCCTTGAATTTGTCTGAATCCTGCTTCTACAGCTAGGAGAGTAAGTCTTTGGGGCTAGGTAGTCCCTTTGCTGCCCCCAACTTTTTCCCGTGGCAGCCCCTTTCCTCTCTCCTTAATATCATACCCTGTTCTCCCTGAGCACATGGAAATTAAGAGCAATTTGAAAACAACAACCTTGAAATTAAATATGGCTATAGCAGTTTGTATATAGCTCACTGGGCCAGACCTCACCAAAGTCAACAGTATTTCAAGCCATGGAGATCTCACAGCTCAACACTGCTCAGTACTCCAGATACTCCCTCTCTTCCCCACAAAAAATCTGTGCGCTAATTAGTCCCCCATTCATGACTAGAAATGTGTGTTCTTCTCATGAGTTCTGGGATGCTTCAAAAATTTATATGCAGATGAGATGCAGGGCAACCTTGTCCAGCTTCACCTCAAAGAGGGCAGGGCCACACTAATCACATGTGCCAGGCTGAAGGATGGGGAAACAGAGGGATTCTGAGTGAACCATTTAGGGCCCCATTGGTGATGTTTGCCAGATATTTAAGGCTGGCGAAGAAACAGGAATCATTGGAAACGTGAGAGTGAAGAGGAAGTTAAAATATATTCAATTTCATGACTTACCATGACTTGAAAAAGAGTCAGTGGTAAAGGGGCTTGTGCTTACATTACCATGTATCTTACTCAGATGGGCTGTACTAATTGTAAACATCTTGGCCTTTTTGGATAAGGTCAAATGTACAGCTGCCTGCTCAGCCCCATCATCTTCAGCCCAGTAATGGAGCTGTTTGGAGTGGTGGTGAGATGCCCCAATAGACTCAACCTCTGTGAACATAACCGGAGCACCCTGGCATATGCAGACAGCCTGGTCCTCTTCACCTATGATGATGAGCAGTTTCAGAGGATGTTGGATGTCAGCTTTGAGGCAGCCCAGTGGATGATGCTCCCCTTAGGTGCTGCCAAGTGCACCTCCCTGCATGTCAACTGCAAGAAGAAGAGCAACGACCTGAACTCCATCATCACCATCCAAGGCAAGCAGCTAAGGTAGGCAAGAGCTACATCCACCTGGGGATGCCCACTAGACATTGGGTGAAGCAGGAAACCATTTGTGGGATCATGCAAGACGCACACAGGGTGGACTTATCCCTGCTGCCCCCCTAGCAGAAGATAGATGCAGTGAACACTTTCCTCATTCCCTGCATCACATTCATCCTGAGGGGCTTAGCAGTTCCCAAGACCTCCCTCAAGAAGGCAGACTCTGAGATTTAGTAGCTGCTGAAGAAGTGGCTGCATATGCCACTTCAGGCCAGCAATGAGATCCTGCATGTCCCTTATCAGCAGGGAGGAGCCAACATGCCCCGTATGGGCAACCTCTGCAATATCGTGATGGTCATCCATGCCTTCTATATCCTGCCTGGACAAGACAGTGAGCAACATTGCCATCAGTGCCCTGAAGGAGACCACCCACAAGAGGATCATGTGGTAGCCCACTGCACACAACCTAGCCACTTTCCTGAGCAACTCACTGGAAGGAGAGTTCAGCCAAGACAAGCAGGAACTTTGCCTCGCTGTGGAGCAGAACATGCAACACCATGCACCATCTTGGGAAGCACTTCGGCCGCAACTGGGAGCCTTGCTGCTCCCACCCCTTAGTACCATTCATATAATTTTAACCCCCTGCATGAGGGCTCTCCTGGAGAGGTTCCTGAAGGACACCATCTGATTGAAGTACACCAGTGACATGAAAGCAAAACCTAACCAAGGCAAGGTCTTCAAGCTCACCTCAGAGTGGGACCCATCCTATACCATGTGCAGTTCTCAATTGCACTGAAAACACCAAAAGTATAAAAAGATGGTGGCTTCAAAATATATGTTCTTGATTAATTTGGGGTGTAGAAAGCAGACTATTTCTGCTTCCTCTGGTTAACATAATTTCCTCTGATTCTTCAAATCATCAAAATTCAAGAAAATAAGTCTAAAACACAGAAAACCTATTCCATGCCACACTAAGTACCAACAACATAGTTTGTTTGTTCATAAAGATGACAAACTGAAAACATTGGATGGTTTCTGTTTTTCAGTAGTTTGCTTCACTCATCGATCACCCTGACATTCAAAGACAACATGGTGAGTCTCTGGAGCTGGATAACTTTCTAGTGAAAACTCTGAAAGCCTTCTGAAAGTGGAGTACATAAGATTTGAAGAACTTCATCACTTTCTGCATGGAACCCAGACTAAATCTTCCCTAATGTTTTCTGGAGCTATTACCTGATAGTCTGGTACTCTGTACTCAGTATTACTAATTCAGGAAGTCTAATTTCATCTTCCTCCAATTTCTTCCCAGATATTTCACAAGAGACCACTGTTTGAGCCATCATACTTTTGTATAGTTTTTTGGAATTTCTCACAGAGCTTCATAATTTTCACTGTACACATATCTGCCTCTGTTTTTATAGCATTTTATTCCACCCAAAGGAATGAATAAGTAAGACATTCTACCCATGATAAAAATAAACAAACATCCAATCTTTCCTTGAAAAATGGTGTGTATGATAGGTCTTCTTTGTATCTAGCCAAAAGCACTATTTTACATAAACCAAGTTATCTTCATATACATTTTTGTCCTATGAATAATATCAATAGAACATAAGATGTTAAGTGATCTTAATGGTCTTCAAGCCTATGTACAATGGACCAGATTCTGGAGGTCAGAGACTTGCCACCACTATATTAGTAGGATGAGTAAGTGTAAACATTTCTAGAGCACTGAACGACCTACCTTGTGACATAGGTAGTATTGTCAACCGTAATAGTTAAAAAAATAATGTTACCTCCTCACCCCTCTAAAATCCTGATATTGATTTGAAAATCATCCTATTTACCTTGGTTAAAAAATAAAAAAAGATTCTTCAGTTTTGTCTTCTGGCTTCTTAGTGTTCACTTAATTCATATTTTTAAGCTTGTTTTTTGTTGATCATCTTTGTCTTGCTGAACCATATCTCAGAAATTCCTTATGTGAGTCATCCTAGATGTGGGCATGAAATTTCCTCCTGCTTCAGAGCCCACATCAGAATTTGAATGGAATATTATATTTGTAGAGTTGCACCAGTACATCAGTCCAATATCAGATTGGTACCAATATAAAGAAAATTTGCTTTATCGGATATCGACCTGATGGGGCCGATAATTTGGCTGATAAATGCCTGTACTGTACACAGATACAGCATGGCATGGAGAAAAGCTGACAGCATGGAGAGCTGGTAAGTCGGGAGGGGAGGGGATAGGGAAGAGGTGTGGGGACCCCCCAAAGTGAGGGAAGGCTGGGGCAGGGGCAGGCGCTGCCCAGGGGAGGGCATGAGCGCAGGACAGAAGTGTGGCTCATGGGGGGGGGCAGCTTCCACTGCTGCTTGCACCCCAGGAGGGGGAGCAGAGGGGATGACCCTGTTTTTACAACCCCCCTGGATCTGCTGCACGGGGCAGTTGGGCGGGCTGGAACCAGCATTCTGTGAAGTTGTTCTTATTGTGTTTGGGGTTAGAGCAGGCTCTAACAGCACTGGGAGGAGGCTGCAGCCACCCCAGATTTCACCACAGCTGTGCTCCCAGCCCCATATTGCCAGGTGCAGCCTGGCTCTGGGTCCAGCCTCCACCCACATGCTGGGAAGAGCCGGGGCTGCACCAGCAAAATTTGGGGTGGCTGCTGTCCCTCCCAACGCCACCAGTGCCCACTCCGAGCCTAGCCCTCACTATAAAGAGCCCTGTGGAGCACTGGTTCCAGCCTGCCCACCTGCCCCATGCAGATCCAGGTGGCACATGCTCCCCCCACCCCCTGCCTCTGGGATGCAAGCAGCAGTGAGAGCCTCCCCCATCTATGAGCTGAGTATCCCTTCCATGCTCCCGCCCCGCCTGAGCAGCACCTGCCCCTGCTCCCTCCCTCTCTCACCACAGGGGGCATTGATCTGCCCCCCCCACACACCCCTTCCCTCACCCCTCCCCTTCCACCACACTGGACTTACTACCTGGAGGCAGCTATATTGGATTGGTATTGGCCAATATGCCTCCTTAAATATCTGCTATCAGTGTCAGCCCCCAAAAGCCCTACCAGTGCACCCCTGTATATTTTTTGACAAACTTGGCCTTAAAGTAAAAAACAAATGTCAACATTAGTTATTAAGAAGTGGCCATTTCATTATAATACACAGCACTATATAGTATCTTCCTTAATTTCTCTAGTAACGTATTTTTTCTGCACATTTGCACTTGATTTTTCCATTGTTTATTGTTAATAGTTTCATAGTATGGGGTCAGAAGGGATCTGAACAGATCATCTAGTCTGACCCCCCGCCACTGGCAGAAGCAGATGCTGGGATCACATGACCCCAGACAGGTGTTCATCCAACC
>NW_017729029.1:71921469-71936990 GCF_001723915.1 Gavialis gangeticus | reverse complement strand
TGCGGTGTCCAGAACTGGACGCAGTACTCCAATTGTGTCCTGACCAATGTTGCATAGAGGGGGAGTATCACCTCTCTGGACCGGCTTGAGATGCATCTTTGGATGCACAACAAGGTGCGGTTGGCTTTGCTGGCTGTGGTCTGGCATTGGCAGCTTATGTTCATCTTGGAGTCAATAATGGCTCCAAGATCCCTTTCCACCTCTGTGCTTACAAGGGGGGAGCTCCCCAGGTTGTATGTATGCTATGGATTCCTTCTCCCCAGGTGCAGCACCCTGCATTTATCTACATTGAACCCCATGCTGTTACCATCCCGATATTAGGCCTCAAAGACCAGTGCTTGGTCATTATATACAGTTTACATAGTTTTGGATCAATACCATTGACCTAAACAAGCCTACACTTTGCAAGTTAAATACAGTTCAAAATATGATGCATTTCTTCAGCACATGAGGCAGGGGAAAAAAATCAACCTATGTGATAAAGGGCTGAGCAATATTGGAATTCTGCATGAGGGTTTCTATACATACCCATTTTTTGTCATCCATTTTTGAGCAAAAAGAAAATGTTTTTGCAGCATTTCTGATTGACATGACTACTACCCTTGTACAAAGCTTTATTGTATTGCCTTAAATTTGTGGTAAATGAATCGCCAGTCTGCTTTGTCACTCAGTTGCTACCCAGAATATGTTGTTGCTGTTGACTTATGCTCAGCATAGTACCTACAGTACATCTCTTTCTAAGTGTCAGTCCTCCATGAGAAGTTTTAAACTTAAAAGTCTGTTGCATGTGCAGAGGCTATAGTAGTAATGGATTACACTTAGGACTTACAGTACATTTTATGATCAGTGCAGATTTTATTTATTCATTCCTTTCGTCTTCACATCAAGTAAATCTCTCACAGACTTTAGGGGCTGGGTACTGCCATCAAGTAATAATAGAATTAATAGCAATTACATTTAAACTGCAAACAACACCCTCAAACAGTAAATATGAGGAAAGATATCCCTACCCCTAAATTCAACTGAATTCTTACTGAAGTCCAATATCTGAGATTATTGCCTGGAAAAGTGGTATTCTAGATAGCAAATGTACCCAGATCAACACTTTAACCTCAAGACAGAAAAATAGCTGAAAATTAACCATTGGGATAATTCAGTCTTGTGTGATATGAAACTGACTGTGCTAGTGAGATTCATCAGGAATAGGATGTTTAGACATGAAGTGAAAATTACTAGAGGTCAAACATGAATGTATCTTGCAAAACTAATAGCAAAAGGTTCCCTAGCAATAAAAAATGGGAGTGTGGAAAATACAAATGGGACTGCTGTGTAGTGAGGACAGGATAAAGCTTAAAGATGATCAAGATATGTACCAAAACCTAAATAGATATTTTCCTTCAATTGTCAGTAAGTTTACTGATACTGATCATAGGGGCATAGGCATCCCGTAATTGGTAATGAAATGAAAATTAGGGAATGGAAATGGAAGTTACCATGGCTTTGGAAATGAAAATTACCACAACTGATGTAAAAGCAAAATTCAGAAAGCATTAATGCACTCTATCAGGTTCATCTACATCCCAGAATTCTGAAAGAACCGATATATTAAATCAGAGGTCTGGCAGAAAGTTTGCTAAATCAGTATCAATTCAAGGTTGGGTACTATACTGCTGGAGAATATAGTAAAATAAAATAAAATACTAGGGTTGTGCAAAGCGGGCCATATTCAATTCAGGTTCTGCCTGATTCAGGGGACAGTGATTTGATTCGCTGATTCAGATCACTCTCCCGATTTTGATTCAGCCGAATCTGAATCTGAAGCTTCGATGCCGATTTGGCAAATCAGTGATTCAGCCATAGCACAGCTTTAAATGTTTTTTCTACATACCTCAAGGTACCAGACACAGCTTGTGAACACTGAGACGGTGGGGCAGATGGAGTGTCCCATAGGAGCATTGGTGGGGTCCTGCCCTGTGCTAGCAGCAGACCTGGAAGTGGACTAGAAGTACTTCTGGACCCACTGGCTTGGCAACTGGCTGCAGGAGGACCCTAGGTAACCCCCCCACTCCAGACCCAGGAGGCACCAGTCACTGAGCTCGGGGGCAGGGGGAGGTCCCTTGCATGCTTCATGGTGGACCTGGAAGTGGACTGGAAGTGGTTCTGGTCCACTTCTGGGTCTGCCACCAAGCATGCTGGGGACCCCTCCCCCCCCAACTCCTGTGGGATGCTCCATCCACCCCACCATCTCAGCATTCATGAGCCACCTGGTACCTTGAGGTATGTAGAAAAAACATAAAGCTGTGTCTATGTCCAAATCATCAAATCTCCTTGAGTAGATTTAGAGAGATTAGAGGGTCTCCTGACGGGATTCAGATTCAGAGACTCGGCTGCCAAATCGGGCTGAGTCTCCGCCAAATCAAATCAGCAACCAAAGCTTCGCATAGTCCTATAAAATACCTACATTTAAGAAGGGGGAAAATTATTGAAGCAGTTCCATTAATTTGACCTCAGTTGTATGCAATACTTTAAACAATAATTAAAGCGTGGAGGCAAATGTAAAATGGCATAAAATGCGACGTGGGGTTCTCAAAGGTAAATTATACCTAATTAACTTCATAACTGATAAGATAACTGATTTTCCAGAGGAAGGAATTCAGTTGGTCTCATTTTTCTGGACTTTAGTGAAAGATTTGATACAATACTCCATTGAAAATCACTTATTAAATGGGAGAAAATGTAGATTAGTAAAAGAATTGTAAACTGATTAAGGAACCAGATTATGGGAAGAAAACAGGTAATATTAAATGGGGAAGTATTAGGCTATAGGGAGGTTAATAGTGAGGTTTTTCAAGGGTCTCTCTTAATACTGATTTTTTGTAATATTTTCATTAATGATTTGGCACCAAAAATAAAAATTTGCCCATGAAATTTGCAAATGACAAAATTCAGAGGGGTTTTCATTGCACAGAGGAAGAATGATTAACCAGGAGTCCTGGAATAATAAGAAATAATAGAATTATAGAATCATAGAAAATTAAGATTCGAAGGGACCTCAGGAGGTCATCTAGTCCAACTCCCTGCTTAAAGCAAGACTGTCCCCAGCTATATCATTCCAGCAAGGGCTTTGTCAAGCCAGGCCTTAAAAACCTTGAAGGATGAAATTGCCACCATCTCTCTAGGTAACCTGTTCCAGTGCTTCACCACCTTCCTAGTGAGAGAGTTTTTTCCTAATATCCAACCTAAACCTCCCTTAGTAAAACTTGATACTATTGTTCCTTGTTCTGTCATCTGCCACCACTGAGAACAGTCTAGCCCCATGTTCTTTGGAATCACCGTTCAGGTAGTTGAAGGCTGCTATCAAATCCCCTCTGTCTTCTCTCCTGCAAACTAGGTAAATGCAGTTCCCTCAGCCTTTGCTTGTAAGTCATGTGCTCCAGCTCCCAAACTATTTTGGTTGCACTGGACTCTCTCCAACTTGTCCACATCCTTTATATGGTTGGGGGGCCCAAAACTGAACACAGTACTCCAGACGTGGCCTCTCCAGTGCAGAATAGAGTGGAATAACTACCTTCCTCAATGAGGAATGTGGAAGTTTAATTGTACACAGTCATACAGCTAATGAAGAATAAGAAAAATGTCTGCTATAAGCTGATTACTCGTCAGGTAGAAGCAGTAGAGAGGCCAGTTCTGGTTGCCCCACATTAAAGAAAAATAAGCCTTGGTAAGAAAGGTAATTTTAATGGAGCAAAAACACAGGATGTGTCTGTAATGCAAAGTGTGATGTTGTGTTGCTGTGCCTAGGCTGCTTTCAGTACCAAAAATATCTCATTTTAAAACGATTTAATTCACTGCTACATTCACATTGCAAGGACTTTTAAACCAGAGGTTGGCAAACCATAACCCATTGGCCAGATGTGGCTGGGGCTTCAGCACAATTTTGTGAGGGGGTTTGCTGTATCACAGATAGCTGGATAGGCACGTTATGCATGCTATACCATGATGGTCGTCATCAAGTCCTGGTGTCAGCCCTCCTTGGACATAATCTGGATCATTGTGGCCTGCCCCTGGAAAACAGTGCTAACCCTTGTTCTACATGTGCCAATGCTCTACACATGCAAATGCTTCAGGATGGGTTTTACTTTATAGATGGGCAGGCATCTATATGTGTGGAGAAGCAGGAGTAGATTTGCTGCTCATGCCAGCAGTTTGTTCCCACCCCTGCTGCCCCTGCACCAGCCCCTTGCAGCAGCCAGCATGAGCTCTAGGCTCCCCCTTGGTACCAGCCTAGGGGCTGTCAGGGAGCATGGGGCCAGGAGACATCTGTCTTCTGGCAGGGGCTGGGAGATTGCTCCCTGCCCCCAGGAGCTGCCTACTGCCAGAGCAGGCTCTACCATCGTGGTCACAGACTGGGGGCTTAGAGATCCTTGCCGCCGGGGTAAGGAGGCATTGTCCTCACTTAGGCTCCAGTGGCAAAGCCCACCCTGGCAGCAGGCAGCTCCCAGGGGCAAGCAGCAATCTCTTGCACTCTGCTGCCCAGCTGACCAGAAACAAATTTTCTCCCAGTTGGATATCTACACGTGCCATACCGCATAGTAATTACTCCCAAGTAAATTTGTTACCTGTATTTACAGGTAGCAAATTTATTCGCAATTAGAGCAAATTACTGTGTAGTAAGCATCTGAATGTGTAGACAGGGACAACGCTTACTGTGCAGGAATTTGCTCTGATTTCAAGTTTTCATGTAGATGTGCCTGCTGTGTGGCATAGAGATATAGAATCCAGATTTAAATTAACAAATATGAGTAGTGTACCTGGATAACCAAAAGAATGTAGCCTATTTTTAGCTTAGCAAAATGAAGGATGAGCACCAAAACTACTTAAACTAAAGGATAATTTTGGCAAAAGAACAACTGGGTATTATCTGGCCATGAATACATTTATCCTGGACCTTAGAAGGTGGTTTTTAGCAATGACTTCAGTGACGGTTTTGGATTGTCTTCCAATAGAAGTCTAGGGGCAAGATACTCAAGCACTTTTAAAATAGAGCTTGATCAGTTTCTAGAAGTGATTATATGATGCTGTTGCCTGAAATACCAAGAATGAGACTCAATGGCTGATGTTTGGTTCTTTCCAGTTCTATTTTTCTATTTAATTTTGCCCTATCTTCCTATAATAAATATACAATATTGTGATAGTTAAAATTTAGATCAGTCTTGTGTCTCAGATTTTGAACAAACACAATTTTGTAAGTCAATTTTCTTCTGTTGAAATGTTTGTAAAGCCTGAATTAACTCTTATGTCTCCTCTCCTAAAAGCCATAATATCATAAAACGTCATTTTAAAGAGTATATTTCAACATTTAACTCTATCTCTCTAAAGAAACAGAGTAAAACATATTTCTCTGTGCTAAATGTACTTCTTAAAATTTATACAAAAAATACCTCATCTTTGCTGCTTTCATCTTGAACAATTTAGTCGGTTCCCTCATGTCCATTTTAATTAATCTCTTTCTAAACTCCACTCATACCCAGAATAAACTTAATAAGTTAGGATGCACTGGGAACTCACCAGTATAGCCTCATTTTATACCTATATGCTTCACAGAAGAAGCAAGAAAAATTTTGAAGAATAGGAATCTAGAATTGGATCAAATGGCAAGCTGATGTGAGATGTAATCAAGAAGGAATGATGAAGGAACTCTGTAGGAAGAAAGTTCAGTGTAAGCCTGTGTATGGTTTATACAGTATGTGTCTTTCAATGCAGTGTGTGAGCTGGTGTCTTTAAGAGGGGATTCAAAAGCCAGGTAATGGAAAGCAGATGAAGTACAATTAAATGGGTTTATTTCCTCTTGGCCAGTTGAGGAGTGTAATAAGAGTTTGTAGTCTGAGATTTACTGAAATGGAACCTGGAAGCTAGTGATGTGTGTATAATAAATTTTCAAATTTTCATCCATGTTCAAATTTTTGCCCTTCTAGCATTTCATTCAAAAACTAATATAAAAAATCCAATTAATAAAGCAATCCATCCTCCAGCAAACCATCTCCCAAGACACCCTCATCTTGGAGTCCTCTCTCTCCTGCCATTTCCCTAGACTTCCAGCTTCCTCCTTTAATGTGTTTTGGTGGTGTTACCTTTTGTGGTGGAAGGAAATGAAGTTTTTGCTTGCAGAAGATAACAATATTGTAGGTCTGAAATTCTTCATGTGACTCCACAAATATGATTCTTTTCATTTGTGTTCTCTCTGGAATTTCTTTGTATTGTGTCAATACAATTAGGAGGAGGTAGAAAATGCACCACACTAGTGTCTTAAAAAATTGTAGAGGCAATCCTGAATCCACATTTTACAGTCAGGATCATAGTATACTAGAACAAGACATTTTCAGCAAATAGAACCTTAGAGTTTAGCCAAATTTCCGAAGTAACTCTACCAGGAGCAATAACTTGTTAATTCTTATTAAGTATTATGGATTCTACAAGAAGTCTTTCAAAATATGAAATTGACCTGCCACTGACTGCAGTTTTCTTCTTGGCCCTTATACCCTGTCCTGTTCCGGAAAAGATCCTCGAAGAGAATATTGATTTATGTTTTCACGATTGGCACCAGTGTTGCATTTTAGCAGAAACAAACGCTGTGTCACAACTGATTAGGGCCAGAATGTACCAGCAGAGCCACGCTGTCCATTACTGATTTTTGTTGTTATAATGACATTAGTGAGTATTTGGTTTTGGCCACATTTTTTATATGGCTGAGTTATGCCATTCCCTGAAACATCCATAACTTAAGATCTAAGCATATGCACACATTTGACCTTGGTTTTTTTCAGCTAAAAATGGATAAAGGTAGTAAAATCTGTAGGAGTTGTGAGCAGTTTGTTGGAATTCCAGGTTCAGATATCTTTGATCAATTAACTTGCATTTTTCAGGACTCAAATATTTTAACAACTTTCTTCTTTACAGAAAACCAAACACATGTATTATTTGAGATTTTTGTAGATGAGACTTGTTTATATTTTAACTATATCAAGGGGTTATAATATTTTTTTTTTTTAGTCAAAGAAAAGCACATGGTTATGCTAACAGTGAAAGGAGGGTTACCAAATTTGATACCTTTAAATCACTGGATCTAATGTTACATAAATAAATGTTCTATTGCTTGTCCTAGCAGCAGTCATTTGTGGAATAACTAAAATGACTGCCAACGTATTCACAAATTACTTTCATACCAGAGGCATAGCAAGCTCCTTTTGGTGCCCGGGACAGGAGGTGGGGGTACTGCAGGGGTGATGGGGCCAGAGACATAGTTGGTACGGTTTGTGCCCTGAGAAACTACAGGCCAACTAGTGTGAAAGACCCAGGGGGTGAAACCAGGATGGTTCTGAGGCTCCTGCAGCTAAGAAAAAAAGGCGTCCCTTTTCTAAGAAGTTAAGCCTCTCACTGCTAAATGCCATGCTGAACAAATAATTAAAGTCCCTAATTTAGCAGGGGGACACCCTTCTCCTCCATCTTCATTCCCTGCTCTTTTTTCCTTCATCATTTAACTGCCTTGACCTGCAAAGCCTCCCTGTATTATTGCCTGGATCCTGGTCCCACTCCATGCAGTGAAGCCTGTAGCTGTCAGAATACCAGCATTGTTGTATCTATTCCAGCACCCTGCAGCCTCTGTCCCAGGACCCTTGCCCTTAATCAGCACCTGAGGGTAGTCCCCCACTTACCTACCCCCAGTTACACTACTGCCTCACACAGATTGCCCCTAAAAGAAAATGGTGGAGGCAACAAAAGTTCACATTAGTAGCTATGTTGCTGCTCATTAATTCATGTTTTGGTCTGCTCAGGCCTGCCACAGATGCTATCTGTAAACTGTCTGCAGCCCTGGTTAAAGAATGTGGTTGGTCCAGGGACTTGAAAGGGAAAAATGATTGTGTGGGGGGGAGAAATAAGTTGCTTGTTCTTTTAAAGTGGTCTTTTCATGCAGACTATAGATAAGGTGTAATATTTTTTAGTGTACCTAAGGCTGAGAGTCACAAACCTTAAGAGTGTTGAGTATATATTACAGAAAGCAACCACTGGGCTGCAGAGTGTCACATGGAAATTATTCATTTTACTGGTTCTGTGAGCATCACAAACCACTGGAGCTATGGTCCCCTGATTTATGATGTCACTAAAGTCCCTCAAGAGAATTACTTTCCTGAAAACCACCATAGATCATTTGTTATTCTACAGAATGTGTGTTATACGTATCACATTTGGCAAGAAAGCTCTTATGTTTTAAATGTGTTAAGGCGGATGGTGAGATTAATTCTTTAGCAGCTGAATTATTGATTTCTTTTAAATACAGTTTGTATATTATTTATATACAGCTTTATGTACTGTATCCAGAACACAGCACTCCCTTTCCTGGCCTGAGCTGTATCTTTCACTGATATCCAATTACTTTCTATTTTTGCCTCTTAGGATTTGATACCAGCATTTTGCCAATTTGCAAGGACTCCCTTGGCTGGATGTTTAACAGGCTGGATACGAACTATGACCTGCTGTTGGACCAGTCAGAGCTTGGAAGCATTTACCTTGACAAGAATGAACAGTGCACCAAGGCATTCTTCAATTCTTGTGACACATACAAGGACAGCTTGATATCTAACAATGAGTGGTGCTACTGCTTCCAGAGACAGCAAGGTAAAAGATGAGAATAACCTGCAGATGCAGATGACTGACCTGATTGTAGTGTTTTATCATTTTTGCACATGTTAAAAAGGTTATAGTGAACTACAAGTTCTTAAGTGCTTATCTTAGGAATTTGTCTTAAGGTTTTGAACTACTGTGAATACACAGTGAAAAGAAAGTAAAAAACAAGCTGCACTGAAAATGTTGCCATACATCAAAGACATGCTAAATAAAATGTCAAATAGCAATTAATGCTTTTATAGCAGCATTGCTTCTCCAGCCAACCTCCAGCAGACACTTAGAGAAAAGAGGGAACCAAAATGAAAGAACAAAATTATCAGCATTAATCCTCCCTCTATCTGTTTTGCTCACATTATAAAATAAACATTTTTATTGCTCTGCTGTGGCATTTTAATGTTCTGTTTTGTGAGCCTATTAAAATAACTGAATCAACTGCAACATCCTGCAAAATGTTATTTTCATTCATTTGACCCTATAGCTATTGATTTTTAGGACCTAGCTGAAACCTTTTGTTGAGTTCTTGAAATTATTTAGAAAAAAACAAGTTAATAATATCTATAGGCAGTTCATTTCTGAACTATCCACTAATGAAAATTAAATCAACAATAAACAACACTTTTATAGCTATGTAATATATTCCGTAAGTTATTAAATCAAATTAATTTTAATAAGGTTTTTAAAAAATCCTCATCATTATCTACTGGCTGAGGCTGGACAGAAATTTATATATTTATATTCAGCTTCTTATTCAGCAGATGATTTAGAGGAAAAAAAGATCAGGTCTCCAACTCCCACTGGTTGTGTCTACACATCGCTGTAACAAAAACCTTGGTGACATAACTCATTGCTATGAAGACGTAGCATTGGCAGGCACAAAGTGTAATGCCAACACTACTGCGCAGTAGCATTGGAAATGACCCATGCATGAAAAGTCATTTAGTGTTTGCTTAAGCAATTACTAAATGATTATGGAGTAACAACTGCACAGTCCAGCACACATGTAAATGCACCCACTGAGTGGCTGTGTCTATACAAGACACTTTACTATGCTGTAGACTAACCTAACCATCTACACATGCAGGCACTTAGTATGCAGTAAATTAATCTACTGTGCAGTAAATTTACTACCCGCATATGGAGTAATGTTACCGCCCAGTAAAGCCAAATAGCATTAATTGCACATGAAACGCACCCGGTTAATCTGTAAGAATTGAGGATTAAATTGGCCCTTGGTACCAGCTTAGAAAACTAAGGTAAGTCTGTTTTGTGTCCCTGATGCTCCCCTGGAAGTCTACTTTCGAACACTCCCTGCCCATCCACTATCACTTACATACGCCAAATCCAGTAATGTAATGATGTAGCAGTTTTGGGAGTTTCTGCTACAGCTGTTCTCAGCATCTCTGTTGGGATGCCCCTAAAGCATCTTGACAGCCACATTTCTAATTTTAGAACATGCAAGCAGAGGCAGTAAGTAGGCAAGATATGTTCAAAACTTACCTTCCCAAGGAGCTCTGAGGATGCAGTATCAATGTATCTTAATCTTATCAGTGTCTCTCTCAAACCCTCACATTTGAATTTAAAAAGCCCCAGTTCTTTTTACATGATTGAGCTAACTGTCCTCTTGTTTGCTTAAAATCTACTGTCAGATATCAACTCATTAATAACTACCCAGCATAAAAATCAAGTTTTCATCTTTCAAGAAATCTTATTTACTTTGAAATAGGACTGTCTTTTCAGTTGCAATTTTAGAAGTATCCTGCTGCTAAAACCACTGGCCATGCCTACACATGCGCTTAACTGCAGAGTACAATAATTAGCTGCAGAGTAAAGCATCACCATCTACACGTGCAATGGTATTAAGCTTCAGTAAGCTAATTAATGCTGCCATAAGATAGTACTGTCGGGTACAGTACTATCATACAGCAGGGTAATTAATTGCAGTTAAATACATGTGTAGATGCTGACCATGGGCATAAATTGCAACCAGTCAGCCAGCCAGCAGGGTGTCAGACTCCTGCCTGCTGCCTAGACACAGCTACACACTTGCAGTACTCCACTCGTACCCCAGCCAGCCCCTCTGCAACCTGATGCTGACACCTGGAGTCCAGGACTGACCCCCCGTTCCTCCTTGGCCATGGTGTAAACTGCTCTGCCCCAACTCAAAGTGCTGCTGTCCCAGCCACACATGAATACCATGCCCAGGAGTAGTTTACTCCTGCTCAAACTGCTCTGGAATTTGTTGCTTCAAATGAATTGCACATGTAGATAGAAGCATACGGCTGGAAGGGACCCCAAAGGATCATCAGGTCCAGTCCTCTGCATGAGCAGGAAAGACAGCTGGGGTCAGACAACCTCAGACGCACCCACTAAGTGCCAAATTTGTGTTTATTTTTAACGTAAACATAATCTCCATAAAAGAATGAAGAGTTTCTCAGACGAGACCATCATTCTACCAGATAATGTGACGGGCTTTCTTTCCCAATTATTTGGAAAGGTGCAGCCATGCTGCAGCACATAAGATGAATCTTACCATTGGTTAGGAGTCATTGTGGGCTAGTGTTGTTGCCAGTTTCATACAGTGTATGTATAGTGTACAGTTTATATTTCACCTGGGATATGCAAATAGCACTTCCCTAGATTAGTTTCAATACATTTTTCCCCCAGATAAAGCTGAATCTTTAAAATATATGCGTAGGAAACATTTACTCAGGAATCACCCAGGAAATGATCAAATGTCACTTAGTCATACAGATAAAAACATTAACAATTTAGATAAGTCTACCAGCTCCCTTCCTCACCACAGAATCCAACCATTACAACATTATTTTCTCCCCTGCTGGTTTTTCCATACTGTTCCTTGCTTATGATACCTTCAAAAGGTCCTGATTTAAAAGAAATTAGGTTGCTAGTGATACCCACAGTTTTGCTTTCTCTGTAGTGAAGTTTTCTTCAAAACACTTAACAAAATGAAATTGTAGTTCCAGCAAATATTTCAACAGTAAAACACTTCCAAGCACTCCCACCCTCTATGAACATTAAATCTGATGGCAACACTTATCTTCTGTTCACATTCCCTAAGTACAGTATGAGATGAGAGTTGTCACCTATCTACTATTAGTCATTTAACCATTATATTATTCACAAGTCTTCTCTTCCCATAGTATGAACAAGTCACAGAAACATCAGTAATTTTTTATTTTTATGAAAATTTGGTTATTTATTTGTGTTCCTTTATGTATTATTGGATTGCACAATCTAAATATATAACTCTCTTAAATGAGATATTTATAGTGATAGTATTACTAGCTAGAGAAGACTTGTTTGCCTCCCTATAATATTCATAAAGTATGCTTGCATTAATAAAAAGCTTGTATGTACATAGCCAGCACTTTATTCATGATTCTGTTGATGTTTTCTGGGAAGTTTTACTACTCTCAAGTATCATATACAGATGTTGATAACTGCTATCAATAGTTGTATTGGCTGTGTTCAAAGTAAATACAAGAATGCAAGCCAGATAACATACCATGAGCCTATACATTTTTAAAGATAAATAATTGTACCTAAACCTACTATCAGACCAAGATCCTCCTTCTTTGTCTTGGTCTCTTAAGGCAAGACTGGAAGTATTCTTCAAGTTCTGAGAGCATCTTTTATCTTTAAAGGGAGTGGTAATGAAGAGTAGGTGTAACTGGCCCCTCTGTTGGTCACTGCACATCATCCCTCCCTAATTATAAGTTCTGCCTTCTAAAATAGTCCAGTCATTTCCTTCTTCAGCAAGAAAGGAACTCTGCAGTAGTTGCTCCTTACTAACATGTCCCAACTCTTCTCAAGATCTCAGTATTTGAAAGATTTTTCCTCAGTCTCTGTGCTGTTTCCAGTCCATTTGATTTAGTATTTCTGAAATACTTGTCCGAGACTCTTCAATGGATTTCTGTGGTACTTCAGTTCCCAAATTTGATCAACATTTTCTTTTTTGTCTCTGTTCTTTGGCCTCTGTTTCCCTCCATGTGCAGGCAACATTTTATGTAAATGTGTTTATCTAAGTGCCTGCTTTAAGCAGTAAAGCACTCCATTTCTACCATAATGTTACAGTTCTCACCTGAATGCTGAGGCACTACTAGTCTTTTCATTTCGGCAGATTAGATTGTTTTAATTTTCTGGGGCTAAGGGATCATTGCAGAAGAGGTACTAGCACTAGATTGCCAGGAGCAAGGTGCTATCTTTCCAAACTATGTAAGAAGCAACACCATCTATTGCTGCTTACCACAGCCGATACTGCCCTTGATGCCTCGCTGCCCTCTCTTGTTTTTCAGGTTTTAATATCGAACAAGGATTCAAGTATCTTCAGTAGCTTCAAATTTAGCCTATTGAACAGAAGTGACAAAAGCCTAAGATTTGTACTTGCTATGTCATCTTCCTGAGATGCATTTGCTTAGACACAGTTATAGCTGGTGCTGAAGAAGTGTATTATACACTACAAGCTGTCACTGAAATAGCTGAGGAGACTGCTTTAAGTCTCACATGATGCTGATCCAGAGTGCATCACATGGTCAACCTGTGAAGTTGACATATTGGTTCGACAAGAACATGAAGAAATAAATTTCCCTGCCACTGCTGCCCACACTTACACTGCCCCAGGCCCCCCAAAAGTACAAAAGGGTGGCCTAACCAACAAAACATCCTGGGCTTGCAACACAGAAGCTGAGGGCTCTGTGAGCATCATCTACCTGATACTACACATGAAGTCACTGATAATATTGTCTTGGTCATTGGGTAAAGTGGATAATCTATATCCATCCACAGCAGGAAATGAACCAGCAGTTCCTTGATGTATTTCTATTGAAGATCACCAAATTTCCCCCTCCCCTCTACCCTCTCAGCATCTGGCAGCAGAGAGGGTCAGGGAACTAAAAAATAAAAAATCCTAGTCTTCTGTGTGGCTCCCTTGAAGTCCCAAATACAAGCTTCGAGTCATCCTTCTCTCTCTTTATTGGCAGGGGTAGCACTCTTGACACAGTTGGATGTCATACCTCAAGAGTCAGTACTCCAGACATAAGAAGCTTTGACTCAGTAGCTGTCTCTTGCACTGAAGGTCTTATCTCAACTCATACCACTGTCTTATGAAGTGTATTCTCCAATAGAACTAGCACATGACTGTCCTCTCACCTAGGCAACTCCAGCCATTTGAGTAAGGGCTGTCTATGGATCAGGAGGGTGTAGTCTGATATTTGGACTTAGGCAAACAGAAAGACTTATCTTGTGCCAAATTCCTTTCCACTTGAGAAGAACACGAGCACAGTGACCATAAATGAGGAAGATTCTTTCAACTTTTCCTCAGTTTTTACTGAAATTGTGCAAAGCCACTGCTAGGAAGTGGCAAAATCAGCCAAGGTATCACACTGAATGGGTTTTGTCTCCCAGTGAGTCAAAGGAACTGATTGAAGATAAAGAGGATAAACCTTTTTAATGAGTCAGGGTGGCATGAGCTCAAGTTCTGTCTTGCTGTCACTCCCTTCTGGGACCAAAAGCTTTAACTGCTAAGAGAGTTCTGGCAGTCTTGTGCTCTGGTAGTGAAAATCTTGCAAGATCCTCTTCAAAGATATACTTTATGTCAGTACGTTTTATGTGCTGCAGTCTTTCCTATTGATTCATGTTATTTCATTTTCTAATTACACATTTTATGGTTATAAGCAGTAAGGATGATTTAGACTCCGTGGGTAATTTTTAAACTGCCCTGATCAACTTTGGTATTTGTAGTTTTATGTCTAATTTAAGGGACTTTGGGTTTTTTTATTTTTCCATGTATCAAGTGTGTTCCCATTCAGTGCATTCCCCCTCTTTGGAAGTTTCCGTTATGCTTTAGATACTTGCTGTGTTAGTGGAGACCGCTAAATACAGAAACCCTAGAAATAATGATCCCTTTCTAGATGTCAGAGGGTGCGTCTGCACGATCCACCCACTGTGCAGTTGTTACTTATTGCAAATACTAAATGACTTGCAATAAGTAACAAGCTTATGCAAGTACTAAATGACTGCACAGCTACTGGTGTTATTGCGCAGTGCCATCACCACACAGTTCTTGCCTGGCACTACTGTGCAGTAGCAACCAGTTACTGCACAGAAGCTTGTTACTACTGCGCAGTGTTGTCATTGCACAGTTAGTGCCCAGCAATGCTACGGCGTGGTAACATCTCGTGTAGACACACCCAGAGAGACAATACATAAAAGACTATTGTTCAAACCTGTATGAAATATGAAGGATAGCAATAGTTGAAGTTCGCTGTTAAGAACTAATAACCAGAATAACCATAAATGATAGAAAGATTCTGAATCTCTCCTGCAAGGTGTTGAGGAACTTCAGTTTCCATCAAACACTTATAACCAAAAACAACCAAAAAGGAATATATTTGGTTTATATATAAAAGTCTTCATTGACTGTTTCTGTAAACCAGGAGTATCAAACTTCCCCACCCCCTGACTCAGATTCAGGTGTGGCAGCACTAGTCGAGTAAGCAGTGACAGTGGCAGGTGTGGGCTTAGTGTAATTGTCTTTTGTCCCCTGCTATGGATACATATTGCCAACAGGGCTCCATGAGCTGGACTTCGGCAGCAGGTCCCACTGTCACTTGCCTTGCTGCAAAATTACCAGCCCCTCATTGAGACCCATGGGCCACATAACACAGCTCCATGGGCATGGCCAGATGAGCGTGCACATGCCTTTTGCAGCATCTTAGCCCCCTTTGAGATGCGGCAAGAGGCACATACAGGAATAAAAAAACATTTCCTGCACTGCAGATTTGCAGTGCAGGGGCAAAATTAGACCCCTGGATATCCAT